>NW_026892578.1:5037500-6237500 GCF_033815535.1 Pezoporus flaviventris
GTGTCTGTCGGGCAGTAGCGGTCTTTGCCGGCCTGAAGTGAAGTCCCCGCTCCTGGTGCTTCAGTGGAGGTATAGAACTTGTGCCCTGGTTGTCAGTAATGTTTATTCTTCCTGCTTGGGTTGTTGGGATCTTTCTGTTTAGGATGTGTTTTGGGGGTATTTTTGGGTGTGTGTTTGTTTTTGAAAGCGATTGGAACTAGAATTACCCTATCAGTCACTGAAGTGATACATGAAGATAAATCCATCCCCGTGCTGTTTCTTGACCTGTTGAAGGCAGCAGGAAGGTTCAAGCAGGAAAGCACTGAAGTGCTGGACTAAATGTATTTCTCACCACCCTCATTTCAAGTTTCACTTCCTCATATGACATTATAGCACTGCTAGGTCTCCCCTCCTCTCCACCTGCCTTTGGGGTGGCAGGAAGGGGAAAACAGCTGTAAACTCGATGTGGTTTTAACAAACAAAATCCTCAAACCTTTAGGCCTCATTTTGCAAGTGTAGAAAAGAAAATGCGTTAACTTATTTGAATGCTTAGCTTGTTTGGTTTTTTAAACATGGCTCTAGGGTGTCCCTTAAGTCTTCCAAGTAGCTTAAGACAAACTGAGATTGAGAGAGCATGCACATGACCCTGGGGAATTGGTTCCTTGAGGATAAAGATGGTTGATCTGTGTAGGGCTTGTTGCTTTGACTTGCTAGTGGATATTTGCAGTGCAGCACTGGATAGAGAAGAGGAGCATGGCAACCTGTTACTTCTATGGAGGCTTCTCACAAGGAGTGGGCTGCATTGAAAGCCTGTCTTAGAGCAGAAGAAGAAATCTTAGTCCTGTGCAGAAGTAATTTACTAAATCAGCATTTGAAATATTTTATTTATTTTTTATTTTAGAGCAAATTCGTCAGCTAAAGCTTGAGAGATATGAGACTTTCAGTCCAATCTGCTTATATGGTGCTAACTTCTGAAACTAGGAGGAGGAAAGCCAGGACATAGACACACTTGATTTAGAGAACAGTCAGCCTTGTTGCTAGGGAGATGGCCATTGCTGATGTGCTAGAAGTAGGTTCAAGCTAACAGACAAAGCTATTGAAGCACCAATAATCCATTTCGGGGGGGGGGGGGGGTGAGCAAAGCATGTAATATATTGCATGTACAACAATTTCCTCCTTTCTGTAAAAGACTCTTAGAAACCAGAAGAATCTGTGAGCCTGGGCTGTGCTACTGAACTGGGAAAGCTGACAAATTAGCTGCTTGATTTAGTACTACACAGCTTAAGAATGGCTGTTTTAAACCCATTTTCTTTTGTTGTTTTCAGCTTTATCTTGCACTGGGCTTTGGGGGGCGTACGCTTAGTATATTAAACCAGGAAATCAGTTCTGATACTGTAAAAGAATGCTGAACACTTAGTGTGTTAAACATGTTGATCCCAGTTTCTATTAAGTGTTAGTATGTTAATGTGGTAACTTTAAGTATTGTCTCTGATACTTTTAATAACATATTGATGCACCATTAGGGTTGGGAGTGTGTTTCTCGTTTTAGGCTCTCCTACCCAGTGATGCAGTTCTGGTTATATAGTGCAGTCCTTCAAACAGGTCTGGCAACTGCCTGCTGTTCTTCTAAGCTATCCTCTGTACATTCTTACTGGTGGGTAAGCCTTGCTACTCAGACATTCCAGCTGTCTTCCTGTAAACTAGTGACCTGCTGAAACTCTCGCTGTAGTGAGACTGCTAGCTGACAGCTGTGCTGTAAAAAGCTCTGAACCTGAGTAGTTCCTCCAGTGAAACTATTTCTTCTGCTTCTGAAGTAGCTTTGCTACTGTAATATATTTTAATTATGTTCTGATGGCAAAAGGTTATTAGTATTGGTACTGTTTGCTAGCGTAGACCTAGCCAAAGAGTAATATGACGATATCCTAGTCATATTATGTATAATGTAACATATAGTCATATGTATGTATGTATGTATGACTATGTATCCATATATAGTCAAACAGTCTCCAGAGAATGTTGTAACTTAGTGCTTAAGGGCACCAAACCCATGCAAGTATTACAAGAGATTGTCCAGAAGGACCTTGACACATAACTCCTGTATAATAGTCCCGAAAATTGACCATGCGGTAGAAAACTTTAAATACAAAATATTATAAAGTGCTGATAGTTGAATTGAAATAAAGGCAAGTATATGAATTTGCATGGCCTTTTCAGATTACTACATGACCTCATTTAAGTGAGGACAGAAGCCTGTGTTTTTAAAGTATACAAAAATTAATCAAGTTTAGGTTGCAGTGCAAGTCTGTTGAGATCTCTGTAATGCTTGCTGACCCATGGGTTCGGAGAACTGAGTAAAGATTACTTGTGGTGCAGTGGAAGAATCAAAGGATCAGATATCTCAAACAGAAGGGAAAAGGATGAATATTCAGTTTCTCTGGGATTCTTAGACCAGGAGACTATGTACAGCACAGTTATTAGAGTTTATTGTTACTGCATTGCATTCTGGGGACTTGCTGCGTGTTGATGTCATTCAGCTGTTGAGAGAGTCTCCTTCTGACCAAGTGTGAGAGGAACTAGGTGGTGCTCAGCCCTCCTCAGTCTTCAGCTAGGTTTCCACCTGAAATGTAAGATTTTACTTCTGCTCCTGGACTCCCTTTTCTTTTCCTACCTGACTACCTTCTCTGTGACAAATGTTGTTTACATGTATGACCAGAGTGATGACTACAGAACTAACTGAATATGGGTACATAGAGATGGGAACGGGGGTTCATGTCTTATTATGGCAGATATACCCAAGTGCTATGACCTTTTCTGCATGAGAAGAAACACAAAAAGCTTCATAGTCTTTTTTTGCTGTTGTCTCATGTTCAAAGAAATAGGATTAGGATTGCAATGGTATTTAAAGCTTAGAGGGACTTTCCCTCCCAGATAATTTTTTCTTTCAGAAGGAACAAGTATGGTTTTGTTTTTTGTCAGTTGACTTGCAACTTGACTGCTTTAGTTGATAGGAAACACACAGCTATCATTGCTGCTTATGATGGCTGTATTTAAGCAGTTTTAAAACCTCAGAGGTTTAACTTTCTATATAAACCATGATCTTTTGTTATTAACCTTATGTTCGAGGACTGTGCTAAAATGGTCTGAGCTGATGTGGGCATTGTGAACTACCTAGATCTCATTTAGGTAGCTGCTTTATATCTTGTTTTGGAATATAAATAAAGTCACCTTTTTTTTTTCCTGTAACTAAACAAATATTTTGTCCTTAAATCCAAAGCACCTCCCTTATGCTTCACAGTGCACCAGAACTGCTGGTGTGTTTCTCAAAATGTAGACCATCAATTGAGAAAAGGTCTGTAGGTTCATATTAAACAATATTTCCCATGAAGTCAGATATAGGCATGTGGTAGCTTCCTTTCTTCTTCCTCTTCTATTTGCTGTATTTGGCAATGGTTTGCTGCTCAGAAAAGTATGAGTATGACCAGTTTATGCTATTACAGGTACTCTGGAAGAGAGGGAAGATTACAAAGAGTTGAATGAAATGTGCATTCAGACTGTTATATTTGCCATGTTTGAAGTCAGGGTGTGCAGGAGATGTTCCAAGATTAAAATCTGTATGCTAGTGACTGGAACTTGGACATGCTGTCCCTCATTCCACCTTTTCTTGTTGCATAAGAATCTAGAAATCTGCCAGAGGTGAGTAACTTCAACAGTCTCCAGAGAATGTTGCAACTCGGTCCTTAAGGGCACCAAACCCACGCGAGTATTGCAAGAGATCATCCAGAGGGACCTTGACACACTTGAGAGGTGGGCCAATGCCAGCCCCATGAAGTTCAACCAAGCGAAGTGCAAGGTCCTACACCTGGGTTGGGTTAATCCCAGGTGCAGCTACAGGTTGGGTGGAGAAGACATTCAGAGCAGCCCTATGGAGAAGGACTTGGGGGTGTTGGTCACCAGAAACTTAAAATGAGCCGGCTTCAGTGTGCATTTGCAGCCCAGAAAGCCAACTGTATCCTGGGCTGCATCAAAAGGAGCATGACCAGCAGGTCGAAGGAGGTGATCCTGCCCCTCTACTCTGCTCTCATGTGACCTGACTTGGAGTATTGTGTGCAGTTCTGGTGTCCTCAACATAAAAAGGACATGGAACTGTTGGAACAAGTCCAGAGGAGGGCCAAGAGGACGATCAGAGGACTGGAGCACCTCCTGTATGAAGACAGGCTGAGGAAGTTGGGGCTGTTCAGCCTGGAGAAGAGAAGGCTGCGTGGAGACCTCATAGCAGCCTTCCAGTATCTGAAGGGGGCCTGCAAGGATGCTGGGGAGGGACTCTTCATCAGGGACTGTAGTGATAGGGCAAGGGGCAATGGGTTCAAACTTAAACAGGGGAGATTTAGGTTAGATATAAAGAAGAAACTCTTTACTATGAGGGTGGTGAGGCACTGGAACAGGTTATCCAAAGAAGTGGTAAATGCTCCATCCCTGGTGGTTTTCAAGGCAGGGTTGAACAGAGCCTTGGGCAACATGGTCTATTATGAGGCATCCCTGCCCATGTGTGTTCCTTTATGTTGAGGGAGACAGTTTTACTTACTTCCATCAAAACAGTACAGGAACAGTTACTTCTCTTCAGAAGGAGAAGTTCAGAGGTACCAAAACTTACAGATTTTTTTAAAATTTGGCACTTAAGCATGTCCTTCTAAACCGCTCTGCTATAAAACGCCTCTGTAGCAGCAGTAGCTTGTCCTACACAGTGGCCTTTTGTCGTGCTTTAAACCCAGTCAGGTAACTCGTTCACTCACTCCCCCCCTTCTTTCCCTCCCCCTACTCCCAGAGGGATGGAGAGGAGAATCGAAAAGAATGCAACTCCCATGGGTTGAGATAAGAACAGTTTAGTAACTAAGGTATAACACAAATCACTACTGCTACCACCAATAATAACAATGATAAAGGAAGTAACAAGGGAAGAGAATACAACACCTCAGCACCAGCCGACCGATAACTCGCCCCCCCCAGCCCGACCAAGCACCGACTCATACCTCCTCCAACCCTGCAGACCCAGCCCTTCTGGATAACTCCCAGTTACATCCCGGGCATGATGTGCTGTGGTATGGAATACCTCTTTGGTCAGTTTGGGTCAGGTGTCCTGTCTCTGCTTCCTCCCGGCTTCCCCTCCTCCCTGGCAGAGCATGAGGCTCACAAAGTCCTTGGCCAAACCAAAACATCACTATCAGCTCTGTTCCCAGGCCGAAAGTCAAAACACTGCACTGCACCAGCTACCAAAAAGGAGAAACATGACTGCTACTGCTGAACCCAGGACACCTTTATAGAGATGTATGAAACTTCCCATCCACCTTGCAATTTTATTTAGGCCTAGGTGAAAAACATTGTTTAGTCAGCTAACCACAGCTTACAGCCAGTTTCAGATGAGAGCGCTTGAGAGAGTAGTAGTTGAGTTTAATGGTAAGACAAATAAATCAGCTTATTGCCAAAATCAGGAGCTCAATTTTATTTCCCTGCCATGAGCTGGGTCATGCCCTGACACGACTCTTACATCTCAGTTTGTTCACCATGTTAAGGAGTTTGCTGAATGCAGGGGAATGGTCACTTCCCTAGTCCTGCTGGCTATGCTATTTCCAATGCAAGCCAGGATGCCGTTTGCCTTTTTAGTTCATGCTCACCATCTCTGAAGTCTGCACTATCATCAGCAGGTTAGTATTAAATCCTTGTGTCCACCTTCCTTCCCCTGACAGTCAGCGCTAACTGCTTCTTAAGCTCTGTCTTTGCAGCGTAGCAAAAAAGCAGGCTAGAAAGACCAACACCAGCAGAAGAAAGTAACCTCTGCAGCCTCATATAACCACAGTCAGGGCTATGTAGATATCTCTGTCTGTTCATCTGGGCAACTAATGCTGTAAAATCATAAGCATGTGGCAGGTCAGCAAAAATCATCTATTTATCCTTTGCATTTGGATAAAGCTTCAAAGAACTTTGTCCAAATCTACCCATCCCACCCACACAGTTGCTTTACTCTCCATCCCTCAATACATTCCAATGTCTTTTCCTCAGGCTGGTATAAGTCCAAATGATGACAGTATTTATAGAAGCAACTTTCAATGCTTTCAGCTGAATTTAAGGAGTTTTTAGAGTAGATATGAGTCATGCAGTAATAGATATGGGCATAGTTCAAGAGTTGAAACCTTCTAACAGAAGTGCTATGTGCAGGTTCAAGAATTACTCCATAGAGGGACCTAAACTAATCAGATATGATGACGAAAAAGTAATCCCTGCTTGCACAATATTCCTCCCCCTCGACAGAGGTATTCAAGTCTATCTTGGTTATCAGCAATGTCACTGGTGATAAATTTGTTATGAAGGGCTGAAGGACAAATTGTAAGGAGCAGGGATTTTAAAGAACAAAGAAGGGAGAGAAGTGAAGGCAAAAATTTGTCATGGTTGCTTTGAACTCTAGGAAGCTCTGCTGCAGCAAGTGCAGAGTGTATTAAGCAGCTTTCCTTCCTGTAAACACTTGTCTTGCAAGAAGGTCAGAGGCCATACATGAAGGCTGTAGATAATGTACATCCCTTCAACCACCATTATGCAATTTACTGGCACTAAGACTAGAGAGCTCCCATTTGGAAGATGACTCAGAAGTACTAGACCTTCACAGTTACTGTACTTAGAATGGCTGAGGATCCCAACAGCTTCTTGAACTCTTTCTGGTACGGCTTCATGTCTTAACAAGACTTTTTCACTGGGTCCATCAGAAAAGGAGTTTCAGTCAGCAATGATATGTCACCACAAATATGAGAAGTTACTGCTGTACTTAAGGGATTATGGTTTTCCCCTAGTCATCTCAGTCTAGCTAGCTGAGCAAACAAGAATTTGCAGAGTCTTTCTAAACCATTTACAGGAAGGTCTTCTCTTTTAAATATTGTTCTCAAAAAAGTAATTCCCTGTCTGTTTAAATCACAACAGATGGTGGTTCAGCTTTGGACTTATATACAGCTGATGACATCCAAGAGTCAGCTGCTGACCCAGTGACATTAAAAGCTGCAGCTATATGGTAGACACACAGACTTAAGAGGCTTTATGTGCTATTTTTGTCAGTAGGGGAATTAACAGAAAGAAAACAAGCAAGAAAAGTGCATTCCCAGGCCTAGACACTTCTGCATGTTCCTACTTCATAGAATCATAGAATGGTTTGGGTTGGAAAGGACCTCAAAGCTCATCTAATTCCTAATCCCCTGCCATGGGCAGGAGCACCTTCCACTAGACCAGGTTGCTCAAAGCTCTATCCAACCTGGCCTTGAACACTGCCAGGGATGGGACAAAACTAATACAAATATCTTATATATGGATCAAATGTAAAACATTTCATGAGACTTAAGACCTTAGAGGGTCGGAATCCTGCTACATGGCTATCCTACTATCTGTACTATGTGGCTGTCTCCATGATGCATACCTTATCATTTGAGCCTCATAATTTTGCTTGAAATCCTTCCAACTAGCTTTCCTGGATGTGTTCTAGTGATATTAAGTATGATTGAGGGGAGATTCCTAGGAAGCCATCTTCATTGTCTCAATTTGCATTTTATTTGGAAGATTCATCAGCTGCAAACTGTCTGGAGGTCAGGTATGTTGTATATAAAGGAGTACATTTTAGAAGTTGGTGGAACTAGTATCTTAGCTTCCATTAGCTGTGCTGGACTAAAGCTTCACAGGCTGAGCTGGTTTAGTGGATGTCTGGCACTAGCCCATCCTGGTTCATGCCTTTTTTTGGTCTTGAAATCTCATGCAAATGTTTGAAATTCTGGGGAGGAGGAGTTTTTTTACAAGTTAGGCTATACAGAAACTTTTGTAATACATTAACACTGATTATCGTGCAGCAAAATTTAGGGCCCTCAGGCAGAAAATCAAAAGCAGGTTTGTGAATTGGTTTTGTGTTAAACTAGTTCAGGTACTTGTATACTTCTAAATGCTATTTTAATAAGCTTTCACAAGAGGGCAGAGTAGAATTTGCTCTGGGAATTATAGTTGTCTTGAGACTTAGGTCTATCTGGAAATGAACCAGCTCGGATTCCTTTGGTGTTACGACAGCAGGGGTTGTATTATTCATGCTCTCCACCTGTATTGCAGACCATCCTGGGCACCATGTGGCTCTTCAGTCCCTGCTCCCCAGTAGAGAAAGCCACAGCCTTTCTCAAGTGTCTCTCCTTGGCAGTGGGATGCTGGAGCATGGAGGAGGCGATGTCAGTAAACATGCCTCTGCACCACCACTGCCAATATTTGCCTGTTGGTTGTAGCTAAAACAATCACGTAGCTGTTGTTAGCCCAGGAATCCTGTCGTTGTTAGCACAAGATAATGCTGTGGCACAGATAAGTGAGGTCTTTGTAGTTTGCAAACATAATAAAGAAGATGCTGCTTGAAAGCAGCAGGGTTTCCTTGCATCATCTTGAGATGTGGTAAAATATGACTGAGAAAGCTACTTGAAAAGGGAATACTGTGTATCTGTATGAATCTGTAAGTTTGGCCATTTCATTTATTACAGTTATTGTATATATGAATATATATGTCTATATGAATATATATGTATATACATATATATGAATATATATGTATATATGAAACAGTTTAGAGGCCACAGAGAAAACTAGCTGCCCCTGCCTTCATTCTGTATTAGAGGACAAACTGAGTTAGTTGGGTTTCTTCCTGGAGCATCTCAGAAGTATAGTTTCAATTCTTCATTGTGCATTCTAGTAGTTTAGATAAAAGATCTGCTTCTAATCTTTCATCACTCTTCAAAGAGTTTTCTGGCAGGTTATCCTGTACAATTCAGTGCTACCTCAGTTAATACAAGTGAATTCACATTTAGCATTATAATAGTCTCTGTATGGGGAAGCTTTCATGTTTTCTGTTTTTTTTCTTCCTTCTTCAGATTGACCCCAAAGATTACACATTTTCTGGACTTAAAGATGAAACTGTGGGCCGGCTGCCTGGAAAAGTAGCAGGGCAACAATTCATCATTCAGGATTGTGAGAACTGTAAGATCTACATATTTGACAATTCTGCTACAATCACTATTGATGACTGTGTAAACTGCCAAATCTTTTTAGGACCAATAAAGGGCAGTGTGTTTTTCCGTGACTGCAAAGATTGTAAATGTATAGTGGCCTGTCAACAGTTTCGCGCTCGGGACTGCAAAAAGCTGGAGGTATTTTTGTGCTGTGCCACCCAGCCCATTATCGAGTCCTCCACTGGTATGAAATTTGGATGTTTCCAGTACTATTATCCTGAGCTTGCTTTACAATTTAAAGATGCTGGACTGAGTATCTTCAATAACACATGGAGCAACATCCATGACTTTACCCCTGTGTCAGGAGAAAATAACTGGGGCCTTTTGCCTGAGAATGCTGTAGTCCAAGATTATGTTCCTCTGCCCAGCTCTGAGGAGCTGAAAGCTGTCAGAATTTCTACCGATGTTACAAGGAGCATAATACCAGTAACTCGAGGGCAGAGACAGAAAAACAGTGATGAATCGTGTTTGGCTGTGTTTTTCGCTGGTGACTACACAACCGCAAATGCCAGGAAGTTAATTGATGAGGTGAGCAACCTTTGTCTTCATTCAGCTGTTTGAATTTCTAACTGAAGTTGCCTCTAGACAGCCTCTGGTGCTCCCTGAAGGGATAACCCAGAGGCCCTGCTTGTCTACTAACCATACTGGTCAACTGCACTGTTTAAAACCTTAAAGCAAGGTAAGAGACTGGATCTGATCTGTTGTTTTACATCTGACATTCTGGGACTAGCACTTCTATCCTGTAATAGTTCCAGTGTACTTTTCTGTTATGGCGCACACCAAAGCTATGTTCTGAAGAAAATGCTTAGTTGGTTTGGTGAACTTGGCCAAGTGTAGTGAGTGATAGGCAATGCCTGTGAAAGGCAAAGAGCCAATTAACTTGTTAGCTTGCTGCCCTGAAAGTCACAGCTAACAAAACAGCCTGGCCTGAAAGTTTCACCAGTACTAACAGGAACTTTAAAAAACCCCCAACGTGTTAAATTGTATTCCCCCTGCCACCCAGTATTGGATTTTTTCTCTGGAAAAGGCAGTGAGTGTGTGTCACAGCTGATCAGCTGTCTTCCATTACTGAAATAGCTGGTGCTGTCTCTTCCTTTTTTTTTTTTTTCTTTTTCTTTTTTTAACTTCGAGGCAGCAGCTCCAAGCTTGGCAAGATTTGGGGCTTTCCTGGGGCTAAAACCTGGGAGTGGCTGGCTGCTTTTAGCACCCTGGAGTGCCAGGGATGACAGAGCAGAACCAGTAACCATGAGCTACAGCTTCCAACAGAAGAGGTATCTGCAAAAGCTGCAGATCCCAGTGCTGTATGATCAACAAAACAACCGATGGAGTTCTTTCCCTTGTGTTTTAACTTCAGGGAAAGAAAGCTGTGGGGAGTTTCCATGCTCCTCCTTCCCCCCACTGCTCATTTGTTTTTTTATGGAACTGAGCTACTAACAGCTACTTGAGTGAAGGGAGATAATGATACTTAGGGTATCTGGAGAAGGAATACTGTAGTAAAGAGGATAATAGATGTGTTTTCTGTTAGTAGTTCTTTAGAAATTAGAGTTAAGACAACACTAAAAGCCTAGTTAGTGAAATTCTGTGGAAATCTTGCAGCTCTAGGTTAATGGACGCTGTGGAAGTACAAATACAGTTGCTCCTTTTCCACATGCTTTTAGTTTTGTATCAGATTTAAAGTAAAAAGCTGCATGTGTTCCAAAGTTTGTAACTATTTTTCCAAAATGGAAAACTGTAGCAGTGGATAGATGAGAGTTTGAGCTAACGCTTAACTGAACTATTGCACACTAATGAGAGCTAACTGCTTGACTCCAGATGTTGAATGCTTTTAACTTCCATTAGTTTCAACTTATGAGAGATTGTGAGGCAAAAAACACAACCCTGGGCCATCATATAAACCAAAACCATTTGCATTTACTCCTCTAGGTGCACTAGGCCAGAGAAGAAAATCTGGATGAATGGAATGAAAATAAACAGAAATCTAGAAAAAGCAATGGTTTATGAAAAAAAAATAAAAAAGGGACCCTTTCCTCTGTGGCTTGATGTGTGTGTGTGTGAAAAATAATCTGGATATTTGAGCTGAACTCTCTGCCTTAAAAGTATTTTTAACATGAATTCTTTCTCTGTTAACAGATGATTGGTAAAGGCTTTCAGCTGGTACAGACTAAAGAAGTTTCCATGAAGGCAGAGGATGCTCAGAGAGTTTTCCAGCAGTGTGCATCGGAATTCATTTCACTCCTTGAAAAAGGTGAGTTTGTATTATTTGCTTTCCCTTGATACAGGTATCTAGCTGTCACTAGGGAGTTCTGGAGAAGAAAGAGGAATGAAGGACAAATTTGTGTTTCAAGGGCGTAGTGTAAACCCAGTTGAGATGAGTTTTGGAAGCCTCAGTGAGGTCCTAAACTAGCCAAAACTCCTGAAGGCATCAGAAATGAGCTGTTCCACGTGTGATTTGTGGCTCTGCCCCCCCTCTAGTGGTGCAACCATATAGCTCAGGAGCAGTGGCACAAGCAGATCTGTCGGGAGTGGTGAAAGCTCACCCTTTTAGACTATTTCTAACTTTTCACCATTGCTGCTCAATACCCAGATGTTCAGTTTTTCCGTATATATATTAAAGCAAATAGGTATAGATATGTATAAAGCAGGCAAGTGTTAAATTCCTGGTTTAACTAGTGTACTGTCAGAGTATTTCAGAAGCCTTTTTATTGATCTGACCGTGATTGTTTTTTGTCTTTTCCTGCAGAATTACCGACATCTTGCCATCTGTTATATGCTAAAGCTCAATATATGCTCCCAAACTTAGTAACAACGTTCAGGTTTTTTCATAGTAACATAAGAGGCTTACGATGCTCATTGCAAGAACAGACCAAAAGTTACTGTACTTATCAGATGGCAGTCTAGTTTAAAGGCTATTTTGCACCCATGTGGGAAGAAATAACATGTTCAAAATGAAACCAGAGAAAGGGGATCTGCAAATAGTGGGTGAGAACAAGTCTAAAATTCAGGCAGTTTGCTATCTTGGGACTGAGGCAAAAATGCCTGAATGACTCAGTCCTACTCCAGATGTCAGTGAAATGGCTCACTACTTGAGCAGTATAATCTGACTCACTTCGATGATGCCCTGCGCTCCTTAGTGGTTTTCTGCCATTGCTGCTGTTCAAGGAGTAAAACTGGAATTCTGCCAGAATCTCTGCAAAAATGAGCATGGAATTGCAGATATTTTGTTTTCAGATAACACTATACTTTGAAGCTATGGTTAAGTGTTTTTAATTCTTTATCTTGCATTATGGCTGCTCAAGCAAAAACCATAAAATACCTCTTGCAAGCTTCACAATTCCCTGTGCATTGAAAAATCTACTGTTTCAATGCCAAGCTTAAAAGTAGTATTGATTCTAGATGAAACTATCTTCTAGGTCCAGTGATTGCTTTGGAGTTTAATGGAGATGGTGCTGTGGAAGGATGTCAAAGCATTGTAAATGATGTTTTCAGTGGGACCAAGGTAAGCTGTTGTATTGCTTTTTTGGCAAAAAATGTCACAGAATGTCTGGGGTACTTAATGGAAAAGCCATACTGCTGACATACTGCATGGTCTTTTTAGGTTTCTAAATAGTAAAACCTGAATATCTTGTTTTTTGTTGGTTTTTGTGGATTTTTTGTACTCCAAACTCAAGTTGATTGTCAGGGACAAGAAAAATTGCCCTTGAAAGAGAGTACTAAATCCCCATCATAGCAATTGAAGAATAGAAGATTTCCACTTCAAACTATTATTTCACATGATAGTGAAAACAAGTTCTATAAATATAGCAGGGAAAAGCTCTACTCCAAGTCTTATGCTGAAGTCTGCGTTGTGATGTTCTAGTCTATTAAATCCTGACAAAGATAATATGATGGGATTTCAGGATTTCATCCTTTTTCAAGGTTTACTTTTGCAGTGTAGGATATTGCAGAATGCCTTCCTTCAAAGACACCACACCTCCTCTTTGCTTGCTGTCCCCATTTCTCTAAATGGCAAAGGTTTTGAGAAAGTTTCTGGAAATGATTAGAGCACTCTTGGTAACAAGAAAGTGACAAACCCTTTGCTGTTCGAAGAAGACTAGAATGTCTTTGAGACATAATGTCCATACAGCAACTTCCTGTCTTTTGATTCCTTTGAAAGAGTTACTAGGAACTAGACAGCCCAGTTTCTGGAAAAGGAGTTATCTTATAATAAGTCATCTCAAATGCAGCTGATGTTTTTGCTTTTTTCATGTTTGCTATTGCAGCAGCAAAAGCCTGATGTGTAGCAGGCTTTGATTTGGCTGTCAGTCTGGATAATCCTAGAACTACATTCTGGGCAATTCTTCTGACTCAAAAGTTATCACTGCAAATTTTACCATAAAAACGGCCTCTCTAAAACAAGAGCTTACAGTGCTGGGTTTTTTTGTTTGTTTGTTTGGTTTTTTGTTTGTTTTTGTTGTTTGTTTGTTTTTCTGTCATATGGTTAGCTTGTTTCCTTTTTCCATACAGAACAAAGCTGATACTGGGTAGGTAACTCACTGGTTCTTCTTGACCTTTTTCTTGACTCAAAGATTGAAGTGATATTGATTACTAGAACAAATAATATTTCATATTTTCCTAATTGGAAATGACTGGTGTTTGTTTATAACAACACTACGTCCTGACCTGAAAACCAGAAACCTCAGCCTGTGTACTTCATGCTTTGAAGTAACCATTGTTCTTGGAGGTGATTGGTAGTGTTGGGGTTTGGTTTCAAGTATGAAATTACTTACTGCATCTGGATTTAAAACTTCTGTTTACAGCCTGGTTACATGGTAAAATCTGCCTCACTTATAAAACACTTGCTGCACTGAATTAAGAAGCAGAACTTTAGTCTTCCTGAGAAGTATATATCTTTCTTTAGATAAAATGTAAGTCCAAAGCTTCTGATAAAAACTAGGTTTGTGCATGGATCCCTAGATAATGAAATATTATGAGTATACATTCCTTAAAAAATGCATTTCTTCCTTGGGGCACAATCTAGAAACAATTTAGGGATTAACAAACTTCAGACTTATTGCTACCAGAAGGTTCAGGAATGCTCTGTAAAATGGTTTCACTTCATTCTTGGCTGCCCTTATCATGTTTGGGAGTTGTTGTAGCACTCAGAAAGAATTATAGGTATCCTTGATCAAGAAACAACAACAAAAGCTCTTAGGAAGACATGTATCCTGTAAGACTTTGCAGGAGCTTAATCTGTTTTTAAGCAGGTGGCTACATTTGCATTTGAAAACCACAGTTAAAAAATACCAATTCATCAGTTAATAACCTTAATTTCACCAGGTTTTTGTTCCTGAAATAAATCCAACTTTAGGTACTCCAGTAAGGGTAGAAAAGTTCTTCAGCAATAGTACCACCACAGTTTTTTGAGCTGTTTGCTAGAAACAACATGTTACAAGGAGAACTCTATGCTCTGCACTGAAGTAGACTTTCTATTTGTGTGGACTGGGAGAGTCTGCACTCTTTACCTCTGACATTCTTTCTGGTGTGACTTTTTTGGCATGCTTTCTCATATTGTTCCTCCATCTCATCAATTCTTCATAAAATACTGTGCAAAATGTAAATCACAATATCCTGGTATTGAGGGGTGCTGAAACAAGATATTTAACTGTTGTGACTATGGTACTGATTGCTGTTCACCAAACAACTGCCGAATAATTAGTAGGTATTTTCAAGTCCTGTCAAATAGAAGTCTACCATGCATTCAAGCAGCAGTCTAGGAAACTCCTTGCTTTGTGGTGATTTTTCTTTTTTTTTTTTTTTTTTTTTTTTTTTTTTAATTTCATTTAGAAATTTACTGGGCAACAGGATATTCATCTTAAAACACAATTTAAGTATGAACAAGTTTCAGGAATTGTCATCATTTACAGTCACATGGTGTTCTGAGCTGAAGCAGAAAAGTGGTGACTGCTGTAGCAGAGTCATCTGGAATGACCCATTCCTGCAGTCCCAGATCACTTTGAAATAACTCACTTGGCTCTGCCAATGCTAGTGTGCTCAGACAGTGATGATTTTCTCTGGAGGTATAGAAAATATAAGATAGTAAGAACTCCAGTTTTTGATTGAGGCTATCACTTGCATGTACAGATTGAGGAACAGCCACAACACTGTCTGTTACACTGAACTATTTGGGCATTGCCTAAGGCATTTTTAGTAGGTACGCTGAAAGCTTTCAAAGATGACTGTCATGGAGCTTGGACTTTCACATGTGTTGATCAATTCTGCAAAAAGCAAACGTAACTGAAGTTATATAAAAACAAGTAATCATCTGACAAAGAAGCAGCCAAGTTTTTGAGAGGAATAGAGTGCAAAGGAGTCTCTTACAAACCCTGACTTCTTGTTAAAGGAAAGCGTAATGGTAGTCTGAAGTTTTTGTATGTTTGTTTTCCCCGCTCTCTCCTAGACAGAGTTTGAATTTACCGAGCAAAATACATCTAAAAGGGGAATATCTGAAGCTGTGGCCCCTGAATAATCAAGCCCAAATTTTCTAATTCTCATCATTGGAATGCTAGGGTTACTGCAGCTAGCATGTCGGTAGGAACAGGTGACAGTAACAGTGTGCATGAGGGCTGAGAGAATTCTCACACTATTCTATCACACAGTGGAACCCAGCCTCTCGAGAAATGCACATATAAAAATAACAATTACTGGCTCCAAATGAGCAAAAAGTACTTGAATGTGTTTATTAGTGATGTGTAACTATTTCCTTGTTTAATAAAACAGGTTTTTGTGTCAGAAAGCAAGGCATCAGCATCTCAAGATGTAGACAATTTCTACAACTTTGCTGACATGCAGATGGGAATGTGAAGTTTAACATGAAGGTGTTCACGTACGGTTTGTCTCAGCACTTGGATGTCACTTGGCTTGAATGTTGCAGTAGTATCTGAGAAGTTTTGTCATTTGGTTTTGTATTACTTATATATCCTTTTATAAAGCTATTGGTGGTTGTCATACCACATTACCTGAACTGGAGTAAATGGCATAGCTTCCAATGTGTGTTGTGTTTGAAACTTACATTTCAACTCCAGAGACAATGGAGGTTTTCTACTAACTTTTTACAGTGATTTCTAAATTTCTGTTGACGCTTAAATATTCCTTATCAACATCTAATGGTAATACACACTTGAGAAGTGCAGTGCTCGTACAAATTTGATGCAGTAGTAATTGTTCCCTTTAATGCAGACATGTTGTTTAGAAAGTGCATTTATGTGAAACTCGCTGCTTAAAACTCCCACATGCAAATTTGTCTTCACTGGGGGCCAGGGAGGAAGCTGTAGTCGTTGACTTTTTCTGAATGCTATTTTGAAATGAATTCTCCTTGTAGCATGCTTTCAGAAGCAGTGCATGACTTATAAAATGTACATCTGTATTATTCTGCTTCAGCATCTTTCTTGAGTAGTTTGCAGCAGTATTTATGCCGAGAACTATCATAACAGTGTTGTGGTAAGTGAGCACTTGGCAGGCTCTTCTGCTTTGAGATGAATTCTGAGCATGAGTGCTCCACTGAAGATGCTCTAAGGTCCACTCAGGGTCTCTGGTGACACGACTGCCTCCGGTATTCCCAAGCCATGTATGGAATATACATGAGGTTCCTTGGGACTTGGAGCATGAAGTTTCTGGTACTGTTGTTTGCTAGAAGGGCCATATAGCAACCAGGAGTCAGAGAAGGGCTCTGATGGCATTAAAATAACTCTTTCTTGCTAGACCCCCAGGGGAACAGTGTTACACTCAGTAGTAGTACTGAAAATTTGGCTGCAAAGTACTACATACAGCTGTAGGGTTTATTTTGTGTTGATTCTTAAAACAGACCTGAGAAGTGCTACTAGCATTTTGGGAGATACATTTGTTCTGTAAGGGTGTTTATTGCTATATAGTACATATTAGAATGCAAACCTATATGAATATTAAATACATGATTGATTTATTTTTGTACATTACATCCTTACTGATTTTTCTATATGTACTTAAAGTTTATGTCAAAGTTTACAAGCCCTCTGTAATACTTGAACAGTTTGCATGTGCAGACACACAAAACCAAATTTCTTAATTAAACCAGTAGCTTGCCAGTTTATGTAGCCTTTACAATCCATTGAATGGACTGGGGCTGTATTGAGGTGCTAAAGCAATCATTTCCTTGTTATGGTCATCTGTCACAAGGGAAGATGTTGTGCATCTTAACTGAAAATGAGTTTTGACTCCTCAGTTTGTGCTCAAGCTCCAGAAGCGGGTGGCTAAAAACACATCTCTCTCTTTCACGTGCTAATTTTTTAGAATTAGCACGTGAAAGAATGTGTTGTTCTGAAGTCCATGATTGTCATGCCCAGGAGATGTTCTGAGCTGTTGTTTTATTGCTACTAGGCAAATGCTTTCCATTAGTTTATATATCAAGAGTATGTCCTTGGGACCTCTTGTTCATGTTATCATAGATGAAATAAGGAAGAATATCTCCTGAAGTCGATAAACCATTGGTGTACTGAAGATAAGAAAGATACTCACTTCTGGGAGATGCTTTTATTTGACAAAGCAAAATGAAATCAAACAGCCACCAGAATTTGACTGGTAGCAGAAATTACCACTTTTTTGCCCTTAGCCAGCCAGGATTTAATTTTCTTTATATATGTGTGAGCAAAGGCTGTGAAAATACCTAAATACCTAAAAATCTTAGGTCAGTCTCCAAAGTACACCTCAACAAACACTTGCTGGAATTAATCTAGACACACACAGTAAATGTATTTTTTTTTGTATGGACAGAACATTGTGTCATGTACTTCAGAACTATCATTGTGTAAGTTGTCTAAGCAGTGCGTATTGGACCACCTTGGTCTCTAAATTTCTACATATAATACTTCCAAACTTATATGCTGACGCATGGTTATATGTATGTTCATAGTTTATTTTTTATATCATCAACCTGCTCTGGAAACAAAATGCCGAATTGATTTTTGTGACTACTTTTCCTGGGGGACAGGATGGTTAGTTAAAAATTAATCTAGGCTAGAATCAGTGGAAAAAAAATTTAAATGCTAGGAAAGAGCAGGATATTGCTTTTTTAACTTTTTTATTACCTTGATAGCCTGCTTACCAATCTGAAGTTTTTAATTAAAAAAAAACTAAATAATGAAGGACTTTCTTAATCCAATTATTTATCTTTTGGTTTCAGTTTCTTGCTAACAGGTGTTAAGAACACTTCTAGCTTAAGCATCAGGTACTGTATGCATTACAGAATGGTACATGCTCCATGTAGTCTTTATATGTTTGTTGTATAGCTTTTTATGTAATTTGTATTGCACTGTGAATGTGATTCATAATAAACATTGTACATCTAAACTCTGGATTCTGGAAGACTTTTTAAAGTTATAAAATATTGCAAACCGTAATTACATTATATTAAGTTTACAAACTGAAATCTGTGTTTAAGTGGGGACTTCAAATAGATACAGCTAATTGAAAATAAGCATTAACTCTGCGGTCAGCCATCTTCCAAAAAAGGTGAATTCTTGACAGCAGAGATTTCCCCCCAAAGTCACTGAGGATGTGATTAACTTTACACTGCAGTTTTTCCTAATAAAATGTGGAAGAAGGGTTTTGATAGCAAGCTGTAGAGAGTCAAGTAGAGAGATTCGTGGCTGGAGACTGTTAAAGTGCTTCTCCCTGATCTGTGTGTGCATGGAGTTGTTTCTTTTTGGTTTGTTTTTTAGCTTGTAAAAGTCTTGTGCTTTTAACCGTGCTTATCTCTTCGGTTATTGCATGCATGCGAGTGATGTGCTCACAGCAAAAACAGATTGTGGTGGTTATACTGGTAGAACTATTCATTTAGAATGCAGTTTCTTTGTAAATCCCATTTAGTGTCTGAAAACAGGTAAAAAGTCCTGAAAACAGGTAAGCACTAAATACATTCCCAAACTTGGCTTTAAACTGGTCAACATATATGAGAATCTTCTGTCTAGAGGTGGTCTAGGGCAATTTTATCATAGATCATTGAATGATTTGGACTAGAAGGGGCCTTAAGACCATCTACTCCTCTGTCATGGGGAGGGACGCCTTCCACTAGACCAGGTTGCTCAAAGCCACGTCCAACCTGGCCTTGAATACTGCCAGGATTGGGCAGCCATGGGTTCTCTGGGCAACCTGTTCCAGTGCCTCACCACCCTCACAGTAAAGAACTTCTTTATATCTAACCTAAATCTCCCCTGTTTAAGTTTGAACCCATTGCCCCTTGCCCTATCACTACAGTCCCTGATGAAGAGTCCCTCCCCAGCATCCTTGTAGGCCCCCTTCAGATACTGGAAGGCTGCTATGAGGTCTCCACGCAGCCTTCTCTTCTCCAGGCTGAACAGCCCCAACTTTCTCAGCCTATCTTATATGGGAGGTGCTCCAGTCCCCTGATCATCCTCTTGGCCCTCCGCTGGACTTGTTCCAACAGTTCCATGTCCTTTTTATGTTGAGGACACCAGAACTGCACACAGTACTCCAAGTGAGGTCTCAGGAGAGCAGAGTAGAGGGGCAGGATCACCTCCTTTGACCTGCTGACTGTGCTCCTTTTGATGCAGCCCCAGAATACAGTTGGTTTTTGGGCTGCAAGCACACACTGCCAGCTTATGTTAAGTTTCTTGGTGACCAACACCCCCAAGTCCTTCTCTGCAGAAGTTCACGTCATGAACTTGCATGAAGTGTAAATGTTTGCTAAGAACATGAAGTACTGTGTCAATATAATTTTTTTAATATCTAGAGTTAAATTGTGAAGCTTTAAAGAATCAAAGATTTTTGTTTAAACTTAACTGTTATTGTCTGATTTTACAGTTTAAAAATAATCTTATACCCCAACTGGATCTGAGTTGCCTAATAATCGGGTTTTTTTACATAGCATGTAAGTAATAGCAAAGCTGTCTTAAGTATTTTCACAATTTTTACCAATCACATCCTCGAACAGTAAGATGCAGAAGCTTTGTATCTGTGTCCCAATTGCTAGGAAGACACCCACTTTCTTGTATCGTACCTCATAGTCATGCATAAGATGCACGGATTTAAAAGTAAGCCACATGCCAGGCTGCACTTACATAACTGGGACAGATGCTTTTTTCATTCCAAAAAGCAGCCGGAAACTTTTTATTTCAAAATATGTGTTTCCATCATTCTGACTAATTGGAAAAAAAAATGAGTTTTACTGACTTAAGTGTGAGCAAGAATTCTGTTGCGCAATATTTTCTCTTAAATGTTGGCTTTTGAATGTTTAGGGTTTATTCATACAGCAGTCAGCTTTCTGTACATATTGAAATGAGCATTGCTGATAACATAGTCTAGAAGATACTGATTCCCCAGGCTTTTTGCCTAAAGATTTAATAAAAGCTGCTGAGAAATGACTCTTTCAAGACCTAGTATCAGCCCCGGTGCTTAAATGAGTAGCTCCTAAACAGTAGGATTTTTGCCATCAACTTCCTTGTTGATTCCTTGTGACCTTTGTGCCATTTCTTTTTTAAGTAATGAGTAAGCCTTCTGAATTCATAAGGATGACAAAGGCCTTCGGAGGTTTGCAGAAACAGCTCTTCCAAGGCATGTTTAAACCTGACCTAAAACGTGTACATCCTAGTCCACCAGTACTAAAAGCTGTGAGTGATGCTCATAAGTAATGTCTCTAGTAGGGATGGATCTGAGTGGGATAATGCAAGCAGGCTGTAGCACTTCATTAAGTTGTGTGTTGTAGGACTGCTTTCTTGCTGCAGTATATGCTGGAAGGAAGCTCTGCAGTGGTCCATCCCATTCCCTGGACCTGTGAAGCTTGCAGTATAAATTATAGCAATCTGCTGAGGATAGCGTTTTCTGGAAAATAACAACTTGCTGTATTACCAGCCTGGAAGCTTTTCTTAAAACTATCTAGTCTGAGCTCTGTCTCTCAACACAACCACCTATGTGTGGGAAAACCTTACAAGCACCCAACCTGGTAAAAGCAGGATGTACTGGAGGTGTTACTGCATGGCTGGGAGTCACAGTGTCTCAACAGGCCAGACATTAATGTCTTGGTGTCCACTTTGATAGAAGAATGCTTTTTACTGCTTTCATCTCTCCAGAATGCCTGGTTGCCATAAGGCTGTTGCTGTTAATATTTGTGGTCATGCAGTCTTCCTGGTGCATATGTAGTCATTGCTGGTTCTGAGTAAGAGAGAAGAAAAGGAGGGGGAAGTGAGAGGATCTTTTGAAAAAGCTCTGAAGTTTTCTGAGTACATGAAGAAAAATGTGCAACTGCTCATTCCTTTACTTTTTCTGCAGCTAATGATAATCCCCAGCTATGTCCAATGTCATGTCTAGAGTATCTGAGTACCGTCCCAGAATGTGTTAAGCAATGTGACCAGCATCTGTCAACTACGAGTCATCCTCTTTCCAGTTAGACAAAGCTTTAAACTTGCCAGTGTTGTCAGGGGTCTAAGAGGTCTTCCAAAGACATGAATTTTCCTCACATCCTTCTGTTAAATCCACTATAAAAAGTTTGCCCTTAAAAGGATCAGGTAAAGCTGATAGGCAGGAAATGATGGTGAGGTTAAGAGGCTCTTGGACAGTGTTTCAGTGAGTGAGTTTCTGACATTCCCAAGCTGCACAGGCTAAAAGCAAAGCAATGTGCTACTACAGGTTCTACCCACGTGATGAGGCTAAATTTAAGGCTAGGCACTCCTGCAGTACTGGGAGCTCAAAGGACTCTGTGTCTGCATGCCAATAATGTGCATCTTTTTGCTTTACCAACTTCATTTTATCAGAAGTGTTGTGGTGATGAAGTCCCAGCTCATACAGTCACGTGAGAATCTCCATTTCATTTTAGGTGCCTTTTGTCCTGGTCATAGTGAAGAAAACTTACAACCACTTTTTCACTATGCAGAAAACTTTGTGGCTGTTTGAGCCATTGAACTTCTGTGTCTCAAAATTAAAAAGACAGAAACTTTGGAGGGGTGGGGAAGGGTGGAGCAGCCACTGACTTGTGATTTCTGGGCAGTGGAGAAGCAGCCTCACTTCCCCCTACTCACATGGATGCTGGGTACTGTAGGTGGGATCTTCCCCCAAAACTGCATGCATGTCACCACAGAAGAAACTAACTCTCCAGCTCTTTTAGGCAAGGTACAAAATTTGTTCCCTCGCTAATACAGGCATAAGATACATTTTTTGATTCTTTTTTTTGTTAGGTACTTACCTGCTTGAGTCTAAGTACAGAGCCATAGTACCGATAGGGTTTGAAAGCTGCTGGCAGCGCTCTCCATTCTGTGTTACTATCTTAGAAGGAGAAAGATAAACCAAAGATCTCCTACAAAACTTTGAACTTGTCAGATCCTGGGAAGTGAAGCTGGCACATTTTGCTCTATAGAAAGTAAATGCTTCACTATTGTGGAAGTACTGTTTTTTTCTGAATGTGCTGATCTTTCTATGAGGGGAGACCTTACCCCACTCCCTCCCCCCCCCCCCCTTTTCCTGAAGTTCCTCCATGAAAACCGCTTCAGGGGCTTTTTTTTTTTTTTTTTTACGTGTTCTGGCGATTAAATGGAAGGGCTGTGCGATGACCTGAGGACGTCTTTTGATAGCTGCTCCAACAGGCGCTAAAGGACTGGATTCAAGTGTTAAAAGACCATCTTTTGAAGCTCTGAGCACTCTTTGCTTCTATTTCGAACAGTATCAGAAACAGTTTTAGTCATGAGAGAGTTTAAAGACAACTAGCCATCCTTAGATGAGATTCTGCTTTGCATTTTTTTCCCACAGATGAATTAAAGTTACTCTTCAGTGATAATCAGCTCATTGTGGAAAGAAACGAAGGGAGTTTAAGCTGTTGTGTCTCTCGCTGGTAGCTGACAATGCTTCTTCTGGTTTCAAGGACAGCGTATCAAGATTTCACCCATGGTACCTGTTCTACCGTTGAAGTGAGTTTTATGCAGCTCTGCAAGTTTCAAAAAGAGTCAGTGTATCAAGTGTTGGGATCTGTGTATTTTAACAGAGTCAACTAGAGCAGATGCCCATGAAAGCCTCTATGTGCAGGCTGGGTATGCTGCAAACACTTGGAGGTAAGCAGCATGAATTAATCCTCCCAGGCCTTTCCAATTCTTATTTCTTCTCCAGGATACCATGGCATGTTTGTTGTCTTTTTCTTTCCCAGCATCTGATCTGAGATAGCAGATTTAGTAAAAAAAATGCTTTTGTCCTGAAATTCACTGCCATACTTCTAGGTATTCTCAATTAGAGATGATGCTTCTGGGACTCCAGTCCCTAAACTCTGTGTGACCCTGCTTCTCAGATGTTAAACATTACTTGACTGTAACTTTCTCAATGCCTTCATACACTATGGGCAGCCTTTGCACAGCTGAATAATGACCTGGTTCAACTTGAGTATGGTATACCTGTAAACGTTATTTTATCTTCACCATATATCTTATACTTCTAGTTTCCTGCACATTCCTCCCTTGGGAAGACTTCATGTTTGTACTATATTTTATCAACGTGTTAACATCTGGCTTTGTAAATTCTTTATATTCTCTAGGTGCATAAGAGCATCTGTAGTTCATCCTTTCCCAAGAAATGTGGAAACTGTCTTGCATATGTCTCTTAAAAACACAACAGTGTACAATCTGCTTCTTATTTATTCATCTTGCTCCATGTTCCTTCCTATAGAAATGCATCTGAATGCAAATACAATTATGTGTAAATTATTATCAAGTTGTAAATAGTTTACCAGGACTTATAGGGGATCAGATTAAAAAAAAACCAAAAAACTATTTGCACATAAAAGCATTTCTTGAAATTAGAAGCCCCACAGTCTTTCTGCTGCGAGTTTTTCCATGTCACCTATGTTTTAGCGCTGAGCCCATCATGTACAGCTGCGGATTAGAAATAGGGATTTGGATGTCATCTTGTCATCTTCTCCTGACATATAACAGACAGTGCATGAGGAGGGGAGGAGTGGTGTGTGATTCCAGGCATGGGAAATGAAGATAGCTGTGCAACACCTTTTGTGGGCTGGGCTGCATCTGCTCCTGATAAAGTCATTGCGTATAAAGTAATCTGGCAGGAAACTTCTCATTGGAATGTTTCCTTCACTGATGGGAATGTACATTTGTCATTGTCCTTCAGAATGACAGATACTTTAAATGATGTAAATCTCCACTAAGCAGATTCATGGACATACAAGAATAGAAAATACAAGTGAAGACATTGCTACTTGAAAATAGTTTCTGTTTAAATCAATCAGGCTTCAAATTCCTTTTATGATTAGGAAACAGATCTTTTTCTATTGCACATAGACCTGGTTTTATCACTCTGAATTCTCTTAATTTTGAACTTAACATCTGTCTCATGGCTCTATTGCCTTCCCTGCTGCCTGGACCATCCGGTTTGATAGACAGGATTCCACAAATGATGATGATCAGAGGAGTGTTCTTGGTGTTTTACTTGAGACTGTGGTTTTCAGAAGCTGCTCAGAGTGGTTTCCTGGCAAGTATATATTAATGAACAGAAGGGTGATCACTGGTGCGTGAAGGAAGTCACACATGTCGGCATTGCTGTTTGGTTGCAGTCTAACTGTATTTGTAAAAAGCTACACTATGTATTACACACAGAAATATTAACCAGATAGTCAAAAGAAAAAAGAATACTGGGTCGTTCAGGGTTGTTTGTTTTTTGGTTTTTTTTTGTTTTTTTCAGCAGCAAAAAAAAGGACTTCTATGGAAGTCTTTGGATTAGCCAGCTGTGATTTACAATCAGAAGCCTACATGGATTCAGTGAAAGCTGACTTGGACAGGTTGGCCAGGTACTTGGAGAAGTGATCTGTTGGGGGCTACTGAACAGATGTGCCACACATCCTGCTTGGGAATCTGAGTAAGAGCTATTGGAGGTTTGCAGAGTATATAAGGAAGATTCTTATTGTGGATGCCCACTTGGACCAGGAGGAAGTTGATGCAGGGGGGCTGTGATTTTTCTACAGCAGGTAGGAGGATGTTGAGTTAGGCAGAACAATTAGCTTGAACATTTTGCCTTTCTCGTGATCCATTTCACCTCATCCTTTGGCTGGCATCTGGGAACACCATAGAAGTGCAGCTCAGGCATGCCAAACCATCCCTTCCACAGTTGCTGCTTGTCTCTTCATTCATAGAATCATAGAATGGATTGGGTTGGAAAGGACCTGAAAGATGGTCCAGTTCCAACTCCCTGCCATGGGCAGGGACACCTCACACTAAACCATGTCACCCAAGGCTCCGTCCAACCTGGCCTTGAACACTGCCAGCGATGGGGCAGCCACAGTTTCGCTGGGCAACCTGCTCCAGTGTCTCACCACTCTCACCTAATATCTAATGTTAATCTCCCTTCTGTCAGTTTAAAGCCATTCTCCGTTGTCCTGTCACTGCATGCCCTTGTAAAAAGTCCCTCTCCAGATCTCTTGTAAGTCCTCTACAAGAATAATTTTTCTTTGTACTCGTTACTATATTTTTGTTGTTTCTTCTCTGTGCCTGGCCTAGGCAGGAGGGCTGTATCCCATACTTGAGACCCCAGGTTTGATTTCCTTCTCTGCTGAGTTTCCATAGTCTTTCCATGCCTCAGTTACTATACACAGACCACAGGGCTGCAGCAGCTGAAGGATGTTCTGCAGTTACATCTCTTTGAGCCAGTCCTTCTGGTAAGGAAGGCAAAAGGGTTTTGCAGCCTGTTTGACGCAAGTGATACTTGGTAACAGCAGTTTGGGAACTATGTGTGGGTGTGGGGCCTAATAATGGAGGAGGTTTGCCAAATTTCTGCTGTTGCTTCCTTTATTCTAACTGATGCAGCCTACTGTGCTATCAAATACTGTTTTGATGTGGAACTCTGTCATGGGCCAATTAGCACCAATAACTGGCTGAAAGCTGCCCCAAGGCATACTTTACGACCACCATTTTACAAGCTGTGCCACTCACATAAACTGTTCTCAATTTGGTGCAGGACCGGGCGAGGATGGGTGCGTGATGCCCTCAGAAGCTGTCGGAAGGCAGGTGGGATGTGCCGGCGTGCCTGGCCACCTCAGCTCCGCGACCAGCCGTCCTGCCCAAAGCTGGGTCTCGGCAGCGGATGGCTCTGGGCCCACGCGCCAGGCACTGCCACTTGCTGATCACCTGCGCTGGACATCCCAAAGGGAGAAGCACCGCCTGAGTGCGGCGGAAGCCAACTGCCGCTCTCACCGCGCCCGGGCACGGCTTAATCCCCTCAGCCCTGCCGCCCGCCCGAGGAGCTGCTACTGAGGTCTCCCCCGCGGACCTTCCCCCTCAGGCCCTTCACCGCCCGCTCGCCGGGGCGGGGGACGGCTCAGCCGGCGCAGCTGGCAGGAAGGCCCGGCAAGGGAGGGAAGGGAAGGGGAAGAGGCGGGGCCTGTAGCCCAGCAGTGTCAATAATACAATAGGGCTCTTGTGAAGCTGCCGCCGGAGGAGGAGTGGGGTCTGACTGCGGGTGAGCGGGCCAGCCAGCCGAGCAGCCGGCACGCAGGGCGGGAGCCGCCGCCGGCCACGGGCCCGGGCGGGCGGAGGCGATGCGCGCCGGCGCGGGACGGCGGCACCACCACCACCAGCAGGAGCAGGAGCGGCAGCGGCTGCCGCCGTCGTCGTCGCGGCGGGAGCGCCAGCCCTGACGGCCGCGGCCGCCCACGCCGGCGAGCAGAGGAGGAGCGGGAGAAGGCGGCGGCGGCGCGCCGGGCCGTGCCGCGCCGGCGGCGGGAGGTGAGCGCGGCCCGGGCTGCCCGCATGAAGGCGGGGCGGGGGGCGGGCGCCGGGCCGCCGGGGCCGCCGCGCCGGGCCTGTACGCGGGGGAGGCGCCGGGCCTGCGGCGGGCGGGAGGCGGTGGCGGCGTTTGGCGCCAAGGCCGGGCAGGAGAAGGGGGAGGAGGAAGCAGCGGCGACCGGGGGGAGGCGGCGAGTCCTGCGGGTACGTGGGGCCGGGAGTGGTGGTGGGGGCCGTGCCGTGCCGGGCGGGCAGCGTCCCTGAGGTGCTGTGGCGGGTTGCCCGCCCGTCCATCTGTCCGGCGTGGGCGCTGCGGCCCCGGCCGCGTCCGGAGGGAAAAGTTGCGGCTGTTCTTCCGGGCCGCCGCTCCGACCCCGCGCTTGGGAGGCCGTGCCCGCAACGTGCGGCAGCGGCTGGGCGCCCCCGGCGAAGCGCCCTTTTGTTCGCCGCAGCCCGGAGAGGCGGCGACCCGGCGGTCCCCGAGCCGGCGTGGCCCTGCGGAGCGGAGCGGGTCTGGGCGTGGCGGGCGGGCGGGCCGACACAGCCGAGCGGTTGTCCGCTGCCGAGCAGCGCTCCGCCGGTATGTCGAGGAACTTGCTAGAACTGAGTTTGACAATGAAGAGGTAGCGCTGCCCGGCCCGCAGCTGCCAAGGTAAGTTTTGTGATGAGCAGCAGGCGCGGGTAGCGCCCAGGAGCACCGTGCACTTGTAGGGATAGGAACGGGAAGGGCCCGTCTTCGGCTTTCCTAATACAACCTTCTTCCGCCCTCGCACGATGTTTGCTGGGATGTTGCCCGTCTTTCTGCAAAGGACGCACAGCGCCCAGTACGGTTAGCAGTAGGGGATGTAGCAAAAGTGGCACTTGCAAGTAATTCTGTAGTGATTGGTGGGAAGAATGGGGCACAGGCACCTCAAAATACGTCTTGACAGGTAGAATAAATGCTGCTTTTTCCTGTTTTATTTAACTACACTTTATAAAGAGCATTTATAGTTATTTGAAGAGTTCAGCTATTATTCACAAATTGTTATAATGAGCAGCTACGGACTTTAAAATATCACTAAATTAGTGCAGTGCTTTAAAGGAGACAGGATGCTGAAGACAGCATCCAGTTGTGATTAAAATACACTAGGAACAACTTGGAATCTGTTGCGCTTCTCTGAAAGTCTTAGCACTAAAACTGAAAGGTTAAGAGGGTTGTATTTTGTCTTGGTGCACACGGAACGTTTCATCTGCAGCCAACTCTTTACGTCATGTTGGTGCTTATTGTGGGCTGTTCTGTAGAGCATCTCGAGCACACCTGCTTATCTCTGCAAAGCAAGGCTGTATCTTGGCCACAGTTAGAGCTAACCTGTAAGTGTGAGAGCTGGGTGGGTTTATAGAGGAAAGGACCCACCTGGATGAAGGCATGCTAGTGTAACTTTCAAGCCTGCCACAGAGTTCCTTAGCAGGACGTCAGAAGCTTTCACCTGCACATACTAAAGGGAAAAAATGCAATTTTAGTTAAGAGAGTGCATTTTCAAATTAAAAGCAAGTTAATGCTCTTAGAGTCCAAAGTTATGTTGGGTTTTGTTGTTGATTTTCAGTTTGGCTGTTTGGGTTTTTTTTTTTAGCTGAACTTCTAACCTCTTTTCAGACTGGACATGACATGCCCTGTTCTTAGTGCCTAGGAGGAGCAGAAAAAAAAGCTGTCTTCTCCAAAAGTTGGGCTTGAGATGCAATAGAAGTCATCAAAATAACAAGAGCTGTTTCTATTGCCTGTCCTTCATTTAATGTTTCCTCTTTCTAGGTTCATTTTGCAGAACAGACCTCTCTCCGCCAGCAGTAAAATTTCCCCTGAGTTCGGTTAGTCAGTGCAACTGTGGGTTAGTTTTTTTTTTTTGTTGTTTATTTGCATTTTTGCATTGTGTAGCAGGTACCTGCAAAGATTTACTAGAGAGCTGATGCAAGAGCATCCGCAGTGGCATTTATTGGCAAGGATGTGTGTTAATTTGGGATCTCGTTAAAATCCTGAAAATCCTTTGTGAATGTAAAAGGCGCAGCTAAAGGATCTCAGTGTAAGTGTTAGAATGAACCCAGCTTTTTCTTTCACCATGGTTCTGTGGGCTTCCTCCCTGTGGCAGAAAATCAGGAAGTTTCCATGTGGAATTTATTGGGATACCTGAGGTTGCTGTAGACTTGTAGTTTTTAAAATACATGTAGTTCTTGTAGAGCTGGGTGGCTTACTTAGGACAATTTCCAAAGGCTGCTCATTTACTTGTCCAGCTCTATGTGTACACCTCAGCAGGCACACATGCGTGCGGTTGCTGTAGTAGCTGCCACGTGCTGAGTGCTGTAGAGCATTTATCCCAAAGAGCTTGCTGTGGCTCACCTGTGGGGTGTCTTGACTGGTGGGAACTCTTGCCTGGCATGATACGATGGCAGGTGCCCAAGGCCATGGCAGAAATGGCTGGATTTGTTAGACCTGCTGGTGAGAAGTGAAGTTAAACCCAGTTCAAGCTGCTTCGAGTTTGAGTTTGAAATTGATACTCCTATGTTGCTCCTTGGGGGCTATTCAGGTAGCTTTTTTCAATCTTTGAAATTGTTTTCTGGCCATTATGCCCAACAGGTAAGGAGCATGGTTTGGAGTCTGTATATTTTTGTTTAGCTCAGCACAACATATCCAGACCAGGAGCATAGACCCATGTTTGTAGTGCAGCTTTTGTGATCCATGGATTAAAATGTTATATAAACCTCTGTTTCTGTGGTGCATCTTTCTCCTTTAGTCCCTAGAAGTCTCCTTTAGAATTGGCTCAAGGTTTTGAGAGGTCTTACCTGAATAGGTTTGGTAGTGGAATGTTTTGTACGCTTCAGAATATGCAGAGCAATTTAGTAACAAAGAATTTGAAAGTTAATATTTTATTAAGTGTGGAGATCATTCTCTTGATATATTTTATAACCAAACCCTTGCTGTTCTGTCTAGGTCAGTGGTGTCATTCCTTCTTGCATTATAGCCAGAAATGGATTTAGCCAAAACTTGCAGTTTGATCATGCCAGCTTAATTTCTCACTACTCCCACAACTTTTGTGGGAGCCGCAGCTAAGGGTTCCCAGGGGCTTCTGAATTTCTGGAGAGGGGAACCCTTCCTCTGGAATCGTGTGGTATTTCTCTGAAGATTTGAAAGTGGTTATGACACTTGAGGCTTCATGTAATTTGAGACATAAGTGCAATTTTTACATACTTTACTTAAAATGGAAACTAACAAGTTAATAATAGCACTTATCGGGGGATATTTATGTAATGGAAGCCAACAGATGCTATTTGCATCTTGAAGAGCTGGTGTATAACATGTTATGTCAGGGCCCTGGCAGGTTTTGTGCTGGCGGAGGCTGGGTCAGGTGGGAGTGAGAGATGCTGGAGATCCGTAGTGCTTGATGGCACCTCTGAGAAGTGAGATAACTATATGAAATTTTGCATTTTAGCACACAGTTGATTTTAGCTTAATGCTGCTATTTAAAATAAAAAAGCATGTGAGAGGTGATTTAAATTTATCCATGTTAAATGATCAATTGTACTGTCACTTTAAAATGACTTTTCTTTAAGCTGTCTTCTAGCTACAACTGCACATCTGATGTTCAGAACCCCTGAAAAGTGTGCTTATAGATACTAATTTTACTGATGCTTCAACTTCAGCTGTAAGATGATATCTGGCAAAGAAGTATTAGAAGTGTGATGTGACAGCCTGGGTGTTGCCTTCTGTGGAGAGATGTCTGTGTAATTACTAACCACCTCCCTATTTCCTAGGCTGTTCTCTCTTTTCGTATTTATTTACTTCCCAGTCACCCTTTTCTAGATGGCATGTGAACTTTTCTAGCATTTAAGATCTTGTTTCAGTGGGTAGGAGACAAGGAATTTTGGGATTAGAGCACTCTGGGACGTGTGATCTTGGGCCTAATGAAATCTCCTGCGTTTGCAGAGCTGTAATACAAGCTTTAATGGGATTTAAAGAGATGGAAGAGACCCTGAGCTGTGAGTGTGGATGCGGAGGCCCCACTGGCACTTGTTAAGTCGCCCTGTTAGGAGGAGCAGGAGAAGGTGGGAGTATAAGCTTGTGACTGCTGCTGCTATTTGTTATAACTTTCTCCTGGATGAAACACTGGGATGCTTGCTTTAGCTTGTTAAAACTTTGCTTGAAAACTTTGGAGTGTTTTCCTTCTTTAACATACACCTGCTACAGCATTAGATTACAGAGCTGTGTTTTCTTGCTTATTGAATTGAATGCCGAACATAACATATTGTGTCGTTAATGCCTCCTTGTGTTTTAATTAAAGCTGTAGGGAGATGTTAAAAAACAGGTTTATACACATGCCACACTGGTTGCTAAATTGAATATGCTTGTCATATGGTCTTGAAGGAATTACGTACTATTTTGCTAATCTGCTGTCCAGGGCTCTCCCAATCCTCTGCTCCTTCTTTATCCTTCCCCCCACCATTGTTCTGAAAAAAAAAAACCAAAAACCTTCTCAAATGTTTTCTGACAGCCTCTCATATTTGCTAAGAGTTCCTGACTGTGTGGTTGGCTTTGCTGTGGCTCTTGTTCATGTGCTAGAGAGCAGTTTTGCACCTGCGCAAGTGGTTTGATGCACAGCAGGTCCAACAGCTTCCAAGGGTGAGTGCTGTGCAGTAGTAGATGCTGGGATGCCAAAGGGAGGGGTGGCACCCTGCCTACCAGGCTGTGCCAAGCGAAACAACTGACCAAGAGCATTTACTACACATGGTTAATTCTGTGCGACTGTGTTACGAGCTGTTTTCCAAGCTGTGTTTTAAATTTACAGGTAGTTCTTGTTTATGGGTAGTTTAAATTTACAGGTAGTTCTTGTTTTGGAACATTCTGTTGGGTAGATAAGAAGTTGGAGGAAAACTTCTGGATAGGACATGTCTGCATGCTAAATAGCTTTTAACTGTGATAAATTGTTTATCATGTAGTACTGGATGACTGCAGTTCTTTAAATGTGCAAATGACATATTCTGCTACAAATGTTAGACTGAAGTCTTCTGCTAAAGTTATTTTGGTTGTTAGATGCAGTTTGATTATTAGGTTAATACACTACTAGGTTCATAACATTGGTGTTCACAGGCAATTGAAAAATCATAATGTCCTGGGTTCAGCAGTAGCAGTCATAACCAAACTGTGAGCTTTCATTCATACTGCTTTAAAAAAGTGAGTATTGGTTTAACAGACTGGACAATTTTTAACTAACACTTGCTTTAAAGAGCGTAAGATTGAGAAAGTTACTAGTTTTATCCACAAATATTTAAATCTTCCCTGTGTATCAATTATAGGAGAATAAAATGGCAGTGTTTTTGTTCTGCTGCTAGATAGAAAATGCAACATCTTGAACTGCTGGATACAAAAACATAAGGAAAAATGTGTGTCCTGTCAAGGGAAGGAAAGAGTGTCCCTAGTGGGATTACTTGCAGTTTTTAATTCTTTGTTGTTCTGCTTTTAACTGCTTGTATTTCTTTAATATTCTTCCAGTGTTAATTTGCAAGATTTGATATCAAAGTGGCTGTCGAGAACTCACTGTTGGAAATAGTGCCATATCTTCCCCCCGGTTTTGACTTTATGAAAGAATCAAAACCAACAACCAACAAAAAATCCCTGAAACACCGCGTGGAGCTGAAATACAGAGCATGTGAGCATGTTAGGGATCCACACGAGAAAATGGTAGGCTCAGCAATTATCTGGTGAGAAGGTGCCTCAGCGTAAGAGGTAGCAGAAATACCTCTCCCTCTTTTATTAGTACTTGCAAGGGAAGAGGAGTAACAAACTCATACTCCTATTCCTGCCTTCATGCAAATAGGTTCTTTTTCCAGCAGGTAACTGACTGGAAATAGTGATAACGGGTGATTACTCTGCAGTGCAAAGTAAACCTTGTTAAATGCTGTTTGATAGGAATGAGAAGAAATGCTCATTTCAAGCACAGAAAATAGTTTATTGTTTGTTTGTTTGTTTTTTTTCAAGAACTGCTGACTGGTGGTTTGGCAAGGGAAAGGTTACCAGTCAGTCATCAGCATTGCTGGGCTTTGCTAGTGTTAACCTTGTTGGATGGAGTTTTAGCAACTCTTCTGCTTAATTCCTGAGCAGTTGTATTCTTCTGCAAAAATCAAACTGACTGTCATTTAAGCAACTGAAAGGCAGATACTTAAACCTGATAATGAAGTTGCAGTCTTCCTTATGTTAGCAACATAATCATTTCCAGTGTAGCATAAAATGAGCAAGCTTAAGAAGTAAGTGAAGTGTTTTGTCTGACAAATTTGAACTTGCAGTTCTGCAACAGAATGTGCTAAGAGTGAGGGAGGAGCTACAACGTTGATCTTAATACAAGGTGCTTGTTAATGAGCTGCAATATCGGAATTTTGCTGTTGGCATACATAGGAAGTAAAGTTCACTCCTTAAAGGTATTGATTCTTATGGAATTTTTTTTTTTTTTTTTGCAAAATAGTTTGCCTGTGTTACAGAAACTAATTTTCTGCCCTGCCCTTCCTTTGGTTTGTGCTTCTTCACTTTTGCTGTCCAGGAGTGAGAAAAAAAAAAGGTGAAAAAAAACTCTGGAATGAAATAATTCCACATTTTTGTATGAACAAAACCAATGCAGGATAGTTTTGTGTGCTCTTTGGAACTGGTATCCATCAGTTTAGGTAGCTTTTTTTGGGTTTTGTTGCGTTGTTTGTTTGGGTTTTTTGTGTGTTTTTTGTTTTGTCATACTATAGCTTCCCAGTGACGTTTTGTGAAAATTTTAAAGTTTTTCTTTATTTGGGTATTTTTCAGGTGTTTAAATCTGTTGAAGTTGGTAGTACGCATATTTTTGATCAAAATGAATTTTCATACAGCTTAGCATACAAAGGGTTTACTTGCCCTGGCAATTGGACATCATTTTGCCAGTGACTAGCAAGTTATATCCATGTATGCTCCTGCAATTTTGATGAAGATCTGACTTTGTGTAATCTGATCTGTGTGCCTGTACAGAGGTGAAATAGCTGTGGTACAACTGTTATCAAATATAAAGTCTCTGGCCTGAGCTCAGTGAAAGAGGAGGTGGTTAAAAATGACTTAATGTGTCGATACCTTGTGTATTCTGTCTTTCCTCTATTACTTAACACTGGATATATATATATATTTCTTTGCTAGGCATGTGGTGTTTTCATTTTTCTTCCTCTATCAGTGCCATAAAACTTAAGAAGGTGGGACGTAAGTTATTAGAAAGCTTGTGCTCCTGACAATTGGCTCAGTATCAGTCAGAGCCCCGTGACTCCCATTACGTGGATTAATCTGGCTTAAGTGCTTTCTTAAATCTTTTGTTTGGCGTCTTCTGTGTACTTGTTCTAGATTTTTGGAAGCCTCTACATGTAATAGCAAACAGGGATATGTATTAATTTACGTTGCTGAAGTCGAATAGCTTTTGCAGGTGCCATTTCATTTTCTTTCTAAGATCATTGAAAAGATTATTAAGATTATTCTGCTTGTTCACTTGTGCATGCTTGACTCCCACATTTCAGACAGTCCACTTCTGAGGTACCGAGCGTGTTAAGAGCTGGAAAAAACATCTAAACTAAATTTAAAAAGGGGAAGAAAAAAAAAGCCCCAAGTGCACGCAACAACTTGAATGTGATTTATAGTTCCTACTTATCTCTCCCAGCCATGTCTTTGATGCCTTTGTGGTCTCCGGTTGGCTGTCCCCTTTTCTTTTTGCCTTGACTTCCCAGCTTTTTCCTTGTCATTGGAGAAAACAGTGTTTCTAGCGAGTGGCTCTTGGTCATCTTGGGACCCTATAAATCAGGTAGGTCAAACTAAAATTGTCTCCTGTACCAGACTCCAGGCTCTATGGACTTCCAGATTATTTGTAGTTGGCCTGAAAATATTTTAGCAGACCTTTAAGTTTGGTTTGGTTGGTTTGGGGTTTTTGTTGTTGCTGTTTTGTTCGTTAGGTGGTTGTTTTTGAATAAGATTCAAAAGGTCACAACAGTAGGTTTGCTAGGCCTGATAAAGAGATGCTTTTCCCTTGTCAGGGTTTTTATGTGAGGTTTACTTTCTGTGGCTGGTACTTATGTGTGGGTTTACATATGTATAAAAGCATCATCCACTGAAAAATCAAGTGGTTTTTTTGATATTCGTATAAAAAAATGTATTCATGATATAACACTTCTCAGTGAACTGTTGTATTGATGTGATGAGTGTTTTGCTTATGTATTTAACAAAAACTTCTGTCGTCTTTATGCCTGTACATATGTAAGTTGTGCTTGGTTAAGCAAGTTGAATCAGTGTGATTTAAAGTAAACACAATTGCTGATATGTGTTTTGTACTGATAATAAGTATGTTTCAAAAGCAGGTATACTTTTAGGTATCAAGAGGAACTGCTGGAAAAACAGGACAGTGGTAAAGCATTGGGGTAACTTCCAAAGCGCTTAAAAGTAACAAGGATGCAGGTATCAAATCCTTTCTAATAATCTGATAGTTTTTTCTGTCAAAGTGCTTTTTTTTTTTTTTTTTTTGACTTCTTGAAATAAGCTCATTCTATTGAGGAAACTAGTGTTTCTAGCAATTCGAAGGTGTTGCACTAGCTTAGCTGTGTTACAATCATCAGGCTGGTCGTACATGTTTAATTCTGAATAAAAGGCGTTAGTTCAGCCCTTACACAAGGCCTATAGAAGCTGAGCCTGCTTCGCTCTCATACCAGACTTTGGCCATAATGAACTATCTTTAGATCTGTGACTTAGAGGTCTTAATGCCACATTAAGGTATGCTGTACTACCTCTGCCTGTTCATAACCTCTTACAGGCTCGTAGAGATAAAATCGTTAAGAATTGTGGGCTTAACTGCATGATGGCAATTCCCAAAGGAGGAAAAGCTCAGCTCCTATGTTTACTTTCTCTGTTGAGCTTTCCAGGTCTGACAGGATTATAGCAGGATTATAGAAGGTTTTGTGCTCCAGGTGAGCAGAAGCAGTGCAAAACTCTTGAGGAGCAAGCCTGTTAAAGCAAGTTGTCTTTATTTTTATTCTTCATCCCTCTGGAGGATCATAATGGGGTTTGGCAAGTTCACAGGGGGCATTTGTGCTGTTTGCATGCCTGAAGTGCAGATATACCAGTGTGCTGTGAGGAGCCTCAGAACTGGTGGAAACCTATTCATGCAACCCATCCATACCAGTGCAAGTGGCAAGTCTCTCTATGTCTAGTTTAGCCCCTTGCTAAGCAATGTCAAAAGCTTGGCCTCTGCAAACGTGATAACTTTATATAGCAGAAATCTTACTAAACTACTAGAAATCATAAAGGTCTGTGTATTTATAGACAATTTTATTAAAGGTCACATATTTATTTTTGACAGCTCTTCTGGCAGTGGGTGCTTTTAAATGAGTAGTTCTCTTGCATTGCAACTCCATCTTGCAAACTCCCACCCTTCCTCAACATATTTGCATCAGGAAACTTTGAGAAGAAATTCAAATTTTGTTGCTTGGGAGTTCTGCTCACAAATTTATCAGATAGATGCTCTGCTAATTCTGTCTTTGTTTTGGCACTGTCCTTAATTCCTGTTGATTCCACCAAGGCCAAAATTTCTTTGCTCGTTACTTGGAGCTTATCATGTGTTTTGTCTGACTGAGCAGGAATGGCTTTGGGAAAGGATTAGTGGTTGACACAGGTTTCTCTTTCATGGCAGTAAAAAAGCACCAACTCTTTCTGACCATTTAGGATCATCTTCAAGGAAGGAGTCTTTTGGTTACTGCTGTGGAATTTGCAGCCACAAAGGATGAAGTTGATGAAGTCTTGTTTACTGTGTTTTCGTGTCTGCTGCTTCATTAATTGTCATTTGATTGTGCTCCAAGTCTTGTGTTTTGCGGTCTAAGTGTAAAGCTTGGGTACTTTATTTATTTATGGAGTTTCTTTGCAGGAGGAAGTGAAAATTTGAGTGCTAGTGTGCTATTGATGATCAGCTGTCTGACTGTGAAAGAACGGGGGGCTTTTCCTTGTGAAATCTCACAAATACCAATGTACCGACTTTGAAGGATGTCAAAAGTACTCTAAATGATCGTGATGAGCAAGTGAAGTTAACACTGTTATTTTTCTCTTGCCTTTCTTTTAGTTTCTCTGGAAACTGACCATCATTCAGCTGAATACTGACTAAATGTTTTGATAGGAGGTGAGCTGTTTGAGGGTGACTTTTCTGTGGCCACTGAGACTGCCTTCAAGTCCAGGAATGCACAGTATATTCACTATTCACTCAAATTCCTAGTAGCCACAGCAGTTACAGAAACTTGAAAATGCCTGTTCTGTAGTCTGTATGAACCCCTCTGTTGTACATTGGTGAGCATTATAACTTAATGTAGCCAGAAGAGGAGGCACAGTCTTTTCTTGACTGCTGTCAACTAACTGTGATCTAGCTTTCCCCCTGTAATCCAGATGTAAATTATTCTGAATCTTTTCTTTAAACTCGCTGATGCCAACCAGTTGTGGGTGGGTTTGGTTTTGGTGTTGTTTTTTTTTTTTTCCCCTTACTTACATTGACCACAATAGGAACAGAGGCTCAGCTGGCTCATTTGGGTTATAAAAGCTGGTGGTGGCTTCAGGCATGAGCTTCCGACCAGCAACTGGTGGCCATCCTGCATGTAAGTGGTCAGAGCTAAATGGCACAACATAGGTAGTAAAAGGTTGCGTGGGCTGGGCTTCCCTCAGAGCAGTGGGGAATAACTGCGGGTACTTGCATGCTCCATTTAGCAGCAGCAGAGTCCTGTGAGGGAAAGGGGCCTGGGGTCTGGTAGCTGGGCTTGGAAGGTTGGAGGCATTGAGGCTGAATCTCGATGGACAGAGGAGGGCTGAGAAGGCAAGGTGCAGAATGTGGGATGGCCTTTGCAGGTGTGGCAATCATTGAAGCCTTATGCAACCCTGAATTGGATATTTGAAGAGTGCGAGCGAGGGGAGGAGGAAGAAAGGTCTAAGCACTGATCTGATTCCTGAAGGTATCTGTTTACAGGACTGCAAGTCAGCAGTTGAATCTGCAAGAGGAGAGATTTCTGGCATCATTTCCTCTTTGGTTTGTGAGCTGACTGTCCTGAATGTGCTGGCACTTTGAGTCCCGCCATAAAGACCTTTTCATTTGCTGCATGGGGAGTTAAAACATTACGAGGCTTGTTGTTTCTTGTTGTTTCAGAGATGTAACTTGAAGGCATTGAAATGCACAGTTTGATATTACTTCAGTCTGAAGTCTAAATCTGGCCCTTCATCTTTTATGTTGTCAGTGCGTGGAGGATCCAGCAAGAAACAGTGATGTTGCTTTTAGCATTTGTGACTCTCGTGTGTGTGGTGGGGTCATGGGACTTGCTGCAGGGTGTATGAGAATGGCAAGGCTGTGCCATCAGAAACATAACATCTGTTACCATGCTTCAGAGGTTCTCACACTTGGTGAATAGTTTTATTTTTTATTTTTATTTTAAGATCTTCACTAAAGATATCCATAACTGTGCACAAATATAACTGCATTAAATTATGGAAATTATCTGTGGGAAAAGATGCTTCTAGGTCATCTAGATCATTGCTTCTGAAATGTTCCCTTAGACCTCCCTTCAGCACACGACATGAAGTAGCTATCACTCAGCTCTAGAAAATGCACATAAGCGCATCTGTTTAGGACAGGATGTACAAGTCAAATGAAGTGGGTTGACAGTTAAGATCTAACTGGCCAAAATGTGACTGTGTCTAACAGTGAGACATGTTCCCTTTCCTCAAGAACTGGCTTTGTTTTTGTTGTTCCAGATCCTCCTAAATAGGCTGGTTTTGCTGGTCAGTGGCTCAAAGCCCTGTTCTGCAGCTTCTCGTGGTAGGTAGCACCAAACTACATTTGTTTCTTCTGGATTCAAGAAGCCTCCTGCCAGTCCCTGATATTTATATCCCAGTTCAGGTGTTTTACTGCAGGCTTCTGCCATGTGCATTTGTGGTCTCCTGCTGCAGTCCTCTGCATTGCAATGTGACTTGCCATGGGGAATACCCACTCCTCAGAGAGATGCATCTTGCAGCAGGCTTAAGTAATACATCTCAACATTTTGGCGTGAAAGAGGAGCACACACCTGACCTGGTGTGTGGACTGCGGCATTACTCACTCTATATTAAAGTATTATAGAATAGTTTGGATTGGAGGGGTCCTTAAAGATGATCTAGATCCAGCCTCCTGTCACGGGCAGGTACAACTTCCACTAGACCAGATTGCTGAAAGTCCCTTTCAACCTGGCCTTGAACACTGCCGGGCATGGACAACCTCAGCTTCTCTGGGCAACCTTTTCCAGTGATTCAGCATCCTCATAGTGAAGAATTTTCTCCTACTGCTTAATCTAAATCTACCTTCTTTCAGTTTGAAACCATTACCCTCTATGTCCCCTCAGTCTCTGATGCAGGGAGGAGAGACACATGGGTGGAACAGCTACTTGGAATTGCTTTACTCTCACCAGTGTGCAGCGATATGCACATGTGCTGTGCAGTAGCTGATGCACAGTACTTGCTGCTCCACAGTAACATGTTTGCATGGCTAGGTGCAGTCCTAGGTGCAGAAAGGCCAAACAAACCACTTTGTGCAGTCCTCCTCTTTATACTTGAGTCCCATTTGTTGTTGTCTTGCCCTTGGGCTGGTTTGAGGAATGCTGAGCTGGATCATGTTGTCTTGGCAGTGTAACTACCAGGACTCTTGTCCAATCTTTGTTTAGACGTCCAAAGCTGCAGCCTCCAATCTGTCCCCTGGGGATATGGACCAGCAGTTCTGACTGTCAGCATGTTTCCTTGATGCTAAGCCTAAAGTTTTGGGTTTCAGTTTGGTGATTTTTTGTTTTGCTGTTTTGGTTGCTTTTCCCCCGCTTTTCTTCTCCTAAAATTTATCCCGTTACCTCTCATCTTTTACAGACCCATGCCTACCATGTTTCACTAATGTTAATATTCTGCTGGACACATGAAGACTATAAACAACTTTGTGTGCACCTTAGGTTGGGTGGTTTAAGTTAAATCCTGTGTGTATGTGGATCTCGGTAGCTTTTCCCCATAAGGGCAGTTGTTTCAATCCCTGACTTTTTTTGCATGCATATGTTAATTATATTGTGTAACAAGTAATTTCAAGGGAGTAATAAGTTTTGAGTATTTTGCAGAGTGGCTGGCACTACATATGCACTGAATAACTGCTGCATTGGGTCACCATCTGGGTGCCTACAGGCCCAGGACTTCAGAGCATTTCATAAAACGGCTTGATGTTACTTGTTAGTTGCCTTACGAAACCTATCCTTCTAGGCATCCTGCTGCATTGTTTGTCTGAAATGGGGTAAGCTGCTGTGGGAAGTTGTTTTCCCAGCAATTTTGAACTGGTTGCTGGAATTACTAAGGCATTGGCTATTATTAAGAATAGACTTGTTGCTGTGTAAAGGTGTAATGAAATACTTTTGTGACAGTGGAAGGAAATGAAGGTGCTAGAGAGTTGCTGGCTTTTCTAGCTGCTTTCCGCATCTCTAACCTGCTTTAGGATGAGATGGGCTGTCTTTAGATTTTTACAATAAGATTGTGAATTTGTACTGAATTGCAAGCAAAAATCTAACCCTGTTCGCTATGAATACTTAAAGATTTTAGAAGACTATTCTTAAAGCTTAGTGACTTTTTCTTTTCTACCGCCTCTAGGATAAGTATTGCCTGGAAGTCTCTTCAGTTAAATACGATGGCTACTGTTTTGGTATTTGTATATTTGTTCCTGTTATGATTTTTCTAGAACTATAAGGGGAAAGAATACCATTACCTTCTTGCTTCATACTATGATTTATTTATAATCTCAAACTACTGGCCTTATTTCCCATGCTGTCTTAGTAGTATTAAAATCTTCATGTGCATTTTGTAAGAGATCTGTGTATACTGGCAGTCTGTGGGGAGCCAGATACATGTGTTAGGTAGCTGAGACAGTCTGTAAGAAAATTAGGTGGTAAATAATTATAATTTTCTAATACCTTTCTCACATAAACAGTTGTTACATCTGTGGAATTATTTATCGTGATGTAGACATGAAGCATCGTAAGACCAGCTTTCTAATTCAGTCGTGAAAGTTCATTTGTGAGCTAAGAATTCCACAGGAGATGATGCAAGTTATCAGAAAATGAATGTTACCAGCATCAAGCGAAGGAAAAATGGATTAGGTGAAATGCTCATAGAAATGTTTGCAGTTGCTTAGAAAACGGAAAGGAAGTTGCTAAGCCACTGTCCCTCATATTTGAAAAATCATGTCAGTCAGGTGAAGTTCCCAACAACTGGAAAAAGGGAAATATAACCCCCATTTTCAAGAAGGGGAAAATGGATGACCCAGGGAATTACAGACCAGTCAGTCTCACCTCTGTGCTTGACAAAATCTTGGAGCAGATTCTCCTGGAAGGCATGCTAAAGCACATGAAAATCAACAAGGTGCTTGGTGACAGCCAGCATGGCTTCACTAAGGGGAAATCCTGCCTGACCAATTTGGTGGCCTTCTATGATGGGGCTACAGAACTGATGGACAGGGGTAGAGCAGTCATGTACCTGGACTTGTGCAAAGCATTTGACACTGTCCCACACAACATCCTTGTTTCCAGATTAGAGAGACAATTTGATGGGTGGACCACTCGGTGGATAAAGAACTGGCTGGATGGCTGCACACAAAGAGTTGTGGTCAATGGCTCAATGTCCACCTGGAGACCAGTAACGAGTGGTGTCCCTCAGGGATCGGTGTTGGGACCGGTCTCGTTCAACATCTTTGTCGCTGACATGGACAGTGGGATTGAGTGCGCCCTCAGCAAGTTTGCCAATGACACCAAACTGTGTGGTTCTGTTGATACGCTGGAGGGAAGGAATGCCATCCAGAGGGACCCTGATGTGCTCGTGAGGTGCCGGGCTGATGGCAACCTTAAGAGGTTTAACGATGCCAAGTGCAAGGTCCTACAGCTGGGTCAGAGCAATCCTGGACCCAGCTACAGGTTGGGCAGAGAGGAGATTCAGAGCAGCCCTGTGGAGAAGGACTTTGGGGTGTTGGTCGATGAGAAAATGAACCCTGGAGGGAAGGAATGCCATCCAGAGGGACCTTGACACACTTGTGAGGTGGGCTGATGCCAACCTCATGAGGTTTAACCATGCCAAGTGCAAGGTCCTACACCTGGGTTGGGGCAATCCCAGGCACAGCTACAGGTTGGGCGGAGAAGAGATTCAGAGCAGCCCTATGGAGAAGGACTTGGGGGTGTTGGTCGATGAGAAAATGAACATGAGCCGGCTTCAGTGTGTGCTTGCAGCCCAGAAAGCCAACCGTATCCTGTGCTGCATCAAAAGGAGCGTGACCAGCAGGTGGAAGGAGGTGATCCTGCCCCTCTACTCTGCTCTCCTGAGACCTCACTTGGAGTATTGTGTGCAGTTCTGGTGTCCTCAACATAAAAAGGACATGGAACTGTTGGAACAAGTCCAGAGGAGGGCCAAGAGGATGATCAGGGGACTGGAGCACCTCCCGTATGAAGATAAGCTGAGAAAGTTGGGCTGCTCAGCCTGGAGAAGAGAAGGCTGTGTGGAGACCTCATAGCAGCCTTCCAGTATCTGAAGGGTATGCTGGGGAGGGACTGTTCATTAGGGACTTGTCCTGTCCCCCATTAGGACAAGGGGTAACGGGTTAAAACAGAGGAAGTTTAGATTGGATATAAGAAAGAAGTTCTTTACTGAAAGGGTGGTGATGCACTGGAATGGGTTTCCCAGGGAAGTTGTGAATGCTCCATCCCTGGTGGTGTTGAAGGCGAGGTTGGACAGAGCCTTGGGTGACATGATTTTGTGTGAGGTGTCCCTGCCCATGGTAGGGGGGTTGGAACTTGATGAACTTAAGGTCCTTTCTAGCCCTAACTATTCTATGGTAGTTGCTAATTAGTTTAAACAGGACAGGTGAATGTGGTGAGATTTAAGTGGTCTTTGCTAGGTCCAGTGTTATTTGCCATTGATGATGGGGGTAAAGGAAAGAAGACTGCTTATTAAATACCCAGATGAAACTGAGTGGAGCTGTATGTCTGTTTGAGAAGATGCTTTGAATGTACAGTTGTTTGACACATGAAGAAGGAGTCTAGGAGGAGGGGTTGAACAGGGCTGAGCAGGGGGCTGAGAAGTAGCTGTGATGGGAGGGTCTGGTGTCTACACTGGCAGACTGGGAGCGATGGGCCCAATAGCAGTGATTGTTTATGGCCAGGACATGAGGCAGCAGTTGTGTTGCAAAAGCAGCCACACTGGAGTTCACTCACAGTATTATTATATGTGACTCACAAGACGGTAAATAATGGTTTTCTGTAACAAGGAAAAAATGTTTTACGTCTAGGGAAGGGTTCAGCTGGAAGACTTCACCCAGATTTGGGCATCACAACCTTGCAGTGGTTTTGTGCACCAGCACGAGAAAGGTGGTGGAGAGCAGCAACTAGAAGGATCAGAAATATTGAAAACGTGGCCTATGAGCAGAGGGTGAAAAATGGAGTTTTATTTAGTCTGGAGAAAAGACTAAGGCGTACTAATTGTTCAAGCATGAAGTTAACTGTGTAAAGAGGAAAGGGGTAATCTCTTCCAGGGTCCAGTGCAAAGAGAGACTTGGTAAAGGGCTTGAGCTCTGTCAGGGGAGATGTGTGCTATAAGTGCTGGAATGTGCTTTCTAGCAGTGGAAGGGGCACACCTGGAGAGGATGTGGAGCCTCTGCTATGCAGTCTGAGCTCTTGGTCCCATCTTGGTGCGCTTTTCCAGCACCCAGGCCGATCTTTTCTCCTGAGTCCCTCTCTTATTGAAAATGGCAGTGAAGCGTGCAGGATGGTTAAGGAGAGAAGCATGAAGCGCTGTTCCAACCAGCACGGTTCTTGTTTTGGAGGCTTGGCTGTTGGCAAGTACTATGGTAAATTACAGAGGGAATGATAGTATAACAGTAGTGATAACTGCAAAAATAGGTCTTTGTTCCAAATGGCTTTCTGTTGTTAAAAGTTGTGTTTTAAGAAATAAATCTTCCTGATGCTTTTTTTCCCCTGGTGATGCTTAGTTTCCAGGCAGTATTTATGAAAAGCTACTGTGCATTTCCAGGGTCTTTTTTTTTTTTTTGTCTTTTTTTCCTTTTTTTTTTTTCTGTGTCTGCATTGTCCTTTAGTTTCCTTAAATATTTTTTTTTCTCTTTTCTGTTTCTCCGCACCACAGTTTCTGGTGCTGCCTTCATGCTTTTTCAAATGCACACCAGGAGTAGAAATTTGGGGTCTGTTGACACAGTACGTGCAGAGAGGAGGGCGAGTGTCTCCAGCGTGATCCTTACCCTGCTCCTGAACTTGCTCTTGATGGAGAGATTTGGGGGGTTAGCACCCTTCTAGGCTGTGGAGCACTCTTCTGTTTGTTCTTTTCACCTGCTAGGGAAGAGTTCCCTGCTCGTTAACTTGAGGTGATTTAATTTAGTGTTTCAGAATCAATATGTTAAGACTGGCTTTCAAAAAAAAATAAAAGGAGAAAAGGGGGGAATGGTAATTTGTGATGTCAGCTCTATCTTTCATGTTATCTTGTGTATTTATATATGGTTGTGAACTAAATCAAGTTGGGACTGAAGATTGTGACTGTAGTGTAAGGGTTAGAGAAAGAAAAGATTTTTAGTTGAACCTTTTGGTATTTCAGAGTTCATCTTGGCATTTAACTGAGCAAACAAATGTGTTTTTAATGAGGAGTTCAAAAATATAATAGTTTTGTGGTTCAGCGGGGAGGCAAAAGCTGTGGTTTTGTTCACACTTAAAAGTTGTAGGCTGTGTTGCATTTTAATGATGTCATTTGGGCTGCCACGACCAGGACTTTGCTTGTGTTTCTATGGAAAACTTACATTAAAGGGCTTCAGTTGGGACTCTAAAAAATTAGGCCTTAATGAAACGTCTCATAAGAAGAATTTGTTCGAAGTCATGCTTGAAAATTTGATCCAGCCACTCACTCATTCTTTACTTTGTATCTTCCTTTGCTCTCCCTTCCCCAGTGCGTTTTGTGGGTGAGGTTCTCGGCATTTCTTAGCCAGAGGGTAGAAGCAGCATTAGTACCAGTGTTTTGTGGCAGAGCAGCAGTGGGCTTTTAGCACAAGTCCCTCTCGTCACCACCTCTCACTGTGTTGTGTGTCAGCTCAGCAAACCATGTTTCTGCTGCACACGAGCTGAGTCCCTCTGGATAGAGACTGGAGGCACCCATCGATGCCAAGTGCATTTTGTCTCCTGCTCACGGACCCTGTGATCGCTTCAGGCCATGCATGTGGTGGTGGCAGCAGTGGTGTATATCTGCTTATCTCCAGTTAAAAACTCGACCCACATAGTGTGATTCATGTTTTGGCAACCTTGGCTGTGGTACTGCTTTGATCTACAGATCTTCTAGCATTGCTCAAAATTAATTGCTTAATGTGGGTTATAGCCAGAGACTGTATAAAGGAGATGGAAAGAGGAAACTGGGTTGATACAAAAAAAAATGCTCAAAGATAAAAAACCTAAAGACAAAAAACTCAAAGACAATTTTGCCAAAACCTTACAATTTTCTAAGGTCAGCATACAGGAGCTATAATATACTGTGTGTTCCCCTACCCCCGCAATTGGAAGGAAACATTTTCCTTTGATGCCACAGCCAAAGTTGAGCAACAATAGTTGTACTAAGTAATAGAATCTGTGCCACTCCTCAGTGGATGGGTGGTGGTATCCTCTTCTTGTGCTGCAGATGGGTGGAGAAGCAGAAACGTTACAGCATGGTGCTGACGCTTGGGCCAGAAACTGCCTTATTTCAGTTAGAAAGACATTGCCATCCCCTCCTCCCCCTTTTATTCTTCTTCTGGCAGGGTTTGCAGTTATCAGTTCCTTGGTTTTTACTTGAATTTCTGCTTTCTAATACTTTGTTCCCCAGCTTGTAGCAGTCCTGTTTTTGTTAGCTTTTTATTCTAAGGCATGGGGTGGACTGCCTGCCAGGACAGACACTGGTCTAACTGCTGACATCTCTGAGGAGTGCTGCAACTAAGCTGTTGGGTGTAACGACTTTAATGCTTTTGCCATGTCCATTACAATAGGACACAAACCATACATGTGCATAATGCTGCAGGAGGTGAATGCGGGCAGTTGGTGGAGAGAAAAATTCCTTCTATTCCCATATTTGCTGTTGCTCAAGGCTGAGAACTAGATTAAAAAGGGCGAGTAAGCGGAATCCCTGCCAGGGAAGCTGAACTATCCAGGATTGTCAAGGAGAGGTTTGAAGGAATGTCTTGAGGAATTAAAGCAGGAGCCATAGGGAGCTTTCCCTCTATACTTGTCCTCCCCCTCCCTCCCCCCCATGAATTTATAAGCATGCTCAGTTCATAGAAGGCCCTCTAGAAGGAAGAAACCATTGGTGTATTTGGAGAAAGCAGCTCCTTAAGTCAGCTGAATAAGCGTGCAGCATCTACTTGAACTTTTTTTGTTATTCCCCAAACAAGATAGAGAAAATGCTAATTAAAGTTCTGTTTTGTTGGTATTGGTAAAGTTGCTTCCCATTTGTGTTAAGAGGAAGGCAAAACCAACTTTAAGATTATTGTTATGAATTTACTTTTAGTTGTAGTATGTGTATATATAGCTGATGTATTTCATTTTTTCATATATTAAGTTAGAATGATGGGATTTAAGGCTTTAGATTATGGATATATCATTTGCTTGAGAAAATTGCAGTAAAAATATAATACACCCTTCACTTACTTGCCAAAAATTAAGCTGTAGCTCAGACATGAAATGCCTGATGTCACTCCTGCTACGTAAGTAGCACTCCTTTCATTTTTTCAGGAGCTTGTGATGTCATAAGCTGAAGCGAAAACATCTACCTCATGACCTGGCATGTAAGTGAAGGAGGAACTGATACTTAAAGAACCCTAAATATGTGCGTGTTGGTGTTTACAATGTGTAAATTGAACCTGTATACCTTCAACATTCAGATATTGCCCTTTAAATGAAAGCTTTGTGGATTTTAAAGGAGTATAAAGTCCTTTTAAAGGAGAGGAAGTCATAAAAGAAGCTGTTAACAATGAGGTTCCAGCCTGCAGAGCTCCTTGTAATAATTTCAGTTAAAATCTATCTTTACGTATCCTGTAATGCTTGGAAGGCTAGTAGGCATAGACAGAGTAATTTTATCTTACCACAATATTTACATGTGCTGCTTCTAGTCCTTTTCATTCTGTGCTGCTTCTCTGGATATAAATTTTGATAGTTGTGATGAATACGTCCTGTACCCAGTGATACCCTTTCTAAAATTAAAAACCGCTTGTGCACAAGGTTTAGGTGCTTTTATGTGCTCAGATGCTTCACAGTAAACTTCCTGCAGCTTTGTGACACTTCTATATTCTTTTTTTTTTTCCCCTTAAGTAAGCAAAAATATTTCAATCCTCTGCAGAGGCATTTTCAGAGCCTTTTTTGTCTGCCCGCTTTCTGCTTTTCTTTTGTGTGGCTTAAAGGATTAAAGTGCAGTCATGGCTTTGAGGGCCTGATGTCAGCAGTGAGCTGGGTATTCCTAATTAGTGCTAACACCTGTACCTCATTATGAAGCCTTGTTCAAGCTGTCCAAGTGAACCAAGGTAGCCGGTCTCTGTTGCACGTCTCTAATGTGATTATAAAACCCTCTCCTGATGCAAGTTTTATTACTTATTCAACTTTGGGATTGATGTGGAAAGTGAAGCTAAGCTGAGCCATTTGGCTGGCTACCAAAGATCATAAGGAATGGCAAAGAGAAGAGATGCAGTCATCTCGGTTTCAAGACTTGTAGTTCAAAGCTTGCTTCTGCTTTGACTGTTAAAAAAGAAAGGGGGGGGGGAGTGTTTTTTTTCTAATTTTCAGTGTCAGATACTCTGAATTTAGAAACCAGATCTACAGACTCCAGCTGAGCTCTGAACATCTCAGTGCAGTTGCTATTGTGCATAACCGATTGATTTTCTGCAAATAGAGCTTTGGCCTTGACTACTCTTGCACCATCACTTTGTCTTTTAGGGGTCAGTGTTTAGAGATTCCTTTCTATACAAAACCAGCATCGGCCTCTCCTCCCACCTAATTCTGTGCTGTTAGCAGGGCTGTAATACAATGTGTTGTGCCATTGCAGTTGGAAAGTATGACCTCAGACAGATTTGACTAATAAAATTAAAGGCTTAGGTGAAACGGGTCACTGTCATGTTTGGGCTTTGCAGGCAAAATTTTAAGCATGGTTACTTTTTTTTAGGTAGTTTCAGTAGATTTTTAAGGGTTTAGCTTATAGAATTCAGGCACACAGTGCTGGCTGCAGGTTCTGGGTTATTTCCCTGTGAGGGAGGAGAGAGGGTAAGTTGAGATGTGTGTCTTGGAAAGGTTTTGGGTAATAAACCTGTAAGAATTCACATGAGAACGTTGTGCTAGTTATTCTGATTTGGAAAAATGAAAGAAAATGGCAGTTTAGTGAAGTCTTAAACTTCAAACATGGAGTTGAAAGTCTAGTTATTAAAGGGGTTGAAGCCTTGCAGAGTAGAAGAGAACCCAAAAGAAAAGCCTGAATGGATAGTGCCCTAAGGTGCGTGTAGGCTGTATTTGCACAGAGTGTTTATTAATTTCTCTTTAAGAAAAGAAAAAAAAGGCAGCAACTCCAACACACTGAGAGTGAGCTAATCTTATATTTAATCATTATGACCAAAATAGCTCTCTACAGTGAACAGCGATTAACAAATTCTTCAGGGAAACAGCATGTCGACTGTCAGAACCCCTGGTGGTTGTGCTCATCATAATCAATATCTTGTCTGATAAACACACTCATTTCAGTATTTACCATGTTCCTATGGACCATCTATCTGACCTGTAGTCCAGAGAGGTCAGGTTGGGAACTGGTAGATTAAGAAAATAAAATCCACTGCACAGAGGTGAATTGTTATGAGCAAGTCTGGTTTCGGATGAGCTCCTTTACTGAATTAGGCCAATTACTGTCTCTGATAATGGTCAATAGAAGACACCTAGGGAAAGAAAGCATTAAAAAGCTCATATAGACTCTGTTTCTTGTAAAATTTTGACTTTGGGATTTCCAGCAGATTGACATGACATATTGTGTTTAATAGCCCTTGTCCTCCATTTGCCTAATTCTCTTCAATCTGTTTATTTTTAAACCTCTGCAACATCCCATAGCATTGAGTTTCTCCAAGTAATTTTGTACTAAGTGACTTTTTTCTTTTAACGACTCTAGTTCAAAGTTTGTTCCATAACTGTGTATCCCTTGTCTTCTGCACCATGAGCAGCAGTGAGCGTCTCCATCCTGTTTGCTGTTTCTTAACCACTTATGGCAGCTCTCTCCTATTCTGCATCTTCCTTTCTCAGCTGGGAAGTCTCAGTTCGTTTAATCTTGTGCCCTAAGGCCATTGCATGCTTCTCTTGCAGCTGTAGTTGGAGGTTCATGTTCTGCAAATACTTTTTCTTCAGTGGTGCCCCTCCAGAAGGTACTTCCTTGCCCTTAGCCCAAATGAGTTACCTACTACTGTTGCTCGTCCATAAAGCTTTCTCTTATGTGGCTCAGCAGGTGCAGCAAATGAAATCAGACGGGCTTGTATTGATGTTTGTTGCTGCTGGTCTTGCACCTCTCTTGTATAGGTGCAGAGCTCTCTGTGCTGTTAGTTTCTGCTACAGCTCACCTTGGAATACCCAAGGACCTGGTTTTTAAAGGCATTTTATGAATGTGTTTGTTTTCACCACCTTAAGGCCTTTCAGAAGCATCCCATAGGCACTGTGGCATGGCTGTGCATGTTAACTGGGAGCCATAGTTGGTGTTGAGGTAGGCAGCTCAGTGTCCCTGGCAGGGGTGTCCGAAGGAGCAGATGGACCATGCCTGGGCTGCTCCTGGGTCACAGCTTCAGTGTGAACAACTGGTCACTGTTGCAGAGCTGAGGAAGTGGATGAGTAGTCTCAGGTGGCTTTATTCTGCCCAAACACAGGTTAAGACATGTCTTCTCTCAGTTGCAGACCCTTGATAACAAATACAGCTGCAGCCTGCCCTGTGCCCTGCAGCTGCACAGGGTAAGAGCCTGCAGAGAGGGGGACTTCTTTACAGGTTCATAAAACTTCACTGACCAACTGGAGTTGCATATACAAAACGTATTGACTGTGCAGGTTTTGCATTGTGTTGTGGAGTTTTGAGAGTGACTCTGCTGTAAAGGTGGTTTTGTTTTGTTCAATTTTATAGTTGCGCTTTTAATTGTAACCTCTCCCTCTTTCTCAGCAGAGACTTTATTACTGCTCTTGATAGCATGTGATTCAGTTGCAGCATGTTGTGGGTTCTTACCTATGAATAAAGATGTGGTGAAACACCTCCCTGCCTTCATGGTTTGTAGGCATTTTCATTCTTTCCAGTACAGAGGTGGAGAGTGGATGAAGTGACCTGCTTTGGAGTCAGATTCATTATCTCACACCCCTGCAGCTTTGGAAGGTCAGTTGTGATAGTTCCTTGTCCTCATAGGATGGAAAGGATAGTATTTTTCTGTACTTTCTCACTCCACCTATTCAAGTACAGCTGGTGTTTGTGATCCACCCTATGGGTTGGCACCTTTTTTCCTGTGCCAAAAAAAGCCACCTCCATCCACTTGCTTGGCTTTAGCACAGCTCAAGTAAGGACATGCTTTCCACAAAAGGGTGGGGGTCTAGTCTTACTCATTTTAATCTTGTTTATTTAGTCAAGAATGGGGGGGGGAAGGAGGGAGGAATTTGGGGTAGTGTTAATGGTCAGTGTGGCCCCTCATCAAAAAACCAGGAAAGTGCTTCAGCTTGGCTCTTTGGTAGGAAACTGAACTTTATGTGGTCTTTGAGAAAGCAGTCAAGTGATGCATCCTAAACAAGATGTGGCAATTTAGAAACCTTGGGCAAATACAATCATTCTTTAGTTCCCCTTTCCAGGGTGGTGTCAGCCCCAGTGAGTAAGTTTGCTGTCTATTTTGTCATTGCTGCATTTTGCGTTACAATGGGGGGGGGGGGGGGGGGAAGAGTAATTTTTCTTTTTGCCTCTGCTCTGTACATAAAAATGGACAAACATTATTTGGTCACAGTATCATTTTCATAATGTCTTCTCCCACCTCAGTTGGGTGATTTAGAGAAACCTGGAATTTTACTTACTTTTTTATAAAGCTGTTTTAAATCTGTTGGCCTAAAAGAGTCCTGAACATCATTGGTGTGTTGTAGTATTGTAGATTGTAGCACATAACATGAAATTAATTGACCTTCCATTAAAATTAATTTAAATTCATTACTTATTAAGGCGTTTTTTTGTCTCTTTAGAAAGTTTTTCAAACTAAAAAAGTGCTTTAACAAGTCTAGTAAATCTTTGTTCATGTTGTGATGTTTTGACACAGAGAATTAAATACTGCAGTTGCATATGTGTTGTGTGAAATGTGAGAAAATGTAGTAGGATGTTAGTATTCAACTAGTGATTTGGAATATTCCAAGTATTATTTTGAGTTCTGGCTGTGACAGTACTTCCCCTTTAAATGTTCCTGCCCAGTGATCCCCTTGGTGCCCTTTTTCTTACTTGAAGAAAACTTCAGCATCCAGATTGTTTATTTTCAGCTTGTGAATGAAAACCATTTCTTGTCCGATGAGGAAACAAGTCATCAACTTCATGTTTCCTATAGGAAAATATTTGTGTTCTTACTTTGTTATCCTTTGAGTAGAATATAAAGATGCAGCTTGCTGTTTTTTGTAATCCTTCAGGCTTTGTTAGTGATATAAAGCTTTGCAGCGAAGTTGTTAGCCTCTTCAAAGTATTATAACCAATAAATAAATGAGTCAAAAGAGGTAACATATTTAATGCATTCTACTGCTGTTGATTCTTTTATTGTTTGAGACTTAGGAGAAAACAGAGAGAATGGTGAAAGCTACTTACTTTATTTGCAAGTACCAAAAAAATAACCAATTATTTGAAGCAAATGTCTTTTGGGAAATGAGAACTTCTGCCTGTGCTATTAATAGAAAATTTGTTTTTTGGAATCCCAGTAATGCATCCATTTCTAGATCTTTCCTTCTCTGATAATATTTCCTGCGTGTATTCCTAGCTGTGATGCTAGTTTCTTACCTGTGTTTTGTCAGGAAAGCATGCATTAATACAGCTGGAGAGCAGAGAAAACAGATACAAGTGGAAAACTGCTTGCAGCATCAGGCAGATAAAGCAAAGTGGCATCTTCACTTGAACTAGTGTAATACTTGTTATTGCCTAATTTTCAATTAACCAGTGACTCTTTTGTTAGTTTCTTTCATTCTCCCCTCCGGCTGTGGAGCAATTTCATCACAGTACAACAGCAGGACAATACTTGGTGACTGAGTGCATCACAGGGATTTTTATCCTGTTTGTCTCCACGTGTGCATTAGCAGGAAGGGCAGCGAGCGGTGAGGCTGTGGGATAAGCACTTGGGAGACCTGTATGCAGCTGCCCGCTTTGCCAGAGGCTCCCTGCATGATGTGTGGCTGCTCTGTGCTGCAGCTCTGAAATGTCAGAGCTTTCAGTGCTTGCTTAACATGAGCCTATCGTGAGGGTGGATATGGTAAAGACTGCAAAACACTTAGAGCCAAGGTAATGTGAATCATACCAGGTCTTAAAATAGAAAGCCCAGCTAACTGCTCTCTGAGGCTTTTCTGCTCAGTGATACTGGAGAGGCGTGTGCATGCTGCTCCTGTTTCTCGCCAGCGCTTGACGTGCCCATGACTGCAATCTCCTTGCAGATACAGTGCATGAGGCTGCCTTTGGGTGTTGAATCCCCTCGGGGAGCCCCTGGGCAGCCATCTGCTTGTTTACCTGGCTTAGCACTGGGTGCAGTAACCTGCACCAGTCAAAAACTGTCTCGTACTGGTCAGTTTTTAGTAGCAGGATGTCCACACCAGTCTTACAGCAAAGACCTTAGCCTCATCTTTGTTTAGTAAGTACATATGGGCTTGTGGGGTTTTCTTTTTTCTTTTGCCCCTTTATTATTAGATGCTGCCTCAGTGTTAATGTCAGGTATGAGTTTTCTTCTGAGGGAGCCCTGTAAAACAGGCGACAAACCATTAGTAACTGCATCTTCCCTGCTGAGGGCTCTTGGGAGCAGATTAAGTCCTCCACGTGTGTGTACCTGAGATCGGCACTTTCTGCGGCATATGGTGCATGCGTGTAGTTAAAGGTCTGTATGTGAGCCAGCCCCTGCCTCCTGGGGGATTCCTTCAGGGATGAATTAGCTGCCCTGGAGTTTCCAGCAGCCTGACAAGAGGTGGCTTGTTTGTGTGAGGCTGGCCTGAGGAAGCAGGAACTGTGATGGCTTCCCTCTGGCAGCATGGCGCTCCTCCCTCCCCTGTGGGCCTGCCCTGCCTGCCTGCCACTTGGGCCTCAGGCACTGACCTGCTGTGTGGCAGCCGTGGTAATGCCTGCTGGGAACTTGTTCCTTGTTTCTTTGCATTGGGAACTTTGTCACTCCATTGGCCATGAGGTGGGCCCAGCTGGGTCAGGCAGAAAGAGAAGACACCATCAGGGTGTTGGTGTCCTGGTGAGGACGGTGGTTCCCTTTTCCTGAGGGCTGTGCCCTCATTTTAGCCTTTTTTCTGAGTGGAAGCAATGCTGGGAGGTGTTTGAGGAGCTGGGAGAGGTGGGTGAGGAGTGTTCACTGGGCTGCAGCCGGGCAGACGCATCTCTGGTGTTGTGATCATAGCAATGCCAGGCAGTGCCCGGCTGGTTGCTGTGTCAGGGGAGGAAGTGCCGCCTTCTGATTGTTTTTTATTTTATTTTAGAAGCAGGCTTTCATTCAAACTCAGTACGGTATTTTGAGGGAAATAATTTTGTGTGTCTTAATCTCTACTGCTCTTTTAGGAAAACGGTAGCTCTGTTAATAAACAGCTGGTATGAAAACAGCCTTGCGTTCAGGAGCAGAAAGTAATTATGAGGACTGAAGCAGAGAGGAGCAGCACTACGTATGCATTGGTGTATTTGCTCGCATTAATGGCAGTCTGATGTTTTTTATTTTTTTAAATTGATTTTGCTCAGGTGGTACCGTCTTTAGGATGCAGTGTTTAATGTGAAGAAATACTTCCATGTCAGCCTGGCCCACCTGGCTGCTCTGTGCACAGGCCAACACATGCAGCTTGCTTCAAAGCCAAAAATAAAGCTGCTCAGTCACTGCCGGGTGTCAGGGAAGCACAGGGAGGAGAGTGTCATTTAATCTTTCAGGCCTCTTGGAGAGTTGCTGTCGAGGTGGTGCTGTGTGTGTTGCTGGTGACTTGGTCTTCTGAATGACTTTGATTTTGAATGACTTCTGAATGACTTCGATTTTACCCAGCTTCTTGGTGTGAGGTGATTTAGCTGAAGGCCTCTGCTGGAAATCTGTCCCCACCTGCCCTCACGGTGGGTCTTCATGTGGATGTGGCACTGGGAATTAAAAGCTGCTCTTCTGTTTTCAAGGTAGGAAAGGCAGTTGTATTCCGGCTGTGCTGTATTTTATTGTATCATCAAAGCATGTTATAAATGTGAAATAGCATCACTTACCCTCTTTTTATACTCACAAAGCAAAATGAAGGCCATTAAGTGCTTTGCAGTAGACCAAATGATGAATCTTCTTTGTAGAAGGGCACGTGAAATGATGCCAGGGTTCCCTTTTGGCCCATAATCCACCAATGAATGGGAAGGGGGCTGGGGGGGGAATTATACTTGGGATTTCTTCATCATGATTTTATGATCTATCAGCTGACTTCAGAATTTTAACTATTTCAGGTGATAAATTGTGCTGTTAGATGATACTTTGGGTTCTTCTTTCTAGGTTTTAAACACACAGTATCCTTGTGGCAGGTGCTAAATGGCCTTATGTAAAAAGGTAATGTACAAGGAAAAGAGAGCTGGAGACTAGGTAGTTGCTATTGTGCTTCATACGGACCTATGTTGTTATCCAGATTCCTGTAACGTGTACTTCCTTGCCTACTAATGTTATTTCTTTAATTAATGACAAAGGAATTGACTGTCGCTGGTAGTGCTGTTTCTAAAAACAGGCTCATTCCTCCTTTGATTATTATGTTAACCAAGGCTTAGTTTGAAATAGTAGCAAGAAAAGGTTTATTTTGTGGTAGGCCAAGTATAGTCTTCAGAGAATAAATCAAGCTTTCATTTTGGGGGTGAGAGGAGAGTAGGATAGATGTGGTCACTTTATTAGGGTTCTTCAGTAGGGGGATATTACTAATCTTAAAATGTTCATTCTCTGCAGAATGAAATAAATTTATTTTTTTTTGCTGAACTTTTCCTGTGAATTGTTTAAGCTTTCAGACCTTTTTGTTGTGGCACATACTGCCAACCGAAGTCCGAGTAGGTGTTTTTTCCAGTTTATAAAGCCTTTTTGTGAGATTGGATAGGATATTAAAAAATAATAGTAATAAACCCAAACATGACTGATCTCTCTTCCTCTAGTTATTTGAAAGGTTGTATTAACTCTACTCATATTTCATAATTTCCCTGGCAGTTGACTATGAAATTTGACCTATTTAAATGGTCTTACTGTACTACATTTCCTGGAGACCTTTCAAGATAATTTGCTTCCTAATCTAAATTTAACAGTTACATAAACCACATTTTGGAGACTTGGAAATTTCTGCCTACTGCCTCTGCCTTTTTTTGTATTTTTTTTAATTTCTTTTTTAATGTAGACAAGCCATATTGGAAAACTGTAAGTACAGATTTTTTAATCTGAGATTTGCGCGTAGCTTGTCAGTTGGTTTGCATACATAGATGCTGTTTTTCTTTTTAATAAGATAATGAAAGTAGGTTATTTCTTTGTCACACTTGAAAGTTTCCGTAGTGCAGTGGCCAATTCCATTTTTTGTCAGTCTGTTTTAAAGCATGAAGAAATAAAATCTCACAGGTCTAGGTTATATTTGCCTTACAGCTCCTTGAATTTCTTTGTTGCCTTTTCCTTCTGTATAGGTGTTAACAGGTACTGAGTAGCGTATGGATATATTTAACCTTTCTCTGCAACAAACTGAAGCCAGGAAGAAATGACTGCTACTCCTTGGAGATACTGTTTTGTTCTGAAATCTGGGTTAGATTTAAGGATTCATTTTGTACGTTTGTCACTAGTGTCTTGCCTAATATGCTGGTGAATTCAGACTCTGTGAGATACCTCATCCTTCTTTGTGCTAACTCTTGTTACATTCTTCAGCATATAGTGCATCAGTATCAGAACAAGAGGATAAACTTAATGGCTTATTTGGTAAATTTAGTTGTTTACTCTGACACAAACTAAAAAGGGAAAATGTGTGTTGCTATTGTTTTCGCAGGTATTTGAGTTTTTATTTTGAATAAGGCTCTGAAATTTTGTTAACTGCTGTTTACATATGCTGCTTGACTAATTTTTTTTTTGAGTAATTCATGCTAACTAGCCCTTCAGAAAGGGGAAGTGCCATAAGTCAGTGCAGCTCAAGTTTTCCCTAGGGAGAGGAGATTGGTGGTAGAGGCAAGTGTTCTTGTTAGCTTCAGCTAACTGTAAATAAGCAAAAAGGAGCAAACATTATTTAGAAATCATTAATTACAAAACATCTCCCCTAGATTTTTGGCACAGAGCGTTTCATTTTTGTCAGATTCTTGCATGTGCTGGCTGATATGTTGATTACTGTTAAATCGGGATCCATGTTCTGTTTCAGCCAGGTGAGTGCATGGCAATTTTTTCCTAAAGTGCAGTGATATGTTGGATCCAGCATCGATTTTGGCTCCAGGGCAGAATTCCCAATATGGGCATCAGCCTTCCGGAAGCCAGGGAGATGCTGGCAGCATAATGTTGCTGCTTGTAGCTCAGGAGAGTGTGTTTCCTGGGGTTATTTTTAGTTGAACACCTGAACAGTTCAGGGCATTTTGACTTGCTTTTGAGGGTTTAGGTGACAACAGGGAATGAGGCCGATTTTTCTTCTTTAAGTTGTGGGTTTTATCTTTAGTAGTTGTGAGCACATCAGGGATATGGCCATGGCTTGACAAGTCACAAATGGGACAGGTGTGGAATATGGTTGAAGTTTAGGAACTGCTCTGGTAATTGATATTGAAAATGTTCCACTGCGGTAATTGCCTGGAGGATTGAGTATCTTTTTGCTTGTGACATGGTGATTTTGTAATGTCGCTTCTGTATTTTAATTTTCATTTAAAAGGTCCCTCAAGGTGAGCATCTTTAGAACTTGGATATGTTGTCATACGTGATAGATCAGTTGTTAGTCCTTCTGTGGATTTAAGAAGTGGAGAGGTGGGGGGAGAACTTTAGATCAAAACATGTTATGTTCTTATTCCTAATGATCATTTTTAAGTTAATCTGTGCTTGACTGTAATGCTTGAGCACATTTCAAATCCACAGCCACAGCACTTCTACTTAAGTTTTAAGGTAGTGGAATCATTACGCAGTGACTGGTAAATAATAAGGCTTTTCTTGGGGCTTTTTTGGGGAGCCACTTGCCTTTTTTTGCTCTGCAACAACATTTCTGTGTTGCTTTATGCTCCTTGTTTATCTTAGCTTGTACATTGGAACTACTGTAAAGTTTAAATGCTAAAACTAATTTCTCAAAATTCAGATAAAAAGTTCAACATGCACATTTGCAAAACATCTGTATGAAGAAAACTGAAGTGGAAGGAGGCTGGTTTTAGTTGTTTGTGGTCCAGCATTTCCATCATACTGCTGATAGCTCATCTTACTTTTTTTTTTCCCCTTTATAAACCGCATCTATTTGAGGCTGGTTTCTAAATTTATATTGTAACAATTCTGTGGGAAAAATATTTTTTATCTGTTCTAAAAGTTCACTAAATCTTTCATTTTGTATGTAAAACTAAAACTGTTTATTTGACTCTCTTGGTTTGCCATTGATACTGTGAAGTAGGAAAAGGGCACTGGTAATCTCGTTAGTTTATTTATTACCTTTCTAAGCTTCATGCATATGTTGAAAAAAAATTAATTGTGCTCCTTTATTCTAGGCTTAATTTCACCATAGTTTGCGGGGTAAAGTTAGAAAAGGGGCCGAGCTAGGATATCTGAGGGATTGTACCTGCTTGTGTGGGATTTTTTGGTTCTGCTTGTTTGGGCTTTTGGTATGTGTGGATTGTCCTTTCTTTCTACGTTTAACCCTTTCAGGGATATTTGTGGGGGGTTGATTTTTATTTTTTTTATTTGAACTCTTCACCATGCATTGCAAGTGATAACGCTAAATGTGATGGAAGAAGTAGGAACTTCAGCACAGGGTTGCTTGCAGCCTTGCTCTGAATGGTATCATCCAGCAGATAGTATCATCATCTGAAGCTGAGGGACAAAACTGGAGGGTGCTGGACTGCTTTGCGAGGAATTGGACTGAAGCTGGGAGAGGCTGACATAAGTTTCCATGTTGTGGAGTCTGGCTTTGTCGCTCCTGTCTTTCTGAACAGAGCAGCTGCTGATTCTCCTGCGTTCTGCAAAGGCAGATGAAGGAGTGAGGTGGGATCTTTACCACAAAGTGGGTGTTACTTTGGGACTCCTCACTGATGACTGAGGAAGTGGTATCATTGTTAGTGAGCCTTTTTGATGAGCCCTCACCGCACTTTGGGGTGGAAGTGAGCTGGAAGTTGTGTGCCAATCACAGTGTATGCAAGGGTACAGCAAAGGAGTCTCCTACCTACTAAAACCAGAAGTGAAGTCCCCTGCAGAGGTAGTCCTGTTGAATGATGCTGAGTCTTGTTACTCCTGCATCGGAAGGGAGGGGGGGTGGAGGGGTGGTGGTGGTGTATATAGCTGGTGTTGGTCACTTTAATAACCTCTCTTAGTGAATGCAGCACACACCTGTGACTTGTTGTAGCTCTTAGTGACTGTTGTGGTTAATACTGCTGAAAAAAATCGGTAAGGACTCCAGTGTTATTACTCTTTGGGGCTTTTACCCTGAGTGACTGCTTTCACTGTTTCTGTCTGCTGTGACAGAGGTGTAAATCTCTTGCCTCAGCTGCTGCAAATCCAGTTCTCAAATACAGCTTTTTAATTTTTTTAATTGGTTTGATTTTGTTTTTCCTCCTAGAAAGTTGTTTGCTGAGGTGTGCTTTCTATTCCAAAGTTTTGGTTACACTGTGTAAGTTGTCTTTGAAGTAGCTGTCACCTCTCTGCTTTTCCTAGTTGCCCAGGCAAAAATCCAGGCTTCCTCGGTGTTCTTTCCTGCAGTTGTCTGTCTTAGCCTCGTGTTTGACCCTGCTTTGGATGAATGCGCATGTTGTGCTCTGCAGATAGCTGTCTTTAGGAGAGAATGAAAAGGTTTTATTGCTGCATGTTTCTATAGGCTGTAAGAGATGAGAATCGCCTGCCATAAGCTTTCAGCACCTTTTAACAACTGCTCAAAAATTCATCTGAACATCAAAGCAAGCAGCAAGCACTTGAATTTCTTGCTAAGAAATGGAAGTGAGAAATACTGCTTGGCACACATAGATGTCTTTTTCATCGACTCCCAAGGTCTTGTAGCATGCCCGATGGTCTGTAAGCCAGGGCACTTTGAACTGAAAGACTGCCAGCAGAGAAGGTATTGCCACAGCCAGAATGTGCTGCATTTTAGAGAGTGTTGTATGCTCCAGGGGCTGGGTTTGGCTGCTTTAGCACAAGATCTCAAATAAGGCAATACCATTTTATTTGCTCTTGATTAAAGTCCGTGCATTTAAACTTCGTGACTGGGCAAGATGACAGTAGTCTTCTAGCCCTCCCCGCACTACCCAGAAGTTAACTTCAAGTCTGCTGCCCCCAAAACATGCAGAAAGACAAGCCCTTCTGGCTCAGGTGCCTTCTACCTGTCAAACAGCTTTTGCTAAGAGATTCACGGAAGTCCCTTCATCTGGCTGGTGCCTGCAGAAGCCACCTGACCCTGCTAGCTGGAAGTGAAGACCTGCGGTGTTTTGGGTACTTTGTTTTTGATGCTTCTCTTCTGTTGGATGCTGGTCTTTGTATGCGGGATGGCTGCCTTGCCTCCCCCAGGCTGTTTTGAGCTGGGAGAAGGTGAATTAATGTGAAATAAACTGCCATTGCATAGCAGTTTATAGTTTAAGTGATATGACACTTTTTTGATGTCCTGCCCTGTTGATCACTGTGTCTGTCTGTCCTCCACCCAGGTTGAATACCTGACTCAGAAGTTCTGTATCTGACTGCTTGAAAACTACACATGTTGCTTCCTTTTTTGACTCCCAGGAGTGTGGGACAATGTCTTCTTATAACAGATAGCTCAAAAGGGTTGTTTTAAACTTTTAGTGATTGATTATTGCGTTTAGATTCAGTAAACTCACTCCCTTAAATAGGAGTGAAAATTTCCACCAAATTAAATACTTGTGCTGCAGAGAACTCGGTTGCAATCAAAGTCTTGGGACATGCTCCTCTTACGTGGAAGTCTTGTTTATCCCATGGTCTTTGGATAATCTCAAGACCCATTGTACAGTAACTACCAATGAGGGTTTATTAAATGGGGGCACTTAGCTATGTTGCTGTTTTTAACTGCATGTGGTTTTGTTTAAGAAATGAAGCTGCTTATGTTTCAGGTGTGGGCAAGCCTGCGTTCTAATAGTGCAGGCATTTCAGGTTCAGCTCTCTGTAACCTACTCATGCCTAGCTTCTGCTTTGTCTGTTTTTGCAGAATAATTTTTTACTTCTTTAATGATTTCCTCATTCAATCCATTAATAAGATCAGAGCAATTTCCATTTGCTGTTATTAACTGTAAACTGTTACTGGTTCTTATTTAGCAAATGTAGCATTTAATATAGAATTGCAAAGTCTGGTAAGAATGTTTATGGATTTCTGTTGGCACTTGTTTAGAGCCTGTAACTGATCACTGTTTTGACCTTTATTAAGTAGAGGCCCAGAATTTTTTCTTGTGTGTTCTCTGTATGTGTTACATGTTGAAAAATCAGTTTCAAAAAGCTTAATACCTTTTTTTAATGGGACCGTGGAAGCGATACCCTCCTTCACTCCTCAGACTTCTGAAAACCACATTTCATGTGAACTAAGTGGTGGCCTGATGATTTCAATGGCATCAGGCATTATCTTCTGCGATTGTCCCTATTTAAAATGTGCCTTTTGTTTTTCATGGATGCCTTTGCTTTTTGCTGGCTTGTGTTTGTGTTGGGTTATTTTTAAGGGGAGTTGTATTTCTAAATCGTTGTCTTGCTGTGTGAATCCACCTTATTTCCTGGCCTCCACCCATCTCTCAGCTAGCGACTGCCACCATGGCAACTCTTCCTCTGGCTGAACAGATGGGACATTGAGTCTCCTCCAGGAGCAGAGCACTGCTCACGCCCTGCTGGGAATCATGCGGGTTGCAATCCTTGCTGCAGAATTCGGAGCAAGCTCTGGCCAGCAGAGGCATGCTGGTTTTGAGGGTGCTTGGTTTCACAAATCATACTGTGGTTGAAGAATTGCTTGCAGAAATAAAACATGGTGCCTTATTGTATCTGTGCCTGAAAGCTCTTCAGAGGAACTTTGTATTTAGTGAGAGGAGCTTGGCCTCAGCCAGCACCTGGTGATTTTTCTGATAGAATGGTTGCCATCTCAACTTTTCTTTTCTCTAGGATGCGTCAGGATGAAACGCCACAGGCATCTAAGCACCAGTGACAGTTCAGACAATGAGAGTAAGTAATACCTACTAGTTTTTCTTTGGTCTGTCACCCCCTTGTGGTTTCCTTCCGTGGTTTGAGGCCAAACTGTTTCACCTCTTAAAATTAAAAAAAAAAAATGTTTCTTGATTTCTTTTTTGCATTCTGTGGTTTTTGATGTTCTGATTCCTGTTATAGGAGGAAAATGAGGCAAACGATCCTTTAAACCTAGGGGAAGTTTTGAGTCTACTTAGAATGTAAAGAGAAACTTGAGTGTCTTTACTTTTCAATGTTGGGGAAATGAAATCTGTAATTCAAGAGAAAAATTTACTGTCGGGGGTCCTATTTTGTAATTCCTATTTTTTAAAAGGAGTTCTGTTGTCTCTTGTTATGCAGGAGCCTCAACTTCAAAATGACTGGGGGTGGCAAGCTATTTGAGCATTGGTACGTTAGAGTGTACATAAGACACAGAATTACAATAAGTATATTGATAGTTATCTTACATTACACTGGTCCTTGATCTATTCTACTTTGTTCTGTTGTACCACTTCGGATAGTTATATTTTAAACGTTCCTTGGCACACATTAGCCTGAGTTTGCTGAGGAAGGTGGGGACACCTTCCACTTGAGCAGGTTGTCTTCGCCCCCCTGCCCTCCCCAGACCTTCCTCTCTGCTTTTTGTTTTCCAGGACTTGCAAACTCTGTCTCAGTTTTGCTCCTTCTTCCACTTTGTTAGAAAGAAAGCAAAGGAAAGTGGTCTGCCTGCCTCTTTCTGTTTACTCCTGCTTGCATCAGGCAGATCAGAATGTACCCATAAGCTGTGTGCTGTGGCTTTACAAAGAAGGAGTGGAACAGAAGGAGCTGTAATTAAGCCTACAGACTGCCTAAGAGTTTTTTTGCCCACATCTTGTCAAAAACTTGTGATAATTCAGGAGACTGGAGCACCTTGTGTCTTACTGAAAAATTAAATGAATTGAAATGAGCTATAATGTTTTTGTTTTTGTTTTTTTTTAAACAGGTCCTTCCACTTCCTTTTCATCTTGTTCTAAATACAGGAGCAAGTCAAAAACACCAGCAAATGAACAAAAGAAACCTGCTGAGGTAAGAACCAGGGTTAAAGATTGGTTGCTGGTAATTTTTTGTCATGTAGTTTTAATGTTTCTAAGCCTTGAAATCAGGAGCTTTGAACTAGTGCCAGTGAGTCCTTTTGTCACCTGTCAAATTCTTTATGAAACTCTGTTTTCCCCACTGTGCGAGTATTATGGGAGCTCTAGTGTTTGATGTCCCAGAATGACTTTGGGCATTTGCAGACAGTATTGTGTAGTTCTTTCTTCCCCTGAAATGTAGTCTTCTTTTTAAATTGGAAAAGCTGGGATGGTTTTAGGACTTGAGCGTGCCACAGAAAAGTGGTTCATGTGTATGGGAAGCATACTTTCTTTCTGCTTTAGGATAAAGCAGTGGGCCACTTAAGTGGGCAGGATATGCATGAGGAGTGCTTACTCATCTTCTGTCACTTTCTCACTTTTGGCTTTTTACCTTCAACAAAGTATTTTATTTTATTTTTTTCCTATTCACTCTGCTGTCCCCACCATTAGGACCTCACCTACTGCCATTGTCACTGGATCTGTATCCACCAGTTGAATAAACTGGCCTATATGCACAGTCCAGTGCTCAAATCCAGTCTGTCAGTCATTCCACCAGTAGCCCTTCTGCGGGAGAATTTGTAGGCTGCCTTCTCCAGATTTGATGCTTGCTTTCTTAAGGGATGAAGTCAGATAACTGCTGCAAATGGGAAGAATGTTTTTCTTTCCCTTTACCTTGCTATTGCATTCACTCCAACTGAGTCCTTCAACATGTTAGTATGAACTGTTGATGCCTGAGGTTACTGAAAAAAAACACCAAAAAAATACAAAACCCACTTTGCTCAACAATTTAAAGCTGAGATTTTTTTCCCAGAAGTAATTTTCTGTACTATACCAGCAGCTTTTTACCTGCTTTAGGTGCTACTATGAGAGATTGCATGAACTAGAATGGATTGTGCTCATACAGCAGAGCTGTTTGGCAGACATACTTCATGCTTCTTTTCTAAATGCTGCTAACCAGATGAGTTTGGTTTGGTAAGAGCAAAGTACATGTTGCAGAGCATGTTCTTTCTTTAGAAGCTTAATTTTTATCACAAATTAATTGAATAAAACTCACAGATTCTTTTCTAGAACAGAATCTTTTAGGAAGGTTTCCATAAAAGGAAAATTGGCCATCACTAGCTACATAGTGTCTTATTTACAGCCATCAAGAAGGTTAAGAAGAGTTTACTTACTTTTTACCTTTAAAAAAGTAAGTCTGAGGTCTGAGGGTAATGGTTCTGTGAGAATTTTAATCTTAAAACAGCGCATGGCTTCTGAGGTCTTGTAGTTATTGCTGATGTCTGCCTTGTTACTAGCTGAGCTAGTAACTATGAGCTAGTAACTAGGGCAAATGGGAACTGAAACGCGCATACCCTGCCAGACTTCTTGTGTCAAATACACCTCAGTGCTAATCCCTTACCAATCAATCCCTTGTTTCTTTGCAGCCATCCAGCTTTACTTTTGTGTCTCTTCTTGGTGATTGTCCTATTACAGTTTTCTTTGCATTTGTTGCATGCTGTCATTATGGTGTGTATGTACATTATAAATAATTATGAAGATTTAGTCCATATGTATAGCATACAAGTATTCTGTTTATGTAACTTCTAGGAATTAAAATGAGCAGTATTTTCAGTTCCTCCTCTTGGGATCTTTGCTGCTTTCTACCTGTTTCAGCACAGAATCTTGAACCCTTTACTGCTTGAAAATATGAAACTTTGAACAACAAAATCTGAAATATACAGTTTGAATTAAAAAGTGTATTTTGTAACATCATCTTTCCAATAATAATGACATCTTTTTATCATCTTTCATTTAAGATCCTGCTCCTGGGAATAAAAGAAGGAAAAAAAAAAAAAGGAGAGAAATCTTAACCCTTAGAATATGTTCTCGTCTGAAGGAGTGTCCCAAGTATAGTATTTAAAAGAATGCTGTATTTCCAGGGGGTGGGGGAGGAAATCAAGTCCCATGGGAAAAGGGAATGAAAGGGAAGGTGACAGTAATAATCTCTACTGCTTGTACATAAACTCTTGGCTGTCCTTCCAGTTTTCCTTTCCTTTTGCTTCCTTCTGCTGGAAGCAAACACTTCTTGCAAATCCTTGAAAAGCACATGCTGGGAGAGTGTGTTACATGAAATGCTGTTGTCTGCAAAGCCTTGAAATTGATTATTTATGCACCAAGTGGTGACAAGTGTGTAAAGCAAAGACTGAAAAGCGACCCCACCACCCACCCTTCCAAAAGTCATGTTGTAATCCCACAAGTTTTTTGTAGCAATAGTTGTCTAATAACTGTCAGATAGAAATTTAAAATTTCGGGCTGACAGGATCTGTTTAGCAAGGGCTCTCTTTAACAAGTTGGCATTCCTCTGCTTTTGTTCACCTCTGCTTGCCAGGCAGCAGGCTGTTTCTTGAGTCAGTGATGCAGAAAATCTAGAAGGTCAAAGCTATAAATAGCTGTTTGGGAATATTTTTGCTCATGGTCTTCATACATTGATTTTTCTTTCATGCCAGTAAGTCTGGCTTTCTCAATTAGATTGCATGTGAATACATAGGGTTTTTTTCCACTTCTTTCACCGTGTTCAGCCCAGCCCAAGTACCTGGGTTCTCTTTCCAAATACAAGCTTGGTTAGGGCCCTGTGACCAACAAGAAAGTTAGTGTATCTGTAGATTGCTTCACAGGACTTGTCTGTACATGCTATGGTCCTCTGTGCTCACCTCTAAAAAAAGATGAATGGCTGCAGTTGAGGAGAGCTCTGCCTTGAACTACCTCCCAGGTCAGTCAGTATCGAGGTGGGTGCAGATGGCCTCAGTGGAGCCATGGAAAGGTTATCTGGTGTTTCTTCAGGGCAAAAGGGCTCAGTGTCAGAATGCACATGTCAGAGTTCATTCCCAGAGCCTAACTTACCCCAGAGGTTTGCGTCAGTGCAAAAGGGATGTTACTGAGTCAGACCTGGGTCTGCTTACTCCATGCTCCTCCTTGGAGGAGAACAAGGCAAGCCTGTGACGATGCTTCTTCAGACCACCGTGTTTCTCTATGTAATTTAAAAAGCAGGACTGTGGCTCTTTCTCTGTGCTCCCCTTCTGGATTATTACAATCTATCACAAACTACTGAAATGTTGACTTAAAAATTCTGCTGTCTGATTAGCTTTAGCATTTACTTTGAATAAATACTGTTAAGGCTACAGGTACTTCAGTAGTATAAGTCAAAAGTTTTTCAGGCCTTTATGGTGATGTTGGCTACGTGCCATTTGTGGTGTTGCCCCTCAGGGGTTTAAACATAGACAGGAGGGGCTTGCAGGCTGGAGCAGTAGGCTGTGTGGGAGTAGCAGAGTAGCAGGCATTTGGGTGTCTGGCTCAGCATGAAGCCTGTACTTTGCAGCTTCCTGTCTCTGTGGAAGCTGCAGAAAAAAATGATGGCATTTTTGCAGGGAAAACCTATTAGCTGGGCTGTCCGGAATGAATGTGGCTGTTTATTTTCTCTTAGACTACTGGGGTCACAAAAGAGCCTAAGAGATCTTTATGATGCTCCACACTCAAGCTTCTATATGCATAAAAATATGTATATATATTTTAGTCCCCTCTCCTTTTGAAACTGTAAAGGAGTTAGGTTAGCATTGTGCTTTTTTTTTTTTTTTAACCTTCCCATAAAAGATGGCAGTATTTTACCTTTCTTTACAAATAGGCTTTTGAGTCTCTCAGCAATAGTAGTTTTTAATCCCTCATTGATGATAGCGACAGCTGAGTTATCATGTGAAATATGGCTTGTCTTCTACAAGTAAATGGTCTGCTTTCATTACTTGGATATGTGAAACTTTCTTTAGTGGCATTTAACTGCCACATAAATCGTAGGTCTTGATCCTGAAGAGCACCGTGTAAGACCAGACTCTTGGCAGAAAATGGATTCTTCTTGCAGTTTGAAAGTGGTTGGTTTTGTTCTATGTATGAATAGACAATGTGGTTGAATTATATTGCTCTGCATGTACCATGCATAATAGAAGAGGAGGCTGTTACTTTTATACTCATGCTACCTCAGAAAATTCTGAATTAACTTGGACATCTGCTCAGGTTTCTCAAGACCTCTGGCAAACATGGCTTAAGCATTTCAATGCGCAGCTTTTTAGCCTGCTTAGGTTATGATTTTTTTTTTTTAAAAGTGTTTTACAATACTTCTATGTATGTCAGAGGTGCAACCTCATTGGTTATTTTTATGCTTTCAGATAGTCTCAGGCTATTTGGTCTTTTTAGCAAGAGGTGACCCGGATGCATAAGTGCATGGAAGAGCTTGCTTATGAAAAGGCTGACCTGTTTTACCTTTGGAAGTGCATGAGCAGGTCTAAGAGTTAAGTGTGAGTGGTCTGGAAACAGCAGAGCTAGAGCTTCAGTCCTGCCTGTCCTTGTGATGGAAGAACTGGGGAGGAAAGCTGGGAGGGAGTGAGGGGGTGGTGAATGAGGCCAAAAGTTAAGAAATCTGTAGCAATTAAAAGGATATGCTTTTCCATGCATCATGTAATTAGACTGTGGAGCTCATCTGCTACAGGAAGTTGTTGAGACTGAGAATTAAACAAGATTAAAAAAGAAATGGGGCAGATGATAATGAGCACAGATTTTTCTAAATATCTGTATAAATTAATACCACTTAAAACAAATTGATTATTCGGATTAATCCCAAAATCTGAAGCTTATGTCTGATGGGCAACCAGAAGGAAACTTGACGTGTTCTTGCACAGTCTTCTGGCTCATGAGATACTGTCGGAGACATGACGTTGGGTAGGGATGATTTAGTATCCAATTTCCTGGCTTTTTCTATACATGCTTGTAAAAGAGCCTAGGAAGATTCATGGCTACTTAACGGCCAAGTACAACATTTTATTTGTTTGTGTCCTGGATAATCCATAAAAATGGTTTTTAGGGAGTAGGGGTTCCACATTAGGATTTACTGCAGTGTGTGTCCAAAGTGTGTGGATGTTTTGAGAACTACAGATTTTATGCTATTCTTACTCCTGTTTGTCCCAGCTTTTTTTTTAACACTGAGTTTTTCAGTCCAGTCAGTATACATGCCTGAAACTGTACCTTCACTTCCATGTTGAAGTTATGTTGTCTTTTTTGGCTACTTTACTACCAAAAAACTACCAACCAAATAAAAAAAAATCTTGTCTCAAGTCTTCAGGCTTCTCTGTAGTAAGTTGTCTTTATTCAGAAACTTCATGCCCAGATTGCAGTGTATTAATGAGAAAAAAATCTACCTCTCCATGATGAGCCTACCAAATTTTGTCCTTAAAACTTCATCCTCTATAAATGGGAAGTCTTTTGCACATGCTCTGAAACATCTATACAGAGATTAAACTATGCTCAGATACTATGTGGCTGTTTACATTTGTAATGGCTCATATTACAATTTGGCTTTTTTTTCATTATTTATGAGGTAATTTTAGGTGTACATTGTTTTGTAAGTGTAATAAATTTTGTTGAGGGCATTGTACTTGAGGGCTACAATAGCGAAGGAAGCTGTAACACAGGAATAAAAAAGTTACTATATCCTTTCAAAGTTGAATAAAAAAGTTTATTTGACCCCAAAGATGATGAAAAATTGTGTAATTTACCATTGTTTGGCACCTGGCCTTTCCAAGTTGGCCTTTGCAATAGGTTGTAAAGGAGACCAGAAATCCAAGAAAATAACTAGTTCTTTCAGCTGTCTCTGGTTAGAGAGGATGTTCCACATGGTTTTCCATAAAAGATTCCTGAGGGTATGCTCTTGTGGGGGGACAGGATGAGACATAGTAGTTCTGTCTTGCCTTTTAAAAATCATGGTTCTGTCTCTGGAGCAGTGAGTCTTCTGACTACCTAAGCAGTGGGTACAAGGAACAGAAGCTAGGTGCAGCTGTCATGCATGGGGCTTTGCTGGGCGCAAGGGAAGCCTTAGGGCTGAAGAAATTGAATGCAATCCAGCAGAAATCCCACTTGGATTGTAGCAACAGAGCAGTTAACCCATAATTTACTTAACACTTTGGGGTGTGGTTCCCAGCCATGGACCTGTGACAAGCAGTTTACCCTTGGGGGTTTGTAAGTACCCAGAAGGTCAGTGTGTCAAAAGAAGAAACACTGGGTTTATTTATTTTTTAATTTTTTTTTTTTTCCCCCATTTGCTTTCTCTTACACATTCATTTGGGCAAGACAAGGTGAATGAGCAATGGCATCAGTCAGCTTCAGTGATAGCTTCCTGAGGGGTCTTGGAAAAGGTATTTAACTTGTTTGTTTGTTTTCATCTTTGTTTTTTTCACTGGTTTTAGGTTTGCAATGGTCCTTAACAAATGGTGCCTGGCAGTCTGTGCAGATCTGATGTTTGAATTGTTCAGCCAAGATGGGGCTTGTGGTAGCCTACTCTAGTGTCAAGACTCACGCTCTCTGTGTTGCTAATATTTTCGTGTAATCCTCTATAGCATTACTTGTATCCTCCTTGATATCTCTAGTGGATAAGGATACTTCACACATAATAGTATTCTTTGTTTCACAGGTTTCATTTATTCACACAGTGAGCACAGGAAGTTCCTGTGGGGAAGATTACATACTGAATTGACATAGAGTGCTTCCAGAAGGAGTCTGGATTAAAGTTATAGACAGCTTTTGGTGAAGCATTTATAAATGGATTCCAAGAAGTTAATTTTCCTTGGACATAATCTTCTAACATAATTTCCAAATAGGACTCAGAAGTCTGAAAAACAAATAAAACATATGATCCATATCTTTCCTTCCAGAGCTCCACGATATCTCTGTTGCTTGGTGTGTTACTGCTGTGGGGGAGCAGAGCATCCTTATTTCTTGAGATTTTTTGTAGAATTTAGGTTTTAAAGGCTTTAGAGACAGCAGTACATCTCTGCAGAGGTGACTAAGATGTTCTCATTGCCTCAGCAAGTCCAGGCAGACTTCTACTGCAGAGCAAAAAGCTGATCTTCACCAAAGAACAAGATTTCCTCTTCTAGATCTAAGCCCCAGCTCTAACACATTAAATAATTGTTGGGAGTTTCTCCATAAAATGGTGGTGATGATGATGAAGGTGTAAGCAAACACTTTTTTCACTAACGTCATTCACTCAAAGCACTGCACCATTTTCAGCTGAAACTTAAAATTCCTGGCAGCAAAATGAAATTGCAAGGTCAGACTGAACAGCCTTGCATGGTAAGCAGGGCTTACCTCATTTCTTCTTTCATGCTTTCAATTGCTGAAAATACTTCTTAAAACCCCCCAGTCAGACCGTAATCCCTGTGAGCACTTGGCAGTGGTGGGGAGTACCCCATCTCTGTGTGAACATGCAGACCTGGCTCTGCTGGCTCCAGGTTGTTGTCGCCCACCTCTGCAAAACGCTTCTCTGTTGTGGTAAAGATACGCAGCACTAGTTGAGTCTACTCTTGAGGAGTGATATGTATGTCTGTATGGGAGTACTTTACTAGCCTAAACCTGGCATACTCATTTTTCAGGTTTTCTCAATATGGATTATATTGAAATAAAGTTGAAGGGTTGTGTTTTATGTGTGGTAAGAAATAGAGCTGCTGTTGGGTGACTGAAAGATGACAGCCACACTTCATGGGCTAATTGTGGAAGTGAAGGTGGTCCTTGCCAAGAGAAGAGCATGTGCTGTGGAGTGGACTAGCTTTTGCTTAACGGGTACAGTTAGTAAAGGAACTGCAGTGTTTTTCAAATAAGTGTCCAAAAAGGAACAGCCACAAGGAAAAGCTGTCTAAATCCTGAAGGTGTGTGTTGGCTCGTCATTGAGTTGGCTTAGTTCATAGCCTTGAGGCTGACTGCTGAAATATACTTAGTTTGTCAGAAAACTCTTTAAGTCTCCTGGGTGTTTTGGTTTACTTCCACAAGAAAGGAAATACAGAATGAGTGTTCTCATACATTGTCCTCTTGAGTGTATTTTACTGTTGGAAGACCCAGCTTGGCCACACGTGAAGCAGCGAACAATGATGAGAGCTAGATATTGTAATGATTCCAAGCATTTGCAGGAAATACTCAATTGCACTCATCACAAGTATGAATAGGCAATTCTTAGGAAGTCTTGGTCAAGTTTTGGCATCTCTTAAGTTTTCATCAGTTGTGTTTAATCTTCAACCTTCAGTGGTCAAAATTTTAGAAAATTGAAGCAGAGAACTTAATATTGTGGTGTGGTGATGGTGTGGTCAGTACTGTACAAGAGTCAAAAAAGCAACAAAAAAGTCCATGTTCCAGCAGATTTGTACTCTAAAAATAGAGATGATACAGTTCACATACATAATGGATGATCAGAAGATGAATTTGCTGCTAAGCAATGTAGTTAGAATACTGATGCCTTTAATAGCATTTTTCATCTAGTGTTTAAAAAAGTGGGCTTGACATGAAGTAGTCTACTTCTGTATTCTGTTAGTAGCTTAAAAGGTAGCTTATAAAGCACTTACCCTCAGATGAGGTTTGAGAAATATCTTTTCTGATAGTTAAGCTAGTCATTGCCCTTCTCATTTATTGGATTATTTTTTCCATCTGGAGTTCTTTTGGAATTGTACCATGTTAGTGTTTCTCATTATCCTGGTTCTGTACCTGTAACACGGAAAATGAAAATGCCTTTTAAAAGGCATAAATAATTTTATATTTTGGTGTGTGCACCTGCTGCTTGGAACAAATGAATGCTTGCAGCCTCAGTGCTTTCACTTCTGTCATTCAGATTTTAATACAGCCCTGTTAGGTAACTGAGAATCTGGGGTTTTACACAGAAGACAACAGTTAACAGTCTGGACTGAACCAAAGCAGACTGCACATCAGGAGCAAATAAGAGAGCCTTGAGTCTGTGGTTTTGAATTCCCTTGGTCAGTTTGCTCTCCCAGCAGTCCATGTGAGATGTGCTTGTAGGACGTAATGAAGTAACACCGATGTTCCAAGTTATTGGCAGCCTGTTTCAATACCTGTTTTTAGCATAGAACCTTTTTTAATAATGTTTTCTTGATGATTTCCAGGAACAGCTGAGAATTTTTGTAGTATGCATAACCGGTCTGGTGCTGTCAAATTGAAAAGGGTACACAAAGATACTTGGCTCTCAGATATTTTATTACTCTTCTAACTATAAAACTGAATTAATAAGAAGAGAGTTCAACCTGCCACAGCTTATTGCAGGGATATTTTCTGTCTTGTTTTATTGCCCTTGGAGGATTTGATTTCTCATTATGATAATACTGCTAATTAGTCGTGATGTCTCCCCAACACTAAGCCATAGTCACTGTTTTGCTGGTGCAGTGTAGCAGTAGAGGAAAAAAAACCCACAAAGCATGCATATGCCCTTTATTTAAATTGTATGCACCTGTATTTGACAGACACTGCCATTAAGTAAGCTTTGAGATGACTGATAACAGTGTTTGTATGTTTGTAAAAACTTAATCCTCTTGAGCCAAGAGCTGGATGTTATGGCTGAGGTTTGTCACTGATGGGTTTGCTTTGTTTCGCAGTAGCATGTTTCATCATCTAGGTTTGCAAAGGATGCCGAGGTTGTGTTGCTGTGCCTGCACTGCTGGTGTTCGGACACAGAGCAGCAAAGGTCTTGTGTTTTAGCAAAGGCAGCTGTTCATCTTTGATCATGGAATTCCTGACCAGTAAATCTTCAAGTGGTTTTAAGAAATGAACAAGTGCCTATGCATCAATTTTGCCATGGCAACCTTCATAGCCCGTGATGAATATGACAGTTTAAAATAGCTAAACTGGGTGAAAGAGAAGGATATGCTACCTTGCATCTAAGCTGGGGTAAAGCCTACAGACTGGCAAGTAAAATAAGCTGTTTGAAAGTGATATGGTGAGGAATATTAAATCAGAAGCAGGCTTCTTGTCCCTTCTCCCTGGTCACCTCTAGCAGCCTTCTTCCGTCTGATTAGCCTTTAGGCATCAGCGTGGTTTTGAGTTAGCATAAACTTCTTGTCATACTGCATGTGATACACTGAACTGCTAATCTGAGTAATTTCAAGCCTGTTTGTGTCTTGGTACTCTTTTAAAAAAATTATCAAGGTATATGCATTGTTTCAATGTAGATTAAGAAAAATACCTACTGCTTCCTTTAGTGCAGTGCACTTTCTCAAGCCACTCTTTTCCCTGGTGTTTCTTGCAGGTGTTCCGCAAGGATCTCATTAGTGCCATGAAACTACCAGATTCTCACCATGTTAACCCTGATGAATATTATATCTTTGCGGACACATGGAAACAAGAATGGGAGAAAGGGGTTCAAGTTCCAGCCAGTCCAGAAACTATTCCACAGCCTTCTCTCAGGTAATGACAATCAGATGCAGATCACGTACACAAAACGCAAAACAGCAACTTGGAGAAGATGCTCTCTCAAAAATAGGTTGTCTAAATGCAGTCAGCTTTTCTGTATTCTTATATTTAAACCTCCAATGCAGCAGCCTTCAGGCATGTTCTTAAACCAAGCAAGTACCAATTTGGAAAACATTTCTGTGGCACTTCAGATCTGGTTCTGTCTGTACACTGTTATAGCATCTACACTGTGAATTTAAAAAGGTTTTTTTTTCTCTCCTGAGTCACACAGTGTTATGGATTAAAAAGTTTCTCATTTGAGTATGGCAGGTTTAATAAATTAAAAATAAACCCAAATCTTATACGTGTTATTTGAAAGGCTTCCATATAAAGCATGATGATAACAGAGCAGGAGGCATGCAGTAGTTACTGATACCCTGTAAAGTTACTCGTTCATGTAATTTTAGTTATTATTGCCAAAGCCTTAATCCTTCTGCCATCTCTTGCCAAAAATTGCTGCTTAACATTATAGAAAATCAGTGATCTTGGTAGATAAATAACCTTAGACTAGGAAAACATAACAATAGTCCTGCAACTCTTCCTGGGGCAAACAGAGTGTGTTTCAACACAGAAATGTTGTTGCCAGCATGGTCTTTGAGACAAGTGAATTGTCCAGTGAAAGCACTGATGCCAGCATAATTTAATTTCTACTGGGCTGTTGTCAGTACCAAGTTATTAAAAATAACTATATTGCATCTCATATCAGCAGTATTACATTAGAAGAAAAAAAATGCTATAGATTTGGCTGGACCAGAGAAAAGAAAAGCTCACAGGGGAACAAGATGAAAAAATGAGCAAGGTGAAGGGGGAGGAAGAATGGCAGAACACTGTACTGACATTGACAACTCTCATTGTCCAGTAAGAACTATGTAGGATGCTGTTTGAGTGCTGCCTGTTCCCTCTTTATTCTACTTGCCTAATTTCCCACTGTTTTTTCTTTTTTTCCTTGTCCTGTGGAAGGTTAGTGCTAGAAAGCATGCAGAGTTGCTCATGCATGGCACTGTTCCAGTCAGTATCTCCCTGGCTTCCTTTCACATGCAAGTCCTCTTGCATTGAAGTCAGGGAAAGATTGACCTTATCTAGGTAAGGTCAATTTTTCCATTTCCATAGGTTAGTTTACTGATCAAATGCTGAGTTTTATCTCTTAAAATAATTGAAAGATTGAAAACAGCAATATTTTTCTTCCTTGCTTCCTGGATGATTTTTAGCTGGTTTTTCCCCCTTTATGTTTTTTCTTGGCATCAGGATGGTTCTTACATAACAAAAATAATGCTTTAGTAATGTGGATAAAGTAATTTACAAAATACGGGTAGACTGTTTATCCCAAATGAAGAGCAAGCATTTCTACACACTGCAGTAGAATAAATTAAGCTTTTGTGAAAAAGCTGTTATTTTCAAGAAATCAGTTGGCAAGACTTCCTTCTAACGTTTAAGAAGAATATAGAAAAAAGATTGTAGCAGGATTTTATGCATTATACTTTCTGTGGGTTTCAAAAGGACTTGCATCATCGCTGTAGTAGCATTTGTTAAATTCAAAATCATATGCACAGGCTTACATTTTAAGAAGGATTCTGTGTACGTAGCAAACGTTAACACATTTTGTGTGAAGAAATGACATTTACAGACTCTCATCTCTGTAGCCTGTCTATGTTTACTGGCTAGTTTAAAATCTGTGAAACACAAGGTTTCTTTGCACTTCTAGCAAACATTTCATGTCTTTCAAGGATGAGTCTTAAAAAGCTATAACCCTCTATTTCTGTTTTGTGGTGTTGTTTTTTTACTTTCATTCTAGGGTTGTAGCTGAAAAGGTGAAAGAAGTATTGTATACACGACCCAGGAAATACATCCACTGTTCCAGCCAAGAACCCACAGAACCAGGTTACATCAACATTTTGGAACTGGCAGAATCTGTCTGTCGCTATGACTTGGATGACATGGACATCTTTTGGCTTCAGGAGCTAAATGAAGAGCTTACAGAAATGGGTAATTTTACAACATGTTCTAATTTTAAAAGCAGTGGTTAATTTCTGGTGTTTGAGTTGTAGTTGGATGTGTGAGATCTCTTAAAGATTGCTGAATAAGAGTTGAATGGAAAGGCTGAGAAAAACAGGAGGAAGAAATGCTTAAAGTAATTACTTGCTTCATCTGTTAATGCTTTATATTTTACCTGTTATGCCGAAAAACTTCATCACATCCAAAATCATGTGCAGCTTCTGCAGGCTGAGGCAGGAGGAGATTATCCCACACCAGATGGAGTTGATTTTAGGACTTCAAAAGTTAAAAAATTTAATGTAGTAAAAGCAGATGTTTTCATTTCTTAAACTTGAACATATTACTGCTACAAATTCAGAGTTCTGAGGAGCTTGCATGCTGGGTTCTTAACAGAGTAATTAAGTTTCACACATGTTAGCTCATTTAAAATCAGCTAAGTAAACTTTTCTTTTTTCCATGCAAGTGGCGGTATAGAAGGCTATGAGGTCGAGTGAGCTGTGTAAAATAATCTTGGAATTATTTCTGGAATAACTGACTTGTGTTGGAATAGCATGTGTGGCTGACATTCTTCCATGGGTGATTACAGGTCCTTTAGGAAGGACAGGTGGGCAAAAGAGAGGTATTTGGCATGTCGTGGATTTGCTGTTCACAAACAAGGAAGAACCTGTAGGGATGTGCTAATCGATGGCAGTGTTGGGTGTAGTGGCTATGAAATTGTGGTGACTGAGATCCCGAGGGAAGTGAAGAGAGGAAGTAGCCTTGTGGTCCTGGATCTTCTCCTTATTTGGTTAACTGGCAGATGGGATCTGGGAGGCAGCTTTGAAGTTGAAACTGTTGAAGAGAGCTAGCAGGACTTTAAGGACAGTCTCCTCCAAGCACAGGAGAGATCAATCCACATTGAGGAGAAAAAGTAGATATGTCAGGAGACCAGTTTGTTGAAAAAGGGAACTCATGACTGAGCTCCAGTGCCAAAGGATGTATGTAAGAGGCAGAAGCAAGAACAAGCTTCCCAGGCATACAGGAATGCTGTTAGCAAAAGCTTTTCTGGGGGCCAGATCTCCATCCGTGGAGATTTTTCAAGATCTGGCTAATACATCTCTTGAGCAGCATCCTTGTCTAGATTCACCATTGACTGCTTGGAGCCAGGGACTAGGCTGGAGCCCTCTGAAGGTGCCTTCCATCTGAACAGTTCTGCAGTTCTTTTTGTTCAGGGACTGAAAAAATATCCAAGCATTGGGGAGAACAGTTTAATAGTAGAAGATACTTTTTATCAGCAGTCATTTATCTTTTCCATCTCTGTTTGTTTGTGACAAGGAGTTAAAATTAGTAGCCCTATTCTTGTGCATAGTCCAGGAGTTAAAATGTTAGCCTCTGACAGCAATGTCACGTGAGTATCCCAGCCTTTGAAAGTCTGAGTAAATAGTGAACTATGGGCAGCAGCATCATTTTTGAGTGAGGATTTTGATATTTTGAGAGGATGCAGTTTGGAGGTTTTTTGTAGCTGTAAACATTGTAGAGTTTTGTATTAAGCGTGTGTCCTGAAGCTGCAAGCTGAAGGCCAGTCTCATAGCAAATCCTTTCTATGTGGTTCTGTTTACACTGTGTTAATTAGTGGTAAGTGTATAGAGCATGTGTAGTGTTCAAGTGAACAGAGGTAGTATGGATTGCAAATAGTATATTTATCTGCTATTTTATAAAAAAAATAAAAAAAAAACCCTAAGAAACAACAACAAAACCCACAAAACAGCAACAAAAAAATATTAGTGTTTCTTAGTGATGGAGATGAAGGAAAGGTTGTATGGGAGCAGTTAGGAGTTAGAGCAACTGCTGTCTGTCTCTTGTGCTGTTGTGTTTTCTTCAAGGTCCCAGTCTTGTGTTATATATACAAAAACTTTTACTCAGGTAGTAGTTCTTAGCTTATTTATAAAATAAATCTGCAATTAACCAGTAAGTGGAAAAGGTTTTCTATTTTTATTATTTTTTAGTTTTAGTAAGAGTGATGGGAGAGGATGCCATGTCTACTGCTGTAGCTGCTAGAAGTTATCCTTCTCTCTTCATGCATCTCGGACTCTGTCAGAGGCACCTGACTGTCCTTTAATTCCCCTTCCCTATTCTGTGTTGCAGGATGTGGGCCCCTGGATGAAAACACAATGGAGAAGACGATTGAAGTGTTGGAACGGCATTGTCATGAGAACATGAATCACGCTATTGAGACTGAAGAAGGATTAGGTATTGAATATGATGAAGATGTCATCTGTGATGTGTGCCGGTCCCCTGACAGTGAAGATGGGAATGACATGGTGTTTTGTGACAAGTGTAATATCTGTGTCCATCAGGTTAGTAGTGCCTGCAGAAATGTTGACAGTGTCCTAGGGTCCTGGGATCTTAGTTGATGTTGGCGAATGTGGAATTTGAACTGGTATTAGATGTTTTGGGGACTTGCAAGTACTCTGTGACCATAACAGTTTTCCCCCTGTAATTAAACCTGCTTTTGAAGGTAAAACAGGGCAGGAAATTCTAGCTTGCCTATTTGTGAAGAACCTAAAGATCATTGTTTCAGAGCTGGGGTTTTTCCTCCTTGACTGACTAGTTAATTGTTCAGATGGGGGGTATCCAAATCTAGCCATCTGAAACCACATGTATGTGTAGGCACTTTAACAGACTGATCTTTTTAGAAGGTGTAAGCACCTGCAATAACTGTGCTCTCAGTCTGAAAGTTGCTCACGTTTATAATGTTTCATACGTAGCCAAGACTTTACACTGACTGGGCTCAGTATAGTGAGGCAGAGGTATCCTTGTAATCAAAAAAGGAATATGAATCCTGTAGTTTCTGTTCATCTTGTTCTGGAAGGGACTTTTGCTATAAATTGAGACGGGACTGTGAAGGTTTTTTAGTGTATTTTTGTACCAACTGCATGTAATACCCAGTAAACATACCTGGCTGAAAAAGGAGCTGTCATCTTCCTGCTTGCAGTGGGCTGGCTTCCAGCCCAGCTGCTTTCCTGATCTGATTCACTGTGTGTAGCTGCCATATGAAACCGAGTGCCAGTAATGTGGCCAGTGACAGGAATAGGGCTGGCAGCTGGGCTGCCTGCTTCAGCCTCTGCTGATGTCTGTTCAAAAGTAATGATGAATTTGCAGTAGGAGGCTTGTGGTTGCCTGCTGGCAGCTGAGCTTGATCTCATGGCCTGCTGCCTCCAAGCTCCTGACCTGTGCTGGATCTGACTGAAACTAACTGGGGAGCATGTCTGGGCTAAGGCTAATCCTACCCACAACAACAAAATCATTTGATTTTTAATCTGGATTGGCTCTGGTTCACCAAATAGCCTCAGGTCTGTTTGTCATTGCACAGTTAGGAGGGAGGGGGGAGTGTGAGAAATTTCCTCCTTCATGGTACCTTCTCGTGCTGGCTCAAACACATTGTGAAATTACTGGTTTAGTAGTCTAGGCCTCCTCTGCTTATTAGTTGGATTAAATCAGAAAATAGTTTCTGTTCATTTCCAACCCCCTAAATGTGATCTTAGGTGTAATGTCACTTCTGCTTTAGTAACAGAAAGGATGCTGGTAGGAATGTGCTGCATAAGGGAGAAAAAAATTATTTGTAACATTTAGATTACAGCTCCCCCTGTTGATTTTTGCAGCAGTCGCCACATCAAAATAGCTTTTAGACTAGTGAGTCTTGCAGAATTTAATTCAGGAAAGTCCCCCTCTCTGTGAGCCTGACATAATGTGCAATGTTTTATGGTATCTCCTCATATTAAATACTTGGCTCTTACAATCAGAAGGTTGGGAAGTCAAGTGTGGAAATTTTATACTAGATTTGAATCTGAAAGGCTAGTTGCAGTTAATCCTGTTCTACAGAGTGTTTCAAGTTACTGCTCTCAGAGACAGTGTTAGGAATGGTGGGATTTCTTCTGAAAGCCACCCTTTTGACAGAGCTTGTATTTGGAGTGGTTAGGTAGAGTTAGGCCTTAGTGGCATCCATGATTTTAGATCCACTCAGCTTGTTATGCGTGTATATATGTACAGCAGGATATGTATAGGTACATGTGTGGTTAGCCATCAAGAACCGCTAGGAATTTGAATTAGAAAGCAGGTTTGTTTATTCTGTTTTTTTTCCTTTTTTGTTTTTAATTCTCAATCCTAGGAAAACGTAAGCCCTTGGAAAATGAGAAATGTCTCAAGTGCAGTACTCAGGAAATAGTCATAAAACCCAGCACCCCATAATTTCAGTATATGCTGTAGTTTTTTTGTTGTGATACTATATAAATATTTAAAGTAACAAACAATTCACAGAACTGTAACCACAAAGGTAATTTAAGGTTGCAGGAAATGGTCTTCAGTCAAGCCACTCATATCCCATCACATCTAAATAGAATTTTATGTTACAGTGTAAAGTTAATAGCAGTAGGAAATTGTGATTTTAAAGAAGTAGTTGATGCAGAAGCTAATTTAAAGAGATGGCAACAGTTTTTGTTTTGGAAATTTAAATCTCTAAAAGGAAAGATGAAGGTTCTTAAAGCCAGTGGTGTTTTGCAGTCACAGTGGGTATGTTTTACACCATAACAAATATTGCAAGCACACTTGAAAAGAAACCAGCATAAAAAGTCTTTGCTTTATAGGCTGCTTGCTTATCTCTTTGATCACTTGACTCATTTTAAGGTAAAGAAGCTAGAGAAGGATTAAGTAAAGGCCAAACAGTGCCTTTACTATTTGAAAGCTTCTTTCTGTGTGAATATTAATGCTCAGTGTGAAATCATTTCAGCATAATGATCTCAACATTTAGTTTTCATTATTCATATTATCTCAATATTTATGTTTTCCTCCAAGGCATGCTATGGAATCTTAAAAGTACCTGAAGGGAGTTGGTTGTGCCGCACCTGTGTCCTGGGAATACATCCTCAGTGCCTCCTGTGTCCCAAAAGAGGAGGTGCCATGAAAGCTACCAGGACAGGAACCAAGTGGGCACATGTGAGCTGTGCTCTCTGGATTCCAGAGGTAAACACTTAATTTCTGCCTCTTCTTTTGCGTTACAGACTCCTCTTTTGCGTTATAGACTCCTCTGCGTTATAGACTCCTTCTTGTTCCTTCCTCTGCCTTCATGTCATGATTTAAGATATCTCTCTGGCTTAATACTGGGCTTTATTCTGATGAGCCTGCACAGTCTGTGAAGACTGGGAGAGAGTCCAGCTTATGTTCCCATTAATTAATAACTTTGTCCCCTCCATTTACTCGGCAGTCACTTCTTGGTGTCGTCATGGTATCAGAGCTACCTGCTAGAAAGAATTACTGATGTAAGCTAGTGTTAACCACACAAATGCATCTTTGTTTTTTCTCTTCTGAATTTGTGTATTCAGTTAGGTGTATGGTTTGCATAAATACATCATTTTTGGTTTCGTTTTTGTTTTTTTGTTTTTTTGTTTTTGTTTTAAAGAACCACCTCATTGCATTATCTGCAGAGGATATATTAAAACATTTATAGTTAGGGTTTTTTTGTGTTTTTTTGTGTTTTTTTAAACTAGATTTGGTGGGGAGATAAGTATCTATCTTCTATGTCATATTTTATAAGAAAAGGCTTTTTAAATATATCTGTGTATAAATATGTGTTAGAGTTTCATAATGAAACTTTAAACTTCTTCCTCCATTTTGAATCAAGTTTAGCATAACAGTATTGTTCTGTAAATCGAATGTTCATTCCTGTATAGTTGGGGTTTGTTTAATTTTGTACTTGGAATATTTCTGTTTTCTCTCTGGTAAGATCCACAAATCCATTAAAGGGTGGTTTAATATGAGGCATTAGCCAAGTCTGTTGGCACCATGACATCAGTGGGATGGATGCTTTCTTTTCTGAGCATTCTGCTGCCAAGAGCAGCCAGGCCTCCTGTTTGCGAAACTTTGAGGGAGATGATAAGATTCTAGGGTTTTTTTTGTTTTTTATTTTTTTCTAGCATAGCAATCAGATGCAATGTGTAGTTGTTCCTAGCTCTGTCTCAGGCACATATCTGCTTTTCAAGGAGGTTATCTTTGCAGTTGCACTTTTCCTTTAGGCCTGCTTTGGTTTTTGGCACCTCTTCAACCTCTAAGAAGAGTGGAGTTGAAGAAAAAAAAAAAAAAACAACAAAACCAAACGGTTTATTTTGGAGTTAATAAAATATATAAGTAAAGCAACCTTCTGACTTCTCCTCCTCTGCTGAAGTGTCTTAGCTGGAGGCTCTTTTGGATTTGAGCAGATGGTTTTTCCCAGGAGGTCCTTCCTGCATGTGATTGCCTTGATGCTCTCACCAGCAGATGTGTAGCTGGTAGGTTTGGGAAGCAGGTGATGGCAGGGCAGGAGCCTATGCTGCCTGCTCACCTTCCCTGCGGCTGAGGGAGAAGCTGCTTGGGAGAGACCTCACATCCAGCTGCTCCCACAGCCTTTTCACTGGCTCTAGGCCTCGGCCACCTCCTCCCCTCCACACCAGTGCCTAGTGTGTCAGGCATAGCAAGAAAATGACACCTGGCAGTAGGGGTGGGAAATGCCTCTTGGATCCATTCTGTCTCCTGGTGTTCTGTGTTGTCACTTGTAAAACAATTCAGTCATAGGAGAAGCCAGAAAAACCTTTGGGAATCCGCTAAAATGGCAGATCAGTTCCTTCTGCAGAGTTGTGGCCTCACATGCTACAGGGGACAAGAAAACCCAGAATTTGAACACCTGGGGATAGATACTTTAGGAAAGAATGTGTATTCTCGTATGCCTGTTTCTCTTCTGCGAAAGACAGTAGCACACTGAAACTCCCCCAAAAGAAACAGAGAAATTCTAAAATCACTGCCATTTCCTCTTGTGGCCCTAACAAAATAGAGTAAGACAGAATGAAGAGAGGAATAGGTCATAAACATGTCTGTGCCTTCTGGTAGAAGTTTCAAAGAGGGACTTCCTGAGTCACCAGGTACAGGCTAGCATTGTTGCAGGCAATTGCACCAGGTATTTTCCTTCATTAGCTCATTCAGCACTGTCTTAAAATGCTTTTCCCTCCCTTCCTGGTGAGCTAATGCTGTTGAAAGACTTTCTTGACCCTCACTTGACTGATGGGGAAGTTGGAAGGGTGTACTCATTGCTGGTTTAAAGGGGTCTACAAGAAATCTCGAGAGATGTTTTACAAGGGCATGTAGTGACAGGACAAGGGGGAATGGATTTAAGCTGGAAGAGGGTAGATTTAGATTAGATATTAAGAAGTTCTACACTATGAGGGTAGTGAGACACTGGCACAGGTTGCCCGGAGAAGCTGTGGCTGCCCCATCCCTGGCAGTGTTTAAGGCCAGGCTGGACGCGGCTGGGAGCAACCTGGTCTAGTGGAAGGTGTCCCTGCCTGTGGCAGGGGGTTGGAACCAGCTGGTCTTTAAGGTCCCTTCCAGCCCAAACCATTCTATAGTTTTGTGATACTCTTCTGCCTCTGGTGTAAATGTGTAGTCTAATTCATGTTTTCTTAAAAAGCATTCTTTTTAAAAAATGGGAACATTGAGACCGGAAAACTGTGATGAGCGTTTTGAAATTCAAGGTCCTTCTCTGCCTTAGACCACCCATTACAGTTACGTCCTCCCTCAGTCAGTGTGGGGTCAGCTGAAGCAGAAAGTTTTTTTTCCTTGCTACAACTGGATGTGTATCAAATTGACTATCCTTAGCTGCTGTTTGAGTGGCTGTGCTCCAGCCACTGGTGCAGATCATTGTGCACTTGTGTAGCTGCTTGTGGCGGGTTAGCAGGGGAGCAGAGGACAGGATGGTGGCAGTTGAGATGGCAGCGGATATACGTAGCAGTCACAGAGAAGAGATTTCAACAGCCCCTTGTCTTCACCCTATCCCACTCTTAACACTTCAGAGTACAGCAGTCAAATGTAACAACAGATACAATGTGCAGAAACAACAGGAAACAGCTACATATTACAGCAGATGGATAATTTCTGCCTTGGCATAGAAGGTTTTGGAGAACGATAAATGTTGGCCTCTCTGCCCTCTATATCCCTTGGGAGCAGTGAAGTTAAAACAGACTTTGCCTTGACTCTTCTCTTAGGAACATCAGAAGCATGCAGACAGCATGAGGCCAGTATAAATAAATCACACCTGACTCTGTAAGCTCCTCTTTGTGCTTTTACAGAGTAGGGTAATATAAACAGGCAGCACTACAAGCTGAATGGACAGTATTTCCAACATAAATGTTTCCTGACCTTGAGTCCCCTCTGGTGAAGGAGCTGGGAGAGCATTAAAAGGGCAGAGAGGGACAAGAAGGTCTGTGTCAATTCCCAGATCCTGCTGGGAAGCATGGTGGAAAGTTGGTATTACCCAGTCTCCATTAAAAAAAAAAAAAAATCACTGAAGAATCTGTTTTGTTTTTGAAAGGAATATAGATAACCTGACAAGATGATCAAATCCTTTAATTCCCAAAGTCTTGCATCCTTGTGTAGTGGTAACCACAAGGAGAATTCTAGTCAATCTTTGTAGAACGTTTCAGAAATACCTGTGCAACTTGGAACCAGCTCTGGTTCAAGGAAGGTCAAGTTAGGTTGATGAAGTTAGGCTCACTTTGGAAGTGAAAAAGCTACATTTTATGATGTTTGGGAGTGCTAGGCATAATATTGTGGAACCATTCAAGCATTCCAGAGACAGCTTTGTCACCCACCAATTTATAGGAAGGCCACAACAGATTGTCATCTCTGTCTGATGGGGGCATCACATATGGCCTGCTTATTCTCCTTATCTGATAAAACCTGGGCCCTCTCTGAAGCATCTGTCTTCCTAATAAAGACTTCTGGAAATGAATACAGGAGGTTGACCTCAGTATATTACAAAAGATGTGGCTTCAGCTGGGGGATCTAAAGGGTGAAGTACTATAATAAAACCAATGAGAAATCCTGTTTGAGTCAATATATGTTATTCGTTCATGAACTGCTGATAAACTTTTTAAAATGTTGAAATAAACCAGGTAATCTCTTGCAAGCCTGTCTTCCACCTGGTTTAAGTGATCCTTAGAGCAATGCAGTGGTACAAAGAGAGTAACAGAATTACTCAGCTTGAGCATAGCAACTATGACACTTGGACTTTATGAACTTAGCACTGCTATCTTTGAATAGTTCAGCCTCACCAAGGAGGTCTGCTGAAACAAATCCTTCCCTTTTCAGGGATTAAGCAGGTTTTAAAATTAATATGTGCATCATTATTTTTTTTGCTGATGTATCTCCAGAGAGGAGCTAGGAAATTCAGCTTAGTCTGCTGGCTCTTGTGAAGTCAACTAATTATCACATGCTAAATCAATTCATATAACCTGGATTTCCCTAGGGGAGTCATATTATGGAGTTAATCTTTGAAAATTATTGCAGCATAATGCTCAAGTGTTCTAGAAGAAGAAGAAAAAAATTGCCATTCAGATCTCAGCCTTAACTGTTCTCTTAAGAAATCAGTGTTATACTGGCCTCATAGTGCCATGGGGTATGACCTAGGAACCTCTCTTCTTTGAATTCTTGGATATGACCCCTTTGAGAATAGGCCCCTGTCCCACCATTGGAAATACAGGTCTGTTCTATTCAGGTGAATTGTTCATAAAAATTATGATCTTCCCAACTAGAATCTGCATTTTCTTTTCTGCTTCAGGCAGGTAGCTCTCCAAAGCATATATTCAACTCTCCAAACATACAGTCAGCTCTCCAACTGCTATATTCAAAAAGTGCAGTGTAAGCATCAAAATCCAAGCTTTTGGAGACTGGAATTCTTGGGACAGAACAGTTCCCTCACTGAAATCTTCTGCCATGTGCCATTCTCATACTGGTCCAGTTCTGCATGTCAGTCATTCAGAGCTGGCCAGGTTTTTGTTTGTGCTCTTAGTTAAACTCTGTCTGTCAGGAGTGGCTCAAGAGATGCCCACACAGCTAATTTATGTCTGTTTTGGTGTCCGCTTTATGGGGGACAGTCCTTACTTCCCAGTATGGACAACAAGCAACTGAGAAATTTGTCACAAAGGATATGTGGACGTTAGTGTAACAAAGAATAGGAAAAGGTATCCTGTGCTTATCTGTTTTTCTTTTAGTATTAATATCCATAATCTGGTCTACCAGAGACAAATGGATCATCCAGACTAAGTATGTGAAAACTTGAACAAGAGAACATACTGTGCTTTGCAGTAAGAGAAGTTTGTTGTATTCTTTCTCAAATAATATTTGATGCAACCTGTAGTGAGGAAAGTGTGTTTGCACTGGGAGTGCTCAGAGTAGTGGCAGAACTGGGAAGCAAAGCCTTCCCTGACTGCTGGCTGGTAGATCTGGTTCTGTCCTAAACTGTGGGCTGACGGGAGTAGCTACTGTAGCAGATCTGTGGATCATAAAAAAGAAACTATATGGGTAAGTATGAGTAAGTGTTCCTATTTTGTTCTGATAAGCTTGCATTTTGATACTTTTAAGTTAGACCTGTAAAAGTAGCACAGGGGAAATAAGCATCACTTATTGCAGTCTGTCAACTGATTCATAACAGGACATGCTACAGGTGCCTCAAATGTTTTGAAGAGCCTCAACTTTTAGCCACCAGGTTAAACTAGTAGGATTCCACAGTACTGTTTTCATGTGGGATCTTTCAGGGTCCCTTGCTGAGAAGTATGAGCACATAGAGATCTCTCAGTGAGATAAATGTGTGGTCATATTTCTTCATCTGGTATTAATTGAGAGCTTGTTTCTACTGCCTTGATAACTGCTTTCTACGCTGTTTTGTTTTGTTTTGTTTGTTTTTGGTTGTTTTTTTTTTTAATGTTTACAGGTTAGTATTGCTTGCCCAGAAAGAATGGAGCCAATCACAAAGGTGTCTCACATTCCACCAAGTCGATGGGCTCTAGTGTGTAGTTTATGCAAACTGAAAACTGGTGCTTGCATACAGGTATGTACTTGTCCTCTGGTGACTCTATGTAGTGTGTCATCTATGTGAGAAGGGCAGTTTTGGTTTTGCATTTTGTTCTTTGTGTGTTCAGAGATGCTTTATAATGCAGATGACTGTGGATAGTATGCATACTTCTTCATAGCTGTTTACTATCAAATTAGTTCACTAACACAGAGATTTAGGAGTGAGTTTGAGTTGCCTTCTTTTAAAGAAGGCTGAGATGTATAAGGACTGCTACAGTGTGGGTCAGAGATGGATAGAAAAGTTCTTCTGTTGAACATTGTTCACAAACAACAATATACTGAATTGGGTGGTACCAGCTTCAAAGAGACCAACAGAATGTTTAAGAGTGCTTAGGAAATAAGTTTTGTAGGGATGGACTTTAGTTAAGATAATTCTGTCCTTTTTTCCTGGTTTGTTGCTACTGTTATTGATCAAGGTTTTTTGTTTTGTCTGTAGTGCTCTGTGAAAAGCTGCATCACTGCCTTTCATGTCACCTGTGCCTTTGAGCATAGCTTAGAGATGAAAACCATCCTGGATGACGGTGATGAGGTCAAGTTTAAGTCGTACTGTCTAAAGCACAGCAAGAACAAACAGAATTCGCTACCTGACATTGATGAGCACCCTAAAAGCATGTCGGACCAGAAGCAAATAGAGAGTGAGAAAACCAGTTTGCGAGCCCAAAAACTCCGAGAGCTGGAAGAAGAGTTTTACTCACTAGTTAAAGTGGAGGATGTTGCAGCAGAACTGGGCCTTCCTAAACTTGCTGTAGACTTCATCTACAATTACTGGAAATTAAAGCGGAAAAGTAACTTTAACAAACCATTGTTTCCTCCCAAGGAGGATGAAGAAAATGGCTTGGTGCAGCCAAAAGAAGATAGCATTCATACTCGCATGAGGATGTTCATGCATTTGAGGCAGGACCTAGAGAGGGTAAGAAATTAACTGGTACAGTTTTGAAAACCTGTTTGCAGGTGAGCGAGGTCTTTGTTCGTAGAGAGAAGTGGGAATGGAGGGAAACATAGGGAGATGATTTCAAAAATTACAATAAAGAAAACAAAGCTTTCAACTCAGATCTTCAGTATGCTGCCCTGCCTGCTGCAGAGACTGTCAACAGCGGTCCCTTCTCAGTCCGGTGACACCTGCAGTTTTCAGGTGCTTAGAGATAGTGAATATAAAAAAGGTAACAAATAAGGTATATGTGATAACTGTGATTCAGAGATGTTGGAGAGGAGCGGGGAAGGAAAATCAAAAGAGAGAAAATAGTGTTATAAGAAAAGGGAAAACAATACTGGGGAGAGAAGAACATGAAAATACAGGGAGATAAATGTTAGAGCCAAGATTTCCCCTTCTTGATGTAACTGTTGTCTTGAATCTAGTCATTATCAATCTCGATCTCCTTTTCCAGGACTACTTCAGCTATGGATCTTTATTTAAAAAAAAAATTTAATTAAAACCCCATAACATGCTTCAAATGGAGGGTTGTGGTTTTGGGGCGTTTTTCTTCCAAGAGGCCGTTTCAAACTTTTTCTTCTTGTTTTTGCAAGTAGTTTGTTTGCATCAGGTTTTGTTGATAATGCTTATTCTGAGTGGAGGTAATTCACAGTTGGAAGCATCTGTCTCAGTTTCTGAACTTCTCATGCCACAAGGCTGTACTGGGTTACATTGTGGGATGAGTATGAATTTGGGGATCTTGGAATTTCCTTTCTGGGGAGAGAGGTCCCAGTTCTGAACAGATGAAGTTGAGTGATGGGGGAGACATGCTTGGCAAACGTCTTTCAGCCAGCCCTTAAACTGTTTCTGTGTTCTGAAAGCTTTTTTAACTGTGTATCAAGAACTTTCAGTGTCTCTTCCTGTTCTCGTTACATTAGGTGGAAATGCTGCTGTTAAACAAATAGTGAAAGCAGAATTATGTGAAACAGAATCACACAATGGTTTGGACTGGAAATAACCTTTAAAGATCATCTAGTCTGACCACCTGGCCACAGCAGGGACACTTTCCACTAGAAGAGATTGTTCAAAGCCCCTTTCAGCCTGGCCTTGAGCACTGCCAGGGATGGGGCAGCCACAGCTTCTCTGGGCAACCTGTTCCAGTGCCTCACCACCTTCATAGTGGAGAATTTCTTCCTTGTATCTAATCTAAACCTACCCTCCTTCACTTTAAAGCCATCCTCCTTTGTCCTGTCACTACATGCCCTGGTTTCTCTTTTCCTTATAATTCCCTTTCATGTAACAAAAGGCTTCTTTATTGTCCCATGGAGACAGCAAGGTCTCTGCAGAGCCTTCTCTTCTCCAGACTTGGTAACCCAAACTCTCAGCCTTTCTTCAGAGGAGAGGGGTTCCAGCACTGACCTTTCTTGTGGCCCTCCTGGATTCACTCCAACATGAGTGTCTCCATGTCTGTCTTGTGCTGGGGGCCCAAAGCTGAACACAGTACTGCAGGTGGCATCTCACCAGAGTGGAGCAGAGGAGGAGAATCACCTCTCTCAGCCTGCTGGTCACTCTTCTCTTGATGCAGCCCAGGATACAGTTGGCTTTCTGGGCTCCATGCGCACATTGCCAGGTCATGTCCTGTTTTTCAGCCACCAGAATTCTCACGTCCTTCTCATCCAGGCCTCTCCAATCCCTTCATCTGCCAACCAGATGGGTATTGCCCTGACCCCGGTGCAGGACCTTGCACTTGGCCTTTTTGAGCTTTGTGAGCCTGCAATGGAGTCAAAAACTAAATTGCAAAATGGGTTATCCAGAATGTGTGTATTGCACAAGAAGCCAGAGTATTCTTTTAATTTTAGGAGAAAAAACATAGTTTAGCTGTTAAAAAGCATTCTATGAAACATTTTGCAGGGAAATTCTGGGAGAATCCAGTATTGCCAGCAGTAACATCCCCAGCATTGTACACAGTGGAAGCAGGTTGCAGACAAGCAGGTCTTAGAAATGGCTTACTTTTCTTTTGACTAGAACTCTGCTTGCTGTTCTTATACATGAAAACGTCTTCTACTGTCTTGCTGAATATATTCAAGGCATTCATTAAATTGGCAATGAAAAAGAAAAAATCCAGGGTATTTTTTTTATTCTTAGTTACATATGCTCAGTAATATTCACAAGAACTTTGCCAAGGGATTTACACATAATGTTGTTTAAATTCTGTTGTTGATGCACTTTCTATAACTATGTTGGGATTTATTTTTGTATTGCCTATTAAGTCTCCTATTATTCCTCTGTAGGTAAGAAATCTCTGCTACATGGTAAGCAGGAGAGAGAAACTGAAGTTATCTCACAGTAAAGTACATGAACAGGTCTTCAATTTGCAAGTCCAGCTCATTAATCAGGAAATTGCTGCAGGTAATCACACAAATGTAAAATTTTTACACATTTTGTCTGTATTTAAACTAAAAAAAGTGTTCCCTTTATGTTCCTGCTTAGTGTTTTTAACACTGTAAATCTGCCTTTAAAAACTTTGTTCAATTACGCAGTCAGTGAAAGTAGCAACACACACAAGACTCTAATTTCTTAAAATATGTACTTCAATATTTCTTGATTTTATGGCTGTTTGTGGTATATTCCTATTACTTATCAATCACTGTGGCATCCAGATGGCAGAAACAGCCTGGTGGCGATCTCTAGGTTTTTGCTTCCTTTGGCCTCTGGTTTATGGTTATTTCCCCACAGCAAGCTCTGCCCTGCTCTTTGGTCCTCCAGCTGAGGCGGCTTTTTGCTTGCTGTCACGCTTGGTTCCTTCAGGCAAGAGAGAAGAATGACTGATGGGAATCACTGTTCTCCTGTTGCCTCGCATGCTTGATGAGCACTGCAAAGAGGCATTTCTTAGATTGCCATCTGCAGTTACTCTCCTTCCTTCAAAAAGAGTTTAAGTTCTCTGTTTTTTAAGAGTGAATGGTAACTGGTTAGGAATGCTGATGTACCAAACCCCGCTCTGCCCTTTGTTCTTATAGCGACCCTTTTGAAATAAGGAGCACACCATTTGGAAAGAGGAAGAGTATATATTACAGTGCAGTTACTTTTTTTTAATTCTTTCAGGGTACATATTACGTTTTAATGAGTTAAGAATGAAGTCTTCGAGGTTTTTTTGTTTGCTTGTTTTTTTTTCTCTACCTCTGAAACACAGATAGGTTTCATTAGTACTGACAAGGTGGGTTTTTTAAACTGTTTTAGATCAGACTGGAACTTTGTGAAGCAGCAGTATTCTAAAGCACTTTGGGTTTCTGTAACTGCATTTACAGTGCTGGGCCTGGAGAACAGAAGGCTCCAGGGAGACCTTAGAACAGTCTCCCAGTACCTAAAAGGGGTCTACAAGAAATCTGGAGAGGGACTTTTTACAAGGGCATGCAGTGACAGGACAAGGGGAAATGGCTTTAAACTGAATGAGCAGAGATTTAGATTAGATACAGGGAAGAAGTTCTTCACTATGAGGCTGGTGAGACACTGGCACGGGTTGCCCAGAGAAGCTGTGGCTGCCCCATCCCTGGCAGTGTTCAGGGCTAGGCTGGGCGGGGCTTTGAGCAGCCTGTTCTAGTAGAAAGTGTCCCTGCCTGTGGCAGGGGGTTTGGAACTGGATAATCTCTAACGTCCTTTCCAACCCAAACCATTCTATGATTCTGTGATTTCGTTAGAAATGTCTACTAAATTTATTTTATGACTTTTCTAATACAAGTGCTTTTGTAATGCTTATTGGACAAGCTTGATAGCTGCTCTGCAATGGGTTCTGTATGCATATAATATCATAAAGACTAATATAGTGGGGTGAAAAGACTTTTAAAGTGTAAAGAATTGTATAATACAAAGCAGAGAGTTGAACCAAGTCCAAACTGGAACTCAGTTTGAAGCATTGTTTTTTCTCCATCCAAAACTGAATATGAACCTTTTTTATAGCTTTGTTGGAACTACTTCAGTCATATCTCAAAACTGGTTCGATTCACTGGCTTAAAGCCCTTTAAAAATGGCATGCTGTTGTTTTTAATGGAAATGCTAAAATGCTTACCTAAATTCTGAAACGGTGAATAATTTGGAACAATTTTCATTATCCCAGCTTCTCTTTAATGTCCTAAAATAATTTCACTCTAATTGCTTGCAAATGCTTCTTATTGTTGAATGACCTTCTAATGGACTGTAAGACTTGTTATAGATAACAAAACAATTACTCTCTTCTAAAAAAAGCTTTTTTTTTTCTTCTCTCCCCTTGTGTCTTTCTGCTGTAGGCCATACCCTGACAAGTGCACTAGAGAATACACTGTTCTACCCACCTCCCAGGATCACCCTGAAGTTAAAAATGCCCAAGTCAGCACTAGGAGATTGCAAAAATAACTCGCTGAAGCCTGGCAACAGACCGCTTTCTCCTGACAACAACAGCACTGTTTACAGCAAGCGGAGCGTGCCGATGTCAAAGGAATCATTTGAGATTAAAGCAAAATCTTATGCCAGGTATCAACATGAGAGCAGAAGTAATGGGTTGCTGGCAGGGATTGGAAAGCCTCGGGGTGAGGCAAAGGATTCTGGCCCCACACAGATGCTGGAGTTTCACCGGGGCCAGCCGTCCGGGAAGCCCTTAGCCCTCCAGGCTGCTTTGCACGGACAGGGTTCCATTGGGAATGGGCGGGTGCAGCAGGATAACTCAAGGCTGGCAACAAAGTCTAATGGCCTGATGGGCAGGGCTGGAGATGTGAGCCAGAGAGACAGCTCCAGCCAGACGCCCTATGAGCAAGAGTCCGTGCTCACGGCTCACTTGGCCAGCCAGAGCAGTTTCAGAAAGTCCACCATAGAACATTTTAGTCGGTCCTTCAAAGAGGCTACCAACAGCCTTGTGAGGACCACAGAAGATCTCCGGTGCTGTGACAAGCCAACAAGAAGACTTGCAACAAAAGACCGTTTGTGGAACAAGCAGACACTGGAAGGTGCTCCGTACCAGGACAACGATGGGTACTGTCCTGACTTAGAGCTGAGTGACTCTGAAGCAGAAAGTGATGAAAACAAAGAGCAAGTGAGGTTAAGACGAGGTAGCTCAGAGAGAGAAAGCCCAAGTAAGGACTTTGGAAGAGATTGTCACAATAGAAACAAAAAGAACATGATTTCTCACAGTTCCGTACAAAGGTGATTAGAAGCCCCCACGGGGTAACTCAGCCTTTACGTATTCCAGTGTACCAGTGCAAAGCTCAGCATCAAAAGGTTCCAGAAAATAGTCCAGGACCTACATTAGGAAGATTTGCGATAGGGGATAGGGGAAGGGGAGAGAAATCAGTAGTTCTGTTCAACTGTGAATTGGCTTGCAGTCTCCGCAAGGTTGACTCTGTTATTGCAAAGTCATGTGGAAGTGGATGTGTTTTAATTAGACGGTAACATCTGGGAGAGCACAAAGCAGTTACTCTTCGTGTAAATCCAGGGAACTGCTTCCCCCTTGCCGGTTTATGTGCCAGACAGTGTGCTCGTGTTATGTCCATCTCGTGGTAGTGGACAGGTATTAAAGAAGTCCTTGCATTGCTCTAATGTGTTGCAAAAAAGTGCAGACAGAGACACTGAAACTGCATTCATGTGGCACGTTCAGTAAGGCTTTGATCCAGCAATGCACATGCAGATGCGTTGGGAAGTTAAGCATGTGAAAAGTCCTGCTGGTTTCCCCCTGGGAACGTTTCTACTCCGATCTCTGAGCGCATGCCAGTGTGCTCTGCTGGATCAGGCCCAAAGTGACTACTAAGTGATGATCCTGTTCTGCAGGAGACTTTGAGCTGCAGTGGTGTGTGCAGGCTCCTTGCGGAGGGTGGAAGCAGGCGTCGCTTGTGCTGCCAAACTCGCTGACCTCTAGCCGTGCCCCTGTTCCTTGCTCTTGCTGAAGGTTGTGTTTCTCTTCACAATAATTTGCTTACTTTGTAAATATACAACTTCTATTACTTCAATTTTTTTAATCTCTGTACATACTTGCTTGTTGTGGGATGCACTTGTAAATATTTTACCCAGCTAACAAGTACAGATGGCTAATTTTGTGGATAGTGTTTACAAAAGTAGATGTACTACTTCAAAGAAAAATGCTATTTGACACTTACTCTTAGGCAATCACCGGTGATGCCAGGTTCCTCTTGAAACTGAGATTTCATGTCCAGAGGTGTTTGTACCTGGTACTTCTTTTGCAGGCTCAAATTTTCAACCCTGGTTGCCTGAATGCAGGCATAAGAACCTTACTTCTGGCATCGAGGTCTGTAAAATTTTAGCCAGTCATCATTTGGAGTAGCTTTTTTTTTGTTCTGAAAATCTATCCTGTTACTAAACTACTTTTCAACCTCTGGATCAGTTGCTGTTTCCCAAACTAACACTGTTTTGTCTGTCCTTTACAATTAGCAGTTGTTAAGTAGCGCTTAAATTTCAGCCAGGACTGGAGAAGCAAGAAGGGAAGGGATTTTTTTCCATTTGTTTCAGTGTCAGGGAATTTTTGTTCAAATGCATACAACCTTCTTGCTTTCCAGATGGCGTCCTATCAATCAGCAAAGTAACTGTGCTGTTTTTCTCTGAAATGCTGTACATTTCATAAATATGCCATATCCTCTGTCCCCACACTGCTGGCTGAAACAGGCCGTAGGTTGTGTAAGGCACGTCATCCACCTCCTTTCTGTTGAGGGTTTTATTTTGTGTAGAAACAAAAGGTGTTGCCCACCCAGCATGAAGATGACTATGCAGAATCCAAACCACAACCTGCTTTTCTTCATCATCTTAATTTATTGCTTTTAGCTTGGGAAATGGCAACGACACTTTCAGATTTGTTTTAGACTTTGAAATCTCCCTAGTTGCAATAGAACTAGCAGGTCAGGGGCTGCAGGACTTCTCAGTTGTGAAATAATAATTAAGAAGAAAGAAAAGCATACTTGGCAGTTCTGCTCTGTTTGCTTCAAGCATCTTAATTTTTATAATTTCTTTTTCCACTTCTTGATTTTATGTATATTTGTGTAATTGATCTTTCTAGAGCTGTATCTTCAAAACGATTTCTTTGGTGTAAATATGCAGTAGCATTTTAGGTTTCCACATATTTTATTTTAATGGGAAATGCTTTGTGTTCTAAGCCATGGGTCATTCAGAATAAGTAAACAAATGTTGCTCATTTGTATTCCAGTTCTGATTCTCTTAGTTCTCCTTCGATATTTATTAGTAATCCTTTCTCACTGGTCATGAAATTTTATGAAGCTTGTATTGGGAACACTGATCTGGGAGGTCAGCAAAGTGTTCCTCTTATTTTGTGACTGGCAGCGTATGACAGAGGGGAGGGAAAATGGTGCTTCAGCAAAACTCAGCATTTCTGCTCTTCTGGGCTAATTAATTCAGTTGTTTCCAGTCTGGGCAATGGTTTTGCTAATTTTACATGATTTTAATAGATATATGAAGGAGCCCTTGGTTATGTAGTTCTCAAGTATTGTTCCCAAAGTGCATTTGCTAGTTTTTATTGTGTGTTCGGTGGCTAACTGTTTGAAGTATTACCTCTTAACCTTATTTGTCAATTTTTTTTTTGTGTTTTTGCATTTTGTTTTATATATATAAATATATATATATTCAATTTTCCAAGATGGACTCGGTCTTTTTCAGATGTCCCCTTTTTACAAGTACTTTTTCATTAAATTATGAAACTGCTAACAGTATTTTCATTTGTTGTGATTTATTTAGGGCTTTACCCCTTGTGTCTGGCAGGTTGTTAAACTCATCAGTCCAAGTGCAGTTCTATGTCCAGCAGGAGTAAATTATTTCTGCAGAGCTGGCAATACTTGTAACAAGTTAAGTATCAAAGAAAACCTTTCCCCTTCAGCCTCCCAGAAAAAGTCACTGAACCACTAATTTGCTGTGGATAGCAAATAGCCCAAGCCTGGCATTTGTTTCTGCCTAGCTGAGCAAATGTAACAGACCGTTTGCTGCCCTGGCCTCACTCTATTTTCTTATGCTGTGGTATGACTGTATTTCCCTGGTTGGACAAATTAAGTTGCAGAGGAAGAGCCATAGCCAGGCCAGCTGTCTCATCCTTGTTCTTGAATGCTCACATGCATGCAGAAATACCTAACAGTCAGCTTTTGTCTCATGCGTGCTGCAGACAAATCCATGCAAGCAAGTTCCTGGTTTGATGGTTTATGCTGGTTCTCCATGGCCTTCAGCTGTAGTTCCCCTTGTTCCCACAGGCCGGTGCTGTGCTATACCTTGCTGGCAGAGAGGAGCTGCTCCCTGTTGCCTGGGTGGGGAAGGTGGCAAAACCAAGGAGGAAGATGGAGAGAAAGGAGCAGGTTGTGGCTGCACAACCGATCCAGTTGCATCCCTCCTGCTCTGGCTGGCTTGGTAGCTTGCAGTGTTCAAGAGGGATGAGGGATCTGCAGCGCGTATGTTGGAAGCAGCAGTGACCTTCCTGCCTGTGGTGGCTGAGCAGTGGCCCCAGGCAGGTGGGAGTGGAACTGGGAGTGGGTTGGGTGAAATAGAGCAAAAAGTCCCTTGGCTGCAAAGAAAACAGGAGACCAAAAAAGGGGAAATGCAGTAAAGGTGCATATAGAAGAAAGGGAAAAAACAGCACTAGGAAGAAGCAGTGAATGTTGGATAGTCAGCTGTTTTTCAGGACCAGGATTTCTCTTTCCTTGCTAAAGGCATCCTTGCAGCAGATTCCTGCACTGGACTTCTTTTTGTGACTTTCTGACTGGCAGCCTCCCATTCCGTTTGCAAGTACAGTCTGCTTGTGGCTGTGATGTGGGAAAGACAGGGCCAAAGAAGGAAACTGGTGTCCTCATTATTTTGGAAATGGCTGCTATTGGTTTGTAGAGTCTTTACAAACAAGAAAGTGTGGTTAGTTGTTGACAGTAACTTGAGCCAAGCTCTCACAGGGGCTGTGCGGTGATTCCCAGCACCCTCACTTCCACATTTACATCTCTGTCCAAAGAGAGATGTTCCTCAGCTATAACTTGCATATATCACTTGTAGAATGTTTTCTTCGCACCATGAATCACAAACCATAGAAGGAAAAATTACAGATGTTTAACTACTAAATATAAGCTTGAAACCTTCACCTGATTTTGATGTGGTACCTCAGTGCTGACTAAGCCCAGACACACGGGCTGTACTGCAGACACGTGATGTGCATCTGGTACCTGGGAGGGACTCGGTGTTCAAAGCCTGCCTCTGTGAGCTGCAGAGATAATCCAGCACAACCTGTCATTTTGATCATTGTGAGTTTTGATGATCCCAGTACTCGGGAAGATGTAGTACTGCACAGAACTGACACATCTATTAGGAAGACATGCTTTTGATGTGAATTAATGAGCAAAAGGAAGCTGCTTGCACAACCTGAGAGCTTGGCATGGAAGGGAATAATCCTGGGGAAGGGCAGAGATGTAGAACAATGGAGTGCCTCAGTGTGACTTCTTCAGGAAGAAGTGAAGACTCGGATTTCTGGGCTCTGGTTTCATGAGAGATGCCCTGCTGCTGCTGCTCTGACTCTTCCTCCATGCCAGCTTCATGGCTGAACAGAATTTTGCCCCTCCTGGGATGTATTCCTTTTGCAGAGACCTGGGAGCCTGGAGTAACTGCTCCCAGGCTCCGCTCCAAACCACATCAGCTCATCTGGTGGACTCTTCCAGCACAACTGCTGGACTCTTCCAGAGAGATGTGACACAAGTGGATTAAAGCGACTGCAAGCACAGCTTTCTGAAGCAAAATCTTACATAGCAGTTGGGTAAGTTGCTTGAAAATAGCAGCTGTGCATGCCTGTTTCTGTTCCTCAAGTCAACCCTGGGCAGACAGCTTGGATGAGTTTGTATGACTACCTCATTATGTAAGGAGAAGCAGCCTCAGATAGTATTTTCCCTGCCTCTGTGTGTGCAGCTTCCAGATAATCTTTCTCTAGTAGGCTTCTTTTGGCTGGGACAACCTCATGGTTCCACCTTGCCCTGCCTTTTCTCTGGGACTCTTTTTTTTTTTTTTTTTTTTTTTGTTTCAGGCTGGGCTGACCTTCCCAGCCTTCCCATTGCTTTCTCAACAGCCCTAAAGCTGGCTATCACCAGCTAGCCTCACCTAGGCTGCCTTATCTGAGACATTGTTTTAAATCTTGCAGTAGGCTCTGGAATGACATCTTAATGGTTTCTTTTGGCCTAGCCCTTCTCAAGACATTTTTCCTGGTTTCTTTTTTTTTTTTTTCCGCAGGTGCCTGCCCCCTCTGCCCTCACTTCAGGGAAAAACACTGGGCAAGGCAGGGACACAAGGTGTATTTTGACTTATTTGAGTTCTGTAATAGCTCCAGACATGTTCTGCTAGCCAAATTGGTGGGCCAGTGTCCTGATGAAGAATTTAAAACCTAGCACAACAGCACTGTAGAAAGGAAGATGCCTTCAAGAAATCTGGTCATCCAAAAGTCCTTGAGGTTGTGACTGAATTCAAGATTTGTCACTCTTATTTTCTGTGGTCTCAGCAACCACAAGGAATCCAAGTATAGGTGCTACTACTGGAGTGATACCTCTAAAATTAAAATGTATGACATGCCATTTGAGAAAATGGCTCTGGTTATACCTTTTTGGAAGTGCAAGCCCTAGTGAGGTACCTAATGAGGTACCAGAGAGGGGAGGAAATCATTAAACTAGCCCATCCCCTTCATCTGAAATCACAGTGTCTGGCTGCATTCCTTTGGAGTTCCATCCCTCTTATCTCAGAAGCTTATCTTAGCTCAGTAGTTTGGGAACCTCTGCCCTGGCATAACTGGCATTTTAGGCTCCATTTACATCGGTTGAATAGAGCCTGACCAAAGCACTTCCCCTCCCTAGAAGTGATGGCTCAGCCGTTGTTATGTTATCTCCTCTACAGTGGAGTAGGGGCACTGCCTCACCCTCTCCCTTCAGATTATTCCTTCTACAACAAGCCAGCCATCTCTCCTGGCTTAAGGAAGCACAGAGGCCAAAAGCTGAATGTGCCAGGTGATGTAGATATCCATAAGCAAGTTGGAGTTTATACTTCGTACGAATGGCTGATACAGAAAACAGGCTTCTCTCAAACTGGTTGAAATGCTAAATTAAGCTCAGAGCAGTCACCCCAAACCTGAAGTTTGCTTCTGATTTGGGCCTGAAGAAGGTCTGGTGTGCCTGAAAAGTGCAAACCCTGAAAGCACTATTGCTAAATTACCTCCTCGAATGAAAGATGCTGGCTCCCTTGCACAGCCTTTGCTGTGGCTGTAATTTTGCAGCTGCTGTAGCACATATCAATGCTCTTTTTTTATCCTGAGGCAAGCAAAATGGAAATGCAGGTCACGTGGATTATGAAGACCAGAAAAGTAAGGCATTAATGAAAAATGCCTTGGCCGTGCTCCACTGAAGAAGGCTTTCTGAAGCGCCCTGCTCCCCAGCTGCTCCTGGTGATGTACAGCGAGAATGGGATTTGCCGTCTTCTTAGAAAAGATTCCTCAGCCCGCAGAGCAGAGAATCTTTCTGGGACAGTTTAAGGTGGCAGGAGCTAGCACTTGTGAGTGCTCCAGTGACAACGAAGTTGGAGGTGCATGTGTGGTGGTGTGAGGGGTGTTTGTGAAACACTTGAGAAGCTGGCTGCACTGGGAAAGGCAATATGTTTGCTTATAGTACTGTGTTCTGGGGTGTGATACGCTTTTTCATAGCCACTGTGTAAGAAATGAAGCTCAAAGAAGACTGTGTAATAAACTGCAATAAGTAGAGACAACTGTTGCTGGTTCTGTGAGAGAAACTGCACTTTTAAAGGCTAAATGCTTCAATATGACTCCATGGTAATTTGGTGCAGTCCTTTTTAGAAAAGATTGCCTGGCTGAAATTCTTAATCCATGCTGCATTAACTTCTGTGACAGTGTGACAGCAGTGGGTGTTAGCCTTGATGTAACACATAAATTAATCAGTGGGCACAAGTCTGCTGTTTAACGCACTCCAGAGAGGACATTTACAGAGCAGGAATACTTTGGCAAATGCATGAGTGTTTAAATACAGGACTGTGATCATCCAGACTAGTAAACAGTTGTAGCATCCCAGCGGTTTGATCTCTCCTGCACCTACTTGTTGCTTACTAACAAATAAAAGCTTGAGCTGGACACACAAGTGAGTTCCAAGAACTGTACTTAGCTGAAAACAAGTGTGTGGCAGTGCCAACTCCTGCTTTCCAGCCAACTGATTGCAGTGACTGATCTTTTATTTCTCTCTGCTCTCGCTTGGTGTTGGGGTTTTTTGATTTGGTGTGTTCTCTCCATCCTCCCAAATGCAGTATTATCTGCTGCACTTTGCTCAGCTGCGGAGGAGGCCTGACAGAGTGCCTTGGTGAGGTGCTGGGTCTTTAAGATAGAGACATCTGATATATGGCAATTGCACTTTGTACCAGGCATGGATAAGGCCTACAGCCCTCCCATCTTTAGACAGGGAGGAGGACTAAAATAGGAGTAGAACAAGAAGGCTAAAGGTGAAAGAAAAAAGACAAAGAGGGCTCTAAAGATGAAGAAACAAGAGGATCAGATTTATAAAAGGAGAAAAGAACAACTGCAACCTTCCAGGAACCAGCATAAACAAGTCCTGGTTTATTTTTGTAACCCCTGAAATCACCCAGCACCCATTCTTGCCTGCAGTCCTTATTGGGGGGGGGGGGGGCGGGGGGGAATTTTCCCTGCTTTGTGGCACACTGGGCTACTCTCCAGAACTGGTCAAAATTTCCTGACTAGAGAGAAGGGTAATGGCTTGCGGCAGGCTCTGGGAGCCTGCAGGCTGGGTAAGGGCTGTGACTTCACCTTACAGGACCTCCTGCAGCATAGGTCTACTCTTACTGCTCCTCATGGCTGCCATAGTAAGATTCCCCTTTCCCTGCTCTCACAAAACAGGAGTAAGTGTGCAGTGTACGCTACCATGTGGAATAAATGCTGAGCCACCAGCCACTTCCTTTGTGCTGTGTGTGCTCCTTGTTACTCAGATTTAGAGGCCACAGAATAGACATTGTGGCTGCGATGCAAGGGAGGGAAATTCCTGGTGGGGAAGCCACATGGCAACACCACTTTCCACAACTATCTTGTCTGTGCTCCTCTCTCCCATATTGAGCTTGTACTGGCAGAAGACCTCAGCTGATGCTCTCTGTGAAGGCACCCTGCCATGAATTCCTCCCTGCTCTACCTTCCAGCAAGCCTGGATTAACTGTTACAGAAAAGACAAAGCAGGAGTACTGCCCTGTGTAACTGGAGATACAAGTTCAAAATACTTGGTACTTTGGAAGGAGACCAGAGTTTGTGTTGTAACCCAGCGCTTGCAGAAGCTGTTAATTTTCTCCCAAGGTGTGTGCCATCCCACAGCTTGTTTTGATGCCTCCAAACCATGCTAGCAAATGCCTAAGTCAGCAAGGAGCAGAGAGATTGGCGCCAGGTAGGTTGAGAGTGCGAGTATCTCCTGCTTGCTGAATTCAGTTAGCTGTTTCACTGACCACATGTCCCAAACGCAAATGGCCTTGTAGTGTGCAAGGACAAGGGGAGAACAGCAAATGTGGCTGAGCTTTGTAAGAATTGGTAGTTGTACTTTGCTGTACTTCATGAATTCTCAGGATACATTCTGGGTTTTTTTTAGTTAACGTCTGGATCCTCTTCCCTTATTGAAAAATGTATGAAAGAAAGAGAACTGTAGCACTTTTTCTCTGGATGTTCGTTTTCTGTGATGGCAGTCACTAATAATTTGCTTGCCTTGGGTCCAGGATGAAATCCTGCTGTTTGTTGTACAACACAACAGTGGGGACAGAAGGAGGAAGTTCAGTGTGAAGCACTGAAGCAACGCTACGCAAGCCTGACACAATAAAAGCCTAACTGCTTGGTTAATGTAGTACAGTGGTGTAGTAGTCCACTGAGGTAAGCCTGCATGAAAAACATGTTGGTAAGGCCAGGTAGCCCATACATTTTCCAAATATACCACTAAAAGAAAAAAAGCCATGACCAAATGAAGCCTGGGCTGTGAACACCTGCTGTGTGAATAAAGGTAACCCAGTAAAAATGCTTGGCAGGAGATAATTGCTAATAGGAATGTGTCTGGTAAGGAACAAGTAAGACCTGTAACAGAAGCTCTGAGGGGACTGCCTGGTGTGCAGTGGAATGAAGTGCCAGCTGGAAACAAGAGTCTGGGTGGGGAAAAGGGGGTTTGGAGCAGCCGTGTTGATCCTGGTTCAGGGGCATACGGCGGTGAGCCAGCTTGGTGCCCCCTGGGTTGCCAGAAGACACACAAGACATGGAGCAGTGAGACCAAAGTCGCTCTTGTATCACAGATCCTTGTGGCGATGACCGAATTCAAGTCAAAAGGCAATCTGTTGGGATGCTAAAGAGGAAAGCTGGCATTTAGAAAACACACTGCTTTGTGACTGGGAGCCACAGCGGCATGAACACAGGCAGGTGCAGTGGAGAATTGCACGTGGAAATTTTGGCGCTAGCCATCTGTTTGTCTCCTCGCTTTGGAAGTAATTGAAGCTATACAGCAAGAGGAGCAAAAGAGGGCACGACATGACACGTGGAAGGTCCTGGATTCCTGGAAATGCTGCAGGATCTGTGGAGGACGATGCGCGGTGCTGGGAGCCGGGGCCAAGGCTCAGCAGACGCGTAAGCCAAGCAAGGAGAAGGCACACACAGACCAGGCCTCCGGAGAGAGAAGACACTTGTCCACTGCGGGGAGAAATCTCCTCTCTCTTTCTTCCTCCCTGCAGCTTTTGGAGGGTGAAGCTGGACCTCACCTGGAACCGCCCGCTCCCTGCGCCGTCCTTGCAGCACCACGCGGAAAGTTCCCCGAGGGGCCCGGCCTGGCCCTGCGCGGTGCCCCCCCCCCCCCCCCCCCGCCCGCCCTTTTCCCCGGGGCAGGACTGCCCGGGAGGCCCGCCCCTGGCCGCGACACCAGAGGCCCCGCCGCCACCGGCCCCGGGGCGCCGAGGAGAGGGGCCGCCTCCCCGCTATAAGAGCGGCGGCGGCTGTCGGGGGCCTTTGGCTGCGCTCCCCGAATCAGGTAAGGCAGGCGGGGAAGGCGTGCGTGTGGTGCTCTGTTGCCACTGCTTCATTGTCTCCTGCGTGTGGATACACTGAGGGGTGTGTGTGGTTAAATCACACCGCCCCACGCCGCGGCAGAGGTGCGCCGGAGCAGCCCGGAGTGCAGGGGCGGGACTGCCGGCTGACGGGCCTTCCCCCGCCGGGCCCGGCGCCCCCAGTTGGGATTTGTGTCTGTTTTATTACCCAAACACCCCTTGTTTTGCATTATTGTTTGCAACCTTCGCCGTGATGCATTACAATCCGCTCCACACCGCCGCGCGGGGTGCCCGGCTGGGTGCCCCGCCGGATGCAGGCGCTCTCTGCCGCCGGGCCGGGCCGGGCCGGGCCGCGCTGCGCTCCCCGCAGCGGCGGGGAGGGGAGCGCACGTTGTTGGACATGTGAAAGTCGTTCAGTAGCACGAAGCGGGCCATCGGCGCAGGCAGCACGGATAAGCTCTGTCGCTGTGTGCAGGTGAAGCCTCGCTATGCTTGAAGCACGGCTCTGAACACTGATTTTCAGCACCCAGAAGTGGATTTCATATGCTCTTGCTGTTGGCAGAGGCATGTAAAATGGAATGGTTTTCTCTACAGGCATGTCAGCCGTTAAGATTGAGTGCGTAGCCAGCGAGGGCTACAGGATTGGGGAGTCGCCCGTCTGGGATGAGAAGGAAAGCGCGCTCCTCTGCGTGGACATCACGGGTAGAAAGGTGTGCCGCTGGAGCTCGGTCACCAAGCAGGTGCAGGCCATCTCTGTGGGTAAGGAATGGCTCAAAAATCCTCTGCTCATCACAACAGTTGTGTCTTCTGCCTTGGTCCTCTGTCCCTGCCCAATGTGGCCAGGGTACCTGTTGGTGATGCATCTGCATTCCTCAAAAGCCGCTCAACTTATAGAGATCTTTCCCTAAAACCTGACTTTCCTAGGCCAAGGAGGACACCGGGACTTGTGCTGTGCGCAGACAGTAGATACTGGCCAGACAGTCCTGAGCACCCCTCTTACGATTCTGGGCTAATGTTTGATCAACTTCTCTTTCCTGTGACTTGTTCACAATCTCTTTCGTTCAAAGAATCATAGAATGGTTTGGGTTGAAAGGGACCTTAAAGATCATAGAATTCCACCTCCCTTCCATGGGCAGGGACACCTTCCACTAGACCAGGTTGCTCAAAGCCCCATCCAGCCTGGCCTTGAACACTGTCAGTGATGGGGCAGCCACAGCTTCTCTGGACAACCTGCTCCAGTGTCTCACCACCTTCATAGTAAAGAATTTCTTCCTAATATCTAATCTAAATCGTCCTGCATTGTCCCAGAGAGAAAGTTCTGCTCTTGATATTTGGGGGGGGGTGGGGGGGTGGGGGGGTGGGTGTTACAGAAGGAGCAATGCCCATAATGTTTTCTTTATTGGAAGAAAAATTCCTGTACCTGTTTAAGAAGACATTTTTGTAAGGTAACAGTGTCACCACCTAGAGCCTCGATAGTTGAAGTATTTAGTCAAGAAAGGAAGAAATGTGCTAATTCTTGTGAAGAGTTGCAGATGTACTTTTCTGTGTAATAATGTACTTAATTGTCTTTCAGAAGCCAGATCCTTAAATGTTTTAAGTACTTGTATTTATGACTTTCTCATGTTCAGTAACACTTGGTGAAAATCACTTTTTCTCACCTATAAGCTGTTCGCATCATTCCCAATGAATTGAATGGGACTTACCTGCCTTTCGCATTACTGTAGTTACCAGTTTTAAGATGGAAGAAGGCTCGATACTAAGTCTGGAAGCATTCCTTCCCAGACTTAGTTCTTCTTACCTTAGCTGAGGAGGGGTGCTTCTCTCTGCCTCCCCCTACCCAACTTGGACCTACTCTCAAAGGTGTAATCTTTTACATGTGGCCTCATTGGAGGTGTAGAAGGGGTAGTAGCTGAAGTAGTTTGTTTTTTTTTTTCTACTTCCTTCTGTTTCCTCTGTTTTGTAACAAAATAGTTTTAGTTAATGGCTGTGCCTTTGGGAGTACCATGATTAAAAGAAAAAAAAACCAAACCCAACCAGCAAACACCCAAAGAGTATCATGTGATTTAAATAGCGGGTTGATGTCCAAAGTGGCAGCTGAGGGGGAAATTACTCATTACTGAAGTTTATAGAGAATTGCAACAACCCCACACTTAGCAGCAACTTCAAATGCCCTTTTCAGCTTCACAGGGAAAACACCACTACATGCGTAATTGTGCCTGGGGTGGGGGGAACTTTACGGTCAATTTTCTGTTTGGCATAAGATGGTGTTGCAAATAAATTGGTTCCTGTGGATGCTGCTTAATGAAGCCCTCTGGGGTGGCTGCAGATTGAGCTGTGTGCAAGGCCAATACGCTCACTTCTGCAGTGAACAGTGGGGTGGGTGGCTGTGTCCATCTCACTAGGCTTATACTCCCCTTTCCACTGGGAGGCTTTGTCGGGAGCTATGGGGCTGTTCTTGTGGCTGAAGGGGCACCTGTGCCTACCTCCAGGGACAGGCAGGTAGGGGTGTACAGGCTGCTGTGCTTAGGGCTGCTCCCCCAGGTTGGAAGGGAGGGAGGCCCTGGGGGCTGCCTGGGTGGAAGGGCTCATGTGAGCTATAGCCCAGGGGGTGTTTCACCGGGAGAGCAAATGGAGAGCTGCATACCAAGGAGAGGTGTTCCTATGCTCTCCCAGCAAAGCCCCTGCTGCTAGTGCAGGCAGAAAAGTGCTTTTACCGGCAATTGGAAAAGCAGCAAAATTAATTCCTTTGGTGGGTGCCACAAAGGGCTGAAGGGACTCTGCCAGCCTCTCTGTGTTGGCACAGTAAGGAGAAGTGGCACCTGTTTGCCCACTGTAGGTAAGCCCAGACCAACACCTAGAGGTGGCGCACCTCTAGGTGAAAGAGTCGCTAGAGTCGAGCTTGCAATTAGGTGTGCATCTCCGGTGTTGGGGGCAAATAGCATTTGGTTTGCTTGCATGGTGGTACCGCTGCCGGGACTGCAAAGGGAAGGAGCATCCTGAGCCAAGAGCAAGCAGCCAGAAAGGAGCAGCTCCTCTTGGCAACAGGGATGGCTGGTGATGTTTATAAGTGTTTGGGAAGCTATTACCTAATTATACCTCTGCAAAGCTATAAATACATGAAATGTTTTATTTTTAAATTAAAAAGTTGCCAATTAGTCCCATGTGTATTAAATGCTATGCCAGACTTTATTGCCCTGTTTAATGTTGTTATTCCTTATGTTGCGCCTGATTGCAGGTTTTTACAGAAATGTTATCCACACTCATTTTGCTGCTTTTTCACTAATTCCTTTATAATAACCTGCAGTTGAGGTCTTACTGCATAATAACGCAAATGAGTGTAAAATAACCATGGAGCATTTATTAACTTTTGGTTTTGCTTTGACTCGTGGAAAGCTCTGCCACTCCTGGGTGTGTTTCTGGTGCTGCTGGCAGCGTGTCTGAACTGCACAGCAGCGTGGTGCAGAGGGGTGGCTCTCCTGTCCAGTGTGACCTGTCCCAATGCAGAGATACTCTCTGTCTCCATGAGTTACAGCTCAATGCTGCTGTAGAGCTGATTTACTCAGGAGCTGTGCTAAAGAAACACAGTTGCTCCAGTGCTCTTGTGGCAATTGATTTTTCCCTTGAGAAAGGGGGAGCCCAGGCAGTAAGCTGCTGTAAAAAGCTTACATGCCTGTATCTTTTTATTGAATTATTTACTTATTTCTTAAAGCACCTCAGAACCAGGTGCTGGTAATGATTATTGCTCCTGGTTGCTATGGTAGTACTCAAGTTCCTGGAGTCTGTGTGTCCCAGACTGGTGATTTTTCTTCATAGTGACTTTCTGTATGCATTAAGTATGCCCTCTTCACATGGAAGAATCTATTTCTGTGCATTTACACACCAGTTTTGTTGGTAGAAAAGGAGTTTGTTTCTCTTGCCTGTGGTCATACTGAGTCTAGTGTAACTAGACTGGCATGTCTGAAGTGGACAGAAAACAAATGCCTCTTCATAGCACATCCCTCTTTTCCATTTCACCCTGTTTCTAGATGCTCCCGTGAGCTCTGTGGCTCTCCGGAAATCTGGGGGTTATGTCATCACTCTGGGAACAAGATTTGCTGCTTTGAAATGGAATGAGCAGCTGGTAACCACCATTACTCACGTGGACAAGGATAAACCAAACAACCGATTCAATGATGGGAAAGTAGATCCTGCAGGGAGGTATTTTGCAGGTAAGCTGCAGGTGGTTCTTTCCTTCTGCTGCGCTGTGAGGTTTTGGTGATGAATCACCAAACAGCAATCACTTTTGGATGCAGTAAGTGTTGATTCATAGTTAAATGGTGGAGGTGGATTTTTTGTTGTTGCTGTCTTCAAGCAGAGTTTATTCCATTTACATGGGGATAATCCAGGTGACATCTAATCAAGGGGACACCATCTAATCAGGGGGTGGGCCTGGATGATCTCCAGGGGAGCCCACCAGCCTCAGCTGTCCTGTGATCCTGTCCTCCTGTTTTGTAAAACACCATTGCGTCTATCTGCCATGTAATTGGGTCCCCAGACTTACCTTAACTTGCATTTCCCCAAACTCTAAGAGCCAGTCTTAGCTGCCAACTTTGAGCCATAAAGATGAGATTTGTTTTTTGGAGACGCTTTGGTAAGACTCATTCTGAGGGAGGAGGAAATGTTTTTCCCAGTTTCTGTTAAACAAGATGTGGAGATTTGTGGGAAGTTAAATGCTGACCACGCCTTTCTTAATATTTGAATGACTGAATAAGGCATTTTGCAGGAATCGTGCTGCACACCGTTTCTGCCACAGTTCAACAGAAAAACAAAGGCTGTGTTTCTATATCTTCTGCTGAAAGCAAGCGCTTTTGAAACCTACCTTTCTCTTTTGCTTTTACTCAGTTTCTTCCCCAAATTTCTGAAGCCCCACACTGCTCCCTTCTACATGGGCAATGTGGTCATTGTCATAGCAAGGGGCTGCCACCAAACCCAAACTTGCTTTCACTCTGAACTTATTTCATTCTAAACCTGCTCTCTCCCCTTTGGCTCTGCACAGGGACAATGGCTGAGGAGATTCGTCCTGCTGTGCTGGAAAGACACCAGGGCTCTCTGTATTCCCTCCTCTCTGATCTCACAGTGGTGAAGCACTTTGATCAGGTGGACATTTCTAATGGGCTGGACTGGTCGCTGGATCACAAAACCTTCTTTTACATTGACAGCTTGTCCTACTCAGTGGATGCCTTTGATTATGACCTCCAAACTGGAAAAATTGGTATGAATTGTTGCATTCTACAATAATTGTTTGCACCTAATGATGGGGATGTTTGTTTGCATTCTGGTTATGATGCAGAGATGATCAGAGCTTTGGGAGTGCTCCTACAGAAACCTCTTTAGAACAAAGCAACAGAAGTCATATTAACATCCATCTGAGCCTGAGTAAGGTCAAACTAATCAGATGCTGTTGGTAATATTATAAAGTATATAAATTGTGTGGCAGAGTTTGAGCAGTAATGTGGACTGCTGTTATTAAACAAGATGCATATCTGATCTTCTTGTTTAAAAAAGGCAGTGTTTCTTATATGGCTAGGTTTCTGTGGCTCCGTGCTTCTTATTACTGACAGCATAGGCAAAGTATCAGAATGCTTGTAGTCCTGTGCAGAACCTTTGCTAGCTTCTCTGGAGGTTTTTTCCACCCTGTTTTGTTTTTTTTTTAATATAAGCTCTTAAACGAAGATTCTGCAGATAGAGCCAAACAGCAACTCAAAACTTCTTCATTTATTTGAGACAAAACAACCCTTTAAGGGCTTCTACAAGCTTGGGCTAATAGTTTGCTATTGAGTACATGGACTGCAGTATTTTGCTTTAAAAGAACCCAGTCAATTTGATATTTAGCTTTGAAACAGTGAATTTAAAGTCATACTGGGTGTAGCATCTTGTCCTAGTGTCTCTGCTATAGCTTCCAACTGGATTTTCCTTTAGGAAACAGGGCGGTTCTTCTCTCTCTCACCCCCGCTCATTCACTCCCTTTCTGTGGGCAGTCTGAGAATCCCCAGGAGGCAAAGGAAACTCATTAAAAATATTTCTGCATGTGAGAAACATTGAAGTTGTCAGAGCATAAAATAAACAATGTTGGGAAATTGGTTTTCATTTTCTTTAATAACAGTGGATAAAAGTCCAGGTAAGAGTTGTTTGGGTCTCGCTTGACAGTATGCCTTTGAAGTTGATGCTTTTTCTAACTCTGTGTTTATATAAACTCTCAGTTTATATATCTTAAGGTCAGTTTTGTGTTGGAACAGTGATTATTGGCACGTTCCAGCAATCTGTTTGAAAAGTCTCCAGTTTTCTGACTGGAAGTGGCCCATACTTGTAATGATCCAAACTGCTATTAGAACAAGTAATTAATTTTCTGAATATATATATATATATAACATTAATGTATTCAGTTCTTCATTTAGTATTAAAAGTAGGGAGCATGAGTGCTGCACTAGAAAGGAATACCAAAAAACAAAGATTATACTTCCAATGGGAAGAAACTGATCCACAGGCTTTCATGCCAAGAAACAACTGGCTCAGGGAAACAAACAGGGCAGCAGACACAATCTGTTTCTTTCATATGAAAAAGCACAGCTTTTGAAACTCACAGGATAATTAACTGCTGGGCTGCAGTTTTGATAAAAGTTTTAACAACTGTCTCAGTTGTGTTGGTTTTTTCGACCCTGCAGGCAACCGTAGGAGTATATACAAACTGGAAAAAGAGGAGAGCATTCCTGATGGGATGTGCATTGATACAGAAGACAAACTCTGGGTAGCTTGTTATGATGGGGGGAGAGTGATTCGTCTTGATCCTGAGACAGGTAAATCCTTGCAAAGGGTGGGCTGGAATTCTGTATGAGAGAAAAAGAGAAACAAGCACAAAGAATAAGAGGTGTTTTTTTTCCCCTCACAGAAATGGTATATTAAACAGATTAATGTCCCTGTTCTCAAAAGTTAGCTTTGTAAATAAGACTCCTTAGTTCTAGCCTCTGTTGTGTTGGAAAAGGTAAAGTTGATGAGGAGATTATTATTATGCTTGTGAATTGTTTGAGTTAGCATCCTCTTACAGCTTCCAAGCTTAAGGTTTACCTCATTGATAAATTATGTGGAAGAAAATTAGTGAGCCATGAAAAAGCAAAGATGACTTAAACCATTTTTTGGCTTCTTTCTTCAGCATAGCGTATTATTTTGGGCAGCCTACTGAGATTAATACAAGTCCCATGAGACACTGATACCAGCAATGTTGGTTTATTGTTGAAAATTATTTGCACAATGAACTCTGCAACTGAGATGATAAAAAAAATGTTTAATGAATTCCACAGCATTTTACCATTCCCACAGTAGTGTCTTGGGTGTGCCCATTGTCTGAGCCTGTCATTCATTGCTGCCCTCATTTGGGCTTTGGTGGTCTGCCAGGCATGATTTAGTCTGGGTCAAAAACACGTGAGCCTCTCTGATTCACCGTTTCTACTTTTTTCCTCCCTCGCCTTCACCTTCTTCCTTTTTTCACTTGTTTTCCTTTTTGTCCTCCCTTTTGGAAGTATTTTCTTAAATGAAAGCTAAAGAGAATAGTGTTCATAAGCAAAAGTCAGAGAGAGACTAAGAATATTGACAGCAGAGTATATATCCCTAATGCATTCCCAGTTTGTTACTGTGTTCAGAGCAGAGTCTTTAGGAGCTGAATGTGGTTTGGATGTACCAGTAGGTGCCAGTGATTTTCTCTTCCCATGTAGAACACCCAGCACCTGCAGCAAACATTACCAAAAACATTAGCAAGAAGTTTCTCAGGTTAAGTGTCCATGTCAAAAAGAGCCTTCTTTGTGAATATCTCATGCTTATCTGCCTCTCCACAGGGACAGTAATATGTAAAATCTGCAAATTGCTGAATTCTGAGTGAATTGAAGCTGTTTAGGGAGATAACCCAGACAGGTTTGAAGAGAGCTCCATGAAAGCCTCTCTTTTAATGCACAATAGCTATTAAGTATGACTTGAATGACTGTCAGACAGTTGCAGTTACATCCACTGATAAAAAGTTGATCTAAAGCATGGAGGGGTTTTCAGGTTTCACTGATAGCAAAGCTTAGACTGTGTTTTTAGGAGGATGGGTAAGGAAACTTGTTTGTTTTGCATCTTTTCTAATAGAAGGTTTTGAGTTTCAGGGTGAAGCAGCTTTTCAGGTCTAAGCTTCTTTAGCCCAGACAGCTGCTGCCTTGAGATTTAGGATGTGCTACAGGGAAAGACTGTGATGACTGATCCAACTGGGTTTGCAAAGGGCTGCAAAGGGATGTCTAACTTGTATATTGCCAAGTCTTGTCATACCTTCTGGTCATGTAGTGACCTAGTTTTGTGTAGTCTTGTCTTATTATTAGGAATTAAATATTTGACAGCTCTTCCTAATGAATGTATTCTTATGTCCTTTGATTGTATAGGGTCTAAAAGATTCGCTGAGTTTCTCCCTTCTAGGTACCAGGCCTAGACGAATACTTCAGGTAGATTTTGGAGCGTCCAGGTGCAGATTTTCTTGTACTTCAGGAGACAATGCTCATCTCAGATCTTTGTAAACAATATCTTCCAGGCTGCTACACTGAGACCACTCTGCAAGTGCAGTCAAGGTGTCTCCGCTTGTCTTTGGGGCTCATGCCTCTTCTCCTGCAATGCATATTTTTTGCCTTTGAATACCCTTCACACTCATTTTCTCCCAGACTTGGTTTCAGCCAGTTTCTAGGGTGGCCTCTGGAGCATTTTGTATGCAATCATGTAACCCATGCAACCATGTTATGCTTCAATTGACAGCTGACTGGATAACAACAAAGTGTTGGTTGAGCAAGTTGTCAGGAGCCTTGTCTTGGGACTCATATTGGTCCTTGTCACTCCCAGGCAACAGACAGAACTACTTCTTTCCCAGTTTTTCTAGATATTTTGAAAAATCTGCTCTTCTCAGGGAAAAAAAAAAGCAGTCAACCAGACAGGCAAATGATCTCTGGCAACCTAAATGCTCTTACAAAGTGGGTTTGATTTTTACTTTGGCCACTGTGGGTCTAGAAGTGTGCCAAATAAGCTTATTGCACAGCATCAGGAATCCAAGACTGCTCAAACTTTCCAGGTTTTTTCACCCCTCCTTACTTGCTATTTTCTTATATTTATTTTCGGCTTAAAACAGAGTTGTAAAGTACCAAGACCTCATCAGAGTTGCTGATGAAGCCAAGAGAATCCTGCACATCCCTCTGTTGTGTATTCTACGTGTACTGGTTACATCAGTACTAGCAAGTAAAATGGATCAGGCAATGTCCGTTAGTCCTGCGCCATACAGCATATGATGAGGGATGTTTTACAAGGGCGTGTAGTAATAGGACAAGGGGGAATGACTTTAAAATAGAACAGGGTAGAATTTAGATGAGATATTAGGAAGAAATTCTTCACTATGAGAGCGGTGAGGCACTGGCACAGGTTGCCCAGAGAAGTTGTGCGTGGTGTATGCTTCATCCCTGGCAGTGCTCAAGGCCAGGTTGGATGGGGGTTGAAGCAGCCTGGTCTAGTGGAAAGTGTCCTTGCCTGTGGCAGGGGGTTGGAACTGGGTAGTCTTTAAGGTCTCTTCCAACCCACACCATTCTGTGATTCTATATTGTAGCTTATTTTGGACAGCCAGGCTGTCTTCCCACACCAAAGCAGAGACCAAACAGCCTCTGGGGAGCACTATATCCATCTAGGCAGGCCAAAAGTGTGCCAGGACTGCACCAACAGCTTAAATGTGGCCTTGATTTTACCTGTGCTTATGACCCACTTAGTGTTGTGGTACATGTGAAGCTGCTTAGTCTGTGCTTTTGTCAGGTAATTGCAGCACTGCTACATCATCGCAAGGGAGAAAAGTGCAGCTTGGTGGTGAGGCAGAAGGGTTGATAAACACCTCCTGGGAAATGGTGGCCCCACTCTGAAGCTGACCAAAAACTTCTGACAGGTGTTAAGTGGGCCAAACTTTCCACTTTTTCTTTTCCCTTGTAGGATTCCTGACATCAAAGTTACTCTCCTGCTATTGCAACTCATCGCTAAACAGTTATTTACTGTAAGGGGACCGGGCCTTTACACATGCAGTTGTGGGGCAGGGAAGATACGTGTTTTGTAAGAAGAAACTATTCTATGACAGCCTTCTGGTTAAGGCTGGGCCAGTCCATTTACTACTGTCATTATGCTGGTAGCTGTTTGTTAGTATAATAAATGAGTAATATCATTTAGGCAGGGGGGGTTGGAAGTAGATGATCTTAAGGTCCTTTCCAAGCCTAACTGTTCTATGATTCTATGATAGCACTAGTTTCTTCCAAGCTTCAGACTTGTCCCATGATCCCTATTTTATTCAAGCTTGTTTTGAAAGGCTATTGAAATTTCAGGAAAAACTTCAAGGAATTAATCTTCCTTAACTGCAGGCAGTAGAGGTGTAGCACGAGGTACGCCTCAATAGAGCTGCATGAGGTCTGTCTGCTCCAGGCTTCCTTTGTAGTTATAAGTAGAAAAGTCATCAGCTCTAGGGCATGATTCATGTGACCTGTTGTAGGGAGGAATTATATCTCATTTCCATTGACTGCATGGGCAGCCGAGATGATGAGCTGAGATAAACATCTGTGCTGTGGCTGTTAGCATTTACTTAGGGGACAAGCTGAGACTGGGGGGAAGGAAGATCTGTTTGTAATAAGTGAGACTGAAACTTGTCAAATGATACGTCGTCAACAACAGAAAATCCACTTCTGTGGTGAACAGAAGCCTGGTTTCTCCTGTCACGGTGCTCATCAGTGTGCTGAAATGCAGCATAGGACCTGCTCCTGCCCTGGTACCTGCTTTTGTGGAACACCTGGCTCCATGCTGGTTATTCGCATAATTTGCTTAAGTTTCTTGTCCTAAGCTGACGAATGGGAGCACAATGCATTGTTTTCTTCAGGAAAAAGACTGCAGACAGTGAAACTTCCTGTTGACAAGACAACTTCCTGCTGTTTCGGAGGAAAGGATTATTCAGAAATGTATGTGACTTCTGCCAGTGACGGGATGGATAAAGAGTGGCTTTCACGGCAGCCGCAGGCTGGTGGGATTTTCAAGGTGAATGATACTTTTTCCTGTTATTTTAGAAGGCCATTTTTTCCTTCCTGCATTTTTCAGGTAGCAACCCAGTTGGAGTGGTGGGAAGCAGGAAAAGGGGTGGTCATTGGAACTTAATTCACATATGTTAAGCTACTGTTTGCATTTTTGGTTCCTGTTGCAGGACAAAGAAGTTAAATGTACTTGGAGATTTGAAATACTTCTGGGTTTTGTAATGTTGTGACATTTGTAACAACGCTGATACTGCAATTTTTTTATGCTGTCACCTCTTTCTCGTTCTCCCCTTCCCAATACAGTTTGGGTTTTCTATTTATTATGGAAAGAATGTGTAAATACTCTGTGTCTCAATCAATGGCAGATAAAAGTATCTGCTATTATTTACCTTCTAGTTAGTTATAACTAAGTTATCTCTTTACAAATTTGTCAGCTTGGGATTTGTTTGAAATCTGTAACCTGCTCTTCTGTATGTGTCCATACTGAAGGCTATATTGCAAACTGCAGAATTAAGGCTTAGTGGTATCTTGAAAGAGGCTTTTGGGGACTGGACTCTGGTCTGTGATTGTTGAGCTTCACAGAAAGAGCACAGGTTGCACAGGCTGAAGTTCCTGGCTGTGATGAGCTGCTGTGTACAAAATACAGTAGGACATCGAGTTGGAGGACAGAGTCCTTTTCTAAATTAGAGCATGTCTAGTTGTGAAAGAAAAGCAAGTGTCTGATAGTGGTGAATTGTTGCACTGATCTTGTTTTTTTCTCTCTGTTTTAATAGATAACAGGGCTAGGGGTGAAAGGAGTCCCGCCGTTTCCGTTTGCAGGTTAAATATACACTCTTCAGGACGGATGGAGAGGACTGATTTAAGCAAGAGAAGTGGGAAGGTCTTATTCTAAACTCCAAGTATTCTGGTTCAGCATCTTCTGCTTTGAAACCACAACACAATTATAATATCAGGAAAGGTTTAAAAACTACTGAAATACATAGAATATTTTAAAACTGATCTCCCCCTTGCCCTTAAACTCTATTACTTTTAATATCTGATGGTGCTTTTTCTGTTGTGTTAAAAAGATTCTCACCCTAATAAATTACTGAATATTGTAACTTTCTTTTATGATTAAATAATGTTTTCATATGTTTTATTTTTCTTGTTTATTCTCTTGTCTCCTAAGTTCCTTATAAAATGTCCATTTGTGGTCTTACCACTACTTTAACAAGAACTTCATTTGTTCCATGATGTTCTCAGCAACTCAAACACTAATACCTATTGCTGTGCATCTACAGCTTTCTTTTCACATTACCTTTTTAAGGCCTCAGGTGTGGTTGTGTTTAAATTAACTCTGATGGGCTGGAGCCGATCATCGTCTCTCCCCCAGTGCATGTCACTATGTTGTTCATTTTGTTAAATATAAACCCAGACTTTTGGGATGAAGAACCGTATCTTTACGCATCCTCTGAAGATCTCAGCCTGTTCTGGCTTGATCCATGATGACAGGAAGGTGTCAGGTGTTCTTGGCCATTTGTGTTTAGAAGAAAACACTACTTGCACATACCTCTCACTGAACAATATTCCCCAGAGCAAAAGGGGGCTGCATGCCCAAATGACAACTGCTTCAATGTATGTGTTTGAAAGGGAAGTTCTGTTGTAGTTTCTTCACAGCATCTGTTGCAAATGGTAAGATTATTCACTGGTTTGGTTTTTTGCTGGTAACTTCAGGCCTCTATGTGCTGAAACAACTGTGATGTAGCTCAGCTGGTTTTTAAACTGCAGATTTTGCTGCTGTCGTGTTACACATTCCCATATTTGTGCACCTCCACCTGCAGGTGGTATAGCTATCCATCCCACCCTCCTGTGTGTAGGTAACCCACCAGGTGAGTGCCAAGAGAGCCTGTGGCTGTGCGTCTTCTCTGCAGGTAGCTCCAAGACTTGGTACATCATGGTTTTCTGCTACGTCTCCAGAAGCCTGTGGGAGTTAGTTTCTCTCTGTGGGATCTGCTTGTGTCTGCTATGCCTCCTGAGCATTGCCTCTGCACCACAGCGTTACACTGAGGCTGTGGTGCCGCTTTGAATTGAGGGTTCAAACCTAACTTTGTGCAAGTCACCATTTTTCCTCTTTAAAGCATGTAGAGGTTTGTGGCCAAGTGCAAGGTCCTACACCTGGGCTGGGGCAATGCCAAGCACAAATACAGGCTGGGTGGAGAAGGGATTCAGAGTAGCCCCGAGGAGAAGGAGTTGGGGTGTTGAATGAGAAGGTCAACATGGCAATGTGCACTTGCAGCCCAGCAAGCCAACTGTATCCGGGGCTGCAGCAAAAGAACTGTAATCAGGAGGTTGAGGGAGGTCTTGTGAGACCCCACCTGCAGTACTGCATCCAGCTCTGTGGCCCCCAACATAAGAAGGATGTGGACCTGCTTGACTGAGTCCTGAGGAAGGCATGAAGATGATCCAAAGCCTGGAGCACCTCTCCTATGAAGAGAGACAGAGAGTTGGGTTTGTTCAGCCTGGAGAAGAGAATTCTCTGGAGATACTTTATAGCAGCCTTTCGGTGCCTAAAGGAGAACTGTAAGAAATCTGGAGAGGGACTTTTTACAAGGGCATGTAGTGACAGGACAAGGGGGAATGGCTTTGAATTGGCAGCAGATTTAGATTAGATATTAAGGCACGAACGGGTTGCCCAGAGAAGTTATGGCTGTCCCCATTGCTGGCAGTGTGTGTCTTTGTGCCTGTGAGCATGGGAGCAGGTACAGTAAGCTTCTGCAGACACTTGACAAGTAAATACCACCTCCCCTCTGTAGGATCACCCACTGGGCTTCACTACACTGATTTCACAGGCATCACATGAGCAGGAAGAGCCAACTCTGCCAGGAGAGTTGTATTTTTAATATTACTGAAAACACCCCGGGAGCGCGCCTCACCACAGCCTGCAGTGCCGAGGCCTTGGCTGCCTCCCGCGCCCCAGCCCCGAGGAACCCAAACAGGTGCTGCCAGCATATTTTGACTCAAGTCCCATGATGGGCCATCGGATCAGTCCCAAACTGGAGCTGGGTGGTTGCCGGTTCCCTCAATTAGGAAGGCTCCCTGACTTTAGTTTAATCCCTTGCTTATTAATGAAGCTCACCTCTTTGATCAAAGACTTGTACTGATTTCAATTAGCATTGAGCAAGAGCCCACTGACAGGAAAGGCTGTACTAGGAGGAGCAGCTGCTGTGCCCTGAAGGATTTCTTCACCCTCGTGACCAAAATCTATAGTCATAGGTGAACAGTATTTATTCCCAACCAAACTGGAGAAAACTCAAGTCATCCTCTGCTGGCAGCATAGCTCTGCTGAAATAAAAGCCGGAAGCACGGACTGCCCGGGGAGCTCCAGTTCTTCCCATCTCAAGCACCAGGGAGGGACCAAGCCCTGCCTACAAAAAGGGCGAAGCCAGGGGAAGGTAAGCCTTGGCTTCACGTTTGGACAGCGCTGTCAAGTGGGATATTGCTGGGGTGAGTAGCTGCACCCGCGCCTGCCTGGCACGGGTTTTTAATAACTGTGTCTTCCTTAACTGTAACCATGCCTGTTGTCGTCTCCAAGAGGGAGACAGCGGCAGAGGATGTCTCTGTCTAGGTGAAGAATGACTTTAAGACATAAGGGCAATCAAATCATATGAAAGGTTGAGTTTCTAGAGTAACAAAAGCTGGGATGGACCCGCAAGGGGAATAAGCAACACAAGTGTGATTTGAGGAGCTGTGAAAAAAAGAGGGGAGTGATGGACCTACTAAATATTTACAAAGCCGTGGGAACAGAGCTATTGTCTGAGCCTGTATGCAACAGAATATATGCCTGTGGGTAACAGAAGACAAGTACAATTATTTAGATACCACATTAATATATGTGGTGTGTTAATGCTTTGATACACTCTCCCAGCTACACTGTGTTGATAAAAACTAGGGACCACAAAAAAAGAAGTGGTAGGATTTGCATCAGAGGAAACCAAAGCAGTGGGAAAGGAGAGAGGAGGTCACTCCAGAAGGAAACACTGTGGTGGGGTTGTCAGCCAGAAGTACAGGGTTGCACCACTGCCTTTATCATAAATCACAGAATGGTGTGGGTTGGAAGTGACCTTAAAGATCAGCCAGTTCCAAACCCTGCCATGGACAGGGGCATCTTCCACTAGACCAGGTTGCTCAAAGCCCCATCCATTCTGGCCTTGAACACTGCCGGGGATAGGGCAGCCACAGCTTCTCTGAGCAGCCTGTGCCAGTGCCTCACCGGCCTCATAGTGAAGAATTTCTTCCTAATACGTAATCTGAACCTACCATTTCTCAACTTAAAGCCATTTCTCCTTGTCCTGTCACCACATGCCCTTGTAAAAAGTCCCTCACCAGATTTCTTGTAGTCCCCTTTAGGTACTAGAAGACTGTTAGAAGGTCTCCCCTTATATACTCAAAGCTTGATTTGTTTAAAGAAATAAGATATTTTTAAAAGTTCAGATTTTATTTTTGTGCTGTTAATGACAGTGCTTGCCTATGGCCAAATCCACTGTAAACTTCTGCTTTGCAACATCAGAAACAAATGGAGTGCATGGCAGGGACAGGCTCTTGATGTTCCGGAAATAATTCAGGAATAGTGGGCTCGCCAGCAACAAATAAATGCACCTGCTACTGCAGGGGTGCGCCGCTTGTCAGCAGCATCCCCAGAGCCTTTGAGATGTGTCTCCTCCTAAAGTGACCGACCTCTGGAAAGGTTGGCATAGGGGATGCTGGAGTGTTGTGCTAGGGGTGGGAGATGTGATGCTGGTAGTCTAGATGCTAGTCGGGTCAGGAATAAGAGATGGTGCCAAATGCGGTGAGGGTGTTCCCAGAGCATTTGCAACCACCTGAATAAATCAGAGAGACGTGCTCTGGTAGCGCTGTCCCAGCTGCTGCCCTGCTTGGTGTTGCTGCTTGTTGATGATCCAGCATCTGAGCTGCTCCGCAGCAAAGCAGCACATGGGGTTTTTTAGCTGCAGCAAAGCAAATGCTTTATCCCCCTGCCCGACGTGGTTTTGCTTTGCCGCAGCCTGTGGCGGGAAGTCAGTCAAGTCACCAGAAAAAATTGCTGAGTGGGAAATGTGGTTTTCTCTGCCAAAATTCCTTTAGGAAAAGATGCCTTGAGAAATACTTTGTGGAGAGAAAAAAAAAAAAAAAAAAGACCTTTTTTTCCTGCACCAGAGAACCAGTCACTTGTCTTTCAATGTGAAAGCAGTTAAAATGATAGTAAATGAGAATTTCCCTTTTGAATATACCTTCCATCTGAATGCTGTGAAAAAATGGATATCGGTCTTCATGAACCTCCCTCCAAAGTTATCTTTTAGGTTAAAAGTAGGAAAACAGAGTAATGTGAAAAGTTTTGTGGGAACGAGCAGAGATGCAGGGTTTGTGCTGAAATGAGGTGGAGCCCTGGGAGGCCAAGGAAGACTGAAAAGGGTATTCAAGGAGCTCACAGCCACTTTGCCCATAATGCAATGACTTGGCAGGAGCTCAACTTGGAAATATGACTGCCTCTTTTGCTAGAAATGGTTGAATCTGTCTCTGGCTTAGGGCTGTAACTTTTTAACCTCCAAATGTGGCTCGATGGTGACTGTGACAGGATAATACTGGGTCTATTGCTTATCTGGGAGAAATGTTCATCCTGTTAATCATTTGAACATCAAATTAACATGTTCATTAAAGTTTTGCATTAGTAAAGAAATGCATTGCTTTCTCATGCTGGACTGGGTCTGATTCCTCCCAGGTGGCTTCTGCCCTCTCTGATCATGGTGAGACCAGTGACTGGCAGCAGCAACCTGCCTCCTGCATTTCCCACTAGCTCTGTCTCCATGGCAAGCCTGCCCTTGTCCCCACCTTGCTGGACCAGCTGCAGGGGGTACCCACCATCACCTACCTCTGCTGAGCAGGGCTGGTTTGGAGAAGGCACTTGACTTCTTCTGTCTTCATCTCTCACGGGTGAAAAAATGGCAAATGCCAAAGAAAGAAAAAAAAAAAAGTCTTAAATCCAAGCAAGATGTTGCTGTCCTGCAGCATCCGTGGCAATCGTGGAGGGTCCCGGGGCAAAGCCCTTCTTGGGTGTGCTGCAGGCAACAGCTTGCAGCTCTCCACTGAGGTGCGGATCGGGCTTTGCGTGTAGGAGGTGAGAAGCCCTGCAAGGAGAACGGGTTCTTCTTTGCACACAAGAAGGTTGTGGCACAGCTGGTAACAACCTCCAAATCTTAATGATGCTAATATGCTTTAATCACAAGAGTAGATTTTTCCTTATCCTTCAAAGTGACTACATAACCTTCTCCTGCATCTTTTATTTACCTCCCCTTTTTATCACCCCAGACATTCATTTGCCTCTAAATCTGGGGAGAGTGGGCTAGCCCTTGGGGTGACCGAGTGGTGCAATGTCTCAGTTTTCCTCTCCTGCTCTTATGACATGAGAGAAACTCTGAGCAAGGATTTTTCCCTATCACATGTTCTGCTGCTGGCACCAGGAACCAGACCATTCAGAAGGGCTTTGCTCCATGCCTCATCGTTCATGTGACTGCTGGCTGAATACAAAATCTAAAAGGTTACCTGCTAGGTGCAGATAGCATCAGCTATTGCACATTGTTCATTGTCGCCAAAAACAGCAGCTGGTTTCATCGGACTAGTGCTGGAAAGGAGATACCAGCCCAGGAGTTGCGATATTTCCCTCTGCAGGTGTGTTGTTGTGATGTGCTGCACAGTTTAGCATAGGCATCCTCCAGCTCGGTGAAAATACTCAGCTGCTTGATCAAGGGAAGCGGGTTCTTAAGATTCCTTAGTTTTCACTGATGGGTATTTCTCTGTATGCACATTATAAGCCTCAGCTGTCTGCCTGCTTCAGCTTGAAATGAAAAATGAAATGATGTGCGCTTGCATGGGGGAGAGAGGAGGAGAAACAGTAAAGACCTGTTAAGGCAAATCATTTGTTTGGTTTTTACCTGTATCTGAGAGGTACTGAAATGACCACTTTATGTCCAAATCATTTGAAAAGGGATGTGGACTGAGGATTAGAAAAGCTATTTTCAAATAGCTACCAGAAGAAGGCTTTAGTTTTAAGAGCTGACCGGATATTTTTACATTATTTTCCCATTCCTAAAAGGAAATTTTTCTTATGGCCTCCAGATTCTGGTAACTTTAAACAGTTTAACTTGGAAAACATTTCAGTGACACCCATCAGCCCCTTAGCCTGCATAATGGGTTTAGGCACGAGTCCAGGAGGCTAGAACGCCAACAAAATGTAGCAGAGAGGAAATAGGCAGGGTAAAGATGATGTTTTTATCCACAGGGATTTGTTTGGGGAAAATACAGTAGAATTTGGTGTTTTCTGCTTGGAATGGTTCTTTTTTTCTCCCCTGCAGGCCAATCAGTGCAAGGTGCCCCTTGCACAGAAACGTGCCAGGCAGCAGAATGCTTGGGGAGTGGTGAAGTTGGGACGTTTTGAACAGGGTTTTTTGTGGTCATTTCCACATTGTTTCCCCTGAGATGCTGTATTCTGTGGAACGCTGCTCCTATATACCTCCATGTGGTGCAAGCAGGGAAAGTGCAGAAGGAGGTGGACCACCAAGCACTGGGGGGAACAGGGGCTGCATCCTTGCCAAGTTGTGAGGCCTCTTTTGGATGACAGTGCTGCCTGTTAGGGTTGAATGAACATCCTGTTAAAATTCTCACTTTTTAGTTGTTTGTGAAAATTAGTGAAACCTCAGCCAATAAGGCACAGATCTTCCCTTTTGGTTACCCTCTGCTTAAAACTTTGAGCCAAAATATTCAGATATTTGAAAATTAAAGGGACCCACAGCTGGAGGGACATACAAGAGCTAATCCTTTGGAGAAGGGGTGAAATGCTGAGGCTGGATGTGCAGCTGGGGAAGGTGGATGTGTGCTGAGTTTCCATGGGACAGGGCAGGTCTAGGCAGCATCGTGGTGGGGGCATGAGAAGGGTAAGCAGGCAGCTGGTGCGTGCAGGTTGGTTTCTCCTCTGCCTGTGCCTTGGGAAATAGCTGTCAGTGATGTGATTGCATACTCCTCATGTGACACGCAGGATGGGTCTGTCAATCAGTGTTTCACTCCGGATTATCTGCCGGGCCCTGGTATTGTTGCTGCTGGAGAAGGAGCAATAAATTGAACAGGTGGTGGTGGGAAGAGAGAGGTTTAATACAGCTCAGCTTTGTCAATGAAACAGCAAACAAAACAAATACCGTCTGCTGCAGATCTGGAGACTTTCTTCCTTTGTGGAGCCGTGTGGATGCCAGGCTGCTGCTGAACCTTGTTTTCCCATGAGGGTGAGAGCCACTCTGTGTTTTCCAGACCGCAATACAATACAGTCAGCATTGTGTCTCTGAGCCTCAAGTCCCAAACAAGGCAGCCACATGACACAAAACTTCAACCCAAGAGAAACTCACTTCTCCAGCTTGAGCATGGCCTAAGAGGTTTTATGAGGTTTTACTGGCATCTTGCTGGGTATCCTCATTTACACTTGAGACTGATGCTGATTTCTTGCATGGAGCAGCTTAAGTCCAGCCTCTCATGACTATTTTCTTGGAAGGGAGAAGGATATATTTGATAAATGGGTTGTTTGGATCTTACCGTGATGGTGTGACTCCTTGTTATGCATGCCTGGGGTTGGAGAGCAGTGGAGATCCTGAGTCCCCAGCCATGGAGTTTCCACTCAGGGTGATTACTGGCTCTTCCCAGTACTTTGAAGAGCATTAGTGATAATTAATTGTATAGCATATCATCAGCTCACCTACTAGGAAAAAATGCCCTCTTCAAGACAATAATCCATAGGAAGTGTGTTATGGCAGGGACTGGCTGCCTCCCAAGAAATATCTCTCTGGTCTGTGGAAAAAATGCGCTGAGGCCAGTGGGTGCAGCAGCAGTGATGTCTCCATTAGCAGTGACTGAGGCAGTGAGGAGGCCCCTTTCTTTTGTAAGAGCTGAATGGTGGATGCTGCTGCTCACATCCCACACTGAGACAGGGGCAGAGGCTGATCTACCTGTTTTGGAGGGCATCAGTGGACTCTGAACACAAATATAAGGGATCTGGCACCCTGTTCCAGGGTGGTGGCTGAGTGTCTGGTGTCTCTCTGGGCACCTTGCCACAGCAGGGATGGGACATGAGCACCCCCTGGCAGGAGCAGCTGCCTGGGATGAGAGCTTCATAGGTGGCTTTGCAATGAAGCTGCAGCAGGAGTAATTACACCCTGCAGCCTGGCACAGGGTGAAATGTGGAGTCTGCGGCAGGGGCTGGAGCCATGACTAGGGCGGCGAGGGGGCTGATTAAGATGAAATGCTCAGAGGGAAAAGAAAGTATCAGGATTTCAAAGGCAGGATCCTTCCCTGGTATTTGCATATTCGCGCTGGCTCCTTGTGGGAACAGGTACTTGGTCTGCAGTGGCATCAGTGGCAAGTTGCAGATGGTATATGAGCTTACATCTTCCTGTGGAGCAAGTCAGAGCATCTGTGTTAACAAGGAAGACCCTTGTTTTTCCACAAAAAGTCACCTGAATCATCAGTGCTGCTGCCCACAGTCCCTTCTCATGGGTCAGGGAAAGCTTTGGGATCACCACTCTCTGGTTGACAGCTTGGTCCCGGCTCAGGGACATATCCCCAGAACTTCCTTGTCCGGAGGCAGGTGCCTTATTAATAGCTCTGGTTCGAAGTCTTCTTCCTAGAGAGGTTTGCTAAGGAGAAGCCTTGGAGCCTGGAGCTCAGTTCCAGCCATGAGGACATGGAAATGTCACAGAAACTTCCTAAATTACTTGTCATGTGGGATTTGGAGGGCTTTGCCCTTTACAAACTCTGCCTTTAGGCATTGTAGGCATAAAACTTCTGCACAATGAGAGCTTTTCATTAAATCTGTCACCAGCATTCTTCCCCTCAGACCATGTCCTCCTCCATCAAAATCGAATCCGTTGTGAAGGAGAAGAACAGGATGGGAGAGTGCCCAGTTTGGGAAGAGAGGGAGAGTGCGCTCGTCTATGTAGACATTAACTCACAGAAAGTTTGCCGCTGGAGCTCTCTCACCAATGAAGTGCAGAGCGTGTCTGTGGGTAAGAGTCCATAGTCATCACTTCATCATGGGAATCTTCTCTGTCTGCTCCTGTCCATCCCTCCTGGTAGGAGTCCCACAGCATGGTGGTCTCCCTTACTTTCCGTGGGGTCACAATCCCTGTCCTCCCGTGACATGTTGCTGAATACGGTGTGCTTTGAGCCAGTTGATCAGAGGGGATTGTGCTTAGGTGCGGAGAGCCATGTGCATGTTGCTTTTGCTAAGCCCAGATGGGATGTTTCATTTGGAACCTGCAGAGGAAAAGCTACAATCCTAATGGCTGTGTCTGCCCAGAATGTGGGAAGATCTGGGGAGCACAGAGCCAGCAAGGAGTGCTAATGATCCCAGGGAAGAAGGATCTTAGCATCAACTCAGCCTGTCCCGGGTCAGGGATGTCCCAGTCAAGCCCAGATGCTCACAGTGAGATGGGGGGATTAGGGCTGACTGAAGGCCTGGAGCCATTCGCCATCTCCTGCTCCCTCTTGCCCACAGATGCCCGTGTTGGCTCAGTGGCACTGCGGCAGTGCGGGGGCTACGTCATCGCCCTGGGGACCAGGTTTGCCTTTCTGGACTGGGACACCAAGGCGGTCACCACCATCCTTGAGCTTGAGCAGGATAAGCCCAACAACAGATTCAATGACGGGAAGGTGGATCCAAAGGGAAGGTTTTTTGCTGGTAAGTTCCTGGCGGAATTTTCCCCCAGCTCAAAGAAGAACTAATTAAAGGGTATTTTGTACAGTGCGTTTTATTCCATGTTCTTGATTCCTCTGTGGAGTTCCCCATAAAAACTGCCGTTGCAAGCGTAAGCCATCTTGTGGATGCTCTGCTCAGTTACTGCCCAATGGAGGAGGACAAGGGACCCCACATCCCCTGACCCAAATGAGGACTGGGGCTGTCAACATGGGCTGTCTGGCAGGAAGGCTCCCCTTCTACTCGGCGGATGGTGTTTTACAAACATCTGATTCCATGGGAGCTGAAAAGCCAGTGAGGGGCTCATGCAGATAGGAATGTTTCTGGAGGTGTGCAGGGGGATGCAGGTCCTACAGTAAAAGATGAGCTGCAGCTTGAACCCTTCATGTACAGCCTCCTCTGGTTAGCCTGTGGGAAACAGGAATGTGAGGCGAGATCCTTGGCCTCCTGAAGGCAGGAGGGACTTTTGCCACTGGTTGCGATGCAAAGCCCTGTACTTTTTCTCCTCCTATATAAACGAGGACTCAAGCACAGAAATCCATGCTGGAAGCAGAGGGCAACTGATTGGAGTGAAAATGGCTCTGCATTTGCTTTTCCACCCAGCCTTTTCTTTTTATTTCAAATTTACCAAAAACCAGGAAATTCATTTCACTCATGGTTATGCTTGAGGGCTGACATGTCACTGGAGTTAAGGACAAGAAAAGAAACCCACCTGTTTTGCACACCCGTTCCTAGATGTGCATGGTGGATCAGTGCTTTTACAGGGGCTTTGGCCAAATGTTGTAAAACAAGCTCATGAAGTCTTCTAAAAGGGGAAGCCAACAGAAACAGCCTGTCACAGTTAAAAGAAGGCATGAATTTCCCCCTTGAGTGCTTCCCATCCCATTGATACAGAGCTCTTTCCTTTCTGGACAGAATCAGAAACTAAATAATGAGCAAAACACTGAGACATAAATCCATTAAGGAAAAAAAAATCTCACTTCTGTACTATTCTCCACTTGCTTCTGAGGCCACCATGATTTACAGCACCTGTATTTTAAGGTCACAGCCCATTTAAATGACAAAATCAGTCTACAAAGAGAACCAACAAAAAGAGCACCTGATGCTTGCCTGCCTCTTGGATTTTGCTGTGAGCAACCTCAGCATCTGATGTGTTGTGGTGCTCCTTTGGGTCTTTGGTGTATATGACTTAAACCTCATGGCAATGCAGAAACTCGTCCTTTTGTTGGCCAGAATGACCTCCATGGGAGGCAGCTGCTCCTGACCTGCACCTTTTAATCCTTCTCACCAGTCTGATGGGACCTGGGCAGACCCTTTCTCCCTAGGACCTCTCACTAACAGTTACAGGAGGTTTTTGATCAAGCCTGAGGAAAAATAAGCTTCTGCTTTCTAACTGTCACTCACATTTCCATTTCAGGTACAATGGCTGAAGAGACAGCACCGGGGGTCCGAGCAAAGCAGCAAGGAGCTCTCTATACCCTTTTCCCCAGCCACTCAGTAATAAAACAGTTAGACCAGGTGGACATCTCCAATGGTCTGGACTGGTCCCTGGACCACAGGACCTTCTTTCACATTGACAGCCTGGCATACGCTGTGCATGCCTTCAGCTACGATGTGCACACTGGAAAGATTGGTACAAGTGCTTTCCTAATTTCAGTGACAAATAGCGCTATCACTCTTCCTGCAGGAAGACCTGGGTGTGTAAGGTGATTTGTTTGACAGATCTCATAGCTCCTGGGTACAGCTTGTCAGCAAGCTGACCGTGACTTTTGTCAAATTTAGTTACACACCAGGTGTATTTGGTGAACACACTTTTGGCACTCCTTCAACTTACTTTCATCTGGGTAGATGGATCATATTTAGACCCTTTCAAGGAGCTGCAGGGAAAAAGCCATTTATACTGCAGAGTGAGAATTAGCTTTTAGGAAGCTATTTATTCTTCAGTGCCATCTACTGGAATACTTTGATTTGTACTAGTTCCACAAATACAAATACGGAATGTATGTGTATGCGTATCACAGGATTGTGTTTAAAGAATCAAGTTATCATTGTGACTGGAGTTTCCAAATTCTGAAATGAAAATTGCCCTCAGATGTTTGGTGAATTTCATTTGATTAATTTTCTGGACAAACATTATTTGATTCTGGACTGTAGTGATAGGACAAGGGGTAATGAGTTCAAGCTTAAACAGGGGAGATTTGAGTTAGATAGAAGGAAGAATTCTTCCCTGTGAGGGTGATGAGGCCCTGTCACAGGCTGCCCAGAGAAGCTGTGGCTGCCCTATCCCTGGCAGTGTTCAAGGCCAGGCTGGTTGGGGCTTGGAGCAACCTGGTCTAGTGGAATGTGGCCTTGTCTGTGGCAGGGAATTGGAGCCAGGTGGTCTTTAAATTTCCTTTCCAACCCAAAACATTCTGGCATTACATCTGCAAAAATGAAAATTCAAGTGCAAGCAAAATCGAGGTAACCTCATTTGAAAACTCGGTGAAATATTTTTGCGCTTTATCAACCAGCGGAAGTTTAAATTGTACTTCACGGGAGTTTAAATTATGGAGCTACCTTTGTGCTCTGATGAGTGGGGACTTTGTGTAATCATGGGTGAAAATCATACAAAATAATTACATTCTCTCAGATCTCATTTTGCAGAGAAAATCTATCTCTACAGATTTTATGATACAAGATTTCTAAAGAAGATGTAATGTGACTTCCTTTCCCCCACACTCTCCACCCCAATACACAAATGTAATGAATTTGAACTTCCTAGCCTTGGCTTTAAGTCAATGGCTGTCTGGTTTTGGGTGATGTAAATGCCATAAGGCACTGGATCAGAGCAGGCAGACTGCTGCCTACGGGCACTGCTCCATGGGCCCACCAACCCATCTTCACTGCAGCCTACACCATTAGCAGTTGTTGTCCAGGCTTAACCAAAACTGGTAGCTTGGCTGGCCATTAAAAGGTAAGGTTCTTCATCTTTAGCTGGCAGAGAATGCTTATCACCAACATTTAAACCTAAGTCATTATTTACGTGATGTGCTGCTCATAATAAGACATCCGGGCTGCTGTGAGAAAGAAAAGACCAGGAAAAGTTCTTGCACTTGCAGCAGTGGTGTTATGGTGGGCAGTTAGTAGGTTAACAAGAAGGACAGTGGTATTTTGTTCTCTTCCCTTGGTAAAATAGGAGCGTTAATCCAGTACAATTCCAAACTGCAGTGGTTCTACTGGTCACTTGTTTCTGCCAGGCTAAGTTAGGCTTCTAACACATTTGCTAAATGCATATATGATATACATTTTGCAGCACATCTTCCTCACGGAAAATGAACTTACCTGTTTGCAAGAGCGTGGAAGATGTTAGACTGGGATCTGATACAGAACTGGTAGGACCCCATGTAACACTGGCTTTGTAACTCTCCCTGCAGCCTGCCCCAGACTTTTGTACCACCTAGAAAAGGAGGAGCAAATGCCCGATGGGATGTGCATAGATGCAGAAGGGAAGCTCTGGGTGGCCTGTATTGATGGAGGGAGAGTCATTCGTATAGACCCAGAGACAGGTAAGGCATCCATCAGTACGTGTGAATCAAGTGTCACCTATGTGCCACGAATACAAGAGCAAGGAAGAATGGTTTGAAGGTGAGACAAGAAGGTGTTATCTATTGCCTGTTTCTGATCCATGTGATACCATGAGCATCACTGGTCCAGACCCTGATCACATGGAGAGCACAGCTCCCTGCGCTGCCTCCCAGTGTCAAGTACCCTTGCTCCCACAAGGAACCTCCTGATGTAGCACACCCACTTCTTAATAGTATACTAAAAGAAAATTAAAAAATGCATTGCATATCTATTGTGAGAAATATTATACACCTGCAATTCTTAATTATATGTAATTTAAAACTTAATTAAATTTAATTAAAAGAAAGAATTCAGCGTTGAAATGTTTAGCTGGGAAACTCTGTTAGGGAATGACAACCATGCCAGGCCAGGTGTCTCTGCTCTTCCTGGCTTTACATAGTGTATTACTTCTTTATGAGGAAAGGAAACAAAGCCTCACAGATACAGGGAAGAGAGTGAAAAATAGTTAGAGAGGAGGCAGATGAAAGAATTTGATTTCCCAACAAGCTATCCTTTAGGATATGGCCTCTGTCTGGAGAGGAGATTCCTTCTGAGTGAATGCCACATCTGTGCTATGTATGCATTAATATTTATATGGCATAAGTAAACAAATGCACATTTTCCCAGGAAAAAGAATCCAAACTGTGAGGCTGCCTACTCCGAGGATCACTTCTTGCTGCTTTGGTGGAAAAGACTACTCAGAAATGTACGTGACTTCTGCGTATGATGGATTGGACAAGACCACCTTAGCCAAGGAACCTCATGCGGGAGAGATTTTCAAGGTCAGCAGATCTTCTTTCTGTATCTCAGACCTGCCAAGCAGGGTGAGGTGTCCATCCTGCTCACCTCATTTGTTGGTCCAGATGTGTTGCTTGTCCTGTAGCTGGGTACAGCTGCTTTTGCACAGCCACTCATGCATTTGGAAGGAAGATTGGAATGTTGCTAAGCCAAAGTTGGTATCTGGTTGGGATCTGAAGGCCGCTAGTGGGTCTGAATCTGCCCTGTATAGCATAGTCTGTAATACACTGTAAGGAACTGGGACTTGCTCCTATGTCTTACTTTATTTTCATCCGTTCTGGAAATTTCACTTCCTTAATTCTCAGGTTTTAATTGTGCCAGGAAATCTAAATGTAATGTTTACAGCACAGATTGCACCTTTAAACATTTAAAGGTTACATTCACCAGGTCAAAATTCTGCATCCCAATCCCAAAACTTTGGAGATTATTATTTTTTTTAATATATTTAAAATGGTTGCTACATTTTGAGAAACTAATAATACACATTTTTGTCCATTTTTGCTCTTAAATCTGAAACTTGGTTTTCTCTTCATTTAGCAAAAAATTTAGCAAAAAGTACATCAGGAATGTAAAATGCAGTTCTTAATCATCAACTGCCATTATTCCCTGAAAGCTGACTGCAGCCAGTTTGGCTATAGCATGAAAACATGTTCCAGGAGAAATGGAGATCTAGTCTCAAATCTGGGACTTTCTGGTTTAAAGTAGTGCTTGGAACAGATTTTGCATGGCTGAGAACTACTAGATTTCTCAAGAAGCAGAGTTTAGGACCCCAGGAGAATTAAATGAGCCTTGTCTCTTTTTATCTCCTTCTCAGTTCTCCAGTTCTAGAAGGGAACTGGTATTTTCCAAACTCAGATGTCTTCCATGGGCAAAGCACATTCGAAGTTACTATGACTCGTTTGGTTACTATGGACATAAAGACCATATGTAAGGGCCGCAGACAATGTGTAAATTAGCAAAATTATTGAGTGGTGCTTGATTATCTTAAAGACCTTAATGAGTTCTAAAGAACTCCATTTAATCTTTTTAGTCTTCTATTGAACCAGGAGAACATTCACGTAGGAGTAGGTTGTTACGGTATTTGTTGTAAAACAGTTGAAGGTTTTCATTGTACTCAGTTGGAGACTTTTCTGTTTCTTTAATTTTTTCAAACAGATAACAGGCCTGGGTGTGAAAGGGATCCCACAGAACTTCTATGCTGCTTGAACACTGATGTTATATAACAAAGAAGAAGTGCTTGCATCTTGTAGTAACTCTGCCAAGGAGAAGTCCAATGAACTGCAGAATTTATCTGTATGAGGATTTCTAAATCCACATGTGAAAGCATTCCTGTTTGGACTTGAAGACATTCCTTCTCCTGTGGGCCTGTGTCTTGATGCAATAGGTTAGAGAGATAAAGTTAGCTGGTGCTACACCTGGATAGCTTTTGTGACTTCCCATAGACCTCTTCAAGCTTAGTTTTGTTGAACTTTCTGATTGACAAGCTCTGGATTTTCAAGATTGGGTGGTTCCTGTAGCAGAATCTGACTCATGGTTTATCTTTTCATGTTACAGTGATGTACCAGCTATGATATGGCAGATGTTAATAAACATTTTAAGTAAGTGATGACCTTAATTGCTCCTCTGCTGTGGGACTTCCCCAGAGTATGTTCTTTGGTGTTTTGGTGTCTTTCTCTGAGGTATTTGGCCTTTCCACCACTGCTATTGAAAGCCTTAAGTTAGTCCTCAGACACCAGGAAGTAAGTATTCAATGCCTCATGAGGACAGTTTCCCACAATGGCCCACAAGTGAAAGAGCAGAAAAAATGGTTAGCCACACAGAAATGTTAGAGTTTCTGTGGCGCTGTATGCAGATTCCCTCTAGAACTGAGCATTTTCTCCAGAACCAAGAATCCTTCTCCTGGCCAGGGGTTCTACATAGCGTGGTTTTGAAAGAACCGAGCTGGGCTGATTTCTTTGCTTCTGTGCTACTTGGCCAAATCATTGGTAAAACAGAACAAACGCTCTTGGCCCATTGCTCTGCTTCACTCCGACCTTGTTCTGGAAACAAGTTGATTCCATAGAGCGGCACAAAGACAACTTGATTGAGAAATAAAACGTTCAATTCATTCTAATGTTTGCTCAACAACTGGGCTGTTATTTTTTTCCTAGTCATAATTCCAATCGCAATTAAGCTGCTGGGGTGTTTTAAGAGCAAAGGTGTTAAATGCTCCTTTGGCACCATGTCAATGCCAAACTGGTATAAGGGATGTTGACAATTATGCAAGATTTCCTGTTTGCCCCATCTGGAGAGGAAAGTGAAGGTAGGATATTTGGAGGCAAGTCAAGTGTCCTGACCTTTAATTAAAAAAAAGAAAAAATATAGAAGTGTGTGCAGATATCTTATTTAATAAAAAATTACCAAATTATTTGCAAAATTGCCTATCCATTATGTTAAATGTTCTGCCAGAAAGGAAAATAGATAGTTTTGAAAAACTTACACTTTAGAAATCCTCAATACCCTCATAATTTTTTTCTTGAGCTTACTTGGGCACGCAAGCCAGGCTCACTGGTTTGTAATTCTTCAGCTACTCCTTCCTCCATCTCTAAATGGAGATACTGTGCATGCTGCTGTCAGACTCCAGCGTCTGAGTGCTCTTGGATCTTTTTCGGTGTAGCACAGCTTCCCAAAGTAAAGAAAGGTTTGAAGATGAATTTCACTCTGTTACCCAAGGGCCCACTACTTCATTTCTCTTCAGATTTCAGAAGTTGCTCTTTCGTGATTTTGCTTCCTAGAAAAAAGCACTGATTGAAAACCAGGGGATATGGGACTGGCTTTATTCTCTTTGTCTGTGTAGGGAATAATGCAGTATCTATAGTCCTTGGTGAGGATACTCTCTGAGATAGTGACTGTGTGACTGAGTACGTGGTTGGTGTGGGTCAGCCCCACACAGTGAGAAGCATAGCAGGGAGGATGCTGTCTGCACAGGGTTAACCTGCTAATGAAGCGTCTTCACAGTGTAGATCACAGGCAGAACACAAAACATCTTGTCAATGAGCTAGCAGTGACTGATGAAAGCTGGCTTCTCTTGTAAGGGATTGGTTTGTACATCCTGCATTTTATAAACTTTTCTAAGTATTTACTATGCTTAATGTATATTTAGCTATACCAGTCTGGATAAATCTTACTTTTCTTGCATACTTTTGTGTGTGTTGGAAATAGGCATTCAACTGGGAAGATTTTGGTCCTGGTGTTTTCTGGCCCTTGTGGGACAACGTGACTGTCATTCTTTGCCTACCCAAAAATACATGCCTTCGAGAAAACCTGTTAAATCTAAACTGAGGGTCTCCAAATATTCATAAATGCAGCTAGGATGTGAACGAAGGTAGTAGTTAAACATCATGGCTGGGCTGGCATTGCTGCTGCACCCACATGCTGTCACATGCCTGGAATTGGCAAATACAGGTGTGTAGGGTTTGCTTCACTGTTTTTTACTATCATGCCAAGGACTCTGGGCAGGAAAGAAGACGTAAAAATAATCCTGGATAAGGAGACATAATCTTTTTCCTAGCAATCTTTGTTTGCTTATTTCTTGTTCTGATTATCTACCTATCTTAAAGAGAAACTATAACCTCCTCACTAATGAGAGAAGGGACAGACATGAAGTAGAGAAGTTTAAGTAGAAAGTTCACAAGAGTTACCTACTGCAGGTAAATATGTCCCTGGCAGAACAGAGAGGTAGCTGCCCTGTTGAAATTACCTGGCTTTCCATAGTTGTTTGTTTTACTTTGATCCTATTGTGCTCCCTGCTCACATCAGCGTTAAACTTACTTAGAAACACTGAATCCAGACCTTTGCTACCTTCTTGCTGTTATCTCTCTTTGTCAATGTGGACTCAGATTTCAGAGGGTAATGAGATTACAGAGGAGAGACACCGAACTTTGAACTCCTATTCACGTGAAAATACTCTTGGATAATGAGAAGCCACTTGCCTATGAACTATTAACAGGACTATCGGATGACCTGAGGGGTGACTTTGGTCAGCAGATAGGCCTGACTGGGAAAATGGCTGCAGAAGCAAGAGGCAAGGCATGTCCTTTGGAGGTGTATGAGCAGGAACTGGGTGTCTGCAAAAGGGTGGCTGAAGGGCAGAAATAGCTGTAGATTGTTTTGTCTAAGACTGTAGGTAGCTTGAGCTGTTTGAAAGTGCTGGTTTACTGAGTGTGTTTGTGCTGCCTGTTGCACTACTGACAACCTGAAAGTCAAAAAATACAGTTGGTGTTAGTGTTGGGTTCTCCTGCTGCCCCAAAATAACACTCATGCAAGCTGTAAATGCAAGCAGTGATAGCCTCTGAGGATGTGTAAGACCCTCGTCCTCATCAGCTGCTGTCTTCTTAAAGAAGAATGTGTATGTTTAGCAGTACCCAAGTCATGTTAGGGAAGAGAGGATATGTGTGAATACCATGTTAAGACTGTGGTATCTTCTGGAAAGGGCTGGTATCACAGCACTGGTACACTGGAAGGATTTAAAGATGAAGGGAAATGGAAGGAGCTATCAGAGGTGGGAGTTAACATGGAAGCCGAGGTGGTGTTGAAAAGTGAAGGCATAGAGAGGGGAAGGACATATTGCTGGCAGTTGTGGCAGAAAGCAAGAGACAGGAAGGTGGGCTCCGTAGTTTGGAAGTAAAGCTTGAAATAGAGCAATTGTATCTGGAAGGACACTTGGAGGACTCTGAAGATGCTTGCTCCATCCTCTGCAGGGCTTTCCTTGACTGCTGATTAGTTTCTTGTTTCCAAAGGGAGACAGTGGTGGGGGAAAAGCTGAACTGCCCTCTCCCATACCTTTTGCAAAGATCTTCACTATTCTTTTAAAATCACCTCAGACCCAAACAGCTGGGCTTTTCCACAATGGACCCATTTGTATTTAATGCGGTAAGAAGTGTTGATGCAGGGTTTGGGACTATGTAGGATGATGGAGTTACCTCCATGTCAATGTCATCTGCGTGTATGGAGCAGTGAGAGGTAGGCTACAAGAAAGACAAGGAGTTTGAAGTTGATCTGGAGCAAATAAGGGGAGCCGTGCTCGTAACATGAAGTATTGGGCTGGTTTCTGGTTTGGGATGTTGGGCATCTTGGGAAGTATTTTTTCATCTGGGAGTATTTAACTTTGCTCTAGGAAAACTAAGGTGTGTATGGATCCAGAAGCTTTCCGTATCAAAGGCACTATCGGTTCGCCTTGAAGGCCTGGTCAGTGGCCTTCCTTCTCCTGCTCTGTCCCATCTGTAAAGGCCTATGAGTGGGTTTTGAGCTATCTCCCAAATGCCTTTCCAGATGCTGCGTGGCAGGGAAAGGGCAGACTAACTAAGTTTAAGGGCTAACTAGTCCTGCCTTATGCCATGCTTTGTGCCTGTACCTGGATCCCACCTTCAGTTTTCTTTCTTCCCTATCCTTCCCCTGCACTTGCACGTGCTCCTTTGGAGCACCTTGGACTTGCTCACATGATTGGAACTCAGTGAAGCCAGTATAGCCACAATCAGTGGAAATATGACATAAAATTATCTTTTCAATGCGCACACAGAAAGGCTCAAACAGGTGTTTGCTTTCTCTTAGGAACTACAAACCAAGGATTGACCTGGGATATTTCTGTGGAGAAAAGGAGGGAAAAACATGAGCTTGAGAGGAATTGTAGCATGAATGTTTTTGGGGACAGTGGAGATTTTTTTGAGTAATTTGGCATAAATTACTCCTGTCAAAAGAAAGGAAAAAAAAAAAAAAAGGAAGAGTACTATGGCCAAACTTGCCTATCCTATCTTGGCTTTGGGAAGGTTGTGCTTGTGCTGGCCTGGAGCAGTTTGGGACCTGGCATTGCATCTTCCAGTGCAGAATCACTTAATACTTTGCAGGCAGTGCTCCTGGGATGACTGCCCACAGCTGTGTGCTCCTGTCCTCTCTGCCAGACTCCTGCCCAGGCCAGGGCTATCTCCACTCCTCCAGATAGCTTGTTTGTGCTCTTTGATGAAAAGTTACTGCTTTGAAACCAACAAATTCTTCCTCGCGTGGAGAAGAGAAACGGGAAGCTTTAGGGTGTAACTCAGAGCAGACTGATTCCAGATGCCTACTCGAGGCTACTGTATTGCACCTTTTAATTATGTACTTCCTTTGGTTGCATAAGGAGTCTTAGGTAGGTAGTGCAGAACGAGAATGGGGTGTAAAGGACACCAAGGAGAGTTGATAGCCTGCTAGAGAAAACATGGTACAGATACACAGAGACTGCCTGTCTGGGAAAGCTGGAGAGAGATCACTGCTATCATCCCTACCCTTGGGTAACTGAGGCAAAACCGGAATTGCTTAAGCAATCTTCAGTAGATTTGGAGGTCCCAGCAAAATCCCATCCGCTGCCTACTCCTCTAACTCCTGGTGGGTTTTGGTGACATGGGGACTGCGGTAGGGGTTGGTAATGGGAACTAGTGGGAGTAACTGCTGAGAGGTGGGAAGGCAAAAATTAATGCCCCAGAATTAAAGCTGATAACAAGCCTTGCAGACTGCATCTTCCCTCCTCTGGCTGCTGCTGCTGTTGCTCCATCCCCCTCCTACTCACTGCTGGTGCCAATGAGGGCTGTTTGCACCCACTTTCACAAGATGGAGTGGGAGTAACTTGAGTCAGCTCTGAGTGAGCGCCCCCTCACCACTTCTTCAGTGTTGGCGATCTCTGCTCAGCATGCAGGTGCCAAAGCTGCCGGGGGTGGGCGGTTTCGAGGTGGCTATCCTAGGAATTGCTCTTGATTCTCCTTAAGAGGCAAGTCGCTGAGGAAGAGTTGCTATTTTCTACAGTGTGTCAGTTGGGATTTCTCAAAAGGGCAGAAAGTGAGCTTCCTGTTTACTCTAACAAATGCCTTTATCCATTTGAACAGCACATTTCCATGTACAGCTGTTTGCTGATGCAAAGGCAACATCCTACGGTGAGCTGTATTTCATAAGGTGCACTTCCTGACACATTAGTGACCTTTCTAGTAATTAAAACCACATAGAGTAATCTTATAAACTTCTCATTTATCTTCAGCATCTGCTTTAAATATTTGTGTGTGTTTGAGGGGTGGGGGAGGAATTAACATCAAAAAATGCTAGGTTCACGGAAGTTCTTTCTTTTCCTTTAAAAATGGGGAGTTTTGTTTTTATTCTTCTATTACAATACTTAGGATGAGCTAGTGACTAAGATTATTCCTCTTAAAAGGTGTTACTTACAAATATATTTTTTAAAGTTATTTCCCCTATTAGAAAAACCCTGGTGATCTACAAGGTGCCCCATTTCTACTGGATAGGATTAGGAGAGACTGAGTTATGGTGATACACTGACCTCTGTTGGCATCACCCTTTCTTACTGAAACTCCTTTTAAATGTTGAATTTGATACTCTCGGAAATACATCTGGTACAAGGTTTGAGGCAGAATCAGTCAATGATGAAGCCATAGTCCGATGTCACAGCAAATCTAACACCATGACTCTTGGGCATAACGACATATAGTGATGGTTTCCTTAAAAAAAACTCAATCAGAAGTTTTAAATATGCTGAATAGCTGAGTGATTTCTTTTGTACCAGCAAGCTCTGTGACGGACCAGGTGAAGAGAAGCTGTGCCTGTTGCCTGTTGGCTCTCTGTCCTATGGCTGGCATAAAGACAGGCTGTAAATTAAAAACATGCACAACTTCTGTGTCAGATGCTCTGGCTAATGGTGAACTGCATGTTCATGTCCGACTCCAGCCTGTTTTGGGCTGCTACATCATCTTGTAGTGTGTTGATCCAATATGAACTGTCAGGCAAGCATGTTCATGCAGTGTTGGCCTGCTGTCAGAAAGCTTCTCTGCAGCACCATAGAGCAACTTTGTCCAAATTTAGCTCTAATTAGGGCTTCTTTTCTCCTGGAGATAGCTTGTCAGGGGAGCAAGTTGCCATAAGCATTAAAGGGACCTGGTGGAGAGAAACGGGCATTTCTAGGCTGCAGTTTTGTCTGATTTTAGCTTGGAATGGAATGACTTTCTAGAGGCTGCTCTCTACAACAGCCTCTGCCGTGTGGCTCCCATCCTCTGGTGGGAATGACTTCTAGGTGCATGCTAGATTTGCATTAGATGAAACTCCAGGTGATGCCAAGATCCAATGGGTCAAACAATCAAAATGCTGCTGAAAAGCATAAAACCCGCATGAAAATCAAGGCTGTGTGTTGGCAGGGAGGGATGACAGTGGGAGATACATACCTATGTGAATTTCATCTGTGCTAGTATGAGGAGCTTTCATTTGCTGTCTGCTCGTATAAGGACTTGGGAATTTTTTGTTAGGGGGACACCTGTATTCCTCTCCATTCCCCTAGTGACACTTGCACGCACAAGTCATGTGTGTGTATTTAAGCAACTCCACAGAGAATTCTAGGCTAACTGAGTAACTGGGAAAAATACATGAATCCATATTTCTTTTGTACTTCAGTCTTCATGCACTTCAAAGAGAAGTTGTGCCTGCTGCCCATGGGCTAGCCTTTGCAAGTATGCTTTAATGAAGGGTGGAGGAAGAAACAGGCTTTCTAGCTCTCATGTAGTGAGCAACGTTTTAGCTTTTGTTTTGGAAGGAAACCTGCCTGATCAAGAAAAGAGGACAGTGATACTCAGGAACATGCCTGCTCATGTGCTGGTCAAAGTGGAGGCTGAGACTCATCTGCTCTGTCAGAATATGAGTCACATTTTTATTTGTGTTTTTCTGAGCCTAAATTGAGAAAGATTGTGGAAGAAATTTTACAGCCCTTGATGTTACTCTGCACTTCTGCCAGACAGCAGCCTGACACTTTGCCCTAGGTGTTGGATTAAATAATGACTAGAGATTGTGCAAGTACTTCATCTTAGCCATGATTATCATGCCAAGGCCTTGTGCAAGCTGGGGACTTGTGACGCTGGGGTGGTTCCACTAATGCATGCCATGAAGATAGCAGATCTGTGTCTGTCTGCACCACTATTGGTTGGCTCTTCTTTGAAAGCACTGGCAGAAAGCCTGTGAGACGGAAAAACTGAGGGAAGAACCACATCCTGACCGCCAATGTTTGTTATCAGCGTAAACCTGGGTTGTATACAGAGCCCATAACAAACACCTGAGCAAAGGTAAGCTGCAAGCATAATGTTCTCCTGTTATACATAGCATTCTGACTCAAGCATATTACTAGTCTTGGTCTGATAAGCATAGCAATGACAGGCAATGCAGACCACTGCATAAAAGTGCTTGTCCAGCTGTATCCTACATTCCTTTAGAAATGCCCTCTCGTAAAGTCTGTCTGTGGAGCAAAAGGAATTGTATTTCTCAACCTCAGTCACAAGCCTGAAATGTTATGATTGCTTTCATGTTAAAAATTAGGAAGCTCATGGCTCACCTTCTTCTGCTGGGAGGAGAGTGAGCAAGCTTCACATAGTTTGATACCTTATGGGTATGTCATCAGAATTCTTTTTTATCCTTTTAGGTCTATTGTTTTCCCCTTTGCCCAGCCCTACAACGATTTTATAGCTTTAACTAATGATCATACAATCATAATCATGATCATGACCTCACAATCTGCTTTCAAGCTGCAGTAGTAGGAACATGGTGCCAGCACTTTTCCTTCTCAGCAGTCCACTTTGTGAGTAAAATGCAAACGCAAAGGAAGCAGAACCACGTTTCATTTACAGTTTTCTGCTTGTTCTCCAATGCCAGCTCTCATCTGTGCTCTGCTTCAGCATGGTGGTATCTTGATGACTTGTTTCCCTACCTGCCTCACACTGTCACTGTGAGCCATCATGGGTGATTGTTTGCAGGGCATGGAATAGGTCTCATTCTGCATTGAGGACCCAGTTTATCTGACCTGTATCAGCTTGTGAGTTATCTCTGTGCTTCAGCACAGTGTGTGTGTGTGTGGCCCTTCAAAGGTCTTGCTCTGTGGCAGGCTATGCTTATGGTTGACAGCAAAAATCAGTAGTGCATGGGGGAAAAAGAACCTATCAATTTTAGAATATTCACAGTTATTCCCCGATGATCCATTGTAAACCCAGAGCCACTAATGCTTAACCTACACAAGAACCATAGGAGTTAAGGGCTGGAAGGCTTAAATACCAAGACACTCTTAGCTTCAACCTTTGCCTAGTGTTAAAGGTATTGGAAATTTGCCCCTGAGGACACAGATGTGTAGTTTTCACAACTGATAACAGTAACAAGGTGGGACGTTGTTTGTGGTTGACACAAGGCTCACTCCCTCAGCTTCGATATAGTGATGAATTTAAGCATTAAAAGGGTCTTCCTTCCTCCTTCCCATGGTCTGCCACCAAGTTAGGAGCTGCATACAGGAAAGACGTGCAGGGAACAGTGTCCTGATGGTCCTGCCTTTCCCAGGGTAATGCTGTAGCCCCCTGTCTGCCTGGGCTCCTGCCTCTCATGTCCCTTTGGGAGCTGCCTTCTTGGGTGAAAAGTGTTGGTCTGTGTTGTCACTTCAGCTTCTCCAGGGATCAGGGCATCAGAGTAGAGGGCTTAGTTTCTGACCTGTTCCAGCTAGCAAAAAAATCCTAACCCCCCCCAAGAGATTAATGCAGAATAGGGAGTGCAGCAAGGAAACAGCTGAGGAACTTACCTTGTTCACACAGTGTTGAAGGACTAGATAAGAAATTAACAGAGAACATGGAGGCATGACAGGAGGAGGTTTCCCTTCTCCCTGTAACTGAAAATCTTTTCTGGTGGACACAAATGTATGATTTACTCTTTGTGTCTACCCAGTTTCTGTTGGAATGAGCTCTAGCAGCAAAGTCGGGCTATCCTCTTGCTCGTATCTTCTCAAATGCTGGGTCTGAAGAGAGAGGTTTATTTATCTCCCTCTGAACTTCTCTTTTTAGTAGGATTTTATGAGCAGCAATCCTGTGCCTCTTGGAAGTGCTTTTCATGTCTTGTTTTAAACATTTCTGGTGCCAGACATGAAATTACCTGGCTTACTAAATGTTTTACAAGGGCATACTGGTGTAGTTAAGTTGAAATTGAAATCTTATTTGCTTCTGTTTGGCAAGAAAATTTTGCCTGGACCTTGCTCCAATCCCACTGAAGCCTCAGGTAACATTGGCGGGACTGGATCAAATCAGACGAATTTGAGGGTCTTTTTCCCCCATGTTTTTTTTTTTTCTTTTTCAAAAGTTTAAATTAAAAATGTTGCTAATAAAATCAAATTTTAATTTTTCTTCTCCTTTCTATATTTTAAAATAAATCAAAACATTTCCCCCATCTTGAAAACTTTGATAAGAAAAAACCCATCTCTTGTATCTCTGGCTCTTGAGATCCCGTCGTGTGAAGGGAGCAGTATTGTACCCCATGTCTAACTATCACAGCAGCATTTTTACCAGCCACTGAATTTTATCACTGAATTTCCCTGTTTCAAATAAACCAGGGCTGCTTCCTCATGATGTCAACTCTGCCAGGTTGTCAGAGGCAGCTCATTGACAGGGAGCCCTGAGCATGGAGAATGGGAGCAAAGGAGGATTTCAGACTGTGTCCCCCATCCTCATCAGGTCCTGCTCACAGTATTGCAAGCTTAGAGTAGCCATCATGCTCCAGTAATCCCAGGAGCAAACACAGGGAACCAGAAAACAGCTCTCAAAGTCTGAGATGTATTTTACTTCCCAGGTCTTTTTATTGCCCAGAGTGACCACCCTGGTGCTTCAGGCTGCCTACCCACTGATTCCCCCGCTCTGAGGAGCCATCTAGATATATCTGCTGCTCTTAGATATACAACCTCCTCTCAGAAATATTAAGCTGCCTGTTTGTTCCCAAGGACAGAAATTAGGTGAGGGTTGAGAAGATTTATCAGTAAGTCAGGGCAGGAGCAAACATAGATTGTCAGGGTGTTGCAAATGTTCCCAGAACAAACACTCCAAACCCAGGGAATTCAGTTAAAGCTGTCTGAATGCTTGGTGGCATTTCTGTATGTTACAGTGTAAAGATGTGCTGTGTCTGAAGAGACAAAACTAGGATGGAAGAAGAAGTCTCATGCAACATCCCAAATATTGTAAGCATTCAAAAAAATATCATAAATCTCTAAATTGTTTGAAACATCAACTGATTTCTCTCAGCCTGACTGTGTCATGTTTTGGTTAGCTGAAGTTGTTTAAATGCTTAAAGTCCATTTGAAGGCTCTATGGCTGCTGTCACTGTAATAAACCAGGAATTTTCACTCTGATCCACAGCTACAAATCAGACCTGCATTTCCATTTGAGTTTAAAATATTCCTTTTCACGATCATGTTTTCTCTGCTAGTCTCAACAGCTGCACACAGGTTCACTTTACAAGACGCGAACCATGTCTGGCTGTTCTGTATTAATCAGGGCAGTATCCAGAGGCTGACTGACTGCCGTTTTGTTATACCTCCGTAGTCTCAATTTTCTAAGTAAATGAAGAATTAAAGTTGATTTTGTCTGACTTTTCCTGTTTGAAATACTTTCTCCACCACTCCAGAGAGGCTGAGAAGACACCCTGCTTCCAAAACAGCACAGGAGGGTTTGTGTGTTTGACATTCACTAACTTATTTCCTTCCTGCCTCCTTATACAGAAAGGCTTTTTGGGGAGGTTGCCTGGATTTCTGCAAGGTGCCATAATAAATATGAGCGAATTTCACCCCAGATGAAGGGCTGTACAAGCCACAGGGGGGAGAAAGAATTAGTGAATCATGTGTTAACTCTGCAAACCGAAGAACAGAATCTGTTGGACAAAGCAGGCAATTAAGGTATATTGTATATATATTTATAAATGTGTATTTTAAGTTTTTTCCGCATTAATAGATTTTAAATGCAGCTGAAGAATGGCTACACGCTGTTACTTGATGCGTGGTCCTCCAGCATTCCATTGCCTGCAGGTACCTCCCGCGGCAATACATCTTCAGTCCACCAAGTGTCTCACCTCTGCCTTTCGGGCAGCTCCACTTCCCCAGAACCACCTCCCCTCTTCTTCCTCATCTCTCTCGCCCCTCCTTCGTCTTCCTCAAACCTGCGGTTACTTGACCCAGGCAGGGCAGGGCAGGGCAGGGCAGCCCCGGTCGGAGCGCGGGCAGAGCGCCTTTCCCGGGGAGATCCGGGCCGTGCAGTGCTTCCTGAAGGGCCGACATGGAAAGGAAATCCTTCATCCGAGTAAGTACAACAATTAACAAAAAGGGGGAAGGGAGGAATCTGTGTCCCCTGGGGATACGACAGCGCGGCGATGGCTGGGGACGGCGCTGAGCCCTTCCCCGTGTTGCCGCCCCTGTGCCCGGCGGGCTGCTCTCTCCGGCAGCGCGGGTAGGTCTCGTCACAAGGTTTCGGGTGCTTCCCGTGGCGTTAGGTAGCACCTGGATCTGGGTCGGCCGCAGCAAGTATTTTAGTCAGCTGTTCATTAATTATGTCTCCCTGGCGGAACTGCCCGGTGTGAGGCATACCACGGGCACTGCCCTGCCGTCTGCACTCCGAACACGCAAGGCCAGGGCAGAAAGCTGCTGGGAGCAAGGGGTGTGAGGGTAGTTGTGGTGGGTCGATCCTGGCCGGACACCAGGTGCCCACCAAATCCTCTGTATCACTGCCCTCCTCAGACAGATAGGGGAGAGAAAATATAACTAAAGGCTCATGAGTTGAGGTAGGGATAGAGAGACTCATCAGTCACTGTCACGGGCAAAGCAAACTCGAATTGAGGAAACTGATTTATTATCAAGCAAATCAGAGTAATCTTAAAAAGCCCTTCCTCGCTACTCCTCCCTTCTTCCTGATCTTAACTTCACTCCCGAATTCTCTTCCTCCATCCCCATAGCAGTGCAGGGGGATGGGGAATGGGGGTTGCGGTCAGTTCATTCCATGTTGTCTCTGCCTCTCCTTCCTCCTCAAGGGAGGACTCCTCACACTCTCCCCCTGCTCCAGTGTGGGTCCCTTCCACAGGGTGCAGCCCCCCAGGCACAGACTGCTCCAGTGTGGGCTCCTCTCTCCACAGGGCCACAGGTCCTGCCAGGAACCTGCTCCAGTGTGGGCTTCCCATGGATCACAGCCTCCTTTGGGCATCTCCCTGCTGTGGCGTGGAGTTCTCCACAGGCTGCAGGTGGATATCTGGTCCTCTGTGGACTTTCATGGGCTGCTGGGGCACAGCCTGCCACACTGTGGTCTCACCATGGCTGCTGGGAAATCTCTGCTCTGGTGCTTGGAGCACCTCCTGCCCTCCTTCTGCATTGACCTGGGTGTCTGCAGCATTAGAGAGAATTAGGCAGCCACAAAGTCCCTGGAAAAGGAGCTGCAGAACCCAAGGAAGAGGAAAAGCAGTGCTTATAGTTTAAATTCTAGTCTATATACAGGACACACGTAAGTGCTGCCATGCACTGGAGTGTTGCAGGTGTGCTCATGGCAGAGGGGTTGGAACTAGATGATCTCTAGAGTCCTTTCCAACCCAAACCATTCTGTGATTCTGTGGTCCTCAGCTCATGTCAGCTTCAGAGCTGGAGAAAGACTACCCAGTCTTTTGCAACTGCTAAATGGCAATGTTGTTTTAAACATCTGCAGCCCCTGTCCATGCTGATGCTGTATGGTACATAGATTAGAGCAGAGCAACCCTGGGTGAGTAGTGGTGTGAAGTCTGAGGAAACATGAAATACAGCAAAAGGTGACAAGACTAGATGCAGGTATCTGTTGTCTCAGCAGGAGGCAGAAGCTCAGCATGTTCAGTTGCAGAGCCAGAGGGTGGATGAGTTTATCTGCTTGAGATCCGAACTTCTTTCCAAGAATAAGAATACCAGATATGGCATACAGAGACCATTTGCTTATGCAAGGCTAAAAGATCCACACTTTTATTCCCCAAATAAAGCTATGGGATATTTTTCCACTCAACTTTGCACTAGGCCCACCAAATACCTGTTTTTTTAAAATAATGAGACAAAGGGAACAAGAGAGAGTCTAAAGCACCTCTCTTCTGCTTATGAAATGGCCTTGTGTATGTGGACAGCCTCAGAAGTAGCTGCTCTTCACCAGGAGAAAAGCTCCAGGTTACACAGCTGACACATGCAGCCTGTGTCACTGTGCTGGGCATTTTCCTCAGCCTACATATTCCCATTCTTTTCTTAACAGAGGCAGCTGTACTCAGAGTGACCAATTGCAAGCCACGCTGAAGGCACAGCAAGGCAGGCTAGACGTATGGTGCTATGTGCCTTGACAGATATAAAGCAGATTGTATCTGTTATGTGTGGTATGGACATAAAACTTAGGAATGCAATTCCTAAAGTTGCCTTTGAAATGACCCTATGTGACTGCCAAAAAAAAAAAAAATAAATCTATTGCACCATGTTTAAGGAAGTACTCTTCATATAAACTGTATGGCTCACTTGTAAATCCAGAAAAACCAACCACCCTCCCAAAAGCAACCTGAAGAATACTCCAGGGAGAAGCAGTCTCAGGAATGAATGTGCTGAGATGCAGCAGAAGGGACCACAGACCAGTAAGAACTGGAACTATTGGAGCAAGTCAAGAGGAGGGCCACGAGGATGATCAGGGGACTGGAGCACCTCCCGTATGAAGACAGGCTGAGAAAGTTGGGGCTGTTCAGCCTGGAGAAGAGAAGGCTGCGTGGAGACCTCATAGCAGCCTTCCAGTATCTGAAGGGGGCTATAGGGATGCTGGGGAGGGACTCTTTGTTAAGAATTGTAGTGATAGGACAAGGGGTAATGGATTAAAAAAACAGGGGAAGTTTAGATTGGATATAAGGAGGAAATTCTTTACTGTGAGGTTGGTGAGGCACTGGAATGGGTTGCCTGGGGAAGTTGTGAATGCTCCACCCCTGGCGGTGTTCAAGGCCAAGTTAGACAGAGCCTTGGGTGACATGGTTTAGTGTGAGGTGTCCCTGCCCATGGCAGGGGGGTTGGAACAAATGATCTTCAGGTCCTTTCCAAATTTAACTGTTCTATGATTCTATTATTGTAGCAGCTGAACTGATGCTTCAAGGTCAGTGTTCTCTAGGATTCTGAGGGTTGGCGACCCGGCCCCTGTCCCAGCCCTGCCATCAATCCCTCTGCCATGCTTCTGAGGCTGCAAAGGGTTAGGGAAGATGTTTCACACTGAAGTTGGGTTACGCCTTGTGATGTTGCAATAGCTGATGTAGATAGCCATTTCTCCATACCAACGAAGCTGCACATATTTGTCTTGGCTCTATTTTTGTTTTCAGTTGGTCAATTTACAAGCCTGAAGTTGGAACCCTCCCTTGGCATTGTGCTGGTAGGCAGTGTTATCAAAAGCAGTGTATGTTGTGGCCGAGAAGCTCTTGACATTTTGCTGCAACTACTTGAGAGAAAGGCTGATGTTTTATAGCATGTATAAATATGTTCTGCACAGTGCAGTGGCATTAATTCAACCACAGTATATGGAATGGTTTATTCTTTTTCTTTTCTCTTTCTCTCCCAGAACTCCCTATGAAGTCCTAAAGCAGGCACTCATGGAAGACTCTTTACAAACCTCCATTCACATGTGCCATGAAAATGGTCAATGGATGTCACAATTACCAGAGAAGCTCTGGGATATTCCGCTCTATAATTTAGCTCTTCCAGGTAAAGATTAACTTTCATTCTCCACTATTTTGTTGGTGTGTCATTTAAGAATTGGAGCATCCTGTTTGTCCCATTTCAGGATAGCTACTTTTATTATTTGGGTCAGTGTGTGGGAGAAGGGCCTGGGGGAGGCTTTGTGTGATGTGTTCATGTGAGTGTCTGTAATGCTTGGGATTTCTTAGAGGTGAGGGGGAAAAAGGATTTTCCTATTCATTCTTGCCAGTTCCTACATAATGTAATGATTCGAAAAAGGAGAGAAAGAACGCTTTATCCTATTATTTGTTTCTTTGTACTGTTTCAAAGAGGCTGTGAAAGTACGTAAAATGGAAGATAAAGACTTCCAATTAACATATGTTTGTATTAATGTGGAGTGTGACTTTTCTGCATGATTGTTCTTATAAAAACTGGATTTATCCTATTATGGGTAAATACAGCTGTGCTATAGCTGGTGTTGTTGGTACTACATTCAGACCTGTGTATCACTAGCCTTTCGTTGGTCATGTTCTTGATTCTCTCTCCTGCCTTGAATAAATGAGTTTCCCCTTTGGGTGGAAAGCAGCACAGCCTGTAGGTGAATGCTTTGTGTAGGCTACAGGATCATAGATTAACTTTAGCAAAGATGTATATTAGAGAGAGTGGGAAAAATCAAATCTTGTCTTCCATGGTGGAGCCGTGGTGAACCCAAGACCTATGGTGCATTTTTTTCCCTGCCTGTCATGAACTAATGGAGGTTTGATTAAAATTGAAACCTTGTAGCTCTCTCAGTGGTTTGGTTTTGGTTGTGGGTTGGTTTTTTTTTTTTTTTTGGTGGAAAAGGAACCATGTTTTTATAAAGCTTTCAGAGTGGTGCTTCTTGGACATTGCAGAAAGCTGGGAACCTCTGGTGTGTGCTTTTGACTTCCCGGTTCTTCTTATGGTGACATTGTTATTCCTGTGAATGTTTGCTCTTATGAATAAGCCTGCATGAAAAACACAAGAAGGAAAGAATGATTGAAGACAAGCCCATTTCAGCAAACATTGGAGGACTTCTACAGACCACTGCAGGCTATTAACTTGGGAGATTTTGGTGGCTGTCCAGCTGACCTACAAAACTGGTCTAGCCCAGGTCAGAACAAAAGCAGATCAAGAGCAACCAGGTCAAAACAGCTCTGGCAGGTTTTCAGAGGGAACAATGACTGGGGGAAGCCCAGTTTGGAAGTGGAAGCCTATCTCAAATAAAGAAGACAACAAGGCATGCAAGAAATGTGACAGAGTGCATTCTGAAAGCATGGTGAGGAGACAGAGGCAAGTGTCAATAATAAGTGCTGTATTTCACCAGGTTCCTCACAGTGCTGCTGGGGAGAAGTTGCTTCAAGCTCTGAAGCTACCTGGTTTGGTACTAGCTCACTACCTTTGCATAATATTTGTTGTGTTATGGATATACCCATCTTCCTGTCATTACTCTTAACTCACTGACATCAGAAGAAGACTCCCAAATAAAGGCTTACTATCTGTTTGCTGATTGGCATCAGTAGAAGGAACACTCATCAATGGAATCCTGTTCACTTTTCTCAGACTTGGATTTGGTCCACGGGTATTTAATGGTTTGACTCTTATATCTTGTAAGACAAACTTCTTTGATTGTATGCATGCACATTAGCTTAGAGTTGGATTTTCCTCTGAAACCTTCAAGTGCCCATCTCTTATATTGTTGCTGTAGGGGGATGTAGGTGTTTGGTTCAGGAGTGCATTTTTGCCAGAAATTAAAAATACAGATGCCTTAAATGCCAAGTTAGGAGTTGGTCCAGTCAAAGGTGTAAGAAGATGAATTTCTGCTTTCAGTCATATTTTCCTGTGCAGAGATGATGGTATTAGAGTATGAAATCCTGCATTTGGACAATGCTGAAAACAGGACTAATTCTAGACCTTCAGAATTATTAAAAAAATAAAATTAAAAAAAAAAAAATTCAGCCTCCAGCTATTTATTCACTGGAAAAAGAAGTGGAATCAAGATAATTATTTCCGGGGAAGACGCTAGTTGAAACAGGCCATTTTATTGCGGTTTGAGGCAAAAACCAATGTGTAGTTTAGATGGGGACTGCTTTATTGAAAAATCTTGATGCCTTCCCTTCACAAGGATTTCACACTAATCTTACTCATGTCAAGTGAGCAATCTCTGCAGAAGATCCCATCTTTCTGCCATAACTACATAGTCTTATCAGGCAACATAGGTGTGTGATTTAGAAACAGGGTCAGGTCAGGTGCGCGCACACAGTGTAACAACGTGTTGTGGTTTTTAGTAGTTAAGAAATAACATTTTCTGTACATTTGTTTTTATATTCGACAGGGAGTCATGACACCATGACCTATTGCTTGGATAAAAACTCTGCTGTCAGTGGCAACGAATGCAAGCTGGTGAAGTTTTTAAGCAAATGTATACCCTGCATTGTGCACCCTGTTATCATGAAGTGGTCTACAACACAGGTAACTTGTCTGATGTTGTCATGTCAGAGCAAAGTTGAAGCCTGCGCAGCAGTGCCGAGAGTGGTCATGCTAGATGACCACAGTGAAAGAATAACAATGAAAGAATAGCTTGCTGTCCAGAACCTGTGCGCTCATGAGATACTGTGCTTGGGTGTCGTGGTTTAACCCCAGCTGGCAGCTAAGCCCCACTCAGCCCCTGGTGGGATGGGGGAGAGAATCTGAAGTGTAAAAGTGAGAAAATTCATGGGTTAAGAAAAGACAGTTGAACAGGTAAAGCAAGAGCCACACATACTCAAAGCGAAACAGGGAACTAATGCAGTACTTCCCATGGGCAGGCAGGTGTTCAGCCATCCCTAGGAAAGCAGGGATCCATCACGTGTAGCAGTTACTTGGGAAGACAAACATCATCACTCTACAAGTCCTCCCCTTCCTCCTTCTTCCCCCAGCTTTGTGTGTATTGGATGTCCCTTGGATCAGTTGGGGTCAGCTGTCCTGGCTGTGCCCCCTTCCAGCTCGTTGTGCACCCCCAGCCCTCACTGTTGGGGTGGGGTGAGGAGCAGAAAACGCCTTGACTCTGTGTAAGTGCTGCTCAGCAGTAACAAAAACATCCCTGTGTCATCCACACTGTTTCCAGCACAAGTCCAGAACATAGCCCCAGAACAGCTACTACGGAGAAAATGAACTCTATCCCAGACAAAACCAGCACACTGGGGCCTGAGATAGGTGCCATTCATACCAGACCTTTTGTGGGGAAAAAGAATGTAGGTAAGGCAGGGATAATACACAAAGATGTTGCTAAAAGCTGATCACTTGCTAGTAGAAACTCATCTTTTTCATATGTTTATTGTTACAAGTAGCTTTTACTGTTACTATAATCAAAAGATTTTTCTTCTGCACTTTGTTCAGAAGGTAGTGCTTGTCATTTTTACTGTCACTGCTGTGTGAGATGTCAGTTGTTTTCCCCACCTGTATCATGTATTTCATCCAGCAGAAGAGACAAGTCTTGTTGAAGGGAATTTTTTTTAAATGTAAAAGAAAGAAGGAGTCATCCCTCACATAAAGTTTAGCTAACTTTTTACAATGTCTAAATATTAAGCTAGCAGTTATCTCCTTGTTCCTCACAAATCTGTGTTGAAGATGAAATTGGAGATGATGTTTTAAGTGAGAGCTTTTGAAGGTTTCTCTAAAGAGCAGACTTTCCTGGCATCAAAGAGATACCAAAAATCTCTAAACTTTTGTTCCTATTGAAAGAGTAGTTCATTACTTGGCAATTAAAACTGAATAATTGATAAAAGGCAATAATTATGCCTAGGCTTCTTTTGTTGTGTTTGAGCAGCCTGGGCAAACTGGAGTCTTAGACAGTACCATATATTGAATATGTAATGGCAGTGATGAGCTGATGTGGAAAGGCCCTCGCTTATCACAGTGCCTTGAATTGAGCTGCTTTTTGCTTTACCCAATGAAAGATTTAGATACCTCTGAACTTGTGGGCTGCTGGCCAGTGAAGTGACCCTGACAAGCAAGATCCTTACACCATTACAGTCACTTTGTTGGTTGAGCAGGAAGTGGCCCATTGCTGATGGGAAAGAGGCACAGCTGCAATCCCACCCCTCCTTATCTCTGTGGTGAGTTATCTTTCTGAGGAGATGACTCCACCCATTGGCATCCAGAGCAGACATCAAGGAGCCCTATGACGGTAGGACCCACAGTTCCTGGATGGCACAGTGCCTAGTAGACGGGGCCTGAGTCCTGTCTGGCAGGGTTGTCAGTGTAGAGGCCCTGTTGTGGTTTAAGCCCAGCTGTAAATCAGAACTATGCAGTCTCTGTCTCATTCCCCCCCTTTCCCCTGCCCCCGCTCCCAGAGGGATGGGGAGGAGGATTGAAAGAATGCAACTCCCATGGGTTGAGATAAGAACAGTCCAGTAACTGAGGTATAACACAGATCACTGCTGCTACCACCAATAATAATAATGAGAAGGGAAATCACAAGGGGAGAGAATACAACTGCTCATCACCTGCCAACAGATACCCAGCCCGACTGAGCAGCGATCTAGCCCTTCTGGATAACTGCTCCCAGTTCTACATCCTGGGCATGACGTGCTGTGGTATGGAATACCTCTTTGGCTAGTTTGGGTCAGGCGCCCTGTCTCTGCTTCCTTCCAGCTTTCCCTGCTCCCTGGCAGAGCATGAGACTCACAAAGTCCTTGGTCAGAGTAAACATTACTGAGCAACAACTGAAAACATCAGGGTTATCAGAGTTGTTCCCAGCCTGAAAGTCAAAACCATAGAACTGCACCAGCTACTAAGGAGAAAAATGACTGCTACTGCTGAACCCAGGACAGGCCCAAATCCTTCCTGTGCAATGGCTGGTGTCAGGGGTGTAACCTGCTCGTGTCCTGGATGTCTGGTGTCTGGATGTCTGCAGCACTGAGCAGCATCGTTCTCCAAGGCTTCCTCTTAAATTTTGTTCTACAGGGTCAGTGTTCACACTGTCTAATTCAGTATCCAAACCCAGGTGACTAATTAGAGAGCTGAATTTGTCTAGTTTTCCTATGCAGTCAACAAAAAGAAATTAATTCATCCAAAGAACAGTTCGGAGCGCCAGTTTCATCTGGCACTCTTTCTTGCCACAAAGGTTATAGATGACCTACAGCCACATACACTCCTATTTCCAGGGTGCTCCAAAAGGGTGGGAGGACGGAACTGGGCGTGGATCACTCTTTCAATTGCTTCAGCCCGGTGCAGAACAAGGCGGCACGGAGGGAGCTGTTAGCCTGAGCCATTGTACCACCTACACCTTGAGGCAAGTAGTGCTGGGCTGTTCCCCAGCCCTGCAGCTCAGGCATAGCTTGGGGAAGATTAAATTTCTGTCTTAAGAACACAAAGTTAGATGGTTGAAGCTGGCATGTGTCTTGAGCTCTGTCTTTACCCTAAAGCTCCAAATGTGGTTATTCAGATGCAATTCCTTGTATTGATTTAGCTTTTGTTGAATCATTTCTGACTCAAATCAGTACTATGTATGCTTTGTGAAAACTAGAAGTTTTGTCCATAGCAGGTTGAACTGAGACAAAGCAGTGTTTCAGTGTATTTAATTAAAGGTAAAGATAGCCTTGGTATAGGTAAGAGACATATCATTTGGGACTTTTTGCCCCAGAAACACAGCTTTATCGCCTGTTCCATTCAGCTCTCAAATCCAGTAGAAGAGGTCTGAGGGAAGTGGAAATAGAGGAATACCTCTGTTCTGTAGGACTCCTACAGGTTAATTCAAACTTTATCTTGAAAAAGAACAATAGCCAGTAGGTTTTTTGGGTTTGTTTTTCCTTCTGTTGAGGATGAGTGAGCTCCACAGAGACAACCCTGGTAAAGTCTTTGATCTAATAAAATAAATACAGCTTTTTTAAGGTGCTGATCCTGCAGTTTTTGTTCATACAAATTGTTTTGTGAAGAGTGACTGTGTATTTACACACAGGTTAATGGATCTTTAACATTCAGAACAGAACAGTTTCAGACATCTGAAACTAATCTAATTTGCAATTGCAGGGAAATTGGGATCCCTCTTATCAGAGAGTAAAATACTTCAAAGGTGCAACTTGGTGCCATATAGTGCCATTTTAAAGATGAAAGATCTGTGAAAAATGTTATAGTGATAACTTTGTAGGCCTTTTTCAGCTTTCTAAGCTAAAGAAGAAAATATCTTCCAAACTCTCAGAATCTTTGTCTTCTGATTCACCTTTCAGGTACTGACTGTGACAGAGCAACTTGAGGCTGGAGTTAGATATCTGGATTTCAGGATCGCCCACAAGCCTAATGATCCATCTATGAATTTGTACTTTGTGCATATGGTTTACACAATCGTTACTGTACAGGTATTGCTCTTACCTTTGGGGTGGCTATAAAACCAGCGCTGTTCCTTTCACTTAAGAGCCATCATAATCTGGAAATGCTGGCCCAAGGTTTTCCAAGTAGGTTATTTGTTTTCTTAATGTGAGGACTTCAAACTAGAGAAAATCAGCAAGGCTAGAGGCTAGTTTCAGTAGCTACAAGTGAGACTGGAGCATCAGTCAATTCTGCTTCCTCAGCCCAGAGCTGCTGTGTCTTGCTCTGCACTGCCTTGCCCCTATTGAGTGCCTGATGTTTCTGGGGTTTATCTTATCTTGTCCTAGGATGCTACCCAGAACAATCCCATCTCCCCTGTAAGGAGAGAAGTTATTAAAGAGAAGAAGGTATTATAAGCCTAATAAAATCACAGAAACACTTTTTTTTTTTTTTTTTTCTGAGGAAAAAGTATTTCACTAAAAGGCAGCGAGGCTCAAGTCTGGATCCCATTACCAAATTACTGTTAGATGCTGTGAGGAAACTACTGTGAGTTGCTGTTTGCATGTACTCTGTCATGTAAAGTAGTTTACATCTTCCTTCTGTTTGCTGCAACCTGTACAGCCAGGCACAGCTAGCTAATGCAGCTTTTCATTTGCAGACTAACTGGCTAAACTTCAGCCTCATGCTCATGAGTCTGAGCCCTTTACGTGTTGTGATTTCATGGTGACTGACATGCTCATGCAAACAGTTAAATGTAGTGCCTGACTACCCTGCCAATTACACGTGGTCTTGAAGACGCTGTCATTGCCCCTAACAAATGGGGGAAAAGGGTACTGTTACATATAAGCAAGCACAGAACTTTTCCCTGTTGTGAGTTTGCCACCAATACACTGTTTATTCTTTAAGAAAGTTGGAGGGATGGGTTTACTCCTAATCTGCCTCTAGGCAGTAGGATATCAGTAGGATTAGTAGGATTCATAGAATCACAGAATGGTTGGGGTTAGAAAGAGCCTTAAAGAATCTGGTTTCAACCTCCCTGCCATGGGCCAGGACACCTTCCACTAGACCAGGTTGCTCAAAGCCACGTCCAACATGGCCTTAAACACTTGATTCGTGGAAATTACCAAAATACAAAGCTGTAAAGTGAAGTGTGCTAGAACCACATCCTGAGCAAAGTGGCACAGACCTGCAGAAAGTAGGTTTCCTGGGGTTCATCTCTCTGGACCACTCTGTGGGCATTTGGATGGCCATCTTCCAGAAACCTATACTGATTTTCGTTATTGTGATTGTGAGTCTGCCCCACCATCAATGCTCTATTGTTTTTATTTCCTTTCCCCTGCATAGCACAGATGATTTTCTAAGTTGCTGACTCTCTCTTGCAGGATATTCTGTGGGAAGTGTTAAGGTGGTTGGAAACTCATCCTCAGGAAATTGTTATCTTAGCCTGCAGGAATTTTGATGGATTAAACAAAAAATTTCATTGTCGTCTAATTGCCTGGATAAAAGAGGTTTTCCAGTGTAAACTGTGTCCCAGAAATGTAAGTATGAGATCCCTTTTTTGTCTTTTTTTTTTTTTTTAAGAAAGATATATTACAATGAGATCTTTGATTTGAAATCTTACATCAATTCTACTTCCACTGTATTTTTAACCTAGGAAAAGTAACATTTGCTGCATCAGGGGTGTGTGTGTTATAAATATAGTCCACACCATATTTGCAGAATTTAAAGAATCTGTTTTCTGCCTTTTCACAGCAATAATGGTAAATGAATTTTTATGCTATTTATTATAGTTTAGGTTGGAAGTGACCTCTGCAGATTATCTAGTTCAACCCCACCGTGCAATGCAGGAATGACTTCAAAGTTACATTGGGCTGTGTCCTGTTCATTCCTGAATATCTCTGAGAATAGAGATTCCACAACCTTTCTATGCAGCCTGGTGCAATGTTTGACCACTCTCACAGTAAATGTGTTTTCCTTATCTATCTGATCAGAATCTCTCTTGCTGTAACTTGTGTCTGCTGACTTTCATCCTTTTGCTATGCGCATCTGGGGAGTCTCTCTACATTTGCCCATTAGGTATTTGCAAACAGCTGTAAATTCTGTCCACAGTCTTCTCTTCATGCTGAACAGACGCAGCTCTCTCAGCCTACCCTTGCGTGTCATGCTCCAGCCTCTGCTCGCTCTGTTTGCATACTGCTGGACCCAGCATGTCAATGACTTCTTTGTTCTGGGGAAGCTGCAGCTGGACCTGGACTTGAGATGCAGTCCAACAACGGCTGGATAGAAGGGAAGAACCCCTTCTCTTGACTTCCTGCCTATGCCTTTCCTAGTACAGCCCTGTTTGCAGCTTTGCCACATGGTTACGCTTGCTGGCTCATGTTCAGCTCAGTGTTCACTAGGACCTCCAAGTCCTTTTCTGCAAAGCAGGTTTCTAGCCAGCTGCTCCCAGTCTGTCCTGGTGCATGGAGTCAGTCTTGCCTGAACACAGGAGTTTGCATTTGCCTTTGTTGAGCTTCATGAGGCTCCTGTCAGCTCATGTCTCCAGTTTGTTGAGGTCCCTCTTAATAGCATCTCTGCCCTCAGTGCATTTCTGGTGGCATGGACTTTCATGAATGTGAGCTGGAGCTGACCTGCCAACTAGCCTAATATGTTTTCAGTCACCCAAACCTCCAGAAAAGCCTTAATTTCAATAATTAGAAATTATCTGATTGCTAGATGTCAGAAGTTGAGATTTTTAGCTTCCTCTTTTTTTTTTACAAAATACGGGAGCTTTTAGTAGTTAAACAATTAACATTTCAAAGATGCATAGGAACAGAGGGTTTCCTCTGGAGATGTGAGGGGTACAGGATAATGATGACCCTGTTTGTGATTCGAATTCAGCCTTTGAAGCTGGTGTATAAGTAACGGGTGAGTATTACCATTTCAAAGCATTTTGAACAACTGAGTTAAAATAGAACAATTCTCAGCAAAACTATGGGATTCTGAATATTCAGGTCTCAGCTGAATAATTGAAGACCTGAGTGACACTCTTTTATTTTTTCCTCAAATAACTTGACTGTGTAAGTCACGGATGAACAGAGCAGTACTGGAGAAGATGGTCAAATTTACTTCCAGATCTTAAAAGGAAAACTGTTATAAATTGCAAAAGGGTTAAGCTGCTGCTGATAGTTTGTTGAATGAAGGTGATGAACCAATGGTTTGAGATCACCTGACTGAAGAAAAGAGTTGCATCCAGGCGGATGGAGGAAGGGCAGTGGAGAAAGGAGAAGCCAAGTATTCCCCTCAAGCAGGAAGTCTTTATTTCTATGCGGTTTGTGACAGGCAGAATGAATCTCACCATTTTTTGGAAGTGATACAATTGCTGGTTAGGTAGCTGTGGGTTTTTTCAGGATCTGAATTCAGATTTAACATCAAATAACAAGTACTTGCTCACTTCCTCTAAAATAATCTGGTATGTACAGTCTTTCAAGGCCGCTACTTTTGTTGTTCAAAGCTAAGTGTCCAAGTATTTATGAAGCAACTGCTAAGTAGGGGTCTGTCTGTATGTAGTACTGGCACAGGCCACAGTGTGACAACATTACATTGCATTCAAATTTTAATTGCCTTAACTATTCATGGTGGCTTCCTTTGATCTGCATTACTAGGGTTTAAAAATCCCTTGTTAGACATCTACAGTTTCAATTCTGCTTTGTTTGCGAAATAAGCACCTGTGCTCATTTCCAATACCTTGGTTTTGGTTTTGTTTTTTTTTGTTTTGGCTCTTATCCCACACCTTTTTTTCTGTTTTTTTTTTTTGTTTTTTTTTTTTTTTAAAGAAGTTGCAGTTTCCGAGAGGCAGCTGGAGTAAAACAAAGGTGTCTGTCAGCCACAGATCTGTGTAGTCTGAGTAGCTTGTGTCTTAACTGTAGTGATAGGACAGGGGGACTACAGTGATAGGACAAGAGGTAACAAGTTCAAACTTAGACAGGGGAAGTTTAGATTGGATATAAGGAAGAAGTTCTTTACTGTAAGGTTGGTGAGGCACTGGAATGGGTTTCCCAGGGAGGTTGTGAATGTTCCATACCTGGCGGTGTTCAAGGCCAGCTTGGACAGAGCCTTGGGTGAGATGGTTTAATGTGAGGTGTCCCTGCCCATGGCAGGGGGGGTTGGAACTTGATGATCTTAAGGTCCTTTCCAACCCTAACTATTCTATGATTCTATGATTTAATTCTGGAGCATTTTCTGACCTAATTGGGACTTGCAGTCTTTGTTGGGTGAAGACGAATTCCCATGTTCATTTAACCCTTGGCTCTCTTCATAGAAGAGAAGAAATCGTCATGGAAGGTTTACATAAAATATTTTCAACTGTCTTTAGCTTTCATTTTAATTAATTACATAATTGTAACATCAAAAAGCCACCGTTTCTTCTTCACAAGCAACAGACACAGCTTTTAACCACAACATTCTTAGGAAAACAATGCCTTAAGTGTTGCTTTTTCAAATAAAACTAGTCAGAGGGCCTCAATTCTGTCTGATGGTAACTCTTGAGGATTGGAAAATGTAATTTCATACTGAAACATTTAAATTTAACAGCCCTGTTTCAGCCCATCTGTCTGAGGTAGCTTGTGACTCAAGTTTTCCCCTCTCTCAATTCAAAATATCTGGAGCACCCTAATTTCATAAACTTTCTACTTAGAGAAATCAGAATTAACATATCTCTTGAAAACTTACATTTAGTCTTCCCATGTCTTAAGTAGTTCAATTTTCTTTCTCGGCTACAGTGACAAATTTGGATCAATGTGGGGCATTTGCCAAAATTATTCCTGCTTCTCTCTGTCTGTATTCCTACAGCTGGGTGTAAGGCTTTGCTCCCCTCTTACCTCCTTTCATCAAATGGCCTGTGTCTTCCTCTCCCAACAAATTTTCAGCAGCAGTATGTGCACAAGGGCTGACTCAGGGATGGTTTCTTGTTACATGGGTGTAACATCTTGAGCTATGTACTTTACTGTACTTGAACTATTTGAACCCAGCCATTGATCGACTGGGTCATACACTTAAAAAGCTTTATTTGAACTGAATCTGTGCCTCTCTACCAAGGCAACGTCACATATCAGTATCTGAATTTTGGGAACACTGCTGTGCTGCTGACTTCAACCTGGGCATGCTTTCTCTTAGGTGGTGCCAACGCTGCGGACCATGTGGCAGCATGGCCATCAGGTTATAGTCTCATATGAAGAGGATGTGGAAGTGGAAGAGCACTGTGAGTTGTGGCCTGCAATCCCCTACTGGTGGGGAAACAAAACTACCACTCGCTCTCTTATCCGGTTTTTAGAGCGCATGAAGCGGATGGGCCGCCCAGGTAGGCACAGAGTCGCTTATAGGAAATAAGGGGCATGTACAGCAACACAAATAGGAAGTTGGGTAATCATAGCATTATGGGCAATAACCACTTTGTGCATGCTGTGTGCATGAGATGTGTCCATGTTGCTGAGTCCTCTGCCCACCCATGGGCAAGTGCAATGTTCATCTTGGGTGGTGCAAATCATAGAACCAGAATGGTTTGGGTTGGAAGGGACCTTAAAGCTCATCCAGTTCCAACCCTGTGTCATGGGCAGGGACACCTTCCACTAGACCAGGTTGCCCAAAGCCACATCCAACCCGGCTTTGAAAGCTACCAGGGATGGGGCAGCCACAGCTTCTCTGGGCAACGTGTGCCAGTGTCTCACCACCCTCTCAGTGAAGAATTTCGTCCTTGTATCTAGTCTACCCTGTTTCAGTTTAATGGCATTGCATACATGCATCAGTGTATGTACATGTAATCGTAGCAGCTGCTTGCGTGACTGTGTGAAAAGAAGCTCTCAGCACAGACCAGCTCACTGGTGCAGACATGCCTATCTCATGAGTAGAAGGCTGCTTCCTCAGTCCGGTGCTTGCTGCTTTAGGCAGTGTTGATGAGGAAAAAGCATGAAGGTAGCCTTATTCCGGAAAGAACCCCCTAGAAGAATGGCAAGGCTGTAGCAACAATAGGAATTAACAGTGCTCAAGCATGCTGGGGTAGTCTAAGCTGAAATAAATCCAGTTTGTAACCTTTGATGCAACTCTGTGATGTGAACACATGGAATGATGGAGAGGAGAACTGCTCCACAGCCACATGTCCCAGCCAAAGCAAAACGCTTGTGTAGGTGCACCCATGTTCCCATCCCTCAGGTGAAGGCTAAGCATTTGGAAGAACCCTTACAGAAACAAACTGAATTTACAAAGGAAGATAAGTCAACGGAAAACCTTTAGTCAGCAATGATTAACCTGGATAAATTTAGCTAAACTGGAATGGCTCAGTAACCCAGCTTGCTTCAGTAACTGTTTACTACAGTTGCAATAAGGGGAGGCAATCTACCGAAACAGTTTTAGGGATATGAAACAACACAGAATGTGAATTTACTATTTTAATGATAGCCAGAGGAACAAGATTTGGAGTTAATGCAATGTCAAGTGGTTTCTGTTCTCCTCAAACAAATATCTAATGTGTCACCTTCTGATATTTTTGTTTCAGAAAAATTCTTTGTAGCAGGGATTAACCTTACTGAAAATTTAAGGTATATTCTCCAACATCCATTTGGATCACTGAAGAAAATGACACTCCAGAGTCTTCCATGCTTGAAAATATGGATAAAGCAGCAATATCCAGGACCACAAAAGGAATGTATTAACATCATTGCTGGAGACTTCATAGGAAACGATGATTTTGTCAAAGATGTGATAGAACTTAACACAAAAATTAATCCTTCATTACCCTGTCAAAGAAAAGGGGCTGGAACAAGTAGCATTTGATTCTCAGCTCTGAAAGCTGAAAAGGCTTTGTCTGCATTTAATGTGTCCTGGTTCAAACAGGTCCAGTTACCTTAAACCAGGGATGTTGTAAAGGCTCAGTAAGAAAAGCATTCCTACTATCACCAAGGGTTCAAGGCTTTTTCACAGAAAAGAGAGCAGGCAGACTTTGTTGAAGTCACTAGAGGACTATGGTAGAGGTATAATTTACTCAGAGGTGCTTAGATTCTGTAGCAGCTGGCAATACCGAAAGCCCCAGGAACTTAATCTTATTTACCTATGAGCAAAGAGGAGAAGTATTTCAGCAGCTGCATGAATTATTTTGTGATATGATTTTATCTTTCTTATAAAGATATTCTGCACTACTTGCAACCCAAACTCTCAGTCTTTTATGTCAGTGTGAAACTGACTTGTCTATTTTCATAGTTTGTGAAAAATATACAAAAGGAACAGTTTAAAAATATTTTTATCAAAGATGTTGTATTGACTGTCCTGGTAGACATATTTTTATATAGAGACCATTGGAAATCTAGAGGCTGTTGTTTTGTGCCGCATATCAGTTTTGAGCCCCTTCACCAACAAGGTAGTCACAAAATTATGATTTTTAAGAGGTATGTATATCAAACACTCTATCACTTATGCCAGTTCTGCAGTGATAAAGATACCAAACTAGACCCCTAGACAGTTTCATCTGTGGTAATGTAGTATGTTTTACTAGGTGTTGCCAGAATATGCCTTACACTGAAAATAAACACATAAGAAACAAATTCCTTATCTAAACTCAGACTGCTCTAAAAATACACATTCTTGGCTTCTGTCATGCTCATTTGGGGTCCCACACCTGGACTTTAATTTATGTATTGTAATAGCGCTGTAATTAATTTTCCTCTCAATAAGTAGTTTTTGCTTGTGTAAAAACCAAGGGGTTTATGCTGTTTGCCATTGCATATTAATCATATCTAATTTTTTAAATGAACTGTGCAATAGATAATTGTGAAGGTTAAGGCAAGCATCAGGACTAAAACAAAACCAGGCATTGTATAAAGTAAGTTCACTACGCAGCTTCATCAGTATACCTCACTTTTTAGATGCACTTTATATGCAAAAGCTGAGTTCAAATGTCTGGCAAGATGTTAATGTTTCTGAAAGTTTTAAATCTACTGCTACTTGACATCAGCTCAAACCCATCCTAGACTTCTCAGAATGAAAGGCGAAGATGCTACCTCCTCACGCATTGTCTTGCAATTGCAGGATACATATGAGTAAAAACCCCTAAATATTCCATTTATAAAGACTTTTTAAATGCTTTGCTTTTTGTCCTTGTTTCTTACCTCTGTGTACTTCGTACTAAGCAGTCACTCAGTTCTGTTTTTTTTTGAGTCACTACCTGCATTCTCAGAATGTTTTTCTGTCTGTCTTTTGTACACTCCTGTGGCTTGTTACTCTAATAAAACTTGAGCTCTCTGTAATATGGATTGAAATAGTTTTGCTTCTGCTTTTTGTGATGATACTGATTGTTTTATTGGTTCCCAGTAGTAATTCATCACTCAGGTAATGGATCAGCTTGTTTTTTTTTTTCCTTTGTGAAATAATTTCACACAAAATCCATAGTTTGCTGTAGCTTACATGTTTGCTCCAAGAACTGACACAGTAACAGGTATTGTGGATAAATTACTGTAGGCAAGAAACCTGTATGGGTAAAAGATGTTCACAGGTAACTTCATTTATAACTTTATTTATTTTATATCAATTTATTGCTTAAATATACAAATCCATGGGGATTTTTGCTTCATGTCACAGTTTAAGCCCAGCCGATAACTCAGAACAGCTGAACCCAGGAGATTTCAAAAATAAGATGTGGCAGTTATTTTACTTAGGTTCACACACTGTATTTGAATACATCTTGATCTCTATCATTTATATACAGCCAGCAACATTTTGTTCAGTAACTTTCCTTTTCCAATGACCATCCAAGACACCTTAACTATAATAAATATTATTTTATTCTAAAAAAAAAAAAGGTTTAAAAAGCTTTATTTATATAAGAAACTTGGTACTTTTCTGAAGGTTAATTCAGATGCCATCCTATGATTTCCATGTGTATGAAGGTCCACAACTTACAACCAACAGCTGTTTTAACATTAAAAACTTGGTGCTGTCCTTACACTTGCTGACAGAATGAAGCTCAAAGTTCTTACTGTGTCCAAATAGAAGTTTTCTGAAACAGTGTCCACTTCTCAAACACATGAAAATCATCAACTGGAGAAGGAATACTCTCTTCAGCACCCAGACTAACAAGTCATTGATTTAATTTCACATCTTCTTAATGAGATCAGTTTCTTTTCCCAGAAAAGCAGATGCAGTTTCACGGCATATAAATCTTACTGTTGGGAAAGAGGTTTTTGTATTTGCCAAAAGCAGAATTGCCGATTATCACCTTCACCCTGGCTGTGCCATCTTCAGGCATCACTTCTACTTCCTGAACTGTTGCTTCCTTATAGAGCCAACTGTAACAGTAAAAGTGTATTAGCATCTTAAAGGTATAACACACTGCATACAATGTGATCTTTATTTTAGGCCAGTATGTTGCAATCCAGGTAATGTAACACTTTAAAAGACAAAGTGCTTCACTTCTAATTTGCTACTTGCTCTTTGGAAATAGGGCACAGTGTTTTCATAAACCTTTCAGATTTGCATTTTTCTCAGCAATCTGGCTCCAGGACCAGTGGCATGGTCTTTCAGGAAGTATGTTTTATAATACCAACACACAGACCTCTGAAGGACACTTTCAGCCGCAGACTCCACGGTATCTAATGGGGATATTTTTTCTCAATAGGTCAGAAAACTTTGATAATTGCCAGTGTAATTCTTAATGCAGACTGATATCAGTATTATACGATTTGGAAATTTTAAGACATGCAGGACTAACAGTTTCATATTTCTCCAAGTCCTTCTTACAATTAAAAATCATTTACCTCAGCTGAGGTCCCTCTAAGTCGACGTTAACTGTCAGAATCTTCTTCCCTGTTGCTGTCAAAATTTTTTTCTCTATTTCTTCTTTCAGCTCTTCTAAACCTTGTCCATGTAGAGCAGAAATGGCTAACACATTTTCTTCAGCGGGTTTATACCTTAAAAGTAGCCATTGCAGACATGTTTGCTCATGAAGGTTAGGTCATGAAAATATTCCAAGCATGGACCATTTAATTACGTTACTTTATACTGGTACATTCCTACACATTGTGTCTACACAAGTGATTTATTTTGTAATTAAAAGATAATTCATTCTTTTTTAAGACCACAGTTAGATACGTAAAGGATTGAGAAACACTATTAAATGTATTCAAAAGTGTGGGAGCTCGTTTCTAGACTAAGAATTAAAGATTTCTGAACATTAGAACTGTCTAAGTACATTTAGCATCTTCTGCTTACCTTTCTATCAAATCCACTTTGTTATGAACTTCCACCATTGAGTCCAGTAAATGGCTGGGAAGATTCAGATTCTTCAGAACTGACAGCACAGTTGCTTTCTGGAGGATGGTTTCTGGATGAGTAATATCCCTCACATGAACTATAAGATCCTAGCAAGCATCAATATATAAGACAATTACTTAATAAAATACATCAGTTAGCAGGTTGTAGAGATTTTACACACCAATGTAAAACAAACCCAGTCAATCAAACTAGTTACAGAATTCAGACTTCAAATAATAACTGATCAATTTTTTCAAAGCTAAGGCTGTGTAACAATAAAGCTTAAAAAATACTGGGGAAGGAAAAGAGTGAGCTCCAAAATGGTTTTAGGGTAATGGCTGAAAAAAATGTTTCAAAATGAGGGAACACCCCCACTTAACTTGTAATTATGTTTTTACATTTAAAATGCAGAAGATTATCCTCATCCTTAGCTCCTGAGATACTATTATTGCTGCTTCACTTAGAAAGTGTTATACAAAAGTTACCAGTTTCAAGTACATACACAATCATGTTTGCTGTGATAAAAACGAAGCAACCAAATTCAGTATTTGCATTCACAGTGTTTCATCATCTTTATTCAAGATACTGCCTCAAACTTCCGAAAATCAGTGAGAATTAAATTTCACGCCTTTCATTTAACACTTCAAAATGAGAAACAAACAGGATAATTGCAGCCAGCTTTTGAAAGTCCTATTATTACATGGTGAAGTCTAATTCTCAGCAGTATTCCAGCATGTAGTTACCACTGAATTTCATTACCTTTGATGATACAGGCTTTTTGTTTAAATGTCTGTGTATGCAGACTTACACTTTGCTATAACACAGGAAACTAACTTTAATGAGAAAATGATTGGAAAAGTATATTTATGTTTATCACATGCTGCCTGCATCACATCACAATCACCCACTCATAGTGCTATAGGAAACCTGAAGTTAAAACCAGATCATTCCAGAGGCTTTATTTCATTTTTAACTCTTAAGAAAGCTAACCTCAAATTATTCAGATGCAGTGTTTAGGTTTTCAGATATTTAATGAGTAAAGTCTAAGTTACCTGGTTTACGCTAGTGAAGGACACATATACTCCAAAAAAACCCTTTCTGAAATCTCATCATATCTATACATTCTGCATAATTTCAAGTATGAGAAAATGGGTTTATGGTGAGATACATCATTATCTTAGGAGCCCAATACTAGTCAGCCACATGCTTCACTAAGAGCAGTATTCCAATTAACTTCTTTTTTTGAAGGAGTGAGGATTATCCAAAAGGAAATTGACTTCTCAATTCTTATAGTCAACTACTTACTGAGTAAACCACTTCTTCTAAGGTAGCTGAAAAGGACTCAACCAGATTATGTGGGAGATCAGTCAGAAATCCAATGGTGTCAACATAAATAACTGCCATATGTGAGGGCAGATAGCCAGCATGGGCTGTAATATCAAGAGTGGCAAACAGCTGATCTCTGGGCTGAATTCCTGCTTCCCCAGTCAAGGCTTTGATCAAAGTAGTTTTTCCTAATTAAAGGAAAAAAGACGAGATTTTGGTGGCTTGTTTCAAGTAAAAATTTAATTTGCAAGGCTCAGGTGAGTTGCGCGATGTAACACATTTTTTCAGATCTATTTAATTTAAATCTAGGCTATGCTTCCCTGGAGATGTTCAGGAGTTATCTGGACACAAACCTGAGTAATGTGTTCTAGGTGACCCTGCTTGAGCAGTTAGGGTGGAGATGATCCCTAGTGGTCCCTTCCAACCCCAACTATTCTGTGATTCTGTGATTAGTTATCTATATGATGTTAGGAAATCCAAAGACAGTCTTAACTTTTGAAAACTGGAATTGGATTTAAAGCCACAGCTGGAAGCTATGCTGCAAAACTGCAAGATGATCAAATACTGAACTGACCTGCAAAGTGACCTACCCACATCCCTCACCTCTCAGACTATCTGAAGAGCACTGCCATGACAGCATTAGAAAGCATACTTACACACTCCTCAGTGCTTCTGTTGTCAAACAATTCAATATTTACTTGTTAAAACCAACAGTAAACAGAAGCACTAATAATTCATAGCTTACTAGGTTGACGCTTTCATTACACATTTCCTCATGAACTTATCACTGAAGACATTCATTTAACTCAATGAATATTTCATAGAATTTAGTCATTAAAGAGCTCAGTATATACCCTGGCTGAAGTATTTAAATTATGTGTACAATACTGCAAAATATGTATATTTGATTTTTCAGCTTTAAAAGTATGGAAGGAGTAATGGGTTCAAACTAAAACAGGGGAAGTTCAGGTTAGATATAGGGAAGAAGCTCTTTACTGTGAGGGTGGTGAGGCACTGGAACAGATTGTCCAAAAAAGCGGTGAATGCTCCATCCCTGGCAGTGTTCGAGGCCAGGTCAGGCGTTCCTGCCCATGGCAGTGGGGGGTGTTGGAATTAGATAATCATAAGGTCCTTTCCAACCCAAACCATTCTATGATTCCATAACATAAAAATTAGTACAAGGTAAGTTTGTTTTTATAAAGATGTTGAATAAGAAAATGAAATGGGTCTTAAGATAATGTAACCTGAAAAAGTATCTAGTCCAAAGGCTATTTATGCCTTGTGTATGAAAAACTTCAGCTTAATTTAGATTCTGAGAACATCTCAGAACACTATACATCAATCAATGAAAAGCTACAGTGCTTCTTAAGCATATTTCCACATCAGCTGCTACATCTCCTGAGTTTTCCTCCTGTGCCTCAAGCCTTCACAGTGATCCAAATATCAACATACTTTTCTCTCACCCATTCTGATCAAGTAATAGAGATTCATACATAGGGACACTAAAAGTATAGTCTTCAGCACTGTATGTAAAATCTTTTTGGCACAACAGGTACTAGGCATTTCTCCAAAACATATCTTCAAGACCAAAAAACCAAAAGAACTAACTACAAGCAGCATAATTTGCTTTCCTAACTATACCTTAATTGACACATACTCATTACACAGTTTAAAAACTAATTAAAAGAAGAAGCCTATTCACACTGAAATGAGATTCTGGCTAGAGATTCTAATTAAAAAATAGACAATGTAAGCTCTTTCGTGCTACAGTTTCATGAGGTTTTGCTTACCACAATTAGTATAACCCATTACTGAGATAATCGGAAACTCGCGTTTTTTGCGTTGAGTTCTAAGTAAAGACCTTTTCCTCCTTAGTTTCTCCAGGGCATTCCTAATTTTAAGTTCTTTTTCTTTCAAGATACGATATTGTATCTCCATAAATGTTTCACCTGAAATATACAAATGAATAATTGGCAGAATATTCTACAAGAGAAACAGTAAACCAAGTGATGTTGCGCATTTGGAAATCGGCGACTTAGTGCTAGGGCAGCTGAAGCTATAAACAAACAACTAAAACTACGCATTTTTGCCTAAGAGTCAGTTACAACTAATTATTAAAATATGCACTAAGCACTCTAGAATAACCATGTACACTTACGATAAACCCCTGTGGCAGCAAACAGTCTGTTCATGGCCACTTACTGAGCCAGAACAGACCAAAACTTTAAGCTACTTTCCAACACATTTTTGTATGTTCACTTAATTAGATGCAGAACACAAACAGCTTTTCCTCCTGGCCTCCTCCAAATAAATAAGATGCAATTAATATTGTTCAAAGGCTATGGAGAAAATAAATCCTCTAATTCATGAGAATTTACCTGAGCCCATGATGTATCTTGATCCACCTCTCTGCTGATCTAGCTGAGACACCTCATTTTTCAGGTTTGACCTGGCAGTGGAGTGACAGTTAATTAAGAGCAATTTTCTTTAATCAAGCTATCCTAAAATGCCTAACAAATGTGAAGCAGTAGTGATATTCTAATAGCACAAACAAAACCGCTAAATGACAGAGCTTTAAATAAAACCTGCTCATGGTGAGAAGCATGGCAACAGATTTCCACATTTTCCTAGCTTCTCAATGTGGTTTGAAAAAGCGTGCAACTCTTTTAGCAAGTTATAATGGCTATTCTGAAATTTCAGAGAGCCAAAGATGGTCCTGATGCATCCATGCAACTCACACCAACTGCCATGTACAAACATGTCTATACCATATATGACACAAATGGTGTCATTTTTCTTCATAGTATAGTACTATAAGTTTTGTTACTGTAAAGAAATAGTCACTAAACTATGTGAATATCAGTACGTGATTTGCACAGCTCAAGGTACCTGAGAAGTGGAATTTCAGCCAGTGCTATCTGAAGTTTTGCTTCTTTGGTCCGGGCATTACAGCGAAAAATGTGAAGTACAACCGTGTATCTGTCAAAGACTTTCACACCCCAGGCATCTTCTAGTTCTTTCTTTAGCCATGTAAGACAAAATAACCTAGATGTTTTCTGTCCCCCACAGAATCTGTAGATCAATTCCTACATAGCACTACAGTTACAGTTAGCTGATGGACACTTGACCTTAGAGGATTTCAGGACACTTGAACTTAAGAGGATTCCATTTCAGTGGATGGGCAACGATTATGAGCACACAAAGGCAAAACTGGTTGACCATGAAGAAAGGTGTTAAAGAAAGTTTAGAGGGCAGAACTTTATGTCTGTACCTATTAAGAATCCTTCCACTGCCTTCGACAGATTCTGACAACAGCCCTTAACAGCATATCTCAGAATCAAGAATCTCAGTGGTTAAGTCCTTGTAAAAAAATAATTATGAAATGCTGTGATGGGAAATGATAGGGATAATAGAGGAAAAAGAAAAAAAAATACCAAAATTAAACAAACAAATTATAGACAGCAAGGCAAAAAAAATTATTTCCTAAGCAGCTTTTCACAAAATACTTGAAAAACCCCAGTCAACGAACCAAAACCCAAACAACCCTCCCCACCTTTGTTCTAATTCAGCAAAAGACACTTAAAGTATGCAATAGGTCCCCTCTGCTCTCTCTAAAATCCAGAATGCTTGTTTCACACATGTTCTCAAGCACTTTCTTGAATTAACCCTATCAAATTGCTCTTAAGGTTCAGATCTGTACGAGAAAAACTTTTTAGCAAATGCAGAACTGTAAGAACACATACTATAAATTAGGGAATATCAACTAGAAAATTGAAATGAAACATTTTCAACTTACATTTTATCAATAAAGTGCTTAAAGTAACTTTATTAGAGATATTTACCATCTCTGTTCATTTTATAATCAGGGAAAGCGTTCAAAACTACCAGCAAAGCATTATGTTTATGGATTTTGCATGCATTTTACACCCTGTATGATGCTGTATACACAAAAAACCTAAAAAAGTATGTATTTCAGTTTGTCTAAGCATTTCAAAGAGCATCTATAGTTTATGTACCAGTTGTTTTACTCCTAGTGTTCAAAAAAGTGAATCATGCTCCTTTCCCCACCCATTTAAAATATGGTTTCTATTTAAGGGTTAGGAATGAAAGTTTCAATATTTGAAACATTTAAATACAAGCTTGCTCTGAATTTACACCTCGTATTAAAAATACAGTACAGTGTCCCACAGAACTATGGGAAAATAAAGACACTATCCATGTAAGTATAAAAACTTCTGCATATAGCTAATCCAAAATGTTGACATTCTTCATAACAAAAGCTAGGCTGTCACCTTTAATTTGTGAAAAAAAGACCCTAAGTAACTTTTTCAACATTTTCAGTGGGGTCAGTGGTAAATGCAGGAGCATGGTTATTAGATTGCTCGAAAATTTCATGCACAAGAGCTGGAAATACATAAATATCTACCAGACAAATGTAAAAGGAATTAAGTTTCCTTTCAACAAAACTCCAGGTGTGTCCAGGTGGCCACATATATTACCACTTGCGAATTCAGTGTCATAACTGACCCTACTTCTTGTAAAATCAAGAGCTTCTGAACAACAGTGATTCAAAGAAACTTATTTTATACTCTATTTAATTACCTTTGTTAGTGAAGATATTCTTTCCACATTCAAGAAGACAGCTGTCACTTGGGGCAATTTTTTAATCTTTTCTAAAAGATGGATAACCATTGCAAAATACAGTGTTAAATGTCAATTCTCTTTTTAAAATTCACAGAATATAAAACCATTTTGCACAGAGCAGAATGCTCATAAAATATTCAAATGGCATCATGTTCTTTGCTCACAGAAGAGTTGTAATTGCACTAGTTTAGTACTATGTCAAGAACAGACGCCAGTTTCACTTGTGTCAGTCACATGAATGTAGGGATTAAGTTGACTCACACATTTTCAGTGATCTCAGATTAATTGTACTCTGTGCTGCTTTGTAACCTCAAGAAAATTCTTTGATGCTTGTTTGCAAACCTGCACGATGGATGAACAACATTCTCTCTTCAGCTTTCTTACATATCTTTAAACAGTTCAACTGCAGAAACCTTCCATTTAGAATGCTGCAGGACTGAAAAAATCTCCATCCTTACCTGTTAAAACCTGGAAGTTTCCTTTGCCAAAAATTAATTTCTTGTCAGGATTTTTTGTAGGAATAACTATTTTATCTAAAACTGTCCAGTTCTGAAGGGTATCTACAAGAGCAACGGCTTCAGCAACCTGTAATTCAGCTTTAGGAATACAAAAAAGGAAAAAAAAAGATTATAATATACCATTATAACTTCGCCCAGATTTCCAATAACTATAGTACGTGCATGAAAAGGGAAACAGTAAGCTACACTAAAATTCGACAAGGCTATTTATATCAACCTATTGCATAAGGAGCAAAATGTCTTGCCTCTAATCAGAGTAATTTACTTCTACTTTGATGCAATTTTATCACACAAAGCATCTTTCTACCAGTACAAATTATTTCCACGGTTGTTGATCTAGAGGAATTTTTAACTGTATTGTCAGCAAAGAAATTATCAAGCTTTTTGCCTTAACAAGTGAAATAACTAACTAGCTGGAAAATAAATTATGTTATTTCAGATGAGCACAAACCTGGGTGATTAATTCCTTTGTGTATTGTGGCAATATTTAAAGAATTACTAATATGACATATCCTGCTGCTAACTTTACTGCTACTTTTTCATAAAGGACTTACACTGATTTATGACTTGATAAAACCAGCAGATTCCGATCCTGTATTCTGGTTCATCAGTCACTTTAAAAAAAACACATCTACATGGCAAAGCACTGACTTCTGAGGACTTTGTGAAATGACAAACACTACATGGGCATATCCTGGTAGATAATAGTTGTGCATGAGCCAGCAATGTGCCCTTGTGGCCAAGAAGGCCAGTAGTATCTTGGGGTGCATTAGCAAGAGGATTGCCAGCAGGTTGAAGGAGGTCATCCTCCCCCTCTACTCTGCTGTGGTGAGGCCTCACTTGGCATACTGTGTCCAATTCTGGCTCCCCAGCAAAAGAGAGACATGAAGCTCCTGAAGCAAGTCCAGTGAAGTGCTACTATGATTATTAAGGGTCTGGAGCATCTTTCATATGAGGAAAGGCAGAGAGAGCTGGGCCTGTTCATCCTAGAGAAGAGAATGCTCAGGGGTGATCTGATCAATGTGTATAAGTATCTGAAGGGAGGGCTTCAAGAGGATGAAGCCAGACTCAGTGGTGCCAGGCAGTAAGACTAGAGGCAGGGGCATAAACTGAAACAAAAGAAATTCCACCTGAACACAAGGAAAAACTTTACTGTGAGGGTGACTGAGCACTGAAATAAATTGCATAGAGACATTGTTCAGTCTCCTTCCCTAGAGATTCAAGACCCAATCCTGAGCAATGTGTTCTAGTTGACCTTGCCTGAGCAGGGAGGTTGCGCTAGATGACCTCTGGTGGTCCTCAACCATTCTGTGGTATCAGATCAGAGTATCCAGTTTTGATTTCCCCCACTTTTCCTCCTTTCATAACAGATTTTCCAATTCCTTCTACATCGCAAAGCCAAATTTATATATCAAATATGTTACCCTGGTCAAAAAGGTAATACATTTTTAAAGATAACCACAATCCTCTTCCTCCTCATATTGTTAGTGTTCCTTGTAAGATTTCCTGTTGTACCTGTGGTGTTTCAACAATCAGTCCAAACCATTTGTTCAGAATTCAGGCTCTTCATCTGGAGGGCGTAAATAAATGGAAACGGATCACTGCCATTCTTCTGCATGTCTGGACAGAAAGGTGCCTTCGTATTTTATTTATTTTTCAGTTGTAAAATGGGACTGCTTATGTAAATTTTGAAAAGGTTACAACCTTTTTCTGCAACATAACAATTTGTTATAATAAGCAGTACTAAAAAAACCTAAATGAGATTTAGGTTCATCACAAAATTGGAGTACAAGAAGAATCATATATAAACTGTCTATATACAAAAAGCTAACTTATGAGATGCTTAATCCTTTCCAACTTTGTAATCAGAGAAATATTTCAAGGAGTATCAAGTTAATAATATATCTTAATTGTGCATGATTAATACCTATATATTAGACAGCTACAAGGATTTAGATGCACCCCAGGAAAACCTACTTTCTGCAGGTCTGTGCTGCTTTGCTGAGGATGTTGCTCTAACACACTTCACTTTACAGCTTTATATTTAGATAATTTCCATTAAGTGGTCAAGACCAGGTTGGATGGGCTTTGAGGAACTTCTTCTGTCCATGGCAGAGGGGCTGGAACTAGATGACCTCTAAGGTCCCTTCCAACCCAAGCCATATGATGATGCCAGGAGAGTATTCTTGCTTTTCACCCAACTCCTGGGTAAGCCTAAGAGTGCAGGACTCCTGCCTGCCTGGCCAGACAGCAAGGCTGAAGCCTGAAGGCTATTAACGTTCTGCTAAGGAGGGTGAAACACTTCTATTTCCTTAAGCAACCTTAAAGCTCCATACACAGAGTCGTTCTGCTCTCCAAGCCCCAAAGCTATGGTGATCCAAAAGTCAAAGCACAGATCTGCTAACACTCACTGACAGCACATTGTCTCTTAAAAGGTTATCAGAGATCAGCCACGAAGACTTTTCATCAGAGCCTGTATTTCGCTAGCTGTCCCAGACAGTATTTCTATTGTACCACTCCAGTAACGGATCTACTTTACGCTAATGGCACTCACTCCCTACAAGTACTCCTGCGGGCCATAGAGACCTAGAACGGGAGAAAACCGAGAAGTGGCGCGGCTGGCTGCCAGGACCCACTGTCGGATGACCGTCCGAAGCCTCCCCATACCCCAGCCCCGGCGCGGCCACGCACCAGTGGTGAGCGGCGATTTCTTTGGGCCCCACTTGACCGCCGGGTGCACCACGACCACGCGCTGCACGCCGGGCTCCACAGCCAGAGGAGAGGGGCCCAGCAGCTCCTCCAGCTCCGCCTCATCCTCATCCTCATCCTCCTCTTCTTCTTCTTCTTCTTCTTCTTCATCCCCGCCGGCGCTCGCCGCTCCGTTCCACCGCCCTCCGCCGCCTGCCCGTGGTGGTTCACTCCTGCCCGGCGGCCGCTGGGGAGCCCGTAGGCCAGCGGCGGCGCTGAGCGGGCGGGCGGACAGCGGCCCGCCATGGCAGCGGGCCGCGCCGAGAGCCGCCACCACGAGTCGGCAGCGCGCAAGGAACGACTGCGAGATGCGGCCAGGCCCCATAATCACCCCTCCTCCGGTCAAAACAGCTGCAGACACCACTACAACCTCATCCTTCCGGCCCTCACCCGGCCGCTACGGAAGCCCGACGGCATTAACGCACCCCGAATGGGCGGTATCGAGCCACGTGACAGCGGCCCACGCCCCTGATAGGCCTGGCGGTGCGGAGGGATGGGCCGTGATTGACGCGGGTCTGCAGACGGGGCTCAGGCCGCCGCAGTAAGGGGCGGGGGAGCGGCTAGCCAAGGGGCGGTGTGGGCGCGCACCCCGGCCTGCGGATCGCGGCCACGGCGCAGGTGAGTGACAGACCCCGGGTTTGACGCACCGCGTTTCATACTTCTCTGGCACGACCCGGGGTCTCGGGTCTCGGGCTTCCCGCGTCCCATCACAGCGACGGTGTTGTTCCTGAAGCAGCCCTGCCTGTGCGGGGTGCGGGCCGCCGGCGTTGCGGGGTCTGCCCCGGGAGAGGAGGGTTCAGCGGGCCGTATGGCCGTGGGAACTTAAGGCTCTCTCACGGGCGGCGGCTTTGTAGCGCTGCCGCCTCAGGGCTCCTGAGGTGCCACCTGCGAATTCGCCTGCCTGAAGTAATGTGTTTCTCGGAGTCGCATCCGTTTCTGCGGACTGGTTTTGCGGGGGGCTTTCCGACTTGGTTTTGAGGGAGCTGCCTGGAACTGTTGCAGTGTGTCCAGAGGAGTCGACAAAGATGATCAGAGGGCTGGAGCACTTCTATGAAGAGAGGCTTGAGAGAGCTGGGCTTATTCAGCCTGGAGAAGGTCTCTGGAGAGACCTTATAGCAGCCTTCCGGTACCTAAAGGGGACCTACAGGAAAGCCGGAGAGGAGCTTTTTACAAGGGCATGTAAGGACAGGACAAGAGGGTAATAACTTTAAACTGAAAGAGTTACATTTAGATTAGATATTAGGAAGAAGTGCTTTACTATGAGAGTGGTGAGGCACTGGCACAGGTTGCCCAGAGAAGGTGTGGCTGCCCCATCCCTGGCAGTGTTCAAGGCCAGGCTGGAGTGAGCTTTGAGCAACCTGGTCTAGTGGAAGGTGTTCCTGCCTGTGGCAGGAGGGTTGTAACTGGTCCCTTCCAACCCAAACCATTCTATGGTTCTATGAATTAATTCTCTTTTTTTTTTCCTCTTTTCTTGACAGTTTTTGGCTGCTGTTTCACCCGCAAGAAGTAGAGCCTTGATAAGTTTTTAGCACTACTGATCTTGGTGAATTGCCTCAAAAGAAGTGCTGCTCTTGTTAGCTTGCTGCCTATACTGCTGAAATAATGTAGCGGAAATGATAGCCGAGCCCAACACAGCCAATAACCTTCCCAGCCAAAAGTAAGACCTGTCAGAGGTTGCCTGGAGAATTTATTGGTAAATTAAGGTGCTGTCCCTTGAATTTGTGCCCCACAGATACTGGGCAGTCTACCATGTGTCGTTTTGGTGGGAGGGGGAAAAAGCAGGGATTTGCTATGCACTATGTCTTGTTACTAATTTCTCCACTTTATTCCCTTTATGTATTGTTTAGCATCTTCTTAATGTAGTGCTTTATGCAGGAACCTTGGCCTTACAAGCTTTTCTGTGCCTTATTCTGTGCACCCCTGTGGCAGGGGGGTTGGAACCAGGTGGTCTTTAAGGTCTCTTCCAACCCAAACCATTCTATGATTCTGTGATTATTCACCACAGTGGAAATAAACCTACTTTGAGGAAAAAAAAAAAAAGGGCAGATTGATAGTCAACACATGTTCACTTCAGCTGTGGATTTGGGGATACTGAGCAGGAAGACTGCTAAGTAATCTGTAATCTGCCTGTTGGCACTGCAGAGGGAATTGCTTCTCTTTTTTTTTTTTTTAATTAGGATATGTCATGTCTTCTTCCTTTCATAATGTATTTCTCCAGTCATCAGTTGAGGTGATCTATGAACCAAATATATTCATATCATTGTCTGCAAAGTGGTATTTAGAAGTTCTACTAGAGCAGATACAAATAGATAAAAGGTAAAGCTAAAGCATTTGGGCATATCTTGTCTAGTTTCAACGGGTGAAGCTGCTTAGGAGTCCAGTGCTGCATGCATTCGTTGCAGCCCAATCTTTGCTGATCCTGCCACCTTCTGAGGATGTCTGCTCTAGGTCTTTTGCTTCATTAAGCTCTAACAAAGGCTGAGAGGTGTATTCCTCATATTCCATGATAACAATTAATATAGCTTCCCATATGTCCTTTCCAGTATGTTTCATCTGAAGCCAGCCTCTTACTTGTGAAAGTGTCAGAAGGGCATCTGGCAATTGCTTACCTGAGTTTCTTATGTTGCTTCTAAAAGATGAAACAGCTGTATTGAAATTTCTAATTTTAAAAGTCTACGTAGGATTCTTCCAGTAGCATAGGTTAATTGTTCCTTTTATGCAGCTAAAGCAATGTTATCTTTGTTAAATAGGTAGCTTTCTTTTTAAGGGTGAGTCACTAAATCTGCTCCAAATGTTTATTGAAATGAGAAAACTGAATTCAGAAATTCTTGGAACAGTATTGTGTTTGAGGACTAGATGAAGGACTTCGCCTCCTTCCAGCTTCAAGATGTTTTATCTCATCACTAGTACTTCCAGTGCTAGTGAAAGGACTGTATTGTGGCAGGCATATGAGATCAAAAAGAGTCAGAGCCATACAGGGTATAAAAGCGAAAATTAGGATAAGATAGGAATGCCTGTGCTTCCTACTGATTGCTGATGGAAACAAAGTGAATAGCAGGGAATTGTTTCTTACCAGCATGAGGCAGTGAATTTAGGTATACAAAAGTGCTCGGTATGGTATAGACTAGCAGAGGAGAGCAAAAAACCCACTAGTTCAAAATTTGTCAAACCTACAGTTGCACTCCTATAGTTGAAAAGATATTAAATAGAGAGATGTATAAGAACTGCTGCAGAATTGATCATGTCATCCTCAACTAGATCCAGTGGTTCCTACTTTGCTCAAGAAGGTTAGAGGACATCTTAATTCTTTTAACAGTTTCTTCAACAGAAACTTAGTTGTGCAAATAAAAACTCAACCAAAACATCTCTGTTGATCTCTAAGTGGTTTCATGAAGTTTGGTTTCTAGGCTCTGGTCTAGTTCCTGCGAATGTTTAAGTACCTGCCTTATGAACAGTCTTACTGGAAACACCAGTATTAAAAGGGAAAAAAGAGAAAGGAAAAACATGAGTGTTGATAATGCCTGTATTTTAAAAATTTCGACTTCTGTGTAGATTGTCTGTTGTAGCATGGTGCTTCCTATGGCATTGCTACGTGCTGTGGTGCACTGATAACCAAAGCAGTTCAGAAAAGTAAATGGCTTTTTAATATTAGTATTTAGTGCTTTTTGCATTTGTTGAGTGTTTTAAGACAGATGCCTTAGTGCATGTGTGAAAGTTACTCTAACTGGTTTCATCACAGAGATGTTGCTTTACTTGGCGTTGTTAGCCCAATGTGAGGAAGTTATCGATCATCTGCTTTCTTATTCTTGCAGGCTTTGCTGAGCTTTGTTAAGCATATACCAGGCATTCCCTTACTTTGTGGAGCCCCTTTTGCTACAGGTACATTTTGCCTGGCATAAGCTGACTAAATAGCACAGGGCAAGTAGATATCATCTGTAGCGCCATCCTTCAAGATGTTCTTGGGAAAAGACACATGAGTTAAAACTTCAGAGAAGTATATTCTAGACAGATACTAAAAGTCGTGCATGATTAGACAAGTACTTGACTGAACTGTCCTGCAGCAGTGATGATTTTTTAGTTATTTGTTTTAATTCATCTTGGAATCTAATATAGTTGCTGTAATCAAATACAAGGCATTTATTTTTATGATGGCGTGGAGCAAGTTGCTAAATAGTGCATGCAAACAAATCAGGAAAAGTTTTTGAGAGTGTGTTGAGCGTTACGTTTAGGTAAAATGCAGCAACAGGTAACACATGTTATCATAATGTTGGCTGGCATCAGACTTGTAGTTCTAGTGAAATGGTGCGAGTCAGAACATGTTAGTCCAGCCCCATAATGTAGCATACTGCTTTGAAATCAAGAGTGGAAGGATTTAACTACCTAGGATAAGTAGCTCCTTGATGAACATGTTTGGGTTCTTTTTGTTGATTTGTGGTCTGTAGAAGGATCTGGGAAGAGCTGACTGGCATCAGAAAAGCAGTACATGTTGCTGTCTCTTGCTGCTTTTCTTTTCAACTAGGAAGTCTCTGGTGGTGCTTGAGACACTTAATCTCTGTGACTTGCAATTGCAAATCAAAGAAAACATTTGAAAACTTTTGCAAACTATTGCTTATAGCATGCTGACTCACTTGTGAACTATATAGCTCATCCCTCTCTTTTCTGTGACATGAGTATTGGTAGGATGAACTGATGTAATGATTGGTTTGCCTTGAATATGTTTCTTGGCTTCCATCTGTCAAGCACTGAGGCATATTTTGAACTTCTCTATAACAAGATATTAATTGAATTTAACTTTCATGGGACTTTTCTCTGTAGGGAAGTTAAGCATTTGCATCATTGTATTTAGAATGTTGATATATTTAGAGTTTTATATTTATATAGAATTTTTATAGGAGTCTTTGGAGACCTAATTCTACATCGCTTATGGTAAAGTGTGCCAATAGATTAAAAAAGTAAATGGAGATTTGTTAACTATGAACTTCTGTCTGCTCACACTAATAAAATAACATCAGGACCTTGGTCCTGCAGTTGATGCTATTCAGCCTTGGGATTTGCTTTACAGAGGCAATGTCTGACTGAAACAGTCTTGGGAAGACAGCAGTAGTGGTTATCTGGCACTGATAAACCTAGCTGGAGTTGAGCTGGTTTTGCCTCCACAGCACAGTTAATTCTCCGTCTGGGTTAGCCAACAGTAGATATTGGAGAGTTGACTGTGTCTTACAATGTAATACACTGTTTTATACTTTGTAAAGTGATCGTTTGTGTTAGCACACTTTCTTGTTGCAGCAGTATCAGCAAAATGAAAGTAACTGTGCACTCTCATATTTACGCTTTTTTTGGTGCCTTATATTATGAGTCAGCTAGCTTCATGTCCTGGCCACCATAGTTTAAAAGGAGGCCATAGCAGCCAGCTACCAGTACTGGACCTGCTGCACAAGTGGGATCCAGCTCATCTGTTCAAACGTGACCTTTGGCAAAGCCTATTGTTAGCACTGAGAACGATGAAAAGTGGCATGATTTCATTGCAGATAAATGTATGGCTTCAGATCTCCCAGAAGGTGCATCTTTATTTTCCTCCATCATACTAGCAATGACCTTCAAATGAAATTTCTTATGTCTTTTTTCTTCAGCATGTTTTATAGACAAGGTAAAACAGTTTCTTCCTCTTGCTTCAAATTGTAGACCCATCAAATGTTATTACTTTCTTTTGTTTAGAGCACTCACAAAGTGAATGCATACTCATGTTATTGTTTCATAGTGCAAAGCTCTTCAGTCAGCAAATGCTGGCTTAAGTCAACATCAGGATTCTGTTTCATTTACTTGCTTTCTACTTTCTTGATATCCTTGATAGTTTTGCTGTTTTCAGTGTATCTTGCCGGAAAGCAAATAGTTTGAAAAAGGCCCCAAATTTCTGGTGTACTTTTAAAGTCAGCTGTTTTGTTTCTAGTAACAAAATGACATAATTTCCAAACAAGTAATTAAAAACATTTAAATACCTATATAAGCTCTTGATTTCTTCTGTTGTTTGTATTGAAGCGTAGTTTTGTGTTCTCACTGCTAACCTCTTCAATGTATCCATTACACTTCAGAGAGAATGCTGTCCATGATGAGACTGTGCCTGAGTCTGCTGTGCAGAATGGCAGCTGTGTGAGAAATGGCAACCTGAAAACACCAGTAAGTTGATTTTTAAAATACCCCCCCCATGTTTATTAAATAGGAATTTATTTTCTGTCTCATTCAATTGTTACAAAATTGAGTATTACATAAACCGATCATAATATGATACATTGTTGTGGTTTAAGCCCAGCGGGTAACTTGGAACCATGCAGCCACTCACTCACCCCTGTTCTTCCCTCCACCATGCTCTCAGAGGAGTGGGGAGGAGAATTGAAGGAATGTAAATGCCAGAGGTTGAGATAAGAACAGTCCAATAACTAAAGTGTAATAGAAAACTAGTACTACTAGCATCAATAATAACAATAATGATGGGGAAATAACAAGGGGAGTGAATATGAAACTGAAAGGGGAAAATCGGAAGAGAAAATAATAAAACACAAGAAATACAATTGCTCACCACCTGCTGACTGATACCCAGCCAAACCAGAGCACTGATCTGGGCCTTCTGGCTAACTCCCACCATTTCATATACTAGGCATGATGTGCTGTGGTATGGAATACCCCTTTGGCTAGTTTGGGTCAGGTCTCTGCTTCCGCCCGGCTTCTTTTGTCCCTCCTCACTGGCAGAGCATGAGACTGAAAGTCCTTGATCAGGGTAAGTGCTGCTTAGCAACAACTGAAAACATAGGTGTGTTATCAGCATTGTTCTCAGACTAAAGCCAAAACACAGCACTGCACCAGCTACTAAGAAGGAGAAAAATAACTTACAGCTGAACCCCAAACATGCAGTCTAGTCACTGGATGCAGCTTGACCTCAAATTTTATTTGGTGTCAGAACCTCAGTGCTGGCTTTTAAACAGTCAGTTCATTTCAGTGAGTGTTTTTCCTTAGCTGTGTATTGTGTGTAGCTGATGTTAATTTGAAGGTTCTGTGTTTACCCTGTGAGTGAAAAGATGTAGAAGAGTTTCTGTGCTTGCTGTCTATTCTGCAGAAACTACAGCTGCCACTGAAAAATGCCTTCTGGATAGTACACAACTGGTCAGAAGCTTCTTTCCTGTTATACATTCCTATGATTATGACTCATTGTTGAGATAAAATTCAAACTGGTAAACCCTTTCTTTCATTCCCTTCCAGTATGGTCATGTTTGATAAGACTTTATTTGTGTCCTTGAAGCTTAAAAGTTAGCACCCTGGGGAAATCATTACAATGAGAGTAAAATAGACTTGTTATTAGGGGATAATTTATGTGTTGGCTGTTATGTGTTATGTTTTCTCACATCTTTTTTTACTTGACTCGTTTCAGAGAGAGAAGCGGAAGGTCCCACAGCAGTGTGAGAACATAAGGAGAAGTTCTGCCAGTAGCAAAAGAGTGAGCCGGCTGCAGAATGGCCAAGTGGTTGAGGCGGTTACGTTGTTTGAAGTGGTTAGCATGGGGAAGCAGGCCATGCAGGTATTTCTGGTTCTGAATTCTGAAAGGAGTTGGTGGAGGGAAGATAGATAGATAGATAGAGTGCTCATTTCAGTTATACTCTGGAGCACTGAAATTTTGGTCTGTTTTGGCACAGGTGGAGAAGAAATATGTTTGACTGGAAAACTTTTATGAGCATGACTGTTGAAAAGAATGCATCTTCAAGAAATTAGCAAAGAAGGAGCTGTCAGATATTTGAAAAGGGGAAGGAAACATGTACCTAAACCAGTGTTCCTAAAGCAATGTCTGAACATACTGAACAATGAGCAATGTCTGAACATACAGAAATATAATTATTCTAAAAATACCAAAAAGGTTCATCATTAGAAAATTTTGCTTGATCAGGATTCTGAAAATCAGACCCTTTTTTCCTCCCCCCTGAGAGGTTGCCTTTTGGTTTTTTTTTGGTTTTTTTTTTTTTTTTTTTTTACCTCCATTCCAATACAGTTTGACAGCATTTTGCAAAATAGTCAGGTTCCCCTTGCCTCTGTGTAGTTAAAAATTTTCTTCACTGTGAGGAAGCCCACCTCCCCATACTCTGTGAGCATATATTATGTTTGTCTATATGTACGAAGGATTAAAACCTGGAGCCCAAATATTCTTATACGGGGTTATACCTATGTCTCTACTATGTAGTGTCTGTAAGCAAAGTGCTTGTGTGCACACATGAAAAGTACATTTATATTTTGGATGCAAGACCTCAGTTTTTCAAGATGTTTCTGTGGATGGACGTTTGCCATGCTATAGCTGTGTTAACTTGAGTAGAGCTCCTTGAAGAGCTCAGCTTTTGCTGTGCAAATCATAAATTGCTGTGCAAATCATAATGTGAAGGGCTTGGAAAGGCAGCAGCTGAAGTCCGTACTGCTGCTGCAAGAACTCATTAGACCTGTGTGGCACTAGAAGTGGGTTGAAGCCTGGATGGCCTGCCCCAGCAGGCCTGTGTCACATACAGGCTGTACTGCCCTAGAAATGAAATTTGGAGTTGGTTTTCAGCTTCAGTGTGGTATGTGAACTGTTTCAGGCTACTGCACAAATAGGGTGCTGAAGAAGACAACTCCCAGAAACAGTTGCTAATATTAATTAGTAGATTGTGCAGAGGTTAAATGTGTTGTGAGGTGTTTAATTTTTTATTTTTAAGTGAAACTGTGACCTGGGTGCTTGCAAGAAGTCAGGAGGATGATGTTTTGGTTGATTTATATTAAATTAATTGAAGCTGTGGCTGTTTTCCCTATTAACAAGAAGCAAAGCATCTGTGAATGGCAACATTGCCCTGAGCAGAATTTGTGAATGAGCAGTTCAAGACTTCATTTTGCCCCAGAAAGTGTCTTTTTTTTTTATGTGCTATTAGAAATGGAACAAAATGGTGTGGAGTTTATTCTCGTTTTTATAATTTAATGTAGACAGAACAATGTTAGTTTGTGTCCTTGTCATGGATGTTGTTAGTGGAGTGCAGCATGCTGTGTTCAGCTCCTGACTAACGAGTTTCTTTAATCTTTTCTAGTCTGTAGTAGATGACTGGGTTGAAGCTTATAAACAAGACAGGAATGTGGCACTTTTAGATCTGATCAACTTCTTCATTCAGTGTTCGGGCTGTCAAGGTAATTTACCCTCTTAGTATCCCTTTTGATTGTCTGTGGGTGAGAGTAGTCTGAAGTATGCTTTCTAAAATGGAAAATCATGTATTTATAATCTGTACTGTTTGTTAAGATGGACTCCAGATGGGAAGGCCTAATAGTAAAGAATATTACTGGTTAAATTCCTTAACTGTGTTTATAGCATACCAGCTCTCAGAGTTGCATTTAAACATGGTTTGCAAGGTCAGGTTTCTGAAATAGCATGTCACATTGCTTTGCAGAATCCCCATATAGGGAAAATGGTTGTGATGACTGTACTAATTGAAATCCAATGTTTTAAAACATAAAATTTCAGTTGCTCTTTGTTTCATAACTTCCTAGTATCTTTTGTTTGGCTAGTATCTTTTTTTGAATATAAACAACCAGGAAATTAAGCTCCCTACTTTGGTGGCTGGAAAGGGAATCTCTTCCCTCAACCCTCTTGTGGTTACTTTTACAAGAGACTTATGATGCTGTCTATTTCATACAAACACTGAGACTGTCTGGGGACTGTCTGCTAGTGAAATGCTTCAGGATGGCAAGAAAGAGTTTTAAGAAGGCTGTTCTGTTAGCTTGAACTTTTGAGTGTATTTAAGCAGCTAGGCCTATGAGAAATCTGGAGAGGGACTTCTTACAATGTTGTGTTGTGACAGGACAAGGGGGAATGGCTTTAAACTGAAAGAGAGTACATTTAGATTAGGTATTAGGAAGAAATTCTTCACTGTGAGGGTGGTGAGGCACTGGCACAGGTTGCCCAGGGAAGCTGTGGCTGCCCCATCCCTGGCAGTGTTCAAGGCCAGGTTGAGTGGGGCTTTGAGCAACCTGGTTTACTGGAAGGTGTTCCTGCCTGTGGCAGGAGGGTTGTAACTGGCTGACCTTTAAGGTCCCTTCCAACCCAAACCATTCTATGACTATGATTTTACACTTCACAGTTTTGTTTTTGTTTTCTGGTCTTTTGCTTTCTCTTAGGGGAAGTGTTTTGGGGCCCTTGACTAGCAGTGGGCAAAATGTTAGTAAATCCTTGAAGCAAATGAATGGACAGAGAAAACACCCATGCCAGACCCCACAGGGCAGAATTCCTAATGTGAATTTCAGTTTTGGTTCATGAGTATTTTCTACTATAAATGAATTTATATGTCTTTCTATATCTATATTGTCCTTACCAGTGTCAACAGAGATAAAGCAGAGAGTCTGTCCTACATGTTTCTAAATTTTATATAAAATTCTTGCTGTGTTTTGGACTTGATTAATATAATAAGGTGTTGGTAACTCTTCTTGAAATACTACTTTTCTAGGCATGGTAACAGCAGAGATGTTTCAAAGTTTGCACAAGAAAGATGTCATGCAAAAAATGACAGAGAACTTTGATGAGGTAGGCAAAGCTTTGAGTTTGCATGTCTTGTTTATATAAACAGTAGGCTCTACGTTAATAGCCAACCTGGACAGAGTTTCTGCTGCTTAACAGGAGCTGTGTCCCATTTCCTTAATTTAGGAGATTTGGAAATTTTAAGATAAATTTGGTGTTCTAATGACCCATTTTAGCAGTAGCAGGATAATTTTTTTCTGTAAGCCACTCTTATTTTCAGGGTTTTATTCGGGCTAACTGTAGTCTTCATGAATCTGCCTTTCTCTTAGGAGTTCTTTTCATAGTGACTTTAAGAAGGTAAATATAACCCACCATTGCAGAAGGTAAACAGTTCCTTTAAAAATACAGTTGTAGGTGAGTGATGAACTAATTGAAGATTTATTTTTTTTTTTTAGCTGATATTTTTATTTGAATCTTCCCCTTCTGTTTTCCTGGTAATCTGAATTTTTAGAGTTGTGTCTTGTCATATGAAAGAAGAAAAATGTATTTCTGAGTTTTAGATAATTGTCAAAACAATAGTGAATATCTAATTTCTTGAGGATTGTTAAGAAAAATGCATAGCTTTACAATACTATTTCTCTGACTGCTCCTTGGTTAATTATGCCAACATCAAATTTTCTGCAGTACTCTCTCAGTTGCTTCTGTGCTTTTCTTCTGTATTTGCCACCTCTGAATTGATTTGTCAGGCAGCAGCCATCATTCTTGCTTTAACTGAGCATCTCTCAAAGACCAGATGCTGTAGAAATTCCCACAGAGGATGAATTTGCCAATGTGGTTTTCTTCGTTTTAGAAGTGTAGTAACACTTGAGCTGGTTTTTGACAGAAATTGTCTGATAAATGTCTGGCTATATGAATTAGTAATCTGGCATTTCTTTCCTAACTAGATTAACCCTGAATAGCACTCATCATAGAATAGGCACTCTGGAAGGTACAAAGATATGATTATTATTAGCATTTGCCTGGATGTGGTACAGCTCTGTAACCTTTTCACTTATCCTGGCACTGAGGGGGCAGATAGGTTCTTTTAGAGATTCTTGGTTTTATTTTCTTAACAAGATATTAGTATAGCAGAGAATTTATTATTAGAATGTCATGAGATTTCTACAAGCAGAATCAATATAGTAGCATAATACAGAATTTATAATCCAAATTCAGTTATGATTTCTAATCACCTTAGTAATACAGAATTTATGATAAATTTAACCTGTAATTTCTCATCACCTGGACCCTCTGCATATCAGGTCAAATCTTAATACATGATTGACTACATAACAATCATAATCCAGACTTGTAAATCATATAAAAGAGAAAGAGTCACTCAGTCCTCAGAGGAAGCAAATGATGGTGGAGGTGTTGCTGCCATCATGGGTCATGGGTCCACGTGTCTCACTGTCCAGCAACAGCTCTGGTCCAAGTTCCCCACTTGCAACTACTTGATTTTATGGACAGTGCTCTGGGTGCTGTGACACTTCCCTGTTCTGTGATGGGGTCATTGCCACTGCCTAGCTGGCGAGGTGCCTGGAACCTTCAAGGCCAGTAAGGGAGGCAATAATCAGCCTTGTGCCCAGGAACCTTGAGACTGGTAGGAAGGGGAAGAAGAAACCTGTTTGATTTGTCTACTTGGTTCATAGGACCTTCGGGTTCCTGATAATGAGGGAAATGGAATAAATACATGACCCACTTGCTCACAAAGAATAGCTGCTTGCCTTATAAAATGGCGTTAGTTATGTTAACCACATTATCAGGGTCTGGGAGCAGGGGGTACCAGTCACATGGCACTGGGCAGCCTGCTCTGGCTGACCCTGCTTGAGCAGATGGCATTGGGTTAGATGATCTCAAAGAGTCCTTCTCAATTTCAGTCTTTCTTTGATTCTGTGTAAACTTGTTCTGGCTTTGGAAGCAGAGAAGGGCTTTAATATGGTCATCGAGGCATACAGGCTCGATAGCTTTGTGGGCAATGGTATTCTTCAGTAGAGAGATAAGCTTGTTTTTAGGACCACTGCTTGTTCTTTTCCCTCTTTCATAAACTATTTTGTTTCTCTTTTCTGCTTTTCTTCTTGTATGTGGCATTTTATTTCTTGCAGTTCTTTCTTTGTTCTTCCATAGGTTTCTTTCTCTCTCTTTGTTACTGCAGTGTTAAGCAATGGAAGAGTTAAGTTTGATAACTGTACATAAAGATAACCGTACAACCAGATGGGAGTAGAAATATTTGTGGTGTTTCACTGAGCCTAATAAATAACTGTAGATGTCATGCCTTTTGTCTTGGAATAATTCTAGAGTTGAGGAAACATCTCTGAATCATGTCACGGAATGAAAACATTTCTCTATAATTTGAAAAGCTCAGAACAGTTTTCCAGAATTTAGGTATTTTACAGTGCCTAGTGCAAAGGCATAAATACTTAAGACTTGCTGCGAAGCCATATCTTAGAATTAATAATGAGGTTTATACCTTGTATATGTTTGCTTATAAATTTTAAAAACAAGTTGTCTCTTGTAGCATGAAAACTCAGGTTTTGCATAAGTGTTGTTTTTTTTTTCCTTCCATAATTGGTTATAAATAAATAAAAATACTGAGACAAGAAGGAATTAGATTTTTATTTAATGTATTGGATTGTTATGAGCCACCTGTAATGCACGTTGCCTTAAGTTTTAATAGCCTTTTAAATATGATGCATGGTTTGTGATATCTTTATGTGCTATTTTAACGAAAAGCTTTTAACGTTTTGTCTCATGCACTACAGGAAAGTGGGTTGCAGTACAAGAAGTTCATCGCCTATCCCTGGATCCTGACAGTTACTTGGCCAGTAGACATGGTAGTGCTCTTGTCGTTTTCTGTAACTGTCGTATAGCACATGCTCGCGCATGTGTGCACACAGAGGTTTTGGCAGACAAATCTGTTCAAAGGCTTGTTTCATCAAAACATTATTTTGCAAACAGAAATGTTTGGAATAATATTTTGAGAACAGAAGCATTTCTCTGTTATGCTTCTTCCCATACAAGACTTGCAGCATTGTGAGGAATTCACTTAACTCCTTGTCGGCACTTCAGTTTGACTTTGCTGTCTTTCCATAGACTCTGTATGAAAGAAAGAAAGAAACATATCCAGGATGAATCGGAGCAGGAGCCTCAGCTGAATGATTTGAATAGTTCTTTGGAAGAAGCAGAGTTGCTGGTCAGGGAGGGAATCTAAGGGTATCCCTAGGTTAGATGCCTAAATTTAGGTGATGTGTACATTGTGCTGTCTGTATATTTACAGTATGCACGTTACCATTAAACACTATCCTGGTGTGATGAACGTGGACAGTAGAAATGCTCTTAAAAAGTGAGATGTCTTCCTGTATTTGTGCTGCTTTTCAGGCTGAGGAGTAAAATTTGGTTATAAAGTAGGTATTTCCTGAAGTTGTTTTGTCTGTCTTGGCACTTGCCACTACTGTTAGACTCTGAACTGATTCTTACAGCCTGATTAGAAATGCATTCCAAATTCTAAACTCCCAGTGTGCTTTGGGTTGCAGACATCCCTGAAATCAGTCTGTGTTTGAGTTTATTTTTCAAGAAAGCAGTGGTTCCTTTGCTTTGGAAAGAAAGCTACAAGAGAAGACCAGCTGAGCAGTGGCCTACCTTTAGGATGAAATTTTCCATAGTGGGTGAAGCTTTGGAGTTCCCTGGCTCCATTCATACCTCTGCCTCATTCTGTGCCCCACTGTGGCACAGTGAGGGGGTTGGAACTTGGTGATTTTTGAGGACCCTTCCAACCTGAACCATTCTGTGATTCTATTATTTCTGTGGAGGTTTTCAGAGATCTAGGTGCCAGTGGTATAGGTGTATTTGTCATGAAGCTGTAGCCTTTGATAAACTCCTTAAGATGGTGGTGCTGCTGAGGAAAACAGTCCTGTCCTGCTCACACCACAGTTGTTCATTTTCACTTTTCAGTCACTTCAGTTTTCTCCTGGATTTTAGCATGCATTTACAGGAACAGGTAGGATGGTGAAGTGGGGAAACGTTACTAACTGTGAGGATGTACAAGAGGCTTGTGGTTTATGCCAATGAAAGTTACTTGCCATGCTGTGGCTTCACATGCCCTCTCACACCTGTTTGTTGACAGCTGTCTGGCATAGGTTGCTTTCAGATGTGAGCTATTGTAACAGTGTAGCTCTGATGAAGCTAGTTTGTCTCAGGGCTTGCTTGTAAACTAGTTGTGTGTCCCTACTTTGAAGTTAATAACTGTAAAAGAAGCTATGGAGGAACTGAGGTGAAGCTGTCAGCAAAACTCTGATATTCAGTGAGAGAGATGTAAATGGTGTGCACAAACAAAACTGCATTTGTAATTACTGTGTTTTCTGTTGACTTTTTTTCTTGTGTAGGGCAATGAAGACTACCCATTGATCAGAACAGGACCCTATTGGAAGAAATTCAAGGCCAATTTCTGTGAATTTATTGCCGTGCTTGTCCAACAATGTCAGTGCAGCATCCTGTATGATAGCTACTTGATGGACACTGTCATCTCACTGCTTACGGGCTTAGCAGACTCCATGGTCAGAGCATTTAGACACACAAGCACTTTGGCAGGTAAAATAATTGACAGAGTTTTGTTGACTTGTGTGCAAACAGAATGGCTCCAAATTGAAAAGCTGTCTTATGCACTGACAGTGCCTTCCTCCTGCTGTATGTTACTGTAATATAAATTATTTGTTCCCAGGTGTTTCGGAATGGAATTTGGATGCTTTGGATGCAATAGATCTAGGCCAATTTTTTCTTTATAAAGAAATTTTCTTCAATGCCTGGCATGACTAACTTTAGAATTATGCTGTGTTCTGATTACTTCCCCCCAAGACTGATTTTTTTCAGGTTTTTATTTTCTTAGTTGGTTCCCTCCACTACTTAATGTAATGGGTTGCATTAACTGCTTCACCTGAAAAAGCTTTCATTGGAATGCTGCTACTCCTGTGGTTCCTATGCTAAAAATGATATTCCTTGTTATACATTTTTGTTTCATGCACATGATACTAAAGGTACTACTTGTATTTTTTTTCTAAAGCCAGTAAATACTCTTTGCCCTACAAAAAGCACTTAAAGTATAATTTGTTCCAAAGTACGCTGTTTGCTTTGGAGGCTCAAAACTCCCCTTGAAGTCTATGCAAACCATCTAGTGATACTTAGATGAATGTGAATTTTTGTTAATTCAAGTAAAATATTAAGATTCCTGGCCTTTTTATGGGCCAGCTTCACTGTTGGGTTGTATGGTGTATTTTCTTTTTTCCTCTTTTTTTTTTTTTTTAACTGAAGATCAGTTCCACAACTCTAGATCCTTTTGCAGAAAAATTAAAATTACAGGATGTAAGAAGAGTTGTTCAGTAAATTAATTCTCTGATTGGAACTTTGGCCAGAGGTTGTAAATCACCAGGAATATAACTAGATTTTCCTTTTTTGATCATTGTCTGCCTTTAAAATAAACACTGTATTTTAAAACTAATTACTACAATCTAGTAGTGTTTGTATTTTATATAATAAACTGGGTGTGGTTAACCATATCCTTTTTGTAGTAAAGTGGTGGATGTATTTATGCTACATATCTCTGAGCTAAGCTAACTATGTTGGGCTTGTTTCCTTTTTAGCAATGAAACTTCTGACAGCAGTTCTAAGTGTACGTCTGAACCTTGATGTCAACAAGCACAATGCTCAAAGATTATATGAGGTGGAGAAGAAGAGGATAAGTGGCAAGAGGACCAATTACAGACTTGATCAGCTAGAGAGAAAAAGGAAAGAGGTTAGGCAGGTGTCCTCTATGGGAGAAGTGTGAAGAGGGATCACTGACAGCTTGCGTTTGGGTCACTGCGGTTCTTTAAGGTTTATATATTTATCTAATGCATGGTGCAGCGCAGTTGTGACTGGCTAGATTGAGTGGTACAAAAATGTCTAAGGTAATAACTGCCATATGTGCTGTTAACTTGTGATGTCATGCTTCTCTAGATAATTACTATCTAGCAATTGCTTCTCTAAATTGCTATCATTAGCCGTTGATCTCTACACAAATATGGATTTAAACACACGTGTTTACATCAGTAGCTCTGGTGGTGTGGGTGTGCAGTTTTGCATATGTTATACAAATTACAAGCCAAAATGTTGGTTCTCGAACTGAATTTCAGTGAATGAAAAAGGACACAGGATAGCTGTCATCTCTGTGTAAGTAATGCATTGTAAAAATGGTTGTAACTTTAGCTATGACCTATATCTTTCTTGCTGTTCAGTTTCTGTCATTTCTTCCCTGTTCAGCCAGACAGCTTCTTATCACCTCCCAGAGACAGACCTATATCCGTAAGAAATAATTCTGGCTTTAGGGTGGAGGTGACAGGAAGTATGAATATCAAGCATAGTTTCCTCTCTCCTGACTTTAGAATCAGTTATCTGTGTTCTAAGCTTTGGATGTCCATGGGCTTCTCTGTGTTCAGGGCTTGCTTAAATACATGCTTATTATGGAATAGGTGTATTTTGAAAATTCCCTGGTCTGCATTTCTTCCACCTCTGTTTAAGTGAATAAAAAGAGAATTTGAGCCTATATGTGAAGATTGCTTAATAGTTGTAGTATATCTTTCTGTGTCTTGATAGATCAAGATTCACTATATCAAACAAGTACTTTGTTATCCAGGCTAGCAGCTTGTACCTGATAAACCTTTCACCCAGGTGTAGCTATAAAAAGGCCAATTGCTAGTGTAGATACAGAACCCTTATTTTGTATTGGTATACTATGTGTAAACACTAGCAATTTGAACCACAGTAGTATTGTAAGTGCACTGATGCAGATTTTTCATATCTAGTGAATTGTGGCACCAATGTTAACATTCAGTTCTCTTTGTGTATTCCAGTATGAACATAAGCTTCTGGAGATACAGAATATGATGAATGCTATTTTCAAAGGGACTTTTCTAAACCGTTACCGGTAAGAATAAAAATAAAGCAGTGATGTGTGTGTGCATTCCCAAGAAACTCTTGCTCAGGTTGCCCAGAAAGCAGAATCAAGTTAAACATCCTGGAGGCACTGATAGTATCAAGGAAAATGTAGCAGTTACGCTATTTTAAAGAATTTTGTCTTACAAAAGGACCTCTCAAATAGGTTTCTGAAGTTCTTCATGCTGGCCATAGAGCAGTGCATTTGTGACTGAGAGAATGCCCAGAATTACAAAGTAATTAGTGCATGAAACATTTGTAGCTAAAGTGGCCTAATTATCTGTTGAAGACAAAAATACTTGTAATATTTTTATTATTATATGTGCTTCTGCAATTCTAGAAGATAAAAATATTGCAAATAATACAATTACTATATTAGATATGTTAAATATATTAATAGTGAAATGTTGTAATTTCACAGTGATGTAATCCCTGAGATCCGCGCAACTTGCATTGAAGAAATTGGCAGATGGATTAAAACATACCCAGATGCTTTTTTAAATGATAGCTACTTAAAATACATTGGGTGGATGCTGTATGATAAGGTAAAGTGTGATTTTTATTTTTAATTATGTTTTTTTTTTGTAAGAATCCTAATGTTTAAATTCTTGAGAGTAGATGCGTGGGACTCTGGCACAGTACTTTCTTCCCAGCTCCAGGTTTTACTTTTAAAGCCACTGTAGCACTAAATAACAGAACATTTCTTTCAGTTCTGCAGCAGTGTGTGTCCCCTGTATGTGCAGTTATTTTTATATGTGACTAAATCGGGAGCTATTACTGAATTGTAAAATGGCCTATATCCTTTGAGCACCTGTAATATTAAAGGTTGACTAAAATTCTGCTTTTATGTTTGATGGCTACGTGTAAAATATTGTTTCATTTTATAAAAATAGTAAAATTGCATTTGTCATTTGGAGTTAAATCGATATAGAAATGTTTACACAAGGTCCAGTAATTTCCCAAAGGGTTTTTTTCTTTTCCTTATAGTAAGTTTGCTTTTTCTTTTTGAGTAGAGGCACATTTAGAACAACACCACCTCCTCTCCCACCTCCCAAAAAGCCCCAAACCCCTTCCTGCCCTCAGAAAAAGAAAACAGTAACTCAAAAATAAGCCTTTTCTCATGCTTCTAAAATGCATGAGAGATTTTAGGAGGTGGTAACGTTTATCGTGAATGGCCAGTTACTAAAATTGGCACTCGGTAGTTCTGCAGGCCACCTTTTAAAGTGTATTTAGTTTCTGTATAAATTCTGAAATGTCTTCAGTTTTTGTGTTTCAGGCAACGTTTGTGTTGTGTAAAAAAAAAAAAGTTGTAGTTTACCACAAAACCAGGAGGGGGAGCGCGAAGCCTCTTAGTTCCCTGCGTTGTGCCATGGCTGAAAAGGTAGTAGTTAGATTTTTAGAGCAACGAATCTATCAAGAACTGTCATCTTTTCCTGCATAAATTTTATCTGATCAGAATACCTTTTTTAGTACATGTTCAGTTGGGAGAATTCTCAAAAGGAAAAGTCATTTTTGAAGATGATGTGTTTTCATTCCCAGTGCTGTACAGTGAGAATTAACAGCTGATGTCTCTGATTAATGCACGTAGCTCATCCAGTGTCATTTACTGGGAACTGAAAATGGTTCTTTTTCTAAAGCTTATTACCTCACAGCAGTGCAGATGCAAGCAGAATGAGGTGAAGTGAGAAGTCTTCCATATTCTACATTTGTACAAGACCTGGTAGCGTGCCACTACTGGTGGTTGCTGTCCCGGCTGTGCTTTGTGATTTGCAGCCACTGTCAAATTGCCTGATTCCAAAATGAGAGCAGGGCATTTTTGGCAGCAACAGGGGCAGTAGTGCTTTTAATATACATCTGAATGTTATTTCCCCCTACTCCTCCTTAATAAGCATTTCTATCACCTCTTGTTGAGGATGGGCAGAAAGAAACTGATATCTCCCAGAGCCAATTTTCTTTTAGAATATAACACAGAGAAGTTTGCCAAATAATTTAGGTCCCAGAGTGGAACAACCACAAAAGTATTCTAATGGTGGGGGAAGACCTGGCCAGGATCTTCTACTGTGCTGTAAATAGAGATTAAGTACAGTCATTTGGGAGGCTTCAAAGCAGAGAGGGGAGGGAGAAAGTAAGTACAAAATGAACATTTTTGTCTTGAAAATCTTTTATTTGAATATGATAATTCTTTCTTCCCCATGAGATACCATTTTGTCATTATACCCTGATATGAAACATCACAGTTTTGTGTGTAAGGTTATTTCCTAGCTGCAAGCAGTTGCACCAAACTCAGTGGTAATGTGCTGAAAACTGCATGAGGATCTTTTTTGGCCCAGTAAGACTTGCAAAACACTGCTATAAAGATGCATTTTTGAATACTTCATGTTCATCTGCTAGATATAATTTAACTTTTTATTTTTGAAGACCAAGCAGCAGTTAATACTAAATCTGACAGCTGTGTGCAGTTGAACAATGTTATATGTAAGCTCAGCCACCTATCAGTGCATTTGTGAAACCCAGACACCTGATTTGTGTTCAAGGGAATCTACAGCTACTCAATCAGCATACAGACCCAATCATACCAGTGCTGATGTGAGCAGCAGGTGTTGAAGGGAAATGCTGTGTAAAAAGTTCAGAGTTAAAGACTAAAAAAATCAAGGCAATGGAGAGTAAGGATGGGGAAAGGGAAAGGCAGAACCAGCAGACAGAAGGCAATGGAGATGCATACTTGGGACCTCCTATCATATTAGACTAGCTTTGTCTGGAACTCCAGGGCAAGTTGTTGAGATTCTCTCATTGATGAAAGACACCCAAAGAAATCCTGTGGAAACAGGAACTTTCTGTTGAATGAACTTCTGTGTCCTGACCATGTGATCCTCCTGGCAAATTTCAGGAAATTGAAAGGGTTTTTAGTTTTGCTTCCCATTCAGTGTGGTTATAGAAATTGATCCCGTGGTTATGGCTACTTCTGAAATACTTCTTTCTTCAAATGGTCGTGTTTACATAGTGGCTTTCTGCTCCACAGGTCATCTCTGTGTATATGTAGTGATTTTTCTTTTTTTCTTTTTTTTTGGGGGGGTGCGGTTTTTTTAAATTGTTTCACCTCAGCAGGACAGTTAAGCTGAATTGTCTTCGCTGTTCAGGAGTAATTCAGAAGTAGGCCTAGTTTTCCCAATTTATTGTTTGGGGAGTGTTAAGGAGAAAGACAAAAAGGCCCAATGACCCCATCAAATCATCCAGGTCCCACCACGTATTTGTAAGGCTTATTGATTGACTCAATCTTTGTGATAGTGGTGAGGCTGAAATATCATAACTGAATGTGTCTAAGCAGTGTGGAAGCCCATGCAGAGCTATTTGCTCTCGAGATGCTCACTGTTTCCCTGACGTTTTCTGCCGTTTTGCAGGTCAGGGTCAAAATATATTGTTATATAGCTGAGGGGCAGTGTGTGTTCCGAGTACCCTGAAAATGTGCTTACGTAATTCCCCTTCACTCTCTCACAGCTTTGAGAAACCAAACAGGCAGGTATTTCATCAAGATTAGAAAGGTAGTTCTGGAAAGAAGAATAGACAGCTGAGTGTTTGCATTTGCCTGCATTACTATGGAAAGGAGCTGAAGGTAAATGGTGAGATAGTTTTAGAAGGACTTGAAGTAGTTTTGAACGCCTAAGAAGGTGTGAATTGCTCCTAGAAAAGGAGAGGTGGCTGAGAAGGAGATAATGCAGCTGATAACACAGGAAAACAAAACTGGCTATAGTAGGAGTAGTTATTTGTGCATAGTTACTGGGGTTAATTTTCTCAGTACTTAAACATATACATATAGGGTTATGACTGAGAACTTTTGGGTGGGCACAGGATAATTTAGAAGGCAGATGGTATAGTTTAATGTATTAAACTTTATATCTGCAGACCTACACTTGAATGCCCCCTGACTGACAAATGACATTACTAGCTGCTTGCCACGGGCTATATGACGATTCAGCAAACCATCACAAACTTGTTTTCCTTTTTTCCACCTTTTCCCCAAGCACAAATGCAGTCCCTATTCACAAGCAAAGCCTTGTGATAAAATACTGAGGGCAGCTGAAACTGAGTATGTGCCACTGTGCAGTGATGGGTTCCAAGCTGGGACTGTTTGCGAGTGTGTTTTGTTCTGTAGAGCCCTTGTAGCTGTAGGAAGCAGCAGGTGTGGGCTACAGACTCCTCAGACAAGGCATTTATATAAAAGTACAATCTAGAATAGGTACTGCTGGTGTGTCACAGGCAGATTAGAAAGTAGTATTTATTGTTACTGGGTGATCTTTTATTTTAGATTTCTAGCAAAAAGCTGTCTTACGCAAAACTGTTGGTCAGAGCATGCTATTAGGTGTTGTCCTCTGCTTTCCATCTAAGCAGGTGAACAGGAACTTGTAGTAATGGATAGCCTGTGTGTAGGTGGTCTCCTTGGGTTTCCTTGATTATTCTTACTGCTATTGTTAGCAAGAGGAATTAAGGAAGAAATATGAAGAGACAGATTTGAAGCCTGAAGTTCATTTATGTGTCTCTGCTTGTATCCTTAGCATTATAAGTTTACAGAACAGTGATTTTTCTGTGTAGGATCCTCAGAATTACTTTTCTAATGCCATTTAAAGCTTTGTTATTTGAAAAGTATAGCAATGTGCATGAGATTTCTCTAAAAGCTGGGTAAGGAAAAGACTTCTTTTTGAGGCATCTCTGAAGCAGCAGTATTAAAAGTAGGAAATAACATCTTGCAGGGATAAATATGTTTTGCCTAAATTCACTAATTAGGCCAAATTCAAAGCAACCCTTTTCTTCTTAGAATGCTTAAATCAAGCATTCTGGCATAAAACAGAAAAAAGGAGAAGGCACAACATTTAATTTTTTATTTGTAAGAACCCACCATGGTAACCCAGTGCATTTCTGAAGTGTACCTCTTCCTCTGAGAACCTTCCAGAATTTCTTGGAGTCCTTGTCCGTGTTTAATGATTGTCTGAGTCAAGTGTTGAAAGGAAGTAATCAAAATCTGGTGTATGGGAGAATGCTGGTTGTATTAAGTGGGTCATCCATACTCTTCTCTTTGTTGCTTTAAAAGGTGAATAACACAATTTCTGCCTCTTTTGCATCCTGTTGGTTTTATTAACTGTAGGGACTGTGAGAGTTTGACTCTTAAGGAGCCTAACACAAACTTTGATGTCACCTTTAAGTTTAGCTTACAGCAGGCTTCCTCTGTGTGTGTGTGTGTGTGTGTGTGTGTGTGTGTGTGTGTGTGTGTGTAAGATGTGCACACAAACAAAATAGTACCGATATCACTAATAAAGAAGACGAGGCAGTATTTGGATAGCCTGCTGTAGGCAGCCACAAAGAACTCTTATTTACGGAATATAAATGCCAGTAGTGAATAACATCAAAGACAAATGTTTTTTTACTGTTAGCCAATTTCTCTTTGTCTTGCAGCAAGCTGAAGTGCGGTTGAAGTGTCTTCTGGGACTGCAGGGAATTTATAGCAGAAAAGAATTTGTTTCCAGAATGGATCTCTTTACCATCAGGTTCAAGGTAAATAGATTACTGTTTGCTACTTTTTAAACCTGGGTTGGGTGTATATACAGGGTCTGATGTTTCGATCAGTGCTGGTCTCCCCACTTTCTTGACTGACAGGAGCTTAGGGTAGTGCGCAAACAGCCTGCTTAACTGAGTGGATGAAGGAGTTTTGTAGAGATGTTTCCCTCTGTTTCTATTGAATTTTTTATTTCACTTTAGTTCATGCACAGACTGTGTTAGCATGCACTGTGGTCATTTATTTCCACCCTTCATCCAAAATGATCCAGATATTTTTACAGGATTTTTTGGCAGATGAGAAAAAAATTCATATTCTAAAGGTCCCTTTTTTTTGCTGCTCCTGATAATGGCCTAACCTTGTAGATACTGGATTGGCTGACTATGTAATACACTGATGTGGGCATGGCTCACTGTTGATCCACCATGTCAGTATGAGTCTTGAAGAAGGAATCCTTAACTCCTTTTCAAACAAGTCAGATGATACACTATAATTGTAAGAGCTTGTTCTATGACCAACTGACTCTGTGCACTGCCTTTATCATATTCTGCCATCCTCACTCATTTAAGAAGTAAGCTCTTTACTTTTTTTTAAAATGCTGCCCTTTTTAATGATTTTGTCCCTTAGTCTTATCCCAATGGGGCTGTGCCTTTTCAGTATCTGAATAAGAAAGATTAAGATGCTGTGATTGATATCTCAGTCCTTCTGAATCAGTATATGATCAATGCCCACATGTGGTGGTAATTCCTGTTCTTTTGCAAAAGGTGCAGGGCTTACCTGTACTTCGAAGCAGTTGCTAATAGTGAAAAATACTTGTAGCATATCCTCAAACAACAAGAAATAGATTAGCATTGGTATCTTAAGAATAAATTGTTTAGACTGAAACTTGGCTATCTAAGATTAACCCCTGTTTTAAACAGCTATGTGGTGCTCCCTTATCTTTCTGTCTAAAAGAAGGTTGTAAGCTGTGTAACTAACTGCAGGATTGGTATTCAAAGACTGATGAAATAGCTCCAGTCTGTATGTACTGTGATCTCCCTCTGTGTGGGGGGTGCTATATAAATGGATTATTGTAAACTCCATCCCACAATCAAAAAAAACCCCAACCCAAACACGACAGCTCCTTTCTGTCTAAACAAAAGAAACCCAAACAGCTACACACAAAATATAGACTGATCTGGAATTTTCAAAGTTTGAATCATGCTTTGCCAGTGATCGGAAATGTAGTCCTATAGCCATCAATCTATTTCCCACAAGTGGGAGTTTTGTAAGCTCCCTCTGTTGTCCTTGAGCATTCATACTCAGGATTCATGGACTTCCACACCTTGCAGCTGTGTTGTGAGAAAAAGGAAGGTGCAAAGTAAAATGAATCTAGAGATTTAGAAACTATGTGTTAAGTAAGAAAACTGTTAGACCCAAAACAAGCAAGTCCAAAGGTTTAGTATACCTTAAAGATGTAGACCACATCAAGGAGTGCAAGTTCTTGGGTACAAAGGACATGAAAATTTCCATTTAGAATCATAGAATAGTTAGGGTTGGAAAGGACCTTAAGATCATCTAGTTCCAACCCCCCTGCCATGGGCAGGGACACCTCACACTAAACCATATCACCCAAGGCCTCGTCCAACCTGGTCTTGAAATTTCTTGAGGTGTTTGCATGTGTACCAAGTTACAATAAATTCTGGAGGTCAGGAGTATTGCTGCTGTTCCATGAACTACCTTTATGACTCAAGTCCTAACTGTCTTTCCAGCAAGGCACTGGCTTCTGTAACATGTAGGTACACACACTTTATTGTTGATGGGATGATTATATAATGCTTGTAATTTGAAGCTTACCTTCATTTAACATACTGAAGTGCCGGTAGTAACATCTTAGAAACAAGTTGTCAGTCACTTTTAATTTGTAGACTGTAGCTGATTTCTTGAGAACGCATACATTACATCTATAAAAAATATCATATTACTGCATGATTAATTCAGTTAAAAAATTAACATGCTGTTAATTTTCAGGGGTTGGGGAACTACTTGGTAGTAATCAAGTTGCCTTATGTCTCTTAGGAAATAGCTGCTGAAATAAAAATAAATCTCTGCTCTACTAGTGTAGATGATCTAGCTGTAGCAAAAAATATATGTTTAAGAACAAACCATGTTACATCTTTTTATTGTCATTTTACATCCATTAGGATCGAATTGTGTCCATGCCTCTGGACAAGGACCATGAAGTAGCAGTTCAAGCCATGAAACTCTTGATGCTTATGTCACAGTAAATAATTTCTTTTTTAATTTACTGTATTGTTTTAATGGCAACAAGATCCAGATACAGTCCTGATGAATCTTCCTATAATCAATTACATGCTAGGAAACAGTTGCTCCTGGCAGGTTATGAGTTACAGTTAAAGCTGCTTAAGATACGGCATTTTCTTTCTCAGGGAAATACCAATGTTAAGAAAAACCTTTGTGCTGCGAATCAGTGTGAAAACTACATTTTATCTTTCCTCTGAAAGGAAATGCCATGTTTTCATTTTGGCTTTTCTCGAACAGAGCATCTGCCTGTCTTGGGGGATGTCCCCACCCCATCTTCTGTCCCAGGGTTGCCAGGCCTTGACCTGATGATGGCTCAGGGAACTCTGCCATCTTCCCTGTCCCCCCACCTGATGCAGGAAGCCTTGAGCTTTGAGGCTGATGCTAGAATTTGGACTTTCAGATTCGTGTCTCTGTGGCAGAGAACTGGGGAGCTATTGGGCCCGCAGCAGACTGACTGACAGGAAATGAACAAGGGTATGGTACCTTGGTTGTGCAGAAGTGGAAAACTAACAGAAAAGTTGTTTTCTTGGGAAATTACTAGCCAGCCATAGGTTTGATAGGCTAATGGCAAGCTGGGAGTGTGGGGGAAAACCTAGACTTCGTGTTACAGAAGTATATGAATCCTATTCTGATATATTCTTGAGCAGCCTGTTTATTTTGGAAATGGCTTTATTTGCAAAATATATGAAGAATACATTTTATGTCATTTTATTTTCAATGCAGAAAGAGAATAAAATGCACGCTGCATCTAATTGTTAATACAGTTAAGATGTTAGGACTCAATAAGTGTCTCTTCTGTCTCAGAGTATAAGTTGAATTCTGCTGATGCAGCTGCTTGCTTCCATGTACAGCATGGCTTATTGTCCATTAGACTTGTGGGATTTGCTTTTCCATTTAAAGCAGAAGTATTGGTCATTGCTAATGAGGTTGTAGACTTTAATGGACCAAATAATATGGTGGTGTAGGTATTTACGTTAAATTACAAGGACATTTGTATACTGAAATGCTGCTTTATAGTCTGGTCTATCTCACTTCACACTCCATTGATTTGAGTGGCATTTCTTTAGACTTGCTTCAGCATATGCATCGGAACAGCATATGATACTATGAACATAGTATGCTTTTCTGAAGGGAGTACCATTGTTTGGGCCTCACTAGTAGTAGCTAGGGTTATATCGTTTCTGTGTTTACAACATCCATTTCTACCACACTTGGTTCTCCACGGTGTGTAGCTACTGGAACAAAGCACAGTGCTGTGTGTATGTATAAAGTGTCCCTGTGCTAGGAGGAGCAGCACGCCATTGTTGAAGTACAAAGATTCTACACACCAGTTATGGCTGCCCTTGTTCTGTGTCTGCCCTAACAACTGCTGTATTGGCACTGCAGCTGCTTGTCATTTCTGACTTTATTATAAGGGATCACGTTCTCATTAATGCAAGCTGCAGCTATAAAAGTTTGATCAATGTTTCTTTTTCCCTGAAGCAATTTTTCCTAATTTTTCTTAAATATGATTTCCAATGTGAATAAATGCCTTCTAAAGTTTTCTGAATGACATTTTTACATGATGAAATGCAGTTTTCGTAAGTAAAATGACTACAGTTTGTAATTGTTTTTGATTAGGTTGTGTGGAGGCCTAGAAAATAGGTGCTTCTCTTTCTTTTCGCTCATCTGTTACATAGCTGTCCTCCTTTCTGCCTCCTCCCCTCCCCAGTTGCTCTGATCCCTGCTGATTTGGCTTAATTACTGGAGTGATGAAAGTGGGAATTCGGGACTCAATAAGCAAATTCAATGACAGCTCTTCTTTTTGGTAAGACTAGTATACTGGTCAAGTCTATAAAACCTGTGTGAAGAGAATGCAGACAATATAGACAGTCACATGTACAGGATTCTTAATAAAAGCCTACATCAAGATGCTTTTCTAGCAGGGGAAAAGTCTATGCCTCAGTACCTAAAACAGAGTCTGAAAGGACTCACTGCTGCCATTGCAGAAGCAAAGAAATCCCAGGGCTGTTGTCTCTCAAATAGGAGTGTTTCGTAGCTCAAACCCAGTATCTATATATTGAGCAGTAATGCTGATTGATACATGAAGTAAAACATGAAATGGGGTTGAGGACAGCAACTCCCCTTTCTTTAAAGAATAACAAATGACAGCTTGTGTAAATGGGACTTCTACTTGTGTGCATTGATGTAATCAATTTTTTTGCCACTCTTGTCATGCTGCATCTTTTGTTTCATGATGTGTTGGCAAGAAGCAAGGCCAGGAGTTGTTTTTTTCCTCCAGTTAGTCCATTGGGTGCTCTGTGACTTTGGGGAAAATTAACTATATGAGTAACTCTCTTTTACTGGCTTCCTTAATTGTATTTTGAGTGATTACAGTAGCAAGACTTCATTGCCCCTTAATTATTTTTGTGATGTTTTACAGTTGCAGTTGAGCAATTAGCTTCATGGACATTAGTAACAGTTTTGACCATCTTAACCATCACGGCATTCACTACTCTGTGTGCTACTCACCCATATGCTAGCTAGAGAGGCAGTGAAAACACTGATCTTTTCAATTCACTTAAATGTGTTACATTACTGAAAAAAAATCCTGGTGCTGATTCAAATGCATATACCTGGTTTGTTTGTGTTTTTTTTTTTTTCCAAACCCATAATTGTATTGTCATCTTGTCTATTTCTGTGAGCTGTGTTTTTTTGTCTTCTTGTTTGTTGGATGTAGTCTCAATTGAATGCCAAGGTCTTTGGGCTAGTAGATTCCTATTTTTACACAGCATGATGTGATCTCAAAACTGAAATAAGCCTATGAGGTTTGGCATATTAGAAATTATTAATGTTACTGAATTATGCATAATTGCTAGTATTAATGTTGCAAAGGATCTGAGAAGAAATGGAACTAGGAAGGAATTAGAGGGAGAAAACATGAGTGGCAAAGAGAGACCAAGGAATCTTACTGAAAACATTGCTCTTCAGGAGGCAAATTAATTCAATGTGCCTACTGCTAGTTAATTCTATTAATTTTTGTGTACTTAGCTACCTAAAAGAGTAGAGGGATTTTGGAAAAGAGCAGCAATATAGTAGAATAATGAGCAAATGTTACAAGTGGTTGAGGGAGGGGCACAAATCTACAAAGAGCTCGGATATGTATATAGCACAGGGGAAAATTACTTTGTGTTATATTAGTTAAATGTAACTAGAAATTAAACTGAGTTTTAAAGACAAAACTCTCAAGTTTGTAATCTAGGAGAGCTGCCTTAGTGACAACTGAGAGTATACTAGATAGAATCATAGAATCATAGAATAGTTAGTGTTGGAAAGGACCTTAAGATTGTTTAGTTCCACCCCCCCTGCCATGGGCAGGGGCACCTCCCACTAAACCATGTCACCCAAGGCTCTGTCCAGCCTGGCTTTGAGCACTGCCAGGGATGGAGCATTCACAACTTCCCCGGGCAACCCATTCCAGTGCCTCACCACCCTCACAGTAAAGAACTTCTTCCTTATATCCAATCTAAACTTCCCCTGTTTAAGTTTTAACCCCTTACCCCTTGTCCTGTCACTACAGTCAGGATTTAAATAGTTTTAAAACTGTTCAATGGAGCTGACAAATACGTTAATTCTTAACCACAGTGCTTTGACAGTGGTCAGCAGAGTTAATCCAACTTGAAAGTCAAGAAACAGACTTGTATTTTCCCAGTGTCCTGCTTAGCACAGGAGGCCTGAGTCAAGTAGGGGTATATCACCGTTTGGCTTAAAAAGTCTTAATCTCTGTTCCAATTCTCAAGTAGAGCATGAGGGATGTTTCAGTTTGGAGAGGGAGGGGCCACACTGTAGGAGAAACTTGAAAACTGGCTTTGGCAAAGGATGCCATTGAAAACTAAAATGTAACATATGTTATTAGTTCTAGTGGTAGGTACAGATGTCCCATGACAAATAATTCAGTGTCAGCAGAGAGCTGAGCTCTATGATTCTGTAGTGTTATTTCATAGCTAAGCCATGGACTTCAGAGCAGACATTGGTATTCATTAGGCAAATGCACTGTATCTAGCTTGTTTAGACAAGCCATTGTGTAGAAAAACAGCTTATTAAAGGCTTAAATGCTTAATTATAAAAAGTGCTTAAATTATATGCTTAAATTATAAAAAGTTTTCATGTGATTGTAAAAAATAAGATGAGGAGACATGCTATGAATACGAATAACTAAATTATTATCTTGTTTAGTGGCCTTTAGGAAAAATAAAGAAATGTTACCTTGAAGTTGAAAGAAGTAGCACATGAAGCAGTGAAGCAAATTACACTGCCCAGTTCTGATTTCCTGTACAAGTAACTTGCTTGTAGCAGATTAGGTACTATCAAAAGGTAATGGCATGGAGCTCCTCACAGCTCCCCTGTTATTCTTTTAAGTCCACCACACCCTTTTCAGGTGGAGTTATTGTAGTGCTTTGTCAAGCCTATTCCAAACAAAATAAAGTTGAAAAGACCAACACAGAACAAAGGCATGTGCCTTCTCCTTTGTCTTACCCTCTTTCCATCCTCTCAGACTTATGCTTTCTTGGAAGTTACCTTTAGCAGTTTTCTGCCATCATGCACCTCTATTCAAGAAACTTGAGATTCTGAAATCTTTTCTGTCTGAAGAGTTAACAAGAAAAATAAGAATTCTGTGTTTCCTAGGGTTATGTTTCTTAACCAAAACGGCATGCTATACAGCATCTGTCCTAATGTGCATCATCCTGCATTCTGTCACAGCATAATCATGGAATCACAGTGTACATGCAACATGCTAATCTTATTTTATAGTGGGTGGAAAAGGACTCTTGTTATATTGTAGTGGCAATCGTGTTATCTTGCTAATCATCACTGATTTTGATGGTTTTCTTTGGTATAAGCAATAGCACAGAACAAGAGAGGCAACTGTAGCAGTCATGTCTCTTGGCATAAAGCAAAATGGAAGAAATAGCAAGACAAAAAAATCTTTAAACTGGTGCCATGTGCAAAACAAAATGGATCTGTGATCCTCCCCTAGAATATCCCAACTTCTTCTTTGTGACATTTTCACACTGAAGTGCAGAGAAAATATGTCATGACACTGGTATGTGGAAGGCCATGCCTGTTTATTTTTAGGCACCTAAACACTGGCAGGCACTGCTGGCTTAACCTTTATCTGTTGCTTGGCATTCTGAGGGCTGTAAATTTACAGCAGTATTATTGCTATATTTGAAGTATTCTTTGAATGTTTGATGATTGGTTTATGTATGTAAAAAAGAAAGGCACCCATTTAATGTGGTAGTATTAGTGGTAGCAGTAGTCAGTATTGCTCCTTCCAGAGGCAAGCAAAACCCCTAAGCACGCATTTGAGCGGGAGTTATGAATATAAACCTCATTGTATCACTGAGAGTAGTGGTTGAGCAGTACATGAAAAATAGTAATACATACAGGTATTCCCTCCCATCCAAAACATACAGGTTTTCCCCTCCTTTGCTTCTATGCTGTTTAGGAAGTGCTTCATACAATAGCTCCAGCCATGTATCTGACCTATTCTAGTATTGAGGAAGAAGAAAATAACACTGCTGTAGATTAATGTAAATTGGGGCACATTTCTAACCTCTCTGAAGACAAAGTTAAAAACATGGAGGGTGGGATTTCAGAATCACAGAATGGCTGAGTTAGAAGGGACCTCTGGAGGTCATCTGGTCCAACCCCCCTGCTCAAGCAGGGCCACCTGGAGCCACTTGCCCAGGACTGTGCCCCGATGGCTTTTGAGTATCTCCAGCAATGGAGACTCCAAAACCTTTCTGGACAGTCTTTGACAGTGCTGTCACCCTCGCAGTAAAAATGTGTTTTCTGATGGCTAGAGGGAACCTCCTGTGTTTCTGTTTGAGCCCATTACCTCTGGTCCTGTCACTGAGCCGAGCCCGGCTTCATCTTCTTTGCACTCTCCCTTCAGGTACTTATTGATAAGATCCCCCTAAGCCACCCTTTCTCCAGGCTGAACAGCCCCAGCTCTCTCAGCCTTTCCTTATAGGAGAGATGCTTCAGTCCCTTAATCATCTTTGTGGCCCTTCATTGAACTCTCCAGGATTCTGTGTCCCCTTCATTGCAGCAGTGGTTTCAGCACTCCAGGCATGGCCTCACCAGTGACAGAGGGGAAGGATCACCTCCCTTGACCTGATAGCAACACTTCTAATGCAGCCCAGGATACCATTCACTGCCTTTGCGATAGGGCCCACTGCTGGCTCATGTTCAGCTTTGGGTCCATGAGGACCCCAGGCCCTTTCCTAAAGAAAGGAAGTTTCTAAGGAAAGGCAGTTGTACTTGTACTGAATTTCTACCCAAAGAGATGGCAGGCATGTAGCTGAGCTCTTCAAGCTATCTGGACAATTTAAGTAAAGAATATTTTAAAATTGAGACACACAGGTGTTGCATTCACTATTTCCAGAAATGTGCTAAGAAGAGAACACCAAAATATAAAGAATAAAGCCCTCAAATATGAAAAGAAGTGTACATTTTGCCGGCATGCTCATACAGGAAATTCCATTTAAGCATAAAAAAAAAAGATTTTTACTGTAGGGGTGGTCCAAGACTGGAACAGGTTTCCAGAGAAGTTGTAGAGTCTCTGACTTTGTAGATACTCAAAACCTGATTGGATATAACCCTCAGCTGATCATCCTCTGAGCAGGGTGTTGGGCATGTAGTCCATGGAGATCATGTAGATCTTCAGAGGTGCTGTCTGTCCTCAGCTGTTCTCAGTTTTTTGAATGTATGTAGAGAGAAAATTTCAAGGCCATCTTCACAGAAACGAGTGCTTTAAAAGAACTAAGTAATAGACTGACATTAAAAAAAAAAAGGAAAAAAGTCTTGTCAGACTGCTAGTTTATTTCAGTAAATTCGCCACAGCCTTTTAATAAAAAGAGTTGCTATATCATGTACTTTGACTCCTGTAAGTACAGTTTGTTGTCAGTCTTTGGTTTACTCTCACCTGTTAAACTTGTAGAAGTTTAATAAATATGATACTTCATTCATGGCTTCACAGAACACAGCAATGTTTACTCATTCTTACACTCTAATGCACCATGTTACCTCTTTCAGTTTCTTTCTATTTAATCAGTTTTACTCTATTTTTCCAGTTCAGAGATGGCTGAAGAGGAGTCACATAAATATTTTTGATTATGCTGATATCATTATAGATGTACTTTGTACATGTCCTTAATTCTACAAATATATATTTAAGGGAATTGAATGTTAAAAGAGGCCACCAGAACCTGCTTTGACTTTGGTTGAGGGCAAGTGTTATCTTGTGAGCTTGACCCATTACTTCTGAAGGCATACCATCAGCACTTTCATTTGAAGATCTTTTCACTGTTCTAGTGACTACTGTAAGCAACCACGGAAAAAACATGAAAAATTCAAGTGATATATGAGTAAATACATTGTAAAGCTAAAATCCATTCCAACTTCTATACTTGTGAAGCTATTGGCTTTGAGAAGTGAGTGTTATCTCGTCTTTCTCCCCTGTTTTAAATCCCAGACAGTGCTAAAAAATATTTGCAATGGACACTCCAGTGATACTCTTACCTAGCGTGAGGTCAGTTTTTTAGTCAGGTTGGAGGATGCTTTGGGGCTTTGTGACTTGTGAGAGTGCTAAAAGATGCAATGGGTTTGAAGGCCAATGGACAAGCTCAGGAAGGGCTGCTTAATTTTTCTAAGTCGTCACTCCAAGAAAACGGAGAGCACAAATCCTCAGTTTTAGAGCAGGTGTTGGGCCACAGATGTAGATGGTTTTAAACTGTTACTACCTGAGGACTGAGTGCAGGAATAAATATCCTTTTCCCTTACTTCTCTGTAGAAGGGATTTCGTGTTGCTCTTTCATTCTCTGCAATAGCTTAGTCTAGTAATGTTGCTTAGGCAGTAAGGAGCAGGCATTTTGAAACTAATCCTTGCTTTGGGCTTCACTGCTCTGGTGTCTGTTTGAGGGGTTATTCCACCCTCATGCTCAGTTTCCTTTTTGAAAATGGTTGATATTTATACCTCTCATGGAGTGTTCTAGGTTTACTGGTTGGCACGTGATATTCTCAAGATGTGTAGCTGAGTGAAAAAATTATGACATTGAGGTATTTGCACAGAAAGGTCACAGTCATGCTATCAGTGTGTTTTGATTTCTTTTTACATGTGACTGCATAAGCCTAGTGTAATAGAGTATGGGTTTTAAAATACTGTAGTAAATTAAAAATAATGTATACTATAAAATAAAGGCTCCTTGTTTGTTAACTTCTGTGGTGAACAGCTAAGCATAAAGCAGAGGCCTGACTTTCCTATTTTATTACTGTTTTTACTGTGACCACTAATCAACCTAAATTATACTTTAAGTTAATGTTCGTGTCCATGCAGCGGGCCTGATTTATCATGGCTTGCACGACTCTGTATCTGTGCACAGTTAGTAAAAAAATTCTGCTGATTTTGTTTGATAGAGCTTTTAGATATATTCTACAAAAATTTAGCTGTGTAAGCAAGTTGCGTGGCCACAGAGCTAGTAAAAGCTGGACATAGCGTTCACAGTATTATTTGCAGATAAACCTGAACTATAACTTCCGTTGTTATTTTTGCCTAGGAACTGTGAGGATGTGTTATCAGCTGAAGACTGTGAAACATTATACCAGTTTGTTTACACCACACACCGTCCGCTTGCAGTAGCAGCTGGGGAATTTCTTTATAAAAGGTATCTCTGCCTGCTTGCATGCCTACTTCTTGCATATTCTCATTTGTTTCAGAATAAAAGTGGGTTTATTTCAGAGGGACATTAAGCATTCATTTTTCTGTTGGAAGTGTGTACCATGAGGGTAGAGATGTGTTTTCTTCTGCTGAATCAGAAGAGGAATGCTGTCTGGGGGTAATTGCTTGTTCCCCTGCACAGCCTTGCCAGAATAAGCATGGGAAAAGATGCAAGGCTAACACAGAGAATATGAAGCAACTGACTGATCCACAGATGCCATGCAATGTTCTGCATCTTTTTTTCTACTTTCTTTTCCTGTTGCTTTGCTGCATACAAGCTAATTCATCACCTGGCATCTGCTGGATTTCCATAGCTTTGGTGATTAATCACAAAAATGGCCTCCTCTTCTCCCTTTGGAAGTTGCCTTATACATTGTAAAGGTTTTGAATAATGAGAGATGCAGCAGATTAAAAACCCCTCCCAGTTTTCTGTCAGGTTAATGAAATACAGGGTTTATCTTCCCCAGGAGTAACTCTTATAAATGGGCTTCTTACAACAATGGTTGCATAAAGTGAATGGAGTTGGCATGCTAAAATGAGAAGAAATAAATATTCTGTCTCTGCGGCTGAGAGAAGTAATTCTGCTTTACAAAGAGGAATGAAAATAAAAATATTTTAGCAAGACTTTTGTGGGAAAAATTCAGAAATAATAATAATTTGTGTTTTCCTACATACCCCTTAGTTGTCTCTTCCTCTCTGGCTGAATTGCTGACATTCTGGGTTTTGTGGAGCCAAGTCCAACAGAAAGACAAAGATAAATTTGTGTTTTGATGAGTCTTCTATCACATCTGCTACTTAGTCTTTTGTGTTGGTCCTGATATTCTATCATAAATCAGGAGTTTTTCCTCTCAGAACACTGATGCTTTTTGTCATTGGAGTGATTGCCCTGATAACTTTTTCTACCCAGCTTGCCAGTGCAATGTGGACCCTTTCACCCTGTAAACCTCATCCTCTTCTTGTTTATCCAGTTTTCTCTCCAGCAGTTCTGCCAGTATAGAAGTATTCATTCTAGTGTGCTCAAGATGTTAGGCTCTTGTCTCCTTTCCCTGGTCATATTGCTAAAAATTTTAGTTTAAATGCTTATGTTTCCCCTCTCCCTCCTTGGTTTTCATGAAGTCTCCCCAATTTCTACTTTTTTAACTTAGGTTAATTACTTAGCTGGCATAAATTATACCAGCAGAAACACTTTCTGAAAGTGTAAGCTTGTATTGATATTGAGTAGTGTAGTCCTGCTCTTAAATCCAAGCCATTTGGGCCTTACACTAATCTGCAGGGGTGGCCTTCCTGTAACTTACCTTGGGACTAGCATTTTTTGTAAGCAATACAGTCACATCAATTTTGGATAAAGAGAGAAATGGAAATTGAAGTGTCATATTGTGCTTTATACTTCAGACAGAAGAGGAAGAGCAGTTTTTCCACTCTATTTGTAAAGTCTATTTGATTTCCTTTTATAAATACAAAATACTGTGCTTTCTTTAAGAAGCTTCAGTTCCAAGATGTACCATGATATGAATAATGGCTGGGTAGTAATATGTCTGCTCTGTTGTTAATGTTTAAATTCAGCCTAGAGCAAGCCCTTTTCCAAGCATGAACGAATGCCTACCTCATTATATGTTCAGCTCTATGGAATCTGCATCTGTTGTCCAGAAAGCTGGCAGGGTACCTGTGAAATTGTCAGAAATAATCTCTGCATCCACAGGGAGAGGAGATCTCATATAATGGAAAACAATTTAATCTCTTTTCCTTTCATCTGATAAAAGTCTAATGTGATTTGGAGTTATAAAGTAGACATTTAGAAGAAATACAGTCTTTGGGATCTTGACAGAATTGGTGTTACATTGGCAAATGAGTATAAGGAGAATGTGGCAGAACTGGACTGACTTCATTCTGTGTTGGCAGGTTGATTAGTCATGAGGGAGATGAAGAAGTTCAGCCCAAAAAAGGAGGGAAGTTTGGGGCAAGTACTGACCAGCTGAAAAGATTAATACGTTTTTTCCTGGACAGTAAGGTGAGGAGAGCAGCCTGCAGTAAGCCTTTTAAATCCAGTGTTGAATGTTAAATCAGGTATTGGCTCCTTTTGAAAGCTGTTTCTGGTGGTGAGCTCTGAAATGTTTGGTGTTTGGGATGTTTTCACTCTCTAGGATGAGATTTTAATGAAGACGTTTCTGTTCTGTTGTATTCAAACTGATTTACAACTATGCTAATGGAGAGAATCAGTGCTTGAAGTAGCTTCTGAAAACAATCTGATGGACTTATGCCATTGAGTGAGGGTTTTTGGTATGTGTCCGTGTTCTGCAGGCAGATGTGGGTAGCTGCACCATTGCTCTATGCTGAATGAGAACTGTTTAATTTTGCTGAGAGTTTTATCAGCTTAAGTGCTGTACTTCATTATTTGGCTTTTGCTGTGGTGCAGACCTCTGTCTGGCCAAAGTGTCTCAGGCGCAGCAGTTTTGATTCTTTTGCAAAGAATTTCACAGATACTGCTTAAAACATTGACTCATTTCCAGTCCCAAGATTTAGATTGTAGTCCCAAGAGTTTTAGTTGTGATCAACAATATAAAAGCAATACAAAGCTAGTTTAAAAGAGATTGCTTAAATTACACAGTAAAGGTATCCTAAAAAGAAGAAGGAGGAGCTTTTTTTCCTACTTTTTTTTCCTCTACTTTTCTGCTTTATATCAGATTGAAGACATGGTGATTAAATGTTGATTAGCCTCAAACTGAGTATGTTGGAATACTGTGTGTGAATATATGTGTGAATAACAAAGCTCTGTAATTGGAAAAAGGGAGAGGAACATAGGAAGCTCTATTTCTTTTAATTATATGTTTGCTTCTATAAGCTTGTGTTTTTAATCCGTAGCTACACAAACATGTTGCGTACCTCATAGACAGCTTGTGGGACTGGGCAGGCAAATTTCTGAAGGACTGGGAGTGCATGACCACTCTTCTATTAAAAAATGCTGAAGAAGATGGAGAAGGTGGGTAAGCAAAGAGCTTAGATTGTCTGAATGAATCTCTTGATACCGTTTTTTTGAACTTCAGCTAGTTTAGGATCATTCCATATTACAGTACGCTTTGATCCCAAATACTGGTCCTCAAGGGCCACAAAAGCAGATGTAACTCAATGCGTTGCCAATGTGATATTCATATCAACATATTTGTTTTATTAAGTATTCTGTATTTATGTATTGCTAGTTTAGAAACTTTGCAAGAATAATTGCATAATTAAGCCATAATGCATATGTAACATTTAGTTTTTCTGTTTGTCCCAAACTTAAGAATCTAAAAGCATTAACTGATTGAAGTACAGTACCTGTTGGGTTATTGTTCATGCCTGAAAAGAAAATGCATAATGTGTTGAGTTCATTGACATCTAACACTCTAGAGGATTAGGGTTTTTTATAATTATTTTAAAGTGAACTTAAATAAATCTTTATAGTCCCTTCCAACCCAAACCACTCTATGATTCTGTGAGTAGTTGTGGTGGTAGTAGAACTGGAGGTGGTTGTTGAAATCGAAGTTTGTAGACCGGTGAGTTCATTTTGGTATTCAAAGAAGCAGATTTGTCCTAAATGAGTTAGCAGTCAGTAGGAGTAGGCCTTGTTAAAGCTGCCTGTGTTTTAGCCCAGCTGCCCTAAAATGATTAACCATTATAGGAGTGATTGGTTTTGTATTCAGTAAATGTAGAAAATAATTTTCTTCAAATTAAATCTTCAATTTTCTTTTATGTGATGCTGAGACTGATTTACTTACAGAACTGAGTGATGCCTATCAAAGTGCCCTCATTGAAATTATCCTCGCAACGGTTAGAGAAGCAGCTGAAGGTCACCCTCCAGTGGGCAGAGGTGCAGCCAAAAAAGTCAGTACATCTTAATCTTATTTATTGCCCTGTAATCACATTCTCTTTGCCTAATGTGCTTTGCCAGATAGCGTGTTCCTTGCGGTAGGTATATCTTAGGAAATAAAATGGCTTATTTTATGCAACTACACAGTGTCTTTTGACCTCTACATCTTATCAGTTGAAGGAGATAGGCATTAGCGGAATGCCCGTGGAAGCATGTTCCTGACAAATGGTGAATGTTTTATCTGTGGGATATAGCTGTTCAGCAATTTGCATCTAATTTATGGTTAACAAAAAATAAAAATCATCTGGTTGTCTCCATGCAAAAGTATCTGTATCTTAGCTTGATACACTTTAGACAAAGGCATGTGAGTTAACCTTGGGTTACGTATAAAATGCCACCCAAATCAAGGAGATTTTATAATTGAAACAAAATGCTTTATCTGCAGATTCTTTCAGTAAAAGAGAAGAAAATACAATTGGAAGATTGTACCAAAATTACTGAACACTTTATTATGGTGCTTCCTCAGCTCTTGGCAAAGGTAACTAACAGCTGCTATGTGAATGCATGTTAAATATTTCATTAAAATTCCTGCAGTGTACTCATATCCTTTTTTTTCTCTGCAGTATTCAACAGATGCACAAAAAGTGGCAAATCTTCTGCAGATTCCCCAGTATTATGATTTAGATGTTTACAGTACGGGACATCTAGAGAAGGTGAATAAGAATTGGGGTAGTTGGTTCATGTGGAATATACTAAATTTCTGTGACAATGCACAGAGTTTAGTGGGACTTGGAACAAGTAGGATACTCTTGAAATGTGAAGAAATCATCTCATACCTTGAGGAAAGTGGTCTTATTAGGGACTGCCAAAGAAAAGCCTTAGTGCTTGTCAGCTTTGATATGCTGTGACTGGCCCTCGTGGGTAATAATTTGTGGTTTCATGTGGTAGGCCTAGCCCTAGGTTTTTCATTGCTGGGTGGTGAGAGGGTGGGTAATGCCATGTGCCTGAGCTGGTGTCTTCCAGGAGTTTACAACAGAATAGGTTTCATTCTCCTTGAAGACTGACTCCCAGCTGCTGGGGAATGATAGTAACTGAAAGATAAGAATGGAGATAATGTATCCGCTGATGGGAAAGGGATGGTCAGAAATGGATACATGAAATCCTTGAAATAGCTTAATGTATTCTTAAGCAGGGATGTTTACAGGGAGGTAATGTTAGGCGAACACTCCTAGGTTAATTTCAGCACAAAATGTTAACTGGAGGAGAGTCAGCAGAATGGCAGAAGTTACCTCCTCTCACTGAGGGAAGATCCCAGTTGCTAACATGATCTGAAACATTTTCCATCTTCTGCTGCTGAGGGAGACAACTTCCATAGTTTGGAAACACACCTGTCCTTTGGAAAGATTTTTTTTATACCCTACCTTTGTCTTTATTTTTATGTAGTGCCAAACATGTACTGCTAAAGTAGAACTTGAAGCGGTTGCTTCATTCTTTAGGAAAATCCAGAGACAATAATAACAAAAAAACCCCACAACCTATAAACCCAGACAAAAATGCTGCATCCTTTAATCCTGTCCCTCTGCTTCTTAGAGTGGCATTTATTTTAGGTTGGATATGGACATATGTGGGCTTAAAGTGTAGTGTATCTAAAGCATAAGTGGATTTTTGTACAATTTACCTATAATACTCCTTTTATCACCTGCAGCATTTGGATGCTTTGCTGAGAGAGATGAAGGACATTGTGGCTAAGCACTCTGACATGTCTGTCCTTGAGGCTTCCTCCAGGACTTATTATGTCCTCTGCAGTGAAGAGATTGCCATCTATAGCCAGGTGGATCATGCCCGATCTCAACTGATAGATGAGTTGATGGGACAGCTTAACCAGCTACTAGATGGCTTCTGGCAAAAGGTGAGTGTGACTCATTGTGGGGATAAACAGACTGTTTCCCTATGAAGAAATAAGACAAAAATATTAAGGGGGATATGGAGCTATTCTCTCCCTACTGTTTCTGCTTGAGGGGAGTAGAGCTTCCCAAGATGAATTTGTGCCTCTGAAAGAACTGTTTACATTTTAATGAAGCAGATGTATTTGGCAGGAATAGAGTGGGGAAAGTAATAAATGAGGTAGTCTACACCAGCAACAGGGCATTTTATGGCTTCTGGCAGGTTTTCATGGGATACTAGCATTTTTTGTAAAATGTGTTGACCCAAAAATCCCCTAACCACAAATTGGATTTATCTTGAGGATCTTAAATACATATCTATGTCAATGTGGAAGAATGTATGTTTATGAGAAACAAAATAAGTGCTAGACCAGATATTCTGGGCTTAAGCTCCACAGTTGCTCCATAGTTGTTCTGTTACCAGGCCAAAGATTCTGTGTGCAAGATCAGCTAATAAGTGCCGTGGATCTATAGGTGATGAGACTGTTCCCAAGAAAAGGTACAGTTATGTACTACTACATATTTGACTATACGCAAGATGTCTTTTGTGCTGTCACTTTGTCTGTAGAGATAGTTTTAGGGGGGAAAAAAAGCAACCCAGCAGTCTGTAATTGTATAATCTGTGGGGTCTTTGAATAACGACCTTCCCCTTGAAGAAGGACTGCCGAGTCTCCCTCAAAGTTCTTCATTAGTTCTAAAAAGCAGAAACAGCTGGTGGTGATATGAATAGCTTGCTGGCTGAACTGAACAACAGAAGCCTGCAGCTGATCTGATCAACTGTGCCGTCATGAACAGGTGTCGTGCCGTGGTATGAGTGTTAACACTGACAGGTTTTTATTGGACACTGGGATATTGTAAAATGTGTCCAGCCAAAAAATCCCCTAACCTCAGATTAGGTTTATTTTGCTGGTCTTAAATAGATATCTATGTCAATGTGGGAGAATGTGTGCTTATAAGACACAAGAAAAGTGCTAGACCAGGGATTCTTCAACTCCTTTTTAGTGTGATCCATATCTAAATAAAAAGATTTCTCCTGGAACCCCTCCCTTCTAATTCCTGGTTGTATATACTGTCTCCCGTAATCACGTAGTATACTTGTGGAAACTATAGCAATTGCATCTATGGGAAAGTATTTAATGTATTTTTAGCTATCTTTGAATGTGATCTGGCAGCTGGAAGCAAGGAGAGTCAGCACCAAGTGAACAGTTAGCCCCCCAGAGATCCTTAACAACTGTGTGAGGGACCACGAATGGCCTGTGAGTCTGGGGGTCAGCACTTCTGTGTTAGCCTAACTGCTAGTTTTATCTCTGTGTTAGCAATACTGTAGGCTAGGGAGGCTGCCATGGGTTTATTAATGTCAGGAATGTTTCCTTATACAGGATTTCCATGCAGTCAAAGTGGTGGTTTCTTTTTACTGTAGAGGAAGACATGAGTAGCATTGTTAAAGGTGAAGGGACTGGGGAGGGCTGGAGGAGAGTAATTCAAACTTGTGGATTGGTTGGGAAGAGAACATAGCAGTTGCCTTGCCCCACACTGCCTAACTCCTTTCTCTTTCCCAAACTTTCATAATTTAGGAAGAAGGATTTTGTACGGATGCAGGAGAAATTTCCCGGATGCGCTCTGTTTTGAGAAGAGTAGCAGCTTTTCATAAGTGAGATATTTATTTACACAATTTACTTTCCCATATACTGAAGTATCCACCTAACAGGTGCAAAGTGAGAATTGCTCTTGTTTGTTGGGTTTAATAAGATTTTTCCCAAAAGAATGAAAATGATCTCTATGAGAAGTGCTGCAAGATTTAGTTTCTTCTTAACGGAACTGTACTCTTAGGTATGGATTTCTTTTGGATTCATTATTGAGGTTGGAGCATTAGCCCTAATGTGGCTTGAGAAGTCTGTGTTACAGAGTTGGGATCTCAGAGTGGGCAGCAAAGATTCTCTCTGTGGTGCCTGTCTCCTAGCTGGATGCTTTTGCACTGCCTTACTGTCAACACTGGTGGTCAGTCTGAAGAGGGTATAGTGAATAAAGTCTTTTTTCCCCCGGCAGGTGTTATCTGCTTTGTTTGATTTAGTTTATTTGATCTTCTTTTGTTAAAAGATGTATTTCTCAAAAGCTTGGTTCTCCAGGGATTGTTCACCAAGTAAATTATCATGCAAGATAGTAGAGTGGGGAATTTGGCTGCCTTCTTAGTCTTTTACCTACCCTATGTGCTAGGGCTGCTCTGTTTTTGCAAAGAGAAGTCTAACATTGAGCTGCGAACACTCGAGTATTAGAAACAACCTTTTAAAGTGAGGTGGGGAAATTGTTCTTTAGACCCTTTTGGGCACCTAGAGAATGTGGATAGAGTACAAGAAAAGGAACAGAGTTTAAGCTGGTTTTCCTCTCCTCATTACACTGCAGTTTTGTGGTAGGAATGCAGACTGTAAGGCTATGGTTTAGAGGTTGCAGTGTTAAATTGTGAAAATAATTTAATTCCCCCCTTTAGAATTATTAATTAGTTGTTTAACATTATCACTATACATCAGATAAAGGCAAAAATAGGATACATTTAACCTGTTTGGTCAGGTGAGATTTTGTTTCTTGCTTAGTGTATCACTGACATTTCTTTTTCACTTGCAGTGCACACGATCTCACTAAGTGGAATCTGTATGACAAGACTTTAAGGTTGCTGGTGTTTGAAATGGAACATGGGAGTTTGCCTGTTCTGGTCAGTTGTTAATATTTAACACTGAAGGAGTTTTTTCTTGTCGAAAGCAGGAAAATTAGGAAATACTAAATAATCATAAATGTCCTATGGGGCAGAAAGGTACTGTTTCCATTTCTCTATCTGGGGAAAAGAGGCTGTCTTTGGTATAACGTTATTTGAATTGGTAAATTCATGCCATAGATTCATTTATTTTGGAGATTATCCAAAACTATGGTAATCATCTGACATCTGGATTGACCCTTTGCCACACTCAGTACTTCACATGATTGTACAGTCTTGCTCTCAGTACACATGAAATTGTAGATTGCATGTAACCAGAAACAGGAATACTTTGGACCTGTTGCTTGAATATTGACTCTTGGTGAAAATGGTTTGTAATTACCAGCTGTTTCAACTGCAGCCTTTTGTTGTCTGATTGCCTCAATTCAAATATTGGCTGTGCCAAGATGGAGGTGTATATCCTGGGATTATGAGGTGAAGTACTCCAGTAGCCATGACTGTTAATCAGCACCTGTTTTGAGGTGACAACTTGAGGTTATTTGGGAAGGGGTAAAATACAGTTGAGTAAAGAGAGCCTGCAGCAAGTAGGTAGAGGTGGACTTGTTTAGATGGGGCATTGGAGCACTGAAGTTTGGCTTCTGCTCTGAATTGCCCTCTGAAGGAGTCAACCTTTAATCAAAGACTGCAGAGAAATCCTGAGAAGCTAAGCTAAAGTTAACTTCTGTGAACACTCTTTTTAGTATGTGGTTAATTTCCACTGAACTCATCAAGATGTCAAGAGTTCTGCAGAAGCAGCACCTTAATAATGGAGGTTCTCAGGAAGCAATGTTTGCTTGTTTGTAAACTCATTAAGTTTATTTTCAGTGTCTAAATACTTTACAGTGCAAAAACTGTCATGCAAGCAGCGTGCAGAATGTCAGGCTTGAATGCTTTTTGCTTCCTAAGCTTTTTGCTGTTGAGTTTCATGTGCAAAGGTTCATATAAATAAAGTACATGTGGTTTTATTTGCAGATTATTGTGCCAGCTCTCCAGTCCACATATTTTTCTCTCCTGTGGCAACTAGCTGCAGTTTCAGAAAATTCTCCCAAGGTTGGTTGTTCCATTTAATTTTGAATGCCAGAGTTGTGATTCTAGAAGTTTAAGTTGCTTTTTCGTTCTTAGATTGCCAGAAAAAAACTGAGTGCCAAGCTTTCTAAGGAGATAATTTGTGTGTTTTCTTGAGGAAACCAAGTTGAATTGAGGCATTTTCTCTCTGTTTTGCCCTCCTTTTTTAAAAAGTGTTTATGCTTTTTCAGGCTGCAGGAGAATAAGTAAACAGTGGATCACCTCTATTTTTACTGCAAAACATGTGCATTGAATTCCTGAGGCTTCATGGAGATAAGGAGCTTGTTCCACCACCAGATAGTTTGTTGTTTTCTTGTTTTAAGCGACAAAGAGTATTCAGTGAATCCTCCAGGAAATCTGTTGCTTTGTTTTGTTCTTATTTTCTTGTTTTTCTTACATATTTCTAGCAGAAAGCTTGAGGAAAGTGGCAGTTTTCTCATCAACTATTTACTTTCTTAATCGGTTTTCAAAAGTGCCAAGTTCAGGTATTTTAGAAGACAGTCTAGAAGACACCACAGAGCAAAACTCCTTTATGCTTCAGTTCACATGTGAATGTGTACCTGTGCTGCTTGTCTTCACGGTAGTTTCTGACTACAGTGATTGCTGTTGCTTCTGTCAATTCTGTCCCCTTCCCCTGGTGCTTGCTCCCGTGTGTGCAGAATAGGACACTGACATGGACATTTGTTAGCTGGGAGGTTGCCCGTTTGGTGACTGATTCACTATCTATTCCTGTCCTGTTCCATTCCTGTGTGGATGTCCGCATCTCTCGCTGCTCTAATATATTCTGCCTTTCAGTCCAGACATGGTTAGCTTAACTGATAATGGGGCAGCATATTTTTTTAATTTGACCTTTCATATGGGAGCAGATTTTGACTGAAAGCACAATGTTATGGCTCACTCTGCAGGGCCAAATCTGGATGTTGCCAGAGAGAAATTCTAAGACCAAAAAAGAACACTTCCTGGACCAGCATGTCTAGGACTGTTTCTTCCTCCCCCTCCACCCCCAAGAGTGTTAAGGCAATGGTTTACCTCCCCCTCTGCTTCTTTGCAGCATTCCCTGGGATGGATCCCATTTCTTGTAAATGTACAGTTGCATAGCACAAAATTCAGCCCTCCTGTAAGGGCATTCCTCTTCTATTCACTGCTCAAAGCTCAGTGCAGTGCAACAGCTGGGACCTGATGAAGGATTAGAGTCTTTTCTATGGCTGTGGGCAAATCAAGTAGTCTGTCTGGCTGGATTCATCTTAACAAACAGAGGTGTCTAAGTTTTTGAGTGCCAAAGGTAGCAGTATGGTTAAACTACATTCCCTCTATAGTCAATAGAAGGAGGGAGAAGAGCAACTTCAGAAGGCAATACATGTTGCAAATTAGGTGGGATGGACCAGAGTTTTCATGACTCTACTTCCATCTCTGAAGTGAAAATCATCCTTACTGCATCATAAGGATAAACTGAAGTGAGGAAGGGAATAAGGGAATACATGCTATTAAACTGCCCATCATACAGATGGAGCAACAGAGTGTGACTTGCTGAATACCACTAGCCTCAGCAAGTGTGACAGGTGCCCATGTCCTACTAGTATTTGTCACATTTCTGCACCAGAGTTGAGGGGAAATTATATATTTTTATGAATTGACCTTTCTATCCCAGATATTGTGCCTGAAAACAAGCCATGGTTTAAAAGTTATTCATAGCTAGTAAGTAAGCTGTTGCTACTGGGAGATGTCAGCTTTTTTCATAATGTCATCAGCTGTGCTATCTTGAATGAATAATAACAGTGGAAGACAGATGCAACTGCTGCTTGTTCTATAATTCTCTAATGAATCATAGTCCATAACGTATTTTTCCTGTCACTTTTCCTGAATATGTTTTTAGGAGACTCTTTTTGCACTAGGAAGGGAGCTGAGACATTTCAGTCAGATTTGCATGCACTTCCTCCACCATAAGGATAAAGATGTAAAAGAAAAGGTTTGTGTTTCTCTATCACTTAACTGGTGTTCATGCTCAGTCCTCCTTTTAAATGTCTGCCTTTCTTTTCATACTAGTATTTCCTTCTGCTGATTTTTGGTATTTGTTTTAGTCTCTTAGCAGAAAAATAACTCTAAAAAAACCCAATCTTTGACTATTTATTTTAAAGGAAAATTAAAGTTATGTTAGTTGAAGTGCTACAAAATTCAGTGCTTTAATCAAGCACAGATACGTGTCTGCACAGTCCTTCTGCAGAATCAATGAATGTCTCAATTCATGAATCTGAATGTCTCAGTTTGCTGGTTTATAATCATTGTGTTTTCTGATTAGACTGAGCAGTGTACTGTGTACTGGTTGCTATAATTGCTTTAGTAATTCCTGCTATGAATATTACTTCAAAAAGTGGGAGAAATTGTCCAGTAATTCATGTGTTAAAAGGGAGATATTCTAGCATAACAGAGCTCTTCTTTCCATGGAAATTTGACAGCCTTTAGGTGGTGTTCATGCATGATACCTATATATGCTGTATCCTAAGGTACAAATTCTAGAAAGGCTTTGCTGTGGCATTTTACCACATGCTGGAGCAAACAGAAATCTTTAGCTTGCAAGGAAGAAGTGGGATAGAAGCTAGTTTGTTAATATTGGTGTTTGATGGAGATGGAAAGTGGAGTTGGCATGAAAAGTGGTCTCTAAAAACTTGTTTGACTTTGTTTGCTTGGTACAGGCCTTCCTGATACTCTGTGACTGGTTGCTGATTTTGAGTCATCAGGATGCAAATAATAACGAACAAGCAGTTGGACTTCTAGATTATCTTCCTAGCACATCACTTCAGGAAAAACTGCTTTTATTTATTCAGGAACATGTTTTCATGGGGGAAGAAGAGGAAAGCAAAGGTTAGACATCTTCATCACCTGAGAAACAATCTACCACTTCTGCTGTCATTTGTCATCTGCACTGAATGTATCAGGAAAATTGGCTGGTCTTTGGGTTTTTTTTTGAGGGAAGAGGGGGCTGGGGTTGTTTGTTTTTTTTGACTGGGTCCCTTTACGACGAAAGTGGCTGATCTGTGATACACTGATCTGTATCCACTGAATCTTGTGGATCATCTTGTGGATCAACCACAAGAAGTATCTGCAAATTTACTTACATTTGCAGCAGGAAAGAGTTTATCTCAGCTCTTCTCCTGCAAGAAGCTCTCCCCAAGCACCTTTGTAGCTATTTTGGAAGACTCTTAGGAGTATTTGTTTTCCACAACTTTTCCATCTAGTAACTAACCCATGTTCCAGAGAGTTAATGATAGGAAATTACTTTTTTCTCTCTTTTTGATAACCACTTGGAGAGTTCCATCTCAATTCTTCCCTTGTTGATCGTACATGGCAGCTTTTGTAGGGTTTCTCATGAGTTATGTACTGGTTTTCTAGCATCTGTGTTATTTGAGGGAAAAAAATGTGGTTGCAATTTGTCTGGTCTCTCCCATTTGGCATGTTTGTGCGCCTGGTTCCATTCTGTATCTGTGAACAGTGTTGTGCACAGAGATTCTGACTAGTAGAAATGTAAAAGCCCCATGAAGATGAGAGTAGAAAGAAGACTGTGGAAATAACTTGCTTTCACTGTCATCAGTTTCAAGCTTTGAAATGGAAAAAAAACCCTGTATTTTCTGATACACTCAGGAAGGAGCACTAGCATCTGTTGCTTACTGTGTTGACTGAACAGCAGTCTGTGCTATTTGGATGAAAGTTTGTCATTAAAATTGAGATCTTGAGTAAGTAGAACAAAACTTCAATGGTTTTGTTTCCCTAGACCTGACAGAAGAGGAGGAAAGAAAGGATGAAAGTTGCAAACTTGACAACTTGCACAAAAAGCGGAGTCTTCTTGCAGCGTATTGCAAGTTAATAGCATACAATGTGGTAGAGATGACTGCAGCTGCTGAAATCTACAAGTATTATGTTAAGGTAATGTTTTAGATGAGGTTGCTTTGCTTATCAGGGCATTTTCGTTTTTCAGAGTGACTCCAGTGTTTGTGAAAGATGTGGGGCTAATAGTCTTATGGCTCAGAATCCTTGCATGATCACAAAAGGGCTATAAAATCAAGCAAGTGCACGACAAATCTTCCCCCTTTGCTCTGCAAAGGTACCTCACTGCAGGCAAAGTCACTGAAAATTGAGTAGGGAGTATGGCTGGCTGCACATCTGCTCCTCAGCTTCTCCAGAGAGGTCACTGCAGAGAAGCAGTTTATGGCTAGGAGAGTATTTTAACTATAGTTTCCCACACTGAAGCTTGTCAACTCTATACAGCTCACCCAGTCCATACACAGATGGCCTAGATTTCACATGAGTGCTGGTGTTTAAACAACTGGTAGGGCTTCAGCCACTCTGAAGTGGGTTTCAGGAGGACTGAGAAGAGCACAGATGGACAGTTTCCTTGAGCCAACTAGCGGGACTTTTGAAATCCCTGAATATGGATCTTGTTTTTCACTGGGCCCAAGGCAAGCACTGGTTATATACAGAAAACTCTATTTCTCTCCTGAGGAGGCTTTGTTCTTTTGTTGTAATAAATACTTAGCAATTTCAGTGTAACTTTAATCCTCACATTCTCTTAAAGGAGCATGGCATTGCTTTACATATGAAATAATAGAAAAAGTCCAGTTTTCATCTTTATCTTGGGTGTTCTGATATTGGGAGTGTTTTGTGAACTTCTGTTGCATGAAAGCAGTCGTATTTTGTGTACTCCCAGTGCTAAAGAAGGGTAATGATAATTTCATTTGTTTTGTTTCTGTTAATAGACCTACAATGATTTTGGAGACATAATTAGAGAAACTTTAAGCAAGACAAGACACAATAACAAAATTCAGAGTACCAAGACACTGATTATCTGTCTGCAGCAGGTAAGGTTAAGGTTAAAGCAAGAGGCTAGGGGCTCTTAATGACAGCTGTACTCATATTGGAGTGTTTTACGTTGCTGTAATTATTCAAAATTCAAATCCATGAAAAAGAAAACCCGAAGTAGTGGAAGAAATTGTTTTCCTTGCCTGTACTTTCTATGTGTATGTTGATTTTTGCATCAAAACTCCTTACAAATCATTACATCTGTTTTAAAATGTAATTTTGTGCATGATTCTTTTTGATCTTGGTTTTAACCTTCAAATGCATAGTGTGCTAGGACTGATGTGTAAGTATGAAGTGTTTCTTGGGATACGGTAGGTGTCTCTTAAGCTGAAAAAGGTTGAGGATATTTTACAGTATTTTACCTCAATTCGTATTCAGTTTAAAGAACCAGAAATGTATCTGTGGCTGGCAAGCTCTGACCCCCCATATCTGCAGTATTTTTTTTCTGGAAGAAAGTGGGTTGTGGCCCTTCTGAAGGGTCTCAGTTGCTGGGGCTTGCAGCTGCTGACTGATGAGGCAAGTTAGCTATTTTAGCAGCTGCTTTTGCCAGCTCTGCCCATGACCAGAGCTGCTTCTAGCCTGGAGTTGTGCTGTAGGCCACAGAGCAGGCTCCTCACAGGGGGTGTTGACACATGAGCTTTGCTTATTTCACACACATTGCCAGGGGCTTATCTGTGAACTAGCCCCTGAAATCTGAGCTTAGATGAGGCTAAGCAGCATTTGGCTACATATATTCTGCTGACATAGTCAGGACTTTGTGTTTAGGTATCACATAGGCAACAGGCCCTTTTTGGTTATTGCTTGACCTTGAAAGTTAACAAGTTGAAGAGAACAAGCTACCTTCCCATGTTCTGTTACCAAGAAAACCCCCAAACATAGTTAATTGGGCTCAAAACGTGCTTTTGACCCAGTCTCACTCTAAAGAAATTGGACTATGCTGCTGCCAAACTTGATGCTTTATTTTTGCATTCTGATGTTCCAGAAGCTTCTCGGGCAAATTAGGCCTCTGGGGCTTGATTCAGAAGTCCCAGCAGGAGATGGGGTCAGTGGAGCCACCATCTTCAGGATTTGGTTCTCTGTTTATGCACACCGTGTTTTATTTTTCGTTTTTGATTTATGCCTGTTAGCACAACAGTGTCATTTGTGTCAGTACCTTCTTGTCCCAGTCATGTACTTCTAAAGTATGACTTACCTGCTCTTTCATAAGGCTTGTCTGTGGAAGCCAGCTGTTGCTTGCTATGTGTGTCTCTGTCCTTCTAGTGCTTTGTTTGCCTGTAGGATTACGTATGGTTGCTTATCTGAGACTTCTTTTGCAGCTGTTTCAGGCACATGCAGAAAGCCACGACAGCAGTGGCAGTTTGGACTTCTTCTCTGCTTCCTTCACAAACATGAAAGAACTTGCTCGTCGCTTTTCACTAACGTTTGGCTGGGACCAAGTGAAATCTAGAGAATCTGTAGCCATGATACACAAGTATGTGCCATGTAACATCACTTTGTCCATTGTCATTGCTTTGTTCGTTGTCTGTTTGTCTGTTTTATTACTCTGTTTTTCTTTTTCCTTTTTTTTTTTCCTATTCCAATAGGGAAGGGATTGAATTTGCTTTTCAAGGAGCTAATGGAGTACATGGAAAATGCTTGCCTCCTAACTTGAGCTTTCTGTTAATCATCAGTGAATTTTCCAACAAGCTGCTAAAGCCAGACAAAAGACTAGTGTAAGTTAAGTTCTTGTACATTGTCATACACAGTTTGCTTTGTGTATCCCTGTACATGGGACACTTGACCTTCAGTGTTGCAGAAGTTGCTTGAGGGCTTTTCAGAGAACCTTTGAAATCAATCTACCCCTGAGGCTGTTAGCTTGAAGACACTTGTTGGGTTTTGCAGTAGGAGTTATTTCAGATTGTACATGCATTATGCATTCTAGTTAATTTCTAGACATAGTTGTGGCCATGTATGGCAATTCTTCTGTAGGAAAGACAATGTTAATTTGGTGGAAGAGATCTGCAGTTTGACTGGCTAGTGGTGGAGTGGCAGGACTGTTTTTCTGAACAGAAAAGTAAAGCAGAAAAGGTGGAGGAAGAGAGTGCCCAGATCATTATTTTGTGATGACATAATTCCACGGCTTCCAAGCTCAATTATGTGAGTTCCACGGGAATGTATTTGGAATAGAAATACACATGACACTACTCATAATGCGGACGTTTAAGTTCAAGAATTTACTATTTATGGGGGAATATGCCCTGATCTAGTTGGGCATATGTTACACAGTGGTTTAAATATTTATATTTAATAATATAACAATGCTATCTTTATTTTGGCATCATGGGGAATTATGCATCTGCACGGAGAGATGTATTATTATGTCTCTTACTCTCTTTTTCACCTGCCTCAACTTAAGTTATTTTTGAGATGGAAGTAATGTTCTTCCTTCTATTTGTCCTTTGTCATTACTTCCCAAGTCAGTGCTGCTTCTGTTGGATCTGGATCTCTGCACTTCAGTCTGCTGTTTACGGGCACTGTAAGAAACTATTGCAAAATATGTAACAGGTATTTCCATTTTCCTGAGAGCATATTTGAGGACACAGGAATGTAAGATGAAACATGAAGATGCTTCTGCCTGTTTGAATTTCTGAGCAAATCACCCCAGTACCTGACAAGAAAAATTCCACTTTGAAGAAGTCAGCAGAAATGGAAAAAACCCCCAATCTCCTATCCTGTCTTGATGAGCCTTGTGTAACTTGTTTGCTCCTGTGTCGCTTTGTCTTAAATTGGAGGATAACTTCCATGAGTGTCATCAAGCAGTTTTTATATAACAAGGGTCAAGAGTGGTAAAATGTCTACTTTCCTATTACTTTACATGACAAACACAATTTAATAATAATTGCCAGCTACCCAGACAGTGTATTTTGAAAAATTAACTCAAACCCAAAATGCAGAATACAGAAGAAAAGTATTTGACATATCCTGATTGCAATTCCTGGTAAATCTGATATGGATAATCTATGGGTAGCGATAACTTCCCTTTATATTCTTGCATTCCTCTCAGAGAGGATCTTCGAGATCTGTGACTAGAATTGGCTTTCACAGAACCATAGAATCACAGAATGGTTTGGGTTGGAAGGCACCTTAAAGCTCATCCAGTTCCAACCCCCTTGACATGGGCAGGGACACCTTCCATGAGACCAGGTTGCTCAAAGCCCTGTGCAGCCTGGCCTTGAACACTGCCAGGGATGGGGCAGCCACAACTTCTCCAACTTCTCTGGGCAACCTGTGCCAGTGTCTCACCACCCTCACAGGGAAGAACTTCTCAAAGTCTAATCTGAATCTCCCCTCTTTTGATATAAAGCCATTTCCCCTTGTCCTGTCCCTACACACCTTTGTAAAAAGTCCCTCTCTGGATTTCGTGTAGGCCCCCTTTAGGTACTGGAAGGCTGCAATAACGTGTCCCCAGAGCCTTCTCTTCTTGAACAGCCCCAACTCTCAGCCTGTTCTTACTGGGGAGGTACTCCAGGCCCTGTTTTGTACAGTTTCTGTGCAACTCTGTCCATGTTGCCTGCATTTTAAAGAGCTGTTATAATCTCTGTGGTGACACTTGAGCAATGAGTAGATTTCTGTTAATCTATCCTTGAATAACTTTGTCATTTCATTTACCTCCAAGGAGTAACTTTTAATTAAGAGGAAAATATTTCATCATTGAAGTAGGCAGATTTAAAGTTAACCCCCAACAATTTTTTCCTAGGGCTATATTTAACTTCTTCACCAGAGGGATATATTCCAGAAGTATATTCCTGAATGTATTATTAGATACATTCAGGTAGGTTTATTCATTGAAAACTTTTGTGGGAAATACAGAACCTAGCAAGGAATGCACTTTGGCTTCAGTTCTTAATGCTTTGGACCTCCCCCCTGCTGCTGGGAACAAATGGGAAACAATAAAATTCACAAGGGGGGAAATAGCAATTCTATCCACAAGCACATTCAGACTGAGTTTCTAGAGTAACAGTTTCTATTCTGGGAGTCCTAAAATGCCTTGCAGGGGCTGGAGATTATATTTCCTCTTAGAAATATTTAGGTTTAGCACCATCATAAATTACTGGGTGGAATGTTTTAGGTCAACATGAACTTTTAGAAATAAACATCTGGTTATTTTCATTTTTATTATTAATCATGAGATTGATGTCCAGGTATGTATGTTAACATATGTGAATGTACCTGTAACAGATGAGATGCAGAATATGGGCATTTGTTAGAAAGGAGTATATTTCAACACCATCAAAGTATATGGATTTTAACCTCCTTCCCTGTAATTGGCCAGGCTGTAGCAGTAAAATATTGGACTTGTCAATTGCTCTGTGCCACAAAATGCACACAAGAAATGAATTATTGAATAACAAGCAGCATGAGGGGCCTGATTCCTGAATCAGTAGGAGTCTTTCCATTGACATTGATAGCAGTTGGATTAGACCCTAAAAATGTAATTACAATACATGCTTGTTTGAAATCAACAAATTCCATTACCAGGGTTGCTTGATCCTTGGGCCCCCCCGGAGTCCAGGGCTGTAATTGTTTCAGAGTCGGTGCTTACCCTAACCTCTTCCCAGCACCAGTTTTCTTGTTTTGCAAACCAAATGAAATGTTTGATATTTTCCAGGCCACACTCCTAATCAAAGAAAGAATAATATACTCCACAGGCTGGCATTAAAACCATCACTTCTGGTATTTGCGAAAGTGGGGTCCATTTTAACAACACTGGGCTTGATTTTCAAAGCGACGAGCTGTAGCTGAAATGTAGTGAATGTCCAGTTTCTAATCCTGAGTCAGACATTGTTTTTCTTACTGTTATGAAGTAGGATTGGGTCAGGAATGTCCTGGTTTTTGAGAAGAAGGCTTGAAGGAGACCTCTCTGCTGCAGAAGAGGTGATGGCTTCATCTGGAATTCAGGGGGGGCTAATGTCAAGCTTCCAGATTGGATCAGGCAGAACAGGGATTTGAACCAATGTTTCCCACACCCTGTGTGTTGTAATTGTAGAGCTATTAGCTGCATCTTTCAGACACTTGACATTTTATTTGTAACCTGAGAGAATTGGATTGAATTTGAGATGGTACTATAGAAAAGTGGCTTAATTGGTTGTTCTTGCTTTTAGTTTTGACAAAACAGGCACTCATGGCATAAATCCCCCATTTCCCAATGCGCTATCCTGTTGAACCACAGGGAGCATCTCTCATCTGGGATCTCTTGCATTGCAGTCTGTGACACAGAAAAGGGCCACCAGGACAAGAGGTGCATCCTTGCAGAGTTCTGCTCTGTTGAAACTGCTCTTGGCAGCAGCAACTGACAGTGACTTTTCCCGCACAGGCAATGCATTCTAGTGACTGATGTAATTCTGTGATTCCTGTGGATCTAGTATTGTTTCTAATGCTTACATTCAAGCACCCTTTTAGCTTTGAAGGCATCTGCTATTTAAATATTCAGATATTTCAGAGATGTCCGATATTTCTGAGAAAAGGAATGCCCTTTCTTTTTCTCTGACAGTTCTGTCTGCACCTTTGGAGAGCAGAGGGAAAATGCCTTTCTAGCAATTACTTCCTAAATATTGAGGGGAAAGGTACTGAGTTTTCTTATGCTTGTTTTTGGTTTCCTCCAGGTATGCTTACTTACAGAGGTACGTAGCAGAACCACTGCCTTGCAAAGGAGACGAATGGCAGCCGTTGATTTGGTACAGGAACTCATTATTGGCAAATGAAGATGAGGAGAGCTCTGTGCTTGGCAGTTCAGGAGAGTGGTCCCCTGTGGGCACATCTAAGACATCTTCTTTTAAAAGGAAATTGTCTAATGGTATGAAAGCTTCCCTGTTCTGGACCAGCTGTATTTGCACTGTCCCAGCTAAAATGCACTTCATGCTTTGCATTAGCAGTGCCGCAGTGTGCTGGAAGTTGTGGACTTTACAGTTTGAACTGTGGTTTTTGCCTTCAGCTGTGTTGCTGTTAAAGGTCTTATCATCACTCAATAGCAGTAAGGTTGGTCTGGAGACTTTGAGTGAGCCAAATTCAGGTAATCATAGAATCACAGAATGGTTTGGGTTAGAAGGGACCATCTAGTTCCAAACCCCTACTACTAGACCAAAGCCCCATCCAACCTGGCCTTGTACACTTCCTTTGATGGGTAGCCACAACTTCTCTGGGCAACCTGTTCTGGATGAATTCTCTGTACTGAGCTCTGGCATTTGTCTGTGCTGTTGAGACTTGGTTCATTGCTTTTAATTGTTAAGAGCGTTGTTGCTTTAGGCCCTGTAGATAATTGAGACAGGAGATGTATTTCTAGAAGTTGATTCAGAACATTAGCCCAGATGATCTGAGCCAAATCATCTGCTAGGGTCCTTGAATTTCTAGGGAACCTGTAAAATTATACTCCTAACTTAAAGAGTTACAGTTAGGTGGGCTGCATCCAGGCTTTAGCAGCTCTCATGGACTTCCAATCCATAATGAGGTATTCACTGCATGGGTATGAAGGGACTTGTTTAAATGCAGTAAAGCCATTATGGAAACAATTGCCAGTAAAAATGCAAAGTGCTGTAGACACATGCAGTTTTGTGTGGAGGACGGACAATTTTCCCAGAGCATCTTTTAGTTTCTTTCTCATCCTTTCTCAGAAATGTTCTTTTCAGTGACTTGCCTTCATCAGGCTTGTTCCTATGTGTCCCAAAGGCCCTCTTTTCTGGAGGGTTATATAAACTCAACAATACTGATAGCACTTACGGACTGGGGCCGAGATCATACCTCTAGATTGCAAAAATGACCAGTGGGCAAAATAAATGGATTATCTTGTTTGTGGCTTTTAGCTGGCTCCTTTAGAAGCAAATGCTTTGCTCCAGGTCTCCCTTTGAGCCTGGCCCAATTGCTTCACTGCTGTGGGGAGCATGTTGGAAAGATCCGTCTTGAGTCCTCTGAGGGGAGGCTGAAGCACGAGTCTCTTCACTGTCTGTTACAGGGTCTTTGCCTGAAACCAGCCAGACTGAGGCCACAAGGAAAGCTCCAGAACCACATTGTGCTTCCCAGCTTGCCTCTGCAGCCGGCAAGAGCAGGAAGAGGTTGAAATCCCAAGAGGTGCACTTGCAGGAACACTTGCCATTCCTCTGTCCAGGAGGACTGCGTGGAAGATACTGGTGAGACTGTTATGTCTTAAAAGCACCTTCACTTGTACTGACACTTGGGGTCTCTATCCACCTCTGCTTCTGCTCTTTGTAATGCTTTCAGGGTGTGTGTCCCTCCTGTCTGTCTTACGGGCTGTGTCCCACAGACAGGTTGGGGTTTTTGTTTCCTCAGTCCAGTATTTACATTTACTGCTTTAGCCTGATTGTCCCCCAGGGCTTCCGAACGTTTTTGGACAATATCGAGTGTGAAGGAAAAAAAAGGCAAGGGAGGAGGAAGGCTCCCTGTCCCGTTCTCTGTCTCTGTCCCTAGTTAGAGGCCTGTGGTGTTGGTTACTCCCTGGCTGTTTGCTGCAGCTGCACAATGAGTGTTTTCTGCATCTCTGGAAATGAAAGAGGATTTTTGTGTCTGCAGATCTGCTGGAAACCGCTGTGTAACTGGTGACTTTCTTCTAGATGTGCATGTCTGAATGCTGTTAAAACCTCACAGAACTTGGGTGAAAGACAGGTATTGCAGGATTAGGGAGTCTGGAGTCTACTTTTGAACTCTCTAAAGTACTCAGAATGCTCAGTTGGGGTATTTTGCTTCAATACTCTTCACTTATTGAGATGTTAGATGTCATTTCCCATGTTAGGTTACAAGACAAAATACAAATCCCAGGAAGACACATGCTTTTCCAGTTTTTGGGACACTTGTTGAATGGACCTCATGAACACAAAATAGAACAAAAATGTATTAAACATGAAGAAGGTAGCCCCTGTTTAAATGAATGTTTTGTTTCTGAACTGCTTTATTGGCAATTTCTCGGAGCATGACCTCTTTCGTACTTGGGGAATACTGGGCCAGAAACTTTGGCCTACCTTAACATGAATATCACGGCAGCACATCTTCATATGTGAACTACTCTGCCTTAAGCACACTTGTGCAATGTGCAGCCTCTGTTAGCAAGTTTGTCAAGACTTGGTTTTTTTTTTTTCCCCCCAGCAAAGATGAGATTAAGACAGAAGAGGTCTCAGAGGAGGGTCAAGCAGAGGACACAGCTGAAGATGTCGATGTTGATGTGGTTGGTGCAGACCAGGTAATTTCAGCTTGATTTTTCCATCTCTGAGGACAGCTGTGGTTGAGATGGGTGAATGTGAGTTCAGAGTCTCATGAATACCCATCTAGCAGCACTTTTGTGGCCCCTTTGGGGGTGAGAAAAGGGATTTTCCCCTCTTCCCTTTCCAGCTGCAGCTGCAGTCTCCTTCTTAGCTGCAGTCTCCTTCTTCAGCTTGATCTGCATTTTTAAGGCAATTCTTACTGTAGCATCTAGACATCCTTCAGCACACTGAGCTCCAGCTTAAGATGCATTAAGAGGAGGATCTGGTTTCCTCTTTACCCATACTTTGAAGTTTCTTGATTAAGAGCCATTTGCTGCAGTTGCTTCATGCTACTGACACATTATGGAGATGGCACGGCTGCATGGCCTGCAGGGAATGTCTGCAGGTGTTTGCATTGTGCTCTTTAGATCGAAGCAGTTGGAATGTGTCTGATCACTGTTCAGCTCAAGGCTCCTGCTGGAGCCTCCCTTGTTTCTTGCCCTTTTCCAGTCAAGGCTGGAATTGTCCCCAGACCAGCTGCGGATTTGAAGGGAAGCACGTGGAACCTTGTGGGCTTGGAGAGGCAGCCAGCGCAGCCTGGGGGGTTGTCTGGTGGGCACTGATTGCCTTTGGGGTCACAGAAAAGTTTGGCAAGACTGCAGCTGTCTGCCTGGGTCTGAGCTCAGCCCTGGAATGGGTACTTGCAGCTTCCCTTTGGACCAAGGGGTTGCAGGGACTCAAACATGGTGTTGTACACCAGGAGTCTTGTAGCAGTGACTATGGTGAAAGGGAGGCGGGGGTAAAGAGGCCCTGAAATTTCCTGTGCTGCAGCTACTCGAAGTCCTCCCATCCTCTAAGGCTTTGCTGTGTCAACCTTTGCGAGGGGCTGAGCGGTTCCTTTAGGTTTCTCTCCTGTGTGTCCCCTTGCTCTCTGAACTTCTCATGGAATGTACACCCGGTGTCTTGCAGACAGGTTTTGCCCTGAGTCAGCAACACCTTGGTTTCCAGTGACTCTGGTTACCTGGAATATAACAGCCACTATTCAAGGAGTTTGTAAATGAGTTTTTCCTGTGAAGATGAGCAAATGGTTCCTTTTTGTATTTGAATGGTGGGGGTTTTGTTTAGAGAGGACTAGAAGGAAAAAAGGGACTTTTTCAGTCATATGCCTGTTAAAATGTAGACTGTTTGTTTGGACTGCTTGGAGCAGCTCCTATTGAAGATAGGTAATAAAAGAATTTTAATCCATGGCCCGAGATTGAAGCCATGCAGAAAATGTAATACTTATCCAGTATGTGGCCTTTCTCTCTAATGCCTTTTCTGCACGCCTTGTGGTATAGAAATGCTTATTTCCTTTTGTGGAAGCCAAACATAATGCTTTCCAAGACCTTGCTCTGGCCAAGCTGCTAGGAGGTTTGATGCTGCATACTTTGATTCCTTATGTTCTCTTATGTGATTTTTTTATTCACAGTATGAGACTGGTTTAATCTTCTTTCTTTTTTCTTCTGGTATAGGACAGTTAAGACACTGAGAGGATAAATGGGAGTGGAGAACACGCTACCATTGCTTTCTGCAAACTGTTTAACTGAAAATGGGGTTGTGATAGCATTGACCAAGGCAGCAGGAGACGTGTGTCAACCCAAATCACTGCCTGTGGGCTCCCTTCAGAAGCTGGTGCTGGCACTGTGGTTGGTTTCTCCATGTTGCTGTATGTGGGTGTTACCAATTTGGCTGTTGCACCTATGAGGTTGCGGGTGTTATGAACATCATTCATTGCTCAGCTGCATCTTGGTCCCTGACGCTGCCCTGGAGAAACTCCCAACCTAAAGCTTAGAATCAGGGTATTGAGTCAAAGGCTGTATAAACTAGGTGAGGCAAACTTGCTCAAACCAGTTCAGTGGCAGCATTCTGACAGTATATTCATTGCCATTTGAGATAACCAAGATGGACATCTAGTTGTTTCCTCCTACATGACGCTGGGAAAAAAGGAGCCTGCCCCACTGCGAGCACTATAACCTGCTGGGTGACAGCAGGTGACCTGTATGTGCTATTTCCTGCTTGTGTGATGGAAAACCTGGATCGAATCACCTGAAAGTATTTCTAAATTCCAGTGGTGGTGGTGGTGGTGGTCTGTGGAGATTGGGACATGTTCCCAGGAGGTTTGCATCAAGGCTTCTAAGTAACAAACAAAGAAACAGCAGGCCAGTTAATCAAGTATTTTCCTCTGGAAGAAATGGTTCAGAGTGATCATGTGGTATTTACTTGAGAAATATAAAGCCTGAAAAAACAATGTAAATAGCCTGTAAATATGGTCCTTCAAACAGAGTTTTTCAGTGATGATTTGACAATGATCTTCATGCAAGAGTGTTTCAGGGGCAGTAGGCTAGGGAGTGCTGACTGCCCCTTTGTCACCACTCCATGGAATTGTACATTGCATTAATCCAATCAGCTTTTTCTTTTTTTAAATATATATGTATATATATTTGGATTGTAACTGTAAAATAAATGACAGAATTATTGCCAGCCATTAGTACTGAATGTGCCAGTTCTATTCCCCCACTGAGCCTGGAGGAAGAACAGCAGCAGTGCTGCAGGCCTTCTGGTGTACCCTGTTACTAAGCAGACTGAGATGGGAGCTCTCATGGACAGGGGAGTGAAAGCCATGAATGGCTCCTGGTGGTTATCAGCTGTCCTGAAGTGGCAGTGGTAAAACCATGAGGGTTCATTTTTGCACGGTTAGTTAAGCATGCAGTAGGTGAACATCAGGGAGAGGTGGCACTGCACAACATGGTGCTGATTTCACACACATCACCTTGTTCTTGGCTCCCCTGCAATTCCTTCCCCCTGACCTAAACCAGGAATGTGATAGTGATGTTTCTCTTCCCCATCTTAATCTCTGGATTGAGGCCTGAGCATTTACAGGTGGGCAGAATACAGATGGATTAAGCACACAGTTATACCTGGGGACACATCAAGCATGCAGATGCTTTCATTCTTGTAACCAAAGATGAGGGATGGGAATTGCCCTTCCTGGAGAGGCATAGTCATCTTTATCCTTCACCTGTTTCAAGAAAAGGCACTGCCATGGTAACACCATGATTTGTTCCACTGGGTCTGGTCTGCGCATATGCTTTAGGAAAAAAAAGAGCTTGGTTATCACAAATACAAGAGAGCAGGATTTAGCAGTCACTTTGTTAAACACAGCAGCAGCTACAGGCTCTGCAGCAGAGATCTACCCTGTACCACAGCTCTGTGCAACGGAGAAGTGTCACAGTCAGATGAGGCTGTACAGTGCTCATTTAGAAGACCATTTCTCAGCAGGGCAAGTCCAACTCAAGGGTTTTGAGTAGGGAAGAGCAGCAGCCCCGATACCTCCAGAACAGCAACAGAAGTTCAAGATCAGCTTCTGGAAATCAGTTGGTCACTCTTGCCCACAGCACACTGGGGAACAGAGCTTAACACAAATGCTGTCTGTGACTTTCTGTTAAAAACCCCAAACCGCAGGCAAGCAGTGAAGAGTACTTGACCAACCCTGGAGAGATTTGACATTGACAAGTTACCATTAAACTGGAATAATTACCCCTGGTTTTCTTTTTAAGAATCCTTTGCACAGTGTTAGAAGTATCTTGAGTTCAGTGACATGGTTTAGTGGTGGTCTTGACAGTTCTGGGGTAAAGGTTGTACTTGGTGATTTTAGAGGTGTTTTCCAACCTAGCTGATTCTACGATTTCCCTCTGGTAAGGTTCGCTAACAGACATTAGCTGTGAGTTTCATTATTTAAGACACCAGTTGCTAAGTGTCTACATCAGACAATGTGATGAGTTGAGTGGAGCAGATATCTCTGTACCATATCCAGCTGCTCAGCAAAAACCTTTTGGGTGAGGAAGACTTAGCCTGGTGTAATTTTCCAGCCAACTACATACATGTAACCCTTTGTGTCTTAACTATTTCTTAAACAGTGAGACGTTAATTGTATGCAGGTCAACATAATAACTACAACCATTAAATTACATATATGAAAATCTTTATTTGAAAATACAAACATGATTTTTAAACATTGCAACAGATCTACACTGCAACCAAAAAATAACTTACATCTTTTTGTACATTTTTCTTCTTTTTTTTCCCCAACAAAATCTGTTTAACAGTAAGAGTGAGGCAACAATTTCAAGCTGCTGTGACACTGATGAATATCCATGGAATGTGTCAATAGCAAACAACTGAAAGGGGGGGACAGACAAAAGCGCTGAATGCCCACAACAAATTAGTGCACATCACTGATCAAGTAACATTTATACAAAGGATTTTAAAAAAATTGGTTCCTTTCTCCATGAATGAACACACTCATTTTAGATCAAGTATGAAACAGACTTCATCATTAAATAATCCTTTCGTAATGAACATCAATGAAAAGACTGAAGTTTAAAAGGGCAAGCAGAATTAGAGTTGGGGTAAACAAGGACCACACAGAGAAGAGAAGCAACTTGTGTCTTAGGCATTTGCTTTCCTTGTCGTGCACCAAGATGCTCAGCTTGCCAGGTCAGACTCTGCTTGTAAGTGGGAGCCGAGTTGCATGCTCACAGTCCTGCCTCCTCCTTGCCCCGGGGCCACCTGCAGTGCAGGCCTGGTGGCAATGGTCTCCTCACATCCCACACCAGGACGGGAGCAGGATGGAGATGGTCAGTGCACCACACATCAACTTTGAGAGTTAGAGAGTTCTCTTAAAAACAGTAGACTACTTGTCTCTAAAGTCAAATATTGTTATTCTTTCCAAAAGGAATTACACAACATCTGTAAATAAATACTTTAAATCTATTTTACAAACTATAAGCTATTGAATAAATAAAAAAAAATCATCATTCCATACAAATGCACTTCTTTTATTTAAAAGGTAGTGACTAAATATTTTTAGCACAAAACTAAGCTGACTCCCTGGCAACAAACCCCACTGAACATACAGGCATGTAGCAGACCTGCTGCAGACTGTCCCTTCTCTTCTGCATGTGCTGACCATGAGTAACTGCTACTCAAAGTCCTCTTCGTAGTCGTAGTCATCCAAATCTACATCAGCCAGATGGGAAGGCATGTCAAAAAACGGTCTTTTTTCCATTTGGTACTTGAGGACACTGGCCTTCTGGTGGTCTGCAGGATTGAGTCCTGCTTCATACCTGGGAGCAGGCAAAGAGAAAATGAAGGAGTGCCTGTGTCAGGAACCAACTAAAAGTCAGAACGGTGGCAAGGCACTTGCAGGAAGAAGATGAAAAATTCACACTGGATTGTGAAGCAGTCACTTCAGCTCGGGCAGGCATTGCAACCCTTCCGTGCAGGAAGGGATTTTAAGGGAGTTTTGGTACAACACAAACTTAAAATGCTCATAATAAGTTTTGCTCCAAAGCCCCATCCAGCCTGGCCTTGAACGAATCCTCCGTATGGTTGTGTGCATGATACTTGAAATGCTTTGACCCATTACAAAGTAGTAGTTAATGGAGACAACAGGCATTACCATCTATGCCCCAAAGAAACAAAAGCAGCAAAATTTAAGGAACACTGGGATAAGAGCTTTTATCATCTGTGCAGAAAGTCAACAGTTAAGCTATGGCTTACGCATCGAACCCAACAAGGGATGTAGAAAGTAACTAAATAAAAAGCATGGTTTTGGAGGCTGTGCTTCCACAGGACACACACAGCGTTCCTCTTAATTGTCAGTTTTTTCCCTATAAGATCTGTGACAAATCTGCTAATGCCAGAAGCAGAGACAACCTACAGGTGGAGAGCCACTTGAGCTGACAAACACCAGGCTCATATAAATAAGAACTGGATGTTTCACACTATATGTTTTATCATCCATACCCCAGCATACTCCCTACATTACCCTTACGCTAACACACTGGTTTTCCTTAAGGAGTGCATTTACACAATGAAGGTGTACTTTATCAAGTTTTAGGGTTATTAGAATTCTACTTTAATACCTTTAATGTATTCTCTGTATTACTGAAGCTGTGCCCATACCAGGGGAAGAACAAACTTCATGGAAGTACCTGAAAACTAGGTGTTCCAGTCCTCTTAGAAGCCTACTGAAAACTGAATATTGAAGGTAAATTTTAACTTTTTTTATAAAGTTTAACTTGAGAAGCACTTTGTATGTTAGTTTCAATTTTGTCCACTTTCCGTGTAAAGCCACAGAACCACAGTTTCTGGTACACCTTGCATACATTCTTAATGCAAACGTAATGACCTGACCCTAAGAATACTGACTGTAAACTATGCAGCTTTTATCTTCACCAAGAGCAGACATCTTGGGGTGCCTGGGGTGTGAGAAATACCTAAACACAAAATAATTCAGTCTAAACAATAACCACATAAAAGTGAAATAATTGATTATCACAGACTTAGCTCAGAGAAACAGCTGCAGGCAACAAGTTCATGACTCAATCTGAGTAAAAGCACCTTGAGGCTCTTTATATCCCATCCACACTTGCGAGTGAAATTGTGCCTAAACATTATCTTAGACCTTTACAAAACTACACTTGCCAACAACAGCCCAGCAGTTTCAAACCCTTAATCAGAGCTGCAGAGTAACCTCACTTCCTGACATGCAGGTCCCTTACTACTTATGTTCAAAGGGTATTTTGCCTCCAGTGAGTTTCAGTTGCCAGTGATACTGCATGCAGTCTCAGGACTGAATGCCAGAGGAACAGCTGAAATCCTTCCTTGGCAATCTAAACTAAGGATTAGCTTTTGCAGAGCACAGAGCATACATCCAAACCCTCAACATATCTTAACTGACAGAAGAACTAGTTCTCAGGGTGTTCCACAGCAAAGCTGTAAGAGACTTTAAGAGCTGCAAGACAGAATTAAAGCATCTTAATGGAATCCAGGAAACCTGCATTTAACTGTCAACTCTTAGGTGAACCTGAGACCTATTTAGTCAAAAAGTCATTCAAATTTCACAACTTTGTTTCTGAAAATTGGCAAAATGGGCTCACCACTCAAATTCTAGACAATTGCAACAGCAGCAGCGTTTTACACGAGGAAGGTGGAGATGCATGACAGTTGTTTGATAAACAGACCAACAGAAGAGGGAGAAAAGCCTAAAACTCTCAAGTAAATATTTGAGTTACAGGAAAGGTTCTTCCTCCCTCACTGAGCACAGAGCTGAACATGACAAACAGCAACATTTTACAAAAATAGCATCAAGGACAATAGTGATGGTTAGGCTCTACATTAGCAGAGAGGATTCCCACCAACCCTCCTGCTACATTCTTACCCATCATTCCACTGGTCACTTGCTGCCTCTTCTGCTACCAAGATATCATACTCTTCAGCAGCATACTTCTCCCAGTCAGAGACCTCTTGGCTTTCCCCTTCACCATCCTAAACAAGCACATCACAAGTTATACAAAAACTCATTCATTGTTAAGCATGTAGCTAAGGACTTTTAAAGCTTCATACTCACCCGCAACATGGAAAACTGATCCTTCTGTTCATGGTCAAGGTATTTTTCGATGTTGAAAAAAGTGTCAAAAAACACGTTTGTCAACTTGCATCGCTTTAAGTCATGTAGAGTAATTTTTCCTGTAAAGATTATGAGAAAAGATATTAAGAGCTGAAATTATCCTTTCTCAAAAAGTGGAGGAATGTTATTCAAAAGTTAAGTTGTCATTATGCTCAAGAGCATTTGTCACTGATGCTAAATGCAATGGGATGGAAGGGAACAGATGACACATCTAGAGATGTGTCCTTCAAAGTGGACAAAGCTTTTAAATATTTCAGATTAGTTACTTGCTTTAGCTTTATCCTACTGTCTTCAATATGTTGGAGTGAGATGCAGTCTACCTTGCCCAGCTACTAAAAATCATTTAAGACAGTTGCCTAAGCTTCTGCAAGATAAGGAAGTCTCCATGAGCTTGCTATTTCTTCCCAGGAAGTGCCTGGGTAGCACTTGGATAGTGCCAGAGGAATATCCTCTGGCAATGGTCCTTTCTATTCCCTGACTTGAAAAGAAAAATGTATGACAGATGACAGCATGTGACTATGCTTCATACAGATGAGTTTTTCATAGAGCCTAGTTTGTCACATTTGTCCAGCCTGATCAATATTTACTGTTTGAGAGGAAAGCTAAATGCTCAGATGTGTTTGGTTTGTTTGGTGGTTGTTTTTGAAGTGCTACTTTAAAGACTCAAATCAATGGATGTGTTAGTGTTAGAAGTATTTGTCAGGTGTCTCAGAAACATTATTTCAAAGCTGAATGTTAAGCTTCAGCAGAAAGACCGAAAAATACCAGATATACAGGGGAAAGACAGGTGACTATCCTTAAAACTCCCCTTTATTGATTCACCCGAAATATGGCCAATCTTCCGTTGTCAGTCAAAGAGTGACTAGTAGCAGATGTTATGGAAGAGTTCAATGAACACCAGACTTAGAACAGTATTTCCTCAGCAGACTATCCCAGCCTCTAATAAAGTATAACTCAATGACAAGGGAGGAAGCAAAAGCTGAATCCCACTTGGAAATGGTTGCCACGCTTACATCTGCTGCCATGTGAAGTGCCTTAATGTATTCTGTGTAGCTTACAGCTGATGCTCCAGAACGACACAAATCCCTCATGGCACCTGTGTTGTATCTGTCAGAACCACACAGATGTCTGATGTGTTGGGCCATCTCAAGTGGCAGCAACTCTCCACAACCAAGCAAATGGTTTGAATCCTAGTTATATAAGCTCCCAATTTAAGTTAGACGCCTATATTTGGTTTGCTGATTTGTGCTCCAGTTTCCATTTACTGCAATGGGAGCTCAAGCATCTAACACTTGTGTTGATGCCTACTAATGTAGATGCCTGCTCTTGTCTCTCAAAGACCAGCAAAGAAAAAAAAACCAACAAAACCAATACCCCCCCCCCCCCAAAAAAAAAACCAAAACCAAAAAAAAGATTGAAATGGAGATAATTCAGGTCTCCAAAAATTAAAGAATTTGCTTTTGGGTACACAGAGCATCCTGCAGCAAAGTGTATCACAGTTTAGCCGTAACTGTATGAAAGTACCTTCTTTTGTTTCAAACCTCTTGAATGAAATGTCGTTTTATGCTGCTAGCTTTTGTTTTGGGAAAACAACTGAAGTTTGTCTCCTAATCCACCTTTTAAACATCACTCAGTTTTTTAAAAAAAAAATAATCAAAAATAAATCAAAACCACCAACAAAAAACCCAACATCAACCCTTCACAATTGGTTTTCATTCTTGTTGCCCTAAATAACTCATCTTGGCTGTGTTTCACAGCCTCCTTTTATCATCTTCATGATATAGGAGAGACACATCTATCTTGTCCCATTTGATGTGCAGAACAGAAACACTACTGAAAATGCCTGCCTTTTAGAAGCATAATGTACAAGACTGGGAGGGAACCCCTGAGTTCAGGAGGCAACCCTGTAACGCAGATGTGTTCCTCAGAGCTTGTTTCATTTCACCTTAAGTGCTTCCCACTCCATAACCATTATACAATGTTGGTCTAAGACTTCATTCCATCACTATCCAGGATTAAGCTTCCAGCCAAAATATACTTAATACTCCTTTTTTCATGTATAGGTTTTATAACCTATAAAAAGTTTTAGAAAAGTGTTTTCACCTACCAACTCCATTTAACTTGGTTTAAATAAGAATACAAAACTTTATGTTCTAGTTTTGAGCTCTCTCAATTCCCTTAGCATGCAAACACCCCCCACCCCATGTCTCAATAAGACAACTGCCTTTTCAAAATAAAGTTTCATGTAATTTAAATATTCTTAATACTAGAAAGGTGGGCAATAAGCAAGACCATTATTATTTGATTTTCTAACTATAACTGTACAGACAGTAAACAGAACCACCCTACTCAACACTCAGCCAAGGTAACACGACATTCAAGTAGAAAAACTTCAGTGCTTCATCTCCAAGTATCTAAATGTGGAACACTAGCAGAACATCACATTTGCTAAATAAAAGCATTAAAGAAGATGGTCAATAATTTTCTTTTACAATGAAAACCAGCAGATGTTAGTTTATGCATTAGAGGTTGCTACTCCTATCAAATACTTAGAGCAAATAGGCAAGCTCTAAATTTATTGTAATGCAGAGTTTCTACAAGGATTCCAAGTTCTTTTACACACTGAATTTCACATTAGAAAGTACAGCCATAATAAGAGCTATTAAGGCCAACTGTGGTCAAGTGTTGAGATAATAAGTTTAGATACAAATCCCTGAAGACTAATCCATCATGGCTACAACCTGAGACATATCGGGAACAGTACAGAGAGAGAGGCCATGAACATGCAGCACTCTTCCAACACCACAGCAATGTGTTTAGCAAGACATGCAAAAATATTTTTAGTAATGAGCAGCTCAGAAGGGCAAATATGAAGTGAGCATCATGCCATGTCTCTACAGAGACAGAAAAAACCCTGTTCCTTCTGAAGAAATCTCAATTAAATGAGTACTGGAACTAGTAACAGGCAAACAAATGGAACAGTTGCTCTTCAGAGCATCACTCATCCACATTATGACAAGATTTCATTTAAGACCAAACATGGCTACAAATCCAAAATAAAAGCCTAGAAGAAATTTTAAAGCAGCATATTAGATTTTAGTATGAAAATGAATGCTTGCCTACTGTTGGAAGACCAGTTGATCAATAAGCTCTAACAGACTTTAGGGAAAAGGCAACCTAGAGGAGTATTCTTTGTACGACCAACTGAGTTTTCTTAAGGGTGCACTAAACCCTAACCCAGAGAAACAGAACTTACAGATGGAAAAGGATTTTATTACCTTCATATTGTGGCTTCACAAGATCCAGCATCTGGCACAAGCAGTCTTCAAATGGCAGAGGTTCTATGGCCATGTTATCTAATTTTTCACACTGTTCTTCATAAAAATACTCTAATTCATACATAGACAAAGCACCATCCCCATCAAGATCCATGCAGCGAAACCAGTATTCAATGCTGAAATTCAGTAATAGCAAAGAACTGTTTACACAAACTTATTACAAAATTTCATTAGTTACAAATTTATGTTGCCTGTTTTAAAGGCTATGCTATTCACAGATGCAAAACTAGAAATAAGATCACGTTCCATAATGCCACATAAAGTTAATAAACGCCATCTACTGTGGTAAGAGATACTGGTATTTCCCATGACATACATTTTTGCATGGGAAAACACGCTTGTTAACTGAGTAGGAGGAGAGGACTAAAATGTGGTTTTACATAGAAAGTCCAGGGGGACACTGGGGGTCTTCCAGTCCAACCTCTTGGCTCAAGCAAGGTCACCCAAAGCACATGGTGTTTTTATAGTTTAGCTTCTTCCATTAGATTTCTAGCTGAGCATTAGTGGTCCCCATTTAAGGTCTGGAAAACCATTCAATAAAGTCAGTCTTTATTTCTGTTAAAATACAAATTCAGTCTTACCTAGTTGGTGTCTTCTTGTCCTCTTCAGATATTAAAAACCAGACAAAGTCAGCGTAGCTAATTTTCCCATCTTTTTGGGCTTTTCTACCTCTTGAAAGCCAGTGAGGAAAAAAGGAGAGAAAATTTATTTTAAAACACCTAGTTTTTACTAACCAAAATCTATGATTATTTTCCTTGGTTCTATTAACAGTTTATTTACTCCTAAATGATGCACTCTTTGTAAGGTGACTTGTCACAGACATTCAGGATAAGAGCTTGTGTGCTGTGTTCTGTTTCTACTAGTAAGGGTAAAGAAGGGAGCAGGTGGAATAGGAAGGCAATACGTTTCCAGAAGGACTTAGAACTTTCCTTCCTGGGCAGGAATACCACTGCTTAGTTGTTAATAGAAGAGAAATCTAAATAGCAGAAGTTTTTAACAGAAGAGACATTTAGGAAGTGTTCATGGCAAGAATGTAATTGTCTCTTTATACTTCCACACCACAGAGCACAGCACCCAAGTAAGTTCTGACGACACGTGGCTAACCTGTTTAGTAAAACAGGTTGGCAATTGCTAAATATAATATATTTCATTCCTAAAAACAATTTTATTTCCTCATGATGTCTAGAAAAATATGGTGCATGTTTGTCTTCACCCCATCCCCCCAAAAAAGGAGTAAGCTCTAGACATATACCTGCCAAGTGTCATTTCCCTCATTTGTGCTTTATTTTTCAGTTGCTTTCTATCTGTGAATGTTGTGTTAGCAAAATGTTTCAAAAATGACTAAACATGTCATAAATACACAAGAGGAAGTCAATCCAAGTGGGAAAAAATGAAGAATGACTGTCAGAAATGGGGGCCATTTTTGAAACTTTATTTGCTTATTTGATGCAGTAAGCATTTCAAGTAGTACTGAAAAGCTCAGTTCCATTTGAAAATTTCACAGATTTGAAGGATGGAAAAGCAACAATGCCTACATCTCCTCCCTTCCTCATTCCCATCCCTGCTAAACTGTACAACATTCAATGGCAATGTTCATATGGATAACAAAAGGAGAGTAAAGAACTTGGACTATGCCAAAGGTTTCAAGAGCACTCCAGTACTACCACAGTGCTAAATCTTGAAAAATCACAGTTCCATTTCAAGGGAAAGGTATTCTTTTTCTGGGAATGTCACACTATTTAACAAGCAAACATTAAATTGGATTTAAATCAGCATACAAAATAAATACCTTGTTACTGCTCCTGAGAAGATGCGCTCTATCATCCTATTTGAAATTGCTGTGAAAAAAGGTTTAAAATCATGTCAGTTATATACAGGTCATTTTTGCTTTGTGTTGTCTAGTTGAAAAGGTTACTGGAATCCTCTTAGACACATCTGTGAGAAAGATCAAGTGTAGTGCTCATTAATCCCTTTAAGTCCTCTTGGAGAGGATCCCTCAATACAAAATCTCCGAAGCAAAGACAGAACCAATCAGTTTTGATCCAGACTTGATACAGAAATAGTAGTGTAATAAAAGTGACAAAATTGGCTGATTAATACAACAGCATTTACCAGTTCTTTGACAAGTCAGTCATGTTTTCCAGTGCCATTACATTTATATGACCTTGGCAAAGAGCCACAATAGAACTGGCACATTCATACATAATGAGCATACCTAACCGATTCTCACATGGGTCTATTTCTGACATGGTTCTGATCCATGCTTCTATTTTGAAACCATTTCAGGGATTTCAGAGACATGTCTTAACTGAGCACTACCTCTATAAAGGATATTCGATTTATCCTGAAGAATTTGTGGATGGTACTCAAAGCAGCACTCTCACAGAAAGAGAATTACTTATTATTCCAGCTTTGAAATATTTTTTTAGCATTGTAGAAATACTGAAAATTGAAGCAGGTCGTTAACCGTTCAAATAGTTCATCTGCTTTATGTACTACTGGTAAGGCTATCACTGTATTATTCCAGTAAGGATGCTAGTCCCCACTTAGCATTTATCCCCAGAACTGTAGGACAGCCAATTTTTCAGACGTAAGTGCTGCTCCTTCTTCCTATCTACTTTTGAAACACTGAAGTTGCTCAGCCTTAACAACAGTTACATACTTGAAGATTTTCTTACTCCATATAAGCGTTTCATCTAGCCTAATTTTAGATCGGTGACAGTACAAAAGGAAGGAATTGATAAAACCAGATTATCTACTGTTGACATGCCAAAAAAACCCCACACTTGAAGTTTAAAACTAAAGTTGGGTTATCATATCCATTATATGCTCTTCTTTAGTCTAGTTCGCATTAAGCAGCAGCTGTCAAGCTTTAACAAGTATTCTATGGTTTAAAGGATGCAAAACTAAATCACAAGTAGCACTGCATCAGTTCAGCTTCCCTTCCATAGCATACTAACTCAGTAGAGCAATCACTCAAATGAAAGAAGTTTTCTTTCTTCAGTGTCCTAAAGTGTAGTCAGACTTCAGCGGGCAAGGTTCAGGAGCAGTCAGATTTGTTGTTATTCTTTTTAATGTGGGATAACAGACCAGAAAAATTTTGTGTTTAAGTATTCCAGTTGTGAAGGGTACACTTTTAAGATAATAATGGACACAAAGCTTTAAAAAAACCCACCAGCCAACCAAAAAAATCCCAACAGTTCCATGCAAGGTACAAGTATGCAAGACTATGAAATCACAGTCATTGGATAGGGAGAATGAAGAAAATGTGAAGCTGCTAAATAGTATTAAACCAAGATGTACTGCAACTGAGTTGGCAAAACTTTAAAATAAGCAGAATAACTGAATGTATTTGCCTTTTTCTACTCTTTTCATTCCTTGTCATAAGAGCCACATTCTTGAACAATACTGGTAAAATGGATTGTTTCCTAGGTAACCCCAAACTGCCAAATACAGCTATTAATAATATATCAAGACAATGATTTTTTTCTCTACTTCTTCGCCAAGATTAGAATTCAAATTCAGAATTTTCCTCAGATTTAGTATTGTAAGACACAGAGCAGTGTCATAGATTACTTGTTCTGCTTTATTTCACTGAGTCAGCAGGATCAGCTATACTGGACTCACGAACATCAGCTTTGGCAGTTAACCACTTCCTCAGCTGAAAGTTTACAGGTTATTTAATACATATAAACAAAGGTGCTTCATTTGTCATACCATGATCATTATGTCGAGCTAAATCCTTCCGGTCGATATAGAGGTCATGGTCTGTATCCAGCTCCCAAAATTTGCAATAGATAACATAAAAATGTTCATATGAGAAGTAATCTGTCAGCTGGTTAATATCAGCTTCCTCTTCCAATAATGCCACATTCTATTATCAGAAGGATAAACAGAACGCATTAAAAAAAATTGTAAGACATTTGTTGAATGATCCAAGTTCTCATAACCAAGTTAATATCTAATGCTATTTCAATGGAGCATTTTTTATCTTAAGAGACAGTGCACACCATGCATCATGCCAGCAAAGATTGAACACAAGGTAGAAAACTAACACAGCCACAAAAGAACGAGAAGGTCAACCAGACTAAACACATACATACAGCTCTAGATAAAAGATGACATTTAGACATATTACAGTGTATGAGAACTAATACAATTAAGCCTTCACTAGTTTTTGGAAAAGAAATAAATGCTACTTATGTTACTCCCTTATGCATTTAGTTAATGCAGTTTTTAAACTTGTAGAAACATCTGTCTTGCAAAACTTTAGATATTATGTACCTGCAAAAAGTTGCTTTTCCTGAGCTCATTACAAGTTATTTTCCCAGACCAGGACCTATTTACTGTATAAAATATTCTCTGTATAACCTGTAAGAAACAGAAAATGGAAAGATGGTAACTAAACACCCTCCCAAAGACCAGTCTTAGCTCAGCTGTATTACAGGAACCTACTACCCCTACTTCTATTCTTCTCATTACTTAGCACGTTGATGCTTATCTTATACATCGTATTACCAAACCATTTCTAAATCTTTTATCTAAATTCATCTTAAGTCTTATTTCTATGCTGCAGTACCCATATCTCACACAGTCAAGTTGCAGAATAATTGCACACTACTCAGAATATGTTTATTAGCAATTTCACTAGCTCCCAGTCTTTGAGATCTACAGGGTATCATCTAGTAAACATATTTATGTATCTCATGACTTCAGATTTAAGTACCTATATTACTATAGGAGTATTTTACTTCATAAATGAAGTTACAGAAATAGAACAGGGACTGTTTAAGGATCAGAATACAGGGGGATGTTGCTATTTCTGAAGCCTGCAAATACAAGAAATCAACATGTGACAGAAATACTTCCTGCAGGTGCAGAAAGAATATGTTTCCCCCCCCATTTAATTTTACTCTAAAGTTACTTTAAAAAGGAACTTTAAAGTAAAACACTGTCAATGGCATTAAAAGAAGAAAATCAGTGTTTTCTAACTGAAAAACAAAACAAGTCTATGTGAGAAGGATGACTAGCTCTTGTGCCATGACTGATACCGGAACCAGAAACAAATGCATTCAGTTGAGTATCCAACACTTTCGCTTAAATCAGTTTTACATGTATGTTATTTTGGTAAACTCATGTATCCAGCATAATTTGTTTAGTTTAGGTGTACAAACTAAAGACTTTAAAATATGCCTTTTTTCTGTTTCTTAATTGTATTCAGGATTCACCTCAATTAGTTTGACCTAAGTCAACCAGGGATATATTTCAAGTCAGTCATCTGCCAATAACACAAGCAGACAAAATCTAAACATATTATGAACTATAACTGCTTAATTGGAGATTGATTATACCTGTGAAATAGCAAGACTAAATATTGCATACGTAGTGTTTCATTTTACTAGCTAAAACCCCCATCTCTTTGGGAGCCCTCTTCCCCCAAATAAATAATGAAGTCTTTAGCTGAGAAGAGGTTTTAAGTTTTTATCACTTCAGAATTTAATTGCAGTAAATCAATAGTTTAAGCAAACCAATCATTTCTAAATTACAAATACAAGAGTAATTTATTCATAAAGTTTTAAAATAAAGCTTAAACTGTAGCATGCAGCAAGCTCTAGGGCTCTTACTTTGAGCAAGAACAGCTGGCTCAATAAACGCAGAAAGGAGAAGAGGCTAGCCTACTTCTGAAACTTAATTAGCTTAATTCTAATCGTGAGTTTAGGGAAGGCCCATTTTTGGCTTTCACTACAAAGCAATTTTTTTCTAAAAAGGTTTTGCCTTAGCTTTGCAACTTAATCCATCTGCATATCATTATCTCATCTGTTATACATTTCACTGGGCTAAAAATAAAAACAAAATTGAATGTTTGCTAAAGACAACTGGGAACAGACTTAAATGCTTTTCTACAGTGAACAGAAGCAGAGTATAACCAATTATCCGAGAATTGCCCTCCTTACTATGCTGCACAGTGGTTTGTAAGAAAGAAGAGGAAACGGTGCAATACAGAGATTACAATTTCAAGAACTCATAGTTCAGATAAATACATAATATACTTGCAGATTAAATGAAGTATCTCATTTGTCAGGGCAAACGTTTTAAACTTATTTCAGCTTTATCTTGTTCATATGTACCCAACTTTACCACTAGACTCTCCAAACAATCTGTACTACAGCCCAGCAGACAGAACCAATTGCTTCCATGGCTGAACAACACTGACAAGACAATTGCTTCACTAAAGAGATGCATGTAAGGTATATACACACACATACACATATATATGCATGTATATACAAACACAGCAGAAGAATGGATCATTTGTAACAGGAACTGCGTGTGAACAGATGTGAACTGCGGTGCTTACAAAATCCTTTATCTAAAGCTTCAGGTAGCAAGGTAAAGCTAATTGAACACAGGTATGAAATGCCTTATTTCATCTCAGAGAAAATAATCTGTAATTATTGGTAATAACTTGTGGGACAGAATTTTAAAAGACTGTATTGGGCAGTGGTTATTCCATCCTCAAACATGACAAGAAAGAGCAAAGAATCCTCCTGCCATTTCATAATCTGCAGAATAGTACTGCAAATATTGTAGCTATATTCACAGCAGTTACTAGTTTACTTCTGGGATTTTTATTAAACACTGATTTCTGTTGAAGACTGCATTAGATTTTGTTAGTAAAGTACTGCTAGCACTGATTTATTCAATATTCCTAGACTCCGGCCTACTTCAAATAAGCTGTTCCTCCAAAGACAAGTAACTAGAAATGGCAGGACCTTCCCCTCCTACAGACCCTCAGGACAGGCAGCAAGCTTTCACAATTTTAAGTAGGGCGGGGTTTGATGCAACCCGGAATCTGTTAAGAAATAAAACTACTCACAAGCAGAACATCTCCTTCACTCACATTGGACACATAAGTTCTAGGAGCTCATTTACTCATTATAACAACAAGCAAAACCTAATGAAGCAGCACATACTTGATACATCCTCAAGCATCTATAAGGATGTGAGGAAGCAAACCCAAATGCTTTCAAGAAAAGCTTCCACAGTTTTGTTCCGGGTCAAACTACAAACTGGATAAAAGATGATCAACTCTGGGTTTCTGTTGTTGGAGAATATCAATGAAGTGATTTTTCACATGCACAAAGAAAGTGAACTGAATGTCATTTTACAGAATTTGTATCTTTTAAGACTTTAGTGGAATCTGCTGTCAAGTCTACTGTTGAGAAAATGTAATGTCACTGATTTTTCCTTTGGGTACAGAAAGAATACTTCAGTCACATAACCCTATGAAGAGAAAAAGAGAACCTGTCACGTGTAAAACTTGCTTAGAAAGAAAAATCCCCAGAGAAGGAAGCAGCAAGCAGCTTCAATATTACCATTTTTTTACTTACTAGTGAACATAATCACATTAATATAGACTTTTCATTCAAAATTCCATTTAATTAATCCCAGAGTAAGGTCAGGATTCTAATGAGTACAGTCTATAGCCACAATCAAATGCTTAAGATAACAGTCTGCTCTTCATTTAATGTTCATTAACTTATCCTACACTATTACAATTCAGTGTTGCTCTCACTAGCATAGAGTTCAGCTATTTCTTATGTTAAGAAAAACTACAACGCTGAAGAAATAGTCTTTCTTCAGAAGGTTTCTGGCTAAATAGAAATAAAGACTGGCAGCATACTCAACTTTTCTGAAGCAACAAAGATACTGACTGACTAATCTTAATTTTGATTTTTCTACTTAGTTAACAGAAAATAGCTTTTTCCAATACAAATCACTTACTGTGGTAATGTACCGAGAATGAAATTCAGATGCTTCTTTTAAAAACAATAGGCCAGGATGACTATTCACCACATCCTACCAAAAAAAAAAAAGAAAAAAAAAAAGAGAAAGGAACAATATCCCAAAACAGTATTCATTAGTGACTTATATATAAAACAATAAGCACAGAATAACCCATCTGCTTCCTTAACCAAAACAGTTCAAATTAACTACCACAGTCATTGATGATAACTTCATTTACAACATGCTTCATATAAATGGCACTGCCTTTTTTGTCATTTAAAGAAGCCAGATCAACAAATGAACAAAACATAGTTTAGTCGGGCTGAAGATTTTGAACACTGTTGTAGCTTGTAAATCTGTGTCTGACTACAGTTCAGTAAAAGCCAATTTAGGTTTTATTAATTCATTAGTAAAGGTGGTATTTGCTCCTCTTTAAAAGAGGTTGTATTAGGTCTTAAATGCATATGCCACTTTTCCTTTCCCTGCAAAGACCTTCCTTAATTTAAATAACTTCCAACTGCCTTTCTAAACTGTAGGGATTCTCTGATACATGTGCTATTCATGCAAGCAATTTTATATGCATGCCTCTTTCTGTAGCTCCCAAAGACCTCACCTTAACAAAATGATTTACTGTAAAAGAAGTCACTCATTAGCATGAGTTACACTAAATAGTATCAACAAACATTAATGAAGACCATGAGAAAAGTATGTTTAGCTCAAAAAAAAAATCAGGCCTTTGTGAGCTCATAATTTTTTTTGTATTTCCAGAAAAAGTTTCAATTGCAATTTACTTGTAAAAAAGGAATGAAGTCTTCTTGCACCAAGTAGTTGCATCCAGGGTTCATCAGAAGATGAACAAACTTTGCAGCATCATCATAGCAGGTCTGAAGTATTCTGAAATACAAATATTTCCATTTAATACTCTCTACAGAAAATTTCTTGTGCTACCTTGTACAGGCATCCTAAAGCAAGACCTAAGAAACCACAACTACGTTTAATTCAAAAGCTAATTACAAACATCAAAGTACACTCCAGGTGAACTTATCAAAGCAGCACTGTCTCATACATTTATGTTAAAGGAGGCGAGTACACCATGCAATGGATTACATAAAAGAAAATTTTAAAGTTAGAATTAGAATGAAAACTTGAAAGAATAAAAAGAATTTTGTCCAGAAGTGGCATCTACAAGTTAGGGCCATGGTTCTCACTTTTCCCATAAGCAGCCAGTCATTTACCAAACATTCTAAATCTATAAACCCTGTAAATAAGGACTTGTTTGTTTATGTTAAAGTGATGATTTAGTTACATTTTCCCATGTATAAGTTTGCTGTCTGTGGTTGATTACGGTAGTGGTTTATTACCCTTTACAGATAGCATTCAGAGCTTAAAATACCACATTTCAACTAAAAATATGCAGTACTTCCAAAAAAATAATCTACTTACTTCCGCCACATTGCAACAAATTTATGAACTGACACATATCCTGTTCGTTCACCTCCAGCACAATAAAACAAAGGGCCTTTCCAGTAAAGTGGGCATTCACAAGCCTAGAATTGAAGTACACATCAAGTCAGTTTGCTGATTGCTCATCTGAGGGTTACTTCCTCATGTATAATTCTTTCAAAAGCTATATTTTACAAGTATTAAGAAGAAAACATTTTTTGGTTTAAACTGTTCCTGAAACCAACTGCATCTTCCAAAATAATCAACTGTAAGCAACTGCTTTAGGCTGAAATCCAAAAGTGGAAAGCAAAACATAGGGCAGCTTGCAGCATTCCTAATAGATGAATGCAGTCACATGTTTGCTCTGTCCCTGCTCCAAGCAGCTGAACAAAGCCCATGCTAATAAGCTCTGCTAAAGGGCTGAATATATTTAAGCTGAACTCAAGACAGCACAGTTACACAGCTTCTGAACTGAAGCAAATTTACATTTGTCTGGCTCACAGGAGGGCTCAACTATTCTGCATCCTTGCATATGCATGGCACATCTTCTATCCAGTTTTAAATAGTAGGCCAGCCTGCCCTGAGCAGCAGTATCTTGCTTTAGGATACCCAACAGTTACACCTTCACAGCTTCAGCACTCCCACGTATACCTACAGTGATGCTCCTATGTCTCCTCCAAGCTTCTTCAGTCCTAACAGCCAAGTACTTACCTCTCTCCTAAAACTGGCTACAACCTGGAGTAGTCACACATGTCAGCATCTCTGAAAAGCGCATGTGGATCTCAAATTAGATTATGAATACTGCAAGATGTATAAGGTCACCAGAGCAGAAGGATGGCTACTTCTCATGCAACAGTTTAACCAGCACTTTAAAAAATAAGAAAAAGCGAGTTTGATGAAAACGGTCCTCAGACAGAGAGGCTTTTGCCTATGCTCCAGGAAGGTGTGTACAACAATGCACGCAGCATGGGGAATAAACAGGAGGACTTAGAAGTCTGTGTGCGGTCTAAAGGTTATGATCTGGTGGCAATTACAGAGACATGGTGGGACAGCTCACATGACTGCAATGTGGTCACGGATGGCTATGTCCTTCTTAGGAAAGATAGGTCAGCAAAGCGAGGTGGTGGAGTTGCTCTTTATGTGAGAGAAAGACTACAATGTATTGAGTTCTGTCCAGGGGCAGATGAGGAGCAAGTGGAAAGTCTGTGGGTACGAATTAAGGGACAGGCTGATACGGGTGATACAGTTGTGGGGGACTGTTATAGACCTCCTGATCAGGATGAAGGAGTTGATGAGGCTTTCTACAGGCAATTGAAAGCAGCCTCACGACTACATGCCTTGGTCCTTATGGGGGATTTTAACTACCCCGATATTTGCTGGAAGAGTTACACAGCCAATCATTCACAGTCTAGGAGGTTCCTCCAGTGCATTGATAACTTCTTAATGCAAATGGTGGACGAACCAACTAGGAGAGGAGCGCTGCTGGATCTAGTACTCACCAACAAGGAGGGTCTGGTTGAAGCGGTGATGGTCAATGGCAGCCTTGGCTGCAGTGAACATGAGATGGTGGAGTTTAGGATCCTGTGTGGGAGGAATAGAATACCTAGCAAGGCCACATTTCTGGATTTCCGAAGGGCCAACTTTGGCCTCTTCAATCAATTGCTAAGGGAAGTATCATGGCAAAGGGTACTAGGTGGTAAAGGGGCTCAAGATAGTTGGTCAGCATTCAAGGACCACTTCTTCCAAGCTCAGGATCAGAGTATCCCAATGGGTAGGAAGTCAAGTAGGGGAGCCAGGAGACCAGCATGGTTAAACAAGGAACTGCTGGGCAAACTCATGTAGAAAAAGAGAATCTATGGATTATGGAAGCAGGGGCTGGCCACTTGGGAGGAATATAGGACAGTTGTTAGAGAATGTAGGGAGGCAATTAGGACAGCTAAGGCCTCCTTGGAACTTAATCTTGCAAGTCGGGTTAAGGACAATAGAAAGGGCTTCTTCAAATACATAGCGGATAAAACTAACACAAGAGGCAATATAGGCCCACTGCTGAATGAGGTGGGTGCCCTGGAGACAGAGGATATAAAGAAGGCGGAGGTGGTGAATGCCTTCTTTGCCTCTGTCTTTATTCCTGCAGACTCTCCCTGGGGGACGCAGATTCATATAGCCCCGGAAGGAGGGAGGATAAAGGAGGAGTTTGCTTTGGTGGATGAGGATTGGGTTAGGGATCAGTTAAGTAATCTGGACATCTATAAATCAATGGGTTCGGATGGAATACACCGGCAGGTGCTGAGGGAGCTGGAGGTCATTGCTGAGCCACTCTCCATCATCTTTAGTAAGTTTTGGGAAACAGGAGAGGTGCCTGAGGATTGGAGGATGGCAGGCAAATGTCACGCCAGTCTATAAGAAGGGCAAGGACGACCTGAGTAATTATAGACCGGTCAGCCTTACCTCCATCCCTGGAAAGGTGATGGAACAACTTATTCTTGACACCATCTCTAGACATATCAAGGATGAGGGGGTCATTAAGAGCAGCCAACATGGCTTTACCAAGGGGAAGTCATGTTTGACCAACCTTATAGCCTTCTATGAGGAAGTAACTAGGTGGCTGGATGATGGTAGAGCGGTAGATGTGTTTTTTCTTGATTTCAGTAAGGCATTTGATACTGTCTCCCACAGCATCCTCATAGATAAGCTAAGGAAGTGTGGGCTTGATGATCAGGTAGTGAGGTGGATCAAGAACTGGTTGGAAGGAAGAAGGCAGAGAGTTGTGGCTAATGGGGCAGAATCTAGCTGGAGGTCTGTGACTAGTGGAGTCCCTCAGGGGTCGGTGCTGGGACCAGTGCTGTTTAATATTTTCATCAGCGACCTGGATGAGGGAACTGAGTGTACCCTCAGCAAGTTCGCTGATGATACTAAACTGGGAGGAGTGGCTGACACACCAGAGGGCTGTGTTGCCATTCAGTGAGGCCTGGACAGGCTGGAGAGTTGGGCAGGGAATAACTTGATGAAATATAACAAGGGAAAGTGAAGAGTCTTGCATCTGGGGAAGAACAACCCCATGTACCAGTACAGGTTGGGGGCTGACATGGTGGACAGTAGTGAAGAGGAAAGGGACCTGGGGGTCCTAGTGGATGACAGGATGACCATGAGCCAGCAATGTGCCCTTGTGGCCAAGAAGGCCAATGGCATCCTGGGGTGTATTAGAAGGGGGGTGGTTAGTAGGTCAAGAGAGGTCCTCCTTCCCCTCTACTCTGCCCTGGTGAGACTGCATCTGGAATACTGTGTCCAGTTCTGGGCCCCTCAGTTCAAGAAGGACAGGGAATTGCTTGAAAGAGTCCAGCGCAGAGCCACAAAGATGATTAAGGGAATGGAACATCTCTCTTATGAGGAGAGGCTGAGGGAGCTGGGTCTCTTTATCTTGGAGAAGAGGAGACTGAGGGGTGACCTCATCAGTGTTTACAAATATGTAAAGGGTGAGTGTCAGGATGATGGAGCTAGGTTTTTTTCAGTGATGTCCAGTGATAGGACAAGGGGCAACGGGTGTAAACTGGAGCATAGGAGGTTCCATGTGAACATCAGGAAAAATTTCTTTACTGTGAGAGTGACATCACTGGAACAGGTTGCCCAGGGGGGTTGTGGAGTTTCCTACATTGGAGATATTCAAGGCCCGCCTGGACAAGTTCCTGTGTGATGTACTCTAGGTTACCCTGCTCTTGCAGGAGGGTTGGACTAGATGATCTTTTGAGGTCCCTTCCAACCCTTGGGATTCTGTGATTCTGTGAAGGTGTCTTTCATCACTGAATTGCAGGTGACCGGATCTTTCCACCCTTTTTGGCCAGACTTCCATCCCTCCCCACCTTTATGTGAAAGGAGCTGCAGAAGGCAGGCATCCTAGCATCAGCCCAGCAGTTAAACACTTTCAGTGAGGCAAACAAGGAGTTTCTGAACCCCAAGTCCTGCTCTTGTGACAAGTCTTTGTTTCTATTTTCTAGACCCTGGACTTTAAATGCAAAATGACTGCAAGAGGGATGAAAAGCTCAGACTCATTACCAAGACCATGACTCATAGTGGTATTTCAAGCACTGATTCAATATAACAAAACAGAAATTTAAGTAGCTTATTGTCTGTTACACAGAAATTTAAAAATATTTGCTGCTTTCTAAGCTTAGTATTTGCCACTCTGAAGTAAGTCTAAACTAGCTCTTCAGTAATAAGTAGAGGACTATAATCTTAAGTTACCAAACCATTTTGTCTTCCAGTATCTTTACAATGGAGGTTCATGACACTGCGAATGAGAAAAAAATGTTGACACTTGAAAATAAAATGCGTATTACCAGTGCTTTTGCCTTAAATTTGTTGGTCAATTGAGAGCATAGAAGATACAATGTGCCCTTCAGTACCTGGTTGTTTATGCAACTAAAAAAAAAAAAGTTCAATTTTTGGGTTAATGTTTGTTTCTTTTTATAAGCAAATTTAGGGGCATTTGAGACATAGTTGAGATAAAGATTTTCACACATAACTATGCTATCAACAGTGCTGAATATGAGATCTTATCGGTACTACCTTGTAAGAGATAGAAACACAATGCAAGAAAAGCAAGCACATACAGCTCATGTTTGCTTTCCATAGGTATACAGTACTAAAAGCAGCCAGCCAGCAAGTTCTCACCTTTGCAACCTTCCCCATGTCTTCTAATGTTGCTCTCTCATTTGGAAACTCAGAGAAAGTTCTCTCAATTTTGGCAATCACAGCATCTATATTCACTTTTTCCTTAGGACATCCTCGAGGAAAATAGAAAGTTGGAATGTTTTGACTAAGCGATGGTGGCAAGGTTTCTTCCTTCTTTGTCTGAACCTAAATAGATAAAATACACATTTCACAGACAGGTAGAATGAAATCACAGGTAACAGTCATCCCCAGATGACTTGACTCTCTTGGTATTACATGTTACAGCACACCTTCGAGAAGATTTTTGATGATAGGTTGAATAAACTATTTAAAATTGAGAGCACACTGGAAAAAAACTGTAAGTATTTCCAAAACCTGTCATTTAGAAAGATTCCTAGTTGTTAAAAATTTAATAAAAACAATTTAAATCTTCAATGTATCAAGATTAATACACTAGATAGCTTCTTGAAGATGCCTGAAGTAACTCAGGTTCTGTTATCAGTTACAGAAGAAAAAACTTCAACTTCTAGCTTAACAGAGAGGTCATGAAGGAGTTTGCTTTTGAAATATTTCTAGTTTTACAGCTTCAAACTTTTGAAATAAGCATGACAACTTTGTTTCAAACCACCAACCTTGTTTTACTTAGTTACAGTGAAGATTTTTTTTAATCCTAAAAATGCTTGATTTTATAAAGGCAGCAATTCATGTAGAGGGATTTTTTTTTCTTGTAAACTATGCAAAATTATGGCATGAGACCTTTGAAATTTGTCTCAAGAATTTCTGATATACCAGACTAGTAAAAAACACCATGATCAGCAATAAGAGAGTTTATTTATTTAAATGCATTTTGCTTCAGTAAAGGAGTTTAGTTTCCAAAGGAAAGTCTGATAAAGCAAAGAAACAAAGATAACAATCAAAGTAACAACAGAGTTATGTGGCAACTTAAAATTAGCAATTAAACATAAAGTTTTTCATCCCAAGGCCATTATTTAAATGTAAAACAATGGTTAATGTTATATGGTAGCTCATCCTTCTGTTAAATGTGTTAAAGATCCTGAATTCCATCTCATTTCCAACCAGAACTGGTGGTGAAAGAAAAAATAACCCCCATAAAAAATCCCTCAACACCCCTCAAACTCCAGCCCTTATCTTACTCCTTATCACCTTTGTCAAAGTGGCCCTAAAGATATGCAGCTTTCCTACCACATTCAAAGTCCTTATGTCAATGAAATAACTAAGTGCTTAGAGTCAGCAGATTTTAATTTGCAGGGTTCCAACGCAGGAGCCTTCACTGGAATGCTACACATACTAAAACCAGCCTGAATTAACCTCTTTCCTCAGACACTGGAAAAAGCTCTTAAGAGAAGAACAGAGGCTCAACAGAATCAGTTCCAACTAATGCACTATATAGTATTGCATCTCCCCTCTCTCCTCATCTTTCCTTGAAGAGCCAGTGATTCTTCTCTCAGCCTGTATCCCATCTGGCAACTGAAAGACTCCTTGTACAACTGAGGCCGCTCTGCTTCTAATGGAGAAACGCGGGAACTAAAGGGGCTCCAAAAGCTTCACTACTTTTCTATCAATTCAGTTAGTTACTTATATAGCTGATGAAGGGAGGCAGTTCTATTATTTCAGGGCAATCAAAATGTGTTAATTGCATGAGATTAAGCTGTTCTAAAGACAATTACAACTTTTTCCAGGGAATTTCTTCATTAAGAACCGCTATATTCCTGCTAATGCTGAACCTTTTGACTAAAAAATCTGCAGCAACAGTTCATTATTGTTTTTACTAAAGTATTCCATTTCAGTGGTGAATTTAACATTTAGAAAGGGATCCATATTTTCTTACAGCTTTAAGTTAAAACTTTACTGTTACAAGTAAGCTAAACTGACAAAAGAAACTGGTTTGGTAAATGCAGATTCTCCCTGCAACTTGTCAAGAAATAGCACAAACAATAACACGCTTGGAGTTAAGGATAACAGCTGTATAAGCTTGGGAATAACACAAAGGAGAAACGTGTGCTGCAGTGTCATGACTGAATGGTGCATTAACCTCTGCAATAAGTATATGTAAAGTCCAGAATCTGTAATTGTATTGTGAAGTTGACACTGAAGTTCATGTGAGAAAATTCCTGGTTTGTAATAATGTAAACAAACTTATGTAAGATTTGTCTATAACAGAATCTATAATCTATATTAAAGAAAACCTTTAATACATAACCAGTTTTCATTGCTGACATACAGAATCATACTATCCAACACTTGCCTTAACTTTTACAGAGGAGGAAGTGGAAGTTTATGTTCCACCATACACATTTTGCTGTTCAAAGGGCAAACTTCCCATTTTATTTTGCAACTCTCCAGATCCTTTTCCAACTGTTTTCCAGTAGGTGTTTATAACAACAGTGTAAAACCATTGCATTTTACAATTTAATGACAGAAAATTCAGCTTATATTAGCAAACTAGAATTCAAGTCTATTCTGTCACTGAAATACTGTTTGCATACTAACCTCTGATTCTGAAGTAAAAACCCCTTATTTTGTCAGTAGTTTGCTACTAGAAGCTATTTTCTCCTTATTTCAAATCTCAAGACAGCAGTGTAAGAAGTAGCTCAGCTAGTTACCCTTAATTGCATGTTAGCTAGACAAAGAAACACCACACCCAGTTCGAGTGAAATTGCTGTGGTAAGGCCCATCACTGGATCGTCTTGAAAGTCTTACTAAAGCTCAAAAATTTTGATAGTTGTACAACTATCAGTAACTCTTTTCCCCTTTAATTCAACCAAGCCATATTGAAACAGCCAAAATGAGCCTCAAAAGAGGCACAAACTTTGTGCCATCTACACAAAACTATTTGGGAAGGTGTGTTAATTCTCCTGTAGGAAGAGATAGTAGGTGGTGGCATCCAGGAAGAGCTTCTACCTGAAACTATGAAAGACATTCCATACACACTATCTTGTGTATTAAAATTAAAACCACATTCAACTAAAAGCATGTGTAAACGGTCACCACAAAAGTTACATTACATGCACACATACAAAAGTAACATGCTATAAACAAACAAACACTGGAGAACTTTCAAATGGTCAAAACTTGATTTTCACTGGTTTAGTGAAGACTGAACTCTCCAAGCTAAACTGGCATCACTTTTCTGCATGGTGCCTAACCATATATATAGCACAGACTTCCAATCTCCTCACTTTCAGTGATACATATGCTGCACCAACAGCTCTCTTACCAAGTTCTACAACTCTCATTTTGGAAGTACCAGAATTCTCTTGTTTTTTAGCTTGATAGAGCTGACACAGACAAATCACATAGTCCTCTTGGGAACTGGAGAATGCTATTGCAAATGCATTATTGGTGTAGAAGCACCTCCAAACGACTGCATATTTTTGAGGTTTTGTACAGTCACATAGAGCTTCAGCATCAAAAAAGTTCCAGTTACGCAAGTAGGAGGAGTTTAGTAATTTATTCAGGACTGAACCTGAGGTGGGAATGGAACAGCAAAAGGAAGAGGCAATCGACTATCCTTCAAAGCTATGAGCACAAAAGACATGTTACATGCATGTCCATCAGATGTTGCTAGAACATTTTTACCAAAGGCTTTAGAGGTGGGATCCTCTAGCAGTTTGCTACAGCTGACTAGTGAATATACTTTTTGTCTCCTCCACATACTCTGCTAATTTACAAAAGATAAAAGGCACATCCCAAGAGTCTTCAAGAAAAGAAAAAAAAAAAATATACTCTGTGAAAGGCAGCTTCTACATTTTGTGGTACGAGAGAAGTGGTACAAAAATACCAGTTGCTGACTGTAAGCTGTTGCCAGCCTCCATTTTATGAATTATGTCAAATCAAGGATCCCAGCCACAAATACACTCAGTTTGTTGTACAGTTGCAGCTTTCTTGGAAAATACCCCAGTCATATGTTAAATCAGTATTCTTACTCTTTACCAGTCTATTCTGTTACCCCAGCTCTTTTCAGAAGACAAGCTGGTGGGATCCTCTTGATCATTTTGATCATTAACATGATCATCTTGACTGTACGCAGCCAACAGACCACACTGGAACTCACGACCTGTAAAGGAGTCATGACTGCCTAAACATCATTTTAATGGGGAAAAACTGACACCTGAGGCAATTCTAACATTTGTCTACAGAAAACAGCCCTCATCAGGACAGGCCATCAGTTCAACATAAGAAGTAGCAAACAGGGCTAAGACAGACATCTACTTGATCTGCAACACTGTCTCATCCTTACATGTTTACAACAAAAGTTTCACTCACTCAATGCAATTATGCTTAGGAAAAATCCACTCAAGAAAAACATCAGCAAGCTCAGCCTTGTTACAGAGCTGCAGAGTCAACACATACAAAAGCAAGTATTCTGTCAGATACTGTTTTCTGGAATTCAGCTGAAGCAAGTATTCTAACAGTATTCTTGTCTGGTAACGCTCCCGACAATCACAAAACCAATCTTACATCCTACTTACTCTGTAAAAACTGAAGGATATTTTGTATGAAGATATGCCAAACTGTTTCAGGCATTCTAGCATACAAAGTGCCACCATCAACAGTCATACAGCATCTACTGTTAGTAGCATTAGTGATAACAAAGGTATGGGAAGTACTTTAGAGAAAAGGCTAGTCAAACTTTTATCCTAAGGGAAAAAGAAATCAAAACTCTTCAATGTCTGCACTGCTGGGTCAAACAGTTGTAGAGGGAACTGATATCTATAGACTCTTAAATCATGCATGCAAGTAAAGTAACCTGTAACAAACTTGCACCATACTGGATTTTCTACAGAAACAGTACACATTGGCATAAATTTATTACCAGCCATAAGCTGGTAATAAATAAAGAAGCTGCTACCACAGGGCAGCCAACAGATTATAAGTTTGAACCAGGAGTCTCTATTGCAAAAGTGGAGTTTGCTTAGAGCCTCCTTTAAGAGGCTACAGCTTAAGACCTGGCAATCCATTAGCAAGGAACCATTTATGGAAAATCTTTCAACTAGACAGCCTCAGCTGGCAGCTTATATATTTTCACTCTATCTTTAATGTTGGCAACTGCTCCAGAAAACTGGCATTATATCAACAAACTCCCATCAAGTGTAACTACCAGCTACAGTCAGAATGAGATTTTTTTTTTCCCCTCTCTGCTCCTTCTCCAAACACTTGGATTTTGTTCTCAAAAAAAAAAAAAAAGTCTGACATCAGGCATGCACACGCTTATGTAAAAATGGATATTGGGTGCTCCCTCTGTGGTGTTAAAAGGCCTCCAAATGATGTTAAATTAGAAGATCAATGCTAATAGGAAAGCAGCCCTGCCAGAGGCTTCTGTTACACAACCTACTTCTGTGACTACAGCTGTAAAACCAATCGCCTCACCTAAACTTCTTAAAATTTGCATTACCTCAGAAATGGGATTGTTATCTTAATGACTGGAAGAATCAGTGCAATACAGTATAACCACACACCAGCCCAGCACACAAACACCTAAAGGCTTTGTGTTCGCTGCTCTCTTGTACATACCACAAGCATTTATGCAGCATTTTGGTAACAGAGGAGTGCAAAAGTGATCAAGAAGCACTAATGCCTAAGCTCACTTCACTCAGAAAGAAAGCCAGTCTTGTGAGGCACTGCAGAAATTGAAGAAATAGTTCTCATACAGCTGACATAAATAGCATGTGTAAACAGCATTTAGTGTCATTAACAGGTGGTCATGGAACTAGCAGTTCTCCATTTCCACCCCGAGGTGTGATAAATACAACTACAGAAATCACCAAGTAGTAACAGCAGATAAAAGTATGAGGCATTAAATGTATCAAAAAACACACCAGCACTCAGTTCTGGCACTGACATTCATAGGATTAAATACTTATATGCCTGCTTTTTTTCCTGCCTGTTTTTAAATCATCACATTCAGCACAAATTTATTTGACTTTAAAAAAGTCTAGTTTTAAAGTTAGAACTCAACTGTTTTATAAGGTGATCTGGCCCCTAAGCAGCAAAAAAAAATAGATATTTTCCTAGTTTAGCTAATACCGAGTTACATGGGTATAAGCATATCACTGTACACAGATGTATTTTATTTTGTTACTATTTTGTTTCCAACTTCACATATATTTTCCTCACATAGTCTGGGTAATGATGCTGTTTATATTCCAGCTCTGGCAGGTAGGGATGTCACCAGCTGTTGGCTATAACACTCTGATCAGCCCTCAGCAGGTAATAAGCCTTTCAGTTCACACCTTTAAGTTTCCAGTACATTTGACATACGGATAGTTTCTTCTCACGCCTAAGTTTCAAATAAATTGATGAGCAAGATGGACAACTTCCTTGATGTTTGCTGGAAGGACCACTCAGCAGCCCAGCCACAGTCCAGGAGGTTCCTCCAGTGTATGGATGATAACTTCCTCCTGCAAATGGTGGATGAGCCGACCAGGAGAGGAGCGCTGCTGGATCTCATCCTCACTAACAAGGAGGGTCTGGTCGAAGCAGTAAGGGTTGAGGGCTGCCTTGGTTGCAGCGACCACGAGATGGTGGAGTTCAGGATCTTGTGTGGTAGGACCAGTAGAATAGCAAGTAGAATTGCAACCCTGGACTTTAGCAGGGCAAACTTTGGCCTTTTCAAGCAATTGCGAGGGGAAATCCCATGGGCAAGGCTGTTTGAAGGTAAAGGGGCCCAAGATAGTTGGTTGGCATTCAAGGATTGCTTTTTCCGAGCTCAAGATCAGAGCATCCCGACATGTAGGAAGTCAAGGAAGAGGGCCAGGAGACCTACGTGGCTAAATAGGGAATTGCTATGTATGCTCAAGTGGAAGAGGAGAGTTTACAGGTCATGGAAGGAGGGGCTGGCCACTTGGGAGGAATATAAGGCTGCTGCTAGAGGATGTAGGAAGGCAGGCCTCCTTAGAATTAAACCTGGTGAGAAGGGTCAAGGACAGCAAAAAGAGCTTTTTCAAATACATGGCAGACAAAACTAACACCAGAGGCAATGTAGGCCCACTGATGAACGGGATGGGTGCCCTGGTGACAGAAGATACAGAGATGGCAGAGTTACTGAATGCCTTCTTTGTCTCTGTCTACTCTGCTGCAGGCAGTCCTGAAGAGCCCTGTACCCCTGAGACCTTAGACGAAGTCAGGTCAATGGAGCGGTTTGTCTTAGTCGATGAGGAATGGGTTAGAGACCAGTTGAGCAATCTGGACATCCATAAATCCATGGGTCCAGATGGGATGCACCCGCGGGTGCTGAGGGAACTGGCGGAAGTCATTGCTAGACCACTCTCCATCATCTTTACCAAGTCTTGGGAAACGGGAGAGGTGCCTGAGGACTGGAGGAAAGCAAATGTCACTCCAGTCTTCAAAAAGGGCAAGAAGGAGGACCTGGGTAACTACAGACCGGTCAGCCTCACCTCCATCCCTGGGAAAGTGATGGAACACCTTATCCTTGGTGCCATCTTAAGGCATATCAAGGATAAGAGGGTTATGAGGGGCAGTCAACATGGCTTCACCAAGGGGAAATCATGCTTGACCAATCTCTTAGCCTTTTATGAGGAAATAACACAGTGGATGGATGATGGCAGAGCGGTGGATGTGGTCTACCTTGACTTCAGCAAAGCATTTGACAGTCTCCCACAGCATCCTCACAGCTAAATTGAGGAAGTGTGGCCTGGATGACCAGGTAGTGAGGTGGACTGTGAACTGGCTGAAGGAGAGAAGCCAGAGAGTTGTAGTCTATGGGGCTGAGTCTAGTTGGAGGCCTGTAACTAGTGGAGTGCCTCAAGGGTCAGTACTGGGACCAGTATTATTTAATATATTCACCAACGATTTAGATGAGAGAATTGAGTGTACTATCAGCAAGTTTGCTGATGACACTAAGCTGGGAGGAGTGGCTGACATGCCAGAAGGCTGTGCTGCCATCCAGCGAGACCTGGACAGGCTGGAGAGTTGGGCAGGGAATAACTTGATGAAATATAACAAGGGAAAGTGTAGAGTCCTGCATCTGGGCAGGAACAGCCCCAGGTTCCAGTACAAGTTGGGGAACGACCTGTTAGAGAGCAGTGTAGGGGAGAGGGACCTGGGGGTCCTAGTGGACGACAGGATGACCATGAGCCGACACTGTGCCCTTGTGGCCAAGAAGGCCAATGGCATCCTGGGGTGTATTAGAAGGGGGTTGGTTAGTAGGTCAAGAGAGGTCCTCCTTCCCCTCTACTCTGCCCTGGTGAGACCGCATCTGGAATATTGTGTCCAGTTCTGGGCCCCTCAGTTCAAGAAGGACAGGGAGCTGCTGGAGAGAGTCCAGCGCAGGGCAACTAAGATGATTAAGGGAGTGGAGCATCTCCCTTATGAGGAAAGCCTGAGGGAGCTGGGTCTCTATAGTTTAGAGAAGAGGAGACTGAGGGGTGACCTTATTAGTGTATATAAATATATAAAGGGGGAGTGTCACGAGGATGGAGCCAGGCTCTACTCAGTGGCAAACAATGACAGGACAAGGGGTAATGGGTACAAACTGGAACACAAGAGGTTCCACTTAAACTTGAGAAGAAACTTCTTCTCAGTGAGGGTGACGGAACACTGGAACAGGCTGCCCAGGGAGGTTGTGGAGTCTCCTTCCCTGGAGACATTCAAAACCCGCCTGGACACATTCCTGTGTAACCTTATCTAGGTGTTCCTGCTCCGGCAGGGGGATTGGACTAGATGATCTTTTGAGGTCCCTTCCCATCTCTGGCATACTGTGATAATGCCTCTTCAAGTGCTGCATGTCCAGTTCACTATACTCTGTAGGTGTTGTTACCTAGGAAAAAGTCTTGGTCTTGTAACCAACATCAGGAGAACATAGACTGAAGTTCTACTGAGTTTTATGCAGAGTCATCTATTAAAAACTTTAGTTCCCCTAGAGTAATAGTGAACATTTCCACCGTTGTATATAGTTTTATCTTTTGGAAAACTGATTTATCCAGAAAGCCCTACTCTGCCCAATCTTGGCCATTTTTGTTAATAAATGCAACCACTGAGAAACAGTCTGTTCAGCCACTTTCCGAGCGACACGCCTCACTACTGCTCATCTACTTAAATATTTCCAGGAAACTTGATTTGCTATGCTCTAATGACCTCCCCTTCTAAAACACAGGGGATTGCCTATACAGACTACTTACATAGCTTTACACAAAAAGCCATTGCCTTAGAATTCCTAGAACCTATGCAAGATCCAGTACCTCCAACCCACCTCAGAACAGATGTTGATGCACACCTTCTCCCTGTTCACCACCACTACTCATTTTATATTTTAAGAGGCTAGCTTTAATAGCTCTAAACCTCAAGGAGAATCTGCCATTTGTTTAACAAGTTACAGAAACTGCATAGACATAAAAAATTATGTGTAGAAGTATAAAAAAAAGACTGCCTTCCATTTCTGCTTGATTTTAGTGTTCCGATTCTGCATCATATTCATAAACTGTTCTGTCTGAAAGCCAGTATTACAGTGGTATATGAAGTTGCAAGCTCCAATGGCAATGAAGCTTATCAATTCAAATGAGAAAAAGTTTTCAAGATATTCTACAAAAGCAGCCTGTATTTTAATCTTTCTACTAAGCAGCCTTTAATATCAATGTGAGATTTCTTCAATGATTATGCAGATGATGAATAGCTATTCTTTGAAATGCACCTAACCTACAAGGACAAGCTCAAATTAATATGGACATAAAGTGTCAGGTAAAGTATGTCCATCTTCTGTACCAACAGTTATGAGAATTTATGTTTTATTTTTTTTAAGGTACTTTCAAAATGTCTCCTTAAAATCATGAAGCTGAAGTACCATCTAAAAAAGGAACTGTGGATAAAATACTTTATACCACATTGAGCAAAGACAAACATCAAATTTTAGTTTTATGCCCCTGTAAAGTCTGTTTTACCCACAGAATTTTGCCTTTAATAACATTAAGTGGTTTAACATACATTATTCTACAGTTGCCATTTACCCAACAAGTGCAAGCCTGGTTAAAAATGAAAACTATTTGTTCATTGTCTGTGCTGTAAATGTATAGATGGCAGCATGCTAAAACAGAAAAAAACGTACAGGTTCGGAAACAACTTGTCTAAAGTACTTAGCTGCTTGTAGGTACTACGTACTACATTGGATGTTTTCTAGCTCAACTTAAAAAAAACCCTGTAAAAGTTCAAGCGATCCAACTATCATTCCATGAAAGACACAGATCAAGTTAAGGGGCACCACACAAGGTAATAGTATGTTTGTCTACAACAACATACCATGACTAGACTAAAACTTGCCTCCTGCTCTGAGGTGACTAAATGTTAACTGATATTGCTACTTTTGAGTAAGAAAGATAGTATTTCATTCTCCTGCTGCCTCTAGTCAACAAGTTGACTTCTCTGTCTTCAGCACAAAAAGTACAGTCATAAAATCCTTTCATTCACAAGTTTACGCTGAATGCCACAAAATGACACAGTAACAACTTGCATTCTGCTATTCACAAAGGAATACACATTCTGAAGCTGAAGCAAATTTGAAATAATAATGCAGAAGACAGAAGGCTAGCACAGATTTAGGGCTATAGGGCTCTATGGTCCTCTCTTGAAGGTCACCTGAAAGGGGCATTAGTGCACTGAATTCAAAATTAAGTAGCAGGCTATATTTAGAATGATTTTAAAAGCCAGAAATCCTAACACAGTTCAGCAGTTATATAAAAATTAAACTTCCCTTAGTTAAAAAAGGGTTAAAAAAAAGTCACATACATCATCACTGATATATACCTTTAGCAAACACATTAGGAGCATGGGTGAAGTAAGGACAAAGTGCTTTAACATAGCAGCAAAAACCTTGAAGTTCAATGCGTTCAAGGAAATACCAAATTTCAGTTTCTCCAATAACAGTTGTACACTTCCCCCCCCCCCCCCAAGAAAATATCTTTGAACATTCACTGTATAAATAATTTTCCTTCTAATCATACATTTCAAATGTTTCTATTCTCAATTATAAGCTCACTTTAAAATGGTGGATTTAGCTCATTGCTGCAAAACAGTAGATGTACATGTCTGAGCCATGTAGCAACAAATAATCTCATCCAAATAGAAAGTCTAGAATAAACAATCTTAAAGAATTCAGGATCATTGTGCAAGTATGAAAGCACCTTTTAAAATACTATGCTTGAGTTAGTAAAGTTAGTAAAGTAAAGCCTATTTTGGTTTATTTTATTCGCCCAGTAAAAGGTAAACTAAAACCCCAGGGGAAATGCATGAAGATTTATGATTATGCAGATTAAGGAAAGCAGTCTTTAAAAGTCTAACAGCATTAAATGCAGCAACTTCCCACTGCATATGCCTCTGTGCAAACATCATATGTTATGCTACATGCTTCAGTAAACTCTCTTCACTTTTTGTTTGCAGAAAACTACCTGCAAAGTCTTCTAAAACACAGAAGAAATCGTCATATATGCAACAGACTATTGAAATCCTGCTAGTTTAGGAAGAACTTCTATGGATTTCCTGCAGTTTGCATGGTTGTGAAGGTACAACTGACAACAGTAATTACGGAGGAACAGAAAGACAAACCTGGATCTGCTGAAAAGCTTTCAGTCTCTTCTTGAATCTAGAAGGTAAAACAAAATCACATCCTCGAGCTAGCAATGCCAACTCCTTTCTTAGATCAGGATCTTGCCGCAAAGAAATCTCCTTTATCCTCATGCTTTCGGATTTCATATAATGTCGCTGTGTGCCAGTACGGGCACTTGAGTCCCAGTAAATAGCAGAGCTGTTGTATTATCACAGTGCCACTTAAAGCAGCAGCTGCGCCCAAGTTCCGTGATATTATGAGAGCCAGTTCAACTTCGCCTGCTCCATACATTAAAGGGAACTTGGCTGGAATCACAAAAACAGATTGGAAAGTCACTTTGGGGGCCTGCCCTTTCGTACATGCATTCCAAAGTCTAATGGGACAGTATGGAAAAAAAACCTGTTTGGAGAAGCATCTATAAAAACAGCTTCCAATTTTAAAAAAGCAAGCCTTACAGGAATGCAGAGAGGCCAGCCGTGGTCATTTTGTAGCTTCCTCCTCCTCCCATCCCCCTCAGCTTTTCCTTCTGTCACAAAACACTCACTGTCTAGCTTCAGTGAAGTACCTCACCAAAGGATAAGGCTTATTACACAGCAATTAAATCCCTTTTAAAAGCTTCAGTCATTTAACAGGAACCCTTTTACACTGGGAAAACAAAGGCAACGATAGAAAAAGCTGCAGACTTTAGGAGTGGCTCACATACTTTAATGAAATATATATATTTACATTCATCTAGATCTAAGTTACTGTATTGCAAGAAAGTAATAATTCAAATGCTAAGGCAGAAAAGCAGTAGCAGAAAAAGAGGCAAATGTTACCGCACTGAAATGCTGCTTTAAATCATGTTTTACAGAAAAGTGGCAGTAGAAATACCAATGGTGTAACAAAATGTGGAAAAGGTTGACAGGACACATTTTTTCTATTTTTTTTCTTAAATAGGGGTTTTATAGACATTTACATCCACATACTAGATTGCACACCTGTCACATTTCAGGAGCACTAAAGTTAGACTCAGCTAGCACTCTGTTTTCAGTTTATTGAATCTCGAATACATTTGATTGGGGGTGGGATGTGAGGCCATGTTTTATTCCACAGTGATATTCTTCACAGAAACAGAAATCTGATAAGCTTTTGTGGAAATTAAAGTGACCTTCTATCCTTTGTCCTTTACAGTTTTAGGTTATATTAATTGATAACTGGTGAAGTTCTCACATTTTATATGAGTATAGCTTTACCATAGAAGTCTTTAGGAAATGCTGCTATTTTTATAAAGTTTGTTTTCACGTATCACCAGTACAGCTATGAGTACAGCAACTCTTTCTATTCCAGTTCAAGCTATGAACACTTAACACCCCCAAATTCTTTAAGATTGGTATGTTGCCTATTTATTATCTGTACCTTGTTCATGCACAAGTTTAGTTACGAGTAGCATGAAAGGAAAGATCTGGCCAGTCTTGTTTTCATCCCTCATGCTTTAAATAGGCTGTTTTCTTGATTACACAGAGATGTACACAGCCCAAGAAACACAAAAAACAACTCTTTCACCACTATGTTCAAGATTTCTTAGTCGACAGCATTATTTTACCCCATGCTGTACTATCTATAATCTTTAGCCCTATTCATCCATTCATAGCCCCATTCTGTCACATACCTGTATATTAAACCCCACAGTTAATATCCTCATGTGACTAAGAAGAAAAGGAAACTGTGAAAAAGTATTAGTGAAACATGAGATGTCTTAATTGAATCCTGCTTAGTTTATGACAGTTAGAAAGTAAATGACAATTAGAAGCCTGTTTGGTTTTTTTTTAAATTTTGTATCCAGTTCCCATCTCCTCCTCCTGCTTCTTTACTGTGACTTGTTATGAAGATATTTATTTCTTTCGGAAGCAGGAGAACAAAAAAGGAATTGGCAGGGCAAGAGTCAGACATGTTGTGGTTGGCTATCAAACTGCAGTAAGCAAAACTGGCGGTCACTCAGTGTCTTTTAGGAAGATCAAATCAACTAACCTGTGATAACCCTTAGGATACAGGGAAGCCAGTGGGGAGCTAGGCGCACAGCACACAACAGCACCCTGCCTGGAACTTGAGATGAAGGACTGAAGTGTTAAGAGTGGGAGAAGAATCCTACTCTGGCAACAGATAACCATTCCAGACAAAGATGGCTGGGGAGGAAGGTCAGGAAGGTTGTATTGCAAGGCAGACTGCATTTCAGATTAAGCAAAACAGGCCTTGCTTAAAATAAGGAAAGGTATTTTCTCACCTAAATTGTTTCTATTTCACCCCGTTTCACCAGGTGATGCACTCCCATTCACTATTACAGTCACAGTCTTGTTTGAGGAGTATGTCACAAAGATGACTGACTGCCACATGGAGAGCTAACCTAAAAGACTGGACTTCCAGTTTACCTGAACCTGCTGAAGAAGCCTTAGTAAGAAATCAGTGTTCTGAACTCAATGTTGGAAAGAGCTACAGATTTCTGTCCTTTTTTCAGATGGAGCTCAGGGTCCATCATAACTTGATCAGTATATTAAGTATTTTGAATATTCTGTATTGCATTGTCATGATATTACTTCAGTGCCTGAGGGAGATGTTAAGTCAATCCCATATCCTGGTATTGTTTTAGCACTATTGTCACTAGTCTGGTTTCAAACCTAGTGGTTGTTTACATACTTGCACATGGTATAGTTGTCAAAATTTCACAGGTTGCAATTTATGAAGAATCTACATGCAATTAAGCATTTAGCTGCTCTACAATGTGAGAGGTAAGTACACTGGCAGCTATTAATCACCTCAGTTTCACCATCTAACCAGAAAATTGTTTTGTATTGCCACATTTAAGGAGATTGAGCATTTACAACAATGTGGTCAGGAACCCCCGTAAAATCTGATTTAACCTTTTCAGTCATAAATTATGTGCAAGAGAAGGGAAAAGTCAGCTTCCACCCATCTTGAACTAGGAGTGTCCAGATACAGTGTTACATTTATTCTAAATTTTAATTCTCCCTAGTGAAAGCTAAGGCAAAATCCTTTTCTGGGTGAAGTGCTGGATGCCAGCCATGAAGCTGTTAAAGTATCTTGGCAGCTTATTATTAGCTAAACAAACAGAGGGAAAGATGCATGCTCAGAGCTTCCTTACAAAGCTAAAGATAAACACTATGAATGGATCTGAATCAAGGGACTGTAGCTAAAGAGTTTACCATTTTAACAGAGATCTGAACATACACAAAAGTAACATAACACAAAAAATACACGTGAGACAAATATGAGCTAATTCACTAATATTTTGGGTAATGTGGAGGAAACAGAAACCTAAAGAATACCCAAAAAACCCTTAAGCATTTGCTTACAAAAATGTAATTTCTTGTCAGGACCATGTACTGTCAGTAAAGTCTTAAGAGATTATGGAGAACTAGTGTCAAGTCTTTGTGAGAAAAAAAAGCATCCCAGTATTATAGAGAGCTTCCGAGAAAATAAGTTAAATATGTAGTAAGATGTATTCAGCCACACAAAACCTTTAGTTGCTGGGGTTCAGTCTTCAACCCACTAACATGTGAACCAAGATGACAGAAAGCATGTTTGCCCTTTAGAGACAGTTTAAGTAAGGCTAAATGAGAGCAAGCCCAGTGGCAAGTGTGTAACCAAACAGAATCCCTCAGCCTGCCATGCTGTAGAAACCAGAGTGGCGCCTGGGTTAACTGTGGAAAGAGAACTGTCATATCTCCACAGCAGCCAGTGTAAAGGGTTACGCAACTAGTGTACCCCTTCCCAAAAGTAACTGATTAGTGAGGGGCAGAACAGAGCAGTTAGAAGATAAGTAAGGCAAGTAGCATCTTTCTCAATACAGAAAAAAGGTGAAACAGCATGACTAACTTAGTACTAAAGATACATTTCAGTTGTTTAATGTGGAAAAAAGGCATTACTCATAGAAGCAAATAGTTCAGGAATATATGTAAGTCAAGCAGCTAACCATGCTTGTTGATAAGACACAGCTACTATGAGGCAGCAAAGAAGGAAGAGATTATATAAACATACTCAAAGGCAGACAAATGAAAGCAATAGTTCTTTGCTAGGTAAAGAAAACAAGCAAACAAAACTCCTGAAATGCTGGGTTCTTCTCCTCTCCCTCTCCCCCCCAGTCTTCACAAAATATTGTGGACTACACTATCACCCTTATTTAATAAAATTAAGAGTTATTCCTAGACCAGGTAGTCCCCACCTGGCCTTTGATATACTGGAAGATGCTGGAACTAGATGTGCTTCACAATTTGCATAAATATTAAGTGGTTAATAATTAATTGGTTCCTAATTACTTAGATCAAAGGTCCACATTCAGACCGAACTTCTAACAAACATAACTCAATTTCTGCAAAATGCACTGCATTAGATGCAAGTGACATTGCACTTCACTAAACCAAATGCTTACTAAGTAGATGCATTGTTTACATTAGCCTGCAGATCTTTAATTTATTACTGCAGACCAGTAGTAGCCTGTGGATCTCAAAGTACTGAGTAAAAATTGAGGAGAAAGATTAGAAGGCAACGTCCATCTCAGTCAGATTTGATTTATGATTGACAAAGTGAGAAAGCACAACTTAGGCAGGCTTGGTAGCACCTGCAGTACCTTTCTGCTTAACACTATGTATAGCAATGCCCAGTGTTGACATGGTATAAATAAACAAATGAAAAATGTTAGTGCTTCTCTTTGGAAAGAATTCCAAAACTCCCTCTCAAGTCTTTAAAAAGGCCCTTGCAGGGGAAAACCTCTTTATAGCAATGGACTAAAGTCTCATTTGTCCAAGCATGTTATTTTCCACTATTATGGCATAAATAAAGCATTCCCTTCTTAGGAGACTACAGTACAAAGCATGATTTACTGACCTTGGATTTTATTAGAGCAGATACTGTAAAACTTGAACTGTCTAAAGAATAGGAAAAGAGAAGAATAAATGGGAAGTAGCAAAGAAAATTGTTTTATCCATATAACTGCCTATGCAATCAAGAATATTAGCATCTATTGTCAAGGTGATGCACTTGGAAGTAAGGGGGAAACCCACTGATACCAATTTTTTAATACTGAATTCACAAATATTGATTTTTATTTTGATTTCCCAAACCCCATGGCTATCCTGAAATAAGGATGCATACAGTTGAAACCTATCTCTCCTTACCCTGATGGATAAGGACAGGGATTTAATAGGATCCCGAATGATCATTTTCCCCAGTTCTTTAGACACCCAACTTGCTTCTTGCTGTTAACTTCCCATTTCTAACTGCTCTGTATGGGAAGAGAGCAAGAGGACAATGCACTTATGAGCTGAATAACAAAATACTACTATCCATCCATGGAGAGTCACCCCTTTTCAGCAGTAAAACTGACAAAACCCAAGGGAGTCTACAGTGTCTAGATCACACAAGGAATAGAGTTGTTATGCTCATGCCAGGCTACCAGCTTCCCAAATTGATTTAAGTTACTAAGGAACTGCTAGATGTTGTCACTGTAGTTAAGAAATCTACCCACACAGGAAGAAACTGATTTTTTGGTCTTGGAAAGAAGTTCACGTAAATCTGGGTCTATATGAATTTATTTATTTATTTTTTTAATTGGAAGATGCAATGCCTTCCCCATAGAACATGCAGGCAATGAAAAAACATGGAAGTCTGGCATGTGCATGCCAGTACTCTTGGATTAGAAAGAGCAATGCCTGGAGGTCCTTTCCACAGTTGATGGAAGAATGGAATTTTTAGGGGGCAAGACAGTGAACAAAAAGACACTAGTTAGATGTGATATATATGGTCATGTTGGTAGCCCAGGAAGGATGGGCTGATCAGATTCTGTGCTTATTACCAAAAGAATGCTATGTAAGTACACCATGGCCTGTTATCAGATCATAAACAAGATAAGATACATGTTACATTACTATGATTACATTTCCTGGACTCCAAAGACATAGCATAGGCCTTTTTAGATTGCTAACTGCATCTGGCAGACTAACTTTAGCAAGCATCAACACTAGATACTATAAAACCAAAAGCCTGACAGTTAATGGATGGCTTATATTCCTTTCAGAACAATTCTCATGTTCTCTGCCATCCTAGGAAAACATTATCAGTTTACATTTTATTCACTTGTGTATAGCATGAACAGAGATTTAATGGAAACAGGTTGTTGGAATGGTTTTCTACAGATGGAGCCTATTTACTATTCATGATCTTCAGACAACCCTATTCATCAGATCATGAAAACCAGGTACACCCAAATTGATGCTGCTGAGGTGGCTATTAAATGGAGTAAGGCACAAGCAAAATATTTAGCATGGATTATACAAATTAAAGTCACACTTGGTCTAATAAGATGTTGGGTTTTTACATTTGAGATAAACCGTGATGCTACAGATACTAGGCACAGAGGAAGCTGCAATCCACAAAATAGAAATTTTGTAACTTTACCAAAGGAAGACTCTAAAGAGCAGAATAGGTTGCAATGAAAAATCAGTTCAGGCAGATTCAGAATGCCACTGAGGTTTTCCTACAGGAGACAGCAGTTTTTATAAGTCTAAAATTACATAACTTTGAAAAGTCACACAGGCCATTTTTGATATTTAATCATTTCTAGATTGCTATTATTTACTTTGTGTCACCTTAGTTTAGAAGTTGAGAGTAATCTGGTATAAAGAACATGAATGACAATGTTTTATAACTGTCCAGCAACTTACTTAAATGTTACACCAGATGTTCAGTACTTTCATCAGTTTGACATGAACTAAATCATCAGTTCTTTCAAAACCACGTTTATATCTTGGAATTTCATTATTTCCAAAACTAGAATGATTGGTATATGAAAGCACAACTGCTACTTTAATTCCAGCATCACATGCTAACACAACATGTAATTTAGTCCCTGAAATCACAAGACAATAATTTTGAGACTGTGACAGCTGCAGGTCAGCTTCTTGGTTATACTTCCACTTGAGATTTCCCTCCCTGAAGATCTTAAAGCAAAACCAACAAATTGGGAAGTTTATGATACAGACCTATTCTACAGGTCAGTAAGATCACAAATCGTAATTCACCAACCAACAGTGGGATTTATGGTAGAACTTCTACAGAGACTCTTGAACTAATATGACTGCATTGATCATGTATCAGTGTGACATCATTACTTATACAGGAACTGGAGAGGCAACAGAAACTATACTGGTTTCTGCAAAGCTAAATGAAAAGTCATGTACTTCCAAACAGGGTGTAGTGGTAAAGAACAATGCAAAGGAAGAAGGCAGAGCAAAGCACCTGGTCACTGGTAACTGACTGAACTTTAGCATCCAGTATGATAACTAAAGGAGCAACGACTACACATGATGAAATAAGACTTTAGTAATAAGACAACTTAGAGGTATGTATTCTCAAACCAATGCAACTACTTAAGTTGCCTTTCATTCAGTCTTTCAAGACAGTTGTATGTGCAAAGCTTCCAAATTTCCAAGACTTGGCCACAGGATATTATCATTTGTATTTTATAGATTTTTCTTGTAACATTGCTTGCTGAAAAATTTTGTGCAGTCATTGACTGGGTCTTTCAGTGGACAAACTAGTTCACTGGATGATCTGCATTAATGACTTTGTACTGAAGTAAACCCATACATACTTCTGGCCTCAAGTGTATTTCTTGCTGGCAGAGTAAGTGTAGAGCAGATGGAGAGGTTCTAAAAAATATAAGATGGGTTCTCAAGCATCACTGAAGGGAATAAAGAGAGCTGTTTCCTCCCAGACTGACCACCTGTTAAAAGAATGAACTGTTTAAATGACTGATGTAAATCTATAATTAAGCTTAACTATTTTGAAAGATTGAGCAGAGAGAAGAAAGAAGAAACTAGAAGTAATGATCTCATACAGGTATGAACTTTTTTTTTGTTTGCTTTTGAGTTACACAGGAAGGAGTGCCTATGGTTAATAAATTTCATCCAAATATTTGAATTTGCCTTGTGCCAGGATTCAGGTGAAATTTAAATTTGAAGAAAACTACACAGAATTCTGAATTCAGTTTTTCAGCACTAGAAATACCCAAACCTCTCAAGACTGGGTGTAATGATAAGAAATACTTACGAGTTTCAAGTGCAACTGCCACTTTGAAAGAGGACAAAAGATCACTGTTTCTTCTAACAAAGCACAATGTGCAAACAGAATTGATACTACTGCTAAGAAAAGTGTAACATTTATATCCCAGGGCATAAGATGCTGTTAGAATAAGGAGCACTACCAAAAAGCTACAACAATGGATAACTTTCAGTCTCATTTATACAGAAAATGAATAGCTAGTTCTCTAATCAGCATAACGATTCTTTTGTTCCAAGCTGTTCAGTCCAGCAAAGCTTAACAGCAATGAAATGTACTACCATGCTACTTATGCTGACTACTGTTATTTCACTACACTTGAAACTAATAATGGTTTTCTAGGAAAACATATAGCTGCACTCTTCCAGACCTTACTATGAACTTCTGGCTGCCCTTCCTTTGTTGGCACCATAGAAGGAGTTTTATTGTGAACACAGTAGTGCTGACATCTGTCATAGTACCTTGTTATCATCGTTAAAGTACATCAGTTTGATACCAGGTTATTTACAGTCTGCCTTTAAGTCATGGGCTTGAGTTGGAAGCCAAGTCCACCATCCTCCCCAGTTAGTGATGCGACACAGCACTATTAACACTAGTTTTGCATAACACAGTTAGGGAGTGTATGTGCTAGACCACACTCAGCCCTTCACAGTGTAACGTGGAGTGCAGGAAAATGCTCATACTGCTTATATAACCCAGACTTAGTTAACATTGCTTTTACTACTAAGGTATACAAGGTAGGAATTCAGACACAGACAACATACAAGACTACACACTTGAAATGTCAAGATCAACATCAAAGCTTAATAACCACTGAAGTGAAAAGCTGGCAGGATTCAAACGGTCATTCCTTCTTACTTTTCTGATGATTTATGAACATATTTTCTCTCCTTGCTGCTATAAGGCAGTCACCCCTAAAAACCACAACTTACAGTACACCTGCAGAACGTGGAGATGGCCTTCCATACCAGTCTAATGGATGAGGTATAAGCCTAGATACCTACCCTTTAACTCAAGTCCTCAGAACTTACTTGTTCCAAAAAGGAACTGTTATTATTATGCTCAAACTTCTGTCTACCTTAACAGGTTTCATTCTAGCCTCCCTTTAAACTAAAATAGATTCTAATAGTATCACTTCATTTGAATCAACAGTAACAAAAATTTGGCAAGAATGGTAGTGATGAATAAAGCTATGCAGCAATATAGGAAAGTAGTAAAAAAAATTCAAATTATAGAAATATGGGACAATGAGCTTTAATTAATTGTCAGGGGATAACAAGCAGGAACAGCACGCTTATCAAGCCAAGGATATACAGAAATCAATCTGAGAAGTACCTTTATATCAAAGGTTGACCCTGAAGAGAAACAGAAAATAACTTTGAAGCATTTCAGATCACATCACATTCTCCCTGCAGCACCACCCCCCAAAATGCCCATAGGGAATTCTGTGAATTGTTTCCCCAGATGCCTTGCACACCAGCTGGTTAGGATTAAACATCTTGCCTGCGGCACCTTTTAGTCCTTGAGGCCTGGTATTTCTGACAAGGTGATGAACAGTGTACAACTGTGTATACCCCATATGTTTAAGATAATCTAGAGTGCCAGAAACAATGTTAAATCCATGTACAGTAGTGTTAAGGGTTAGAAGAAAGCTATTGTTCAAGCTTGAAAGTTACAGCTCTAGAATGTCCTTTCTTTACAACAATATATTCACAAAATATTAAAGAGTTAAATGTTGAGATTTTCTTAGGCCTCTGATTTTGTTATTTTAACACATTTAGTGCATACAAATCACAAGCCTACTTGCAGAATGCCAAGTGCTAGCAAGCCTTTCACGTCGCATAACAAAGATGACCAGAACTTTTCTATTACAGTGTTTGTACAATGAATGCAGTCAGACACCGACCTCGCTGTGAGCAACACCATGCAAGTGAAGGGAAGTACCTCCCCTAGAGGAAAAAAAAACCCCTACATAAACACTGTTTTGTTTTCAGTTGCACTACAAGATGAAGTCTTCATGGTAGAGTTCTGTCTAGATTTCAAAATGTATGTGTGGATTAAGCAAACAGTTTATTCTGAAGTTGTGTTTTTCCAGAACCTGGCTTTAAGTGCCCTGTCCAAATGAACAAATTCCTGTTTGAAGTAGCTCTTTTTGTTCATCTTTAACATAAAGACCATGTAGGTTCTTTCATTATCTGATCCAAATTACTTTGGACTTGCTGATCAGTGGAGAGTGGCTTCAACTATGTTGAAAGACAGCAAATTCTCCTCTGACAAGGCACTAGTGTTTCAGCCAAAACCACGTGGCAACTTCTGAATTTTGCATAAAAACATAAGCCTCAAACTTTAATTACAACCTAACCTCTGAAAAAGAGGAAGAGATCTCCTTAAATACAGTAGCTATCTGCAGTACTTTTAATGCTGTTTAACAACTGCCATCAGAACACCAACTTGTTTTGCTCATAAGCTACTGTTTAAAGTGTTAAAAGATCAAATATCTGATTAGTTTCAAGACTAGTCTTCCAAGAACGCTTCCCATTCTGCAAAACATGTTTTTCTGACAAGCAGAGAAACCTGAAGCATGAAAACGTGGTTTCCTGCACATTCATACTTGCTACTTGGTAAACCAGAGGATGGCAGCTTTCTGTTATCATCTTTATTGTTTTGTGTCCTGCAAAAAATTTGCAGGAACATTTTAAGAAACAGGGAAAGGTGTACAGCAACCTTATCCATAATCAAATGTAGTGATTCATCTCAGTAATAATGAAAATGTATCCTGTCAAAATGAGTTTACTGTTTGTACACTGTATTATGAGAATTCCTGTATACAGTAAGAAAAGATTTAATAAAAAAATGCCGAAGCTGACTTATATAGTCCTAAAAGAAATAATTTTCCAGCTCTTTATAGCTGTATGTAAAAATACCACCGCTCCTAATATCACCCTCAGGCACACAGAGTTGAACACATTAACTTCTACCATTTTCTAGGGGTGCTATTTATAATTCACACTGGTATAACCTACAGTAATACCAGTAAGACCTACAGTACAAGTTGGGTTTTTTTGTTTGTTTTGGGGTTTTTTTGGTTGGTTGGGTTTTTGTTTGTTGTTTTTTTTTTGGGGGGGGGTGTCTATTGTTTTGGGGTTTTCTTTTGGTGTTGGTTTGTTGTTTTTTCTTAAAAGCTATTGGAAATATTTTCTTCCATTTACAGAAATGACACGAGGACCTCAAAGTCAAATGACATGGGTAAAAACATTGTGGTGTGATCTGTGAGCCATGATTAAGTGGACAAAACCAGCTACATTACTTTTTACACTGCAGTAGGTAGTTTCTGGATGTAGGAGAAGGGGTATATTTTGCTTTCCATGAGAAAATACACTGTCATGGCAGAACTCTCGGTGGTATCTTAAGATCTTAAGTGTTGATGCCTGCTCCAAATGTTATTTATGCTTCCTTAAAGATTAGGAAACTTCTGGATGAAGCTTCAGTTTAGCTGAATAATAAAGCCATAAATAAATTTCTGATTGCTTGGTAACTTCCCCCTGCCCACCTCCTTATTAAAAAAACCCAACCAAACAACAGCCTAACCCTCTAGGTGCTCTCTCAGCACAATACAGACAATTCCAATTAAGAATTTTCTCTTCATTAATCTCTTCTACTTCTTTTTACAAAATCTACTTAAGGTGACCAGCCAAGATACACAACATGAAATACAGTACATGAGTTTGCAATTAAGTACATCAAGTAACAGAGGCTTTTAATGGAAGCTCTCCCTTTGCTTCCTTTTATCCGACAAACGAATAAACTGAGCATCTGCTAACTTTCCGCATTCACTAGAACAGGAAACAAAATGACAGGAACAAAGTAAAGAAATAAGTAAATCAAATGTCATGCCCTGCTGTCTAGCTAGTGATAACACTTAAAATACAAGTCCCTATTAGTATACAACAAATTACAGACTGGAAGTGTGGTGTCTTGACAGTAAAAGATGGGCACTTCAAGTTGTCAAGCTAGATTTGAAAATTCATATTTACAAAGACAACAGCACTTCAGATTAAATGTTTTAGTGCAAAACAGTAGTCATGTTGCTACTCCTTCAAGTCAAAAGGTTAAGTATGTACATTCAACACACACCAATAACAAACAAGAAGTAACTGATACTCTTAAACATCCTCAGCTCTAACCTCTCTACCCTTACCAACCTAAACAGGGATCCCTGAGACACCAGAAGGTTTGGCCAGTGTACTAGTTAGATACCAACATATGTAAAGTGATTGGGAGAGATGACCACCTAGCAGTGTTATTAAATTATATAAACTTATAGCCCTACAGCAGAAAAAGCTTTCCTCTTAACTCTTTTGATATAACGCAGATCCTATATGCAATGTTTAGTTTTGTCAGTGACCACATAATTCTCTATCCAGTTTTGGTTTTACAAGTTATGAAAAGGGCTAGAAATTAGATTGAACTGAACTGCAAGTTTAAACAAAATCTCAGGTTGGGGGCAGGGGCGTCATTCTTGCATAGAGGGCATTGTTCCTTAGAAAGGAAGCACTGAGCGTACCATGCAGTACAAAAACAATTACTTTGTTAATATGCAGATTCAGTGGAGACAAATTTGAGTCTTGTACCAACAATAGTGCCTGGTATCATTAGACAAAGGAATATTTGCAGTCAAGACAGTGTGTTATAAAAATAACTGTGCAACGAAACACAGGGACTTACATTTATCCACCATTAGACTGCATTTAACAATGAAAGGGCCTCATTTAACAGTAGAAGAGCTTATTTAAAGTGTGGCATCTGAAGCATCAACACTTGCTTTGAGTTACCTCTGGCAAAAGTTAAACAAGAGGTATCCAGCAACTGGGATCTATTTAGTAGACTAAATAGCCTTTGTAAACTACCACATCTGATAGAATGATAGATTTTTATTTTAATATAAAGTGTGACATGTATTTCATAAATGACATCTGGTTAATCATGGCTGTCTGACCCATCTATCAAAATTTTGTCTTTTACAATTATTTCTCTTTCTTCAACTTTAAATATGGGTCCTTTCCCACACCGGGCACTGCTCAGTAGACACAAGGATATTATTGAAAGCTACTTTTTAATTACAAGGCTATTTCTAGCTTTTCCACTGTCTTCCAGTTTGTCCACAATCTTCCAGTTTGTTCATGCCTACTAAGAAATGACATAGCCTTATTGCATAGGAGAGGCAATACTCTGGAAAGCAACAATCACATTTTGACTTTTCCTTACCTATGCTGCATACACTGAAGCAAACATAACATGTAAATTAGTTGCAACACAGCTCACTATTGCATGATGTTTGAAATTACAGCTGAAAACCTGGGTAGACATAACATATCCAATCAGCTGTACTGGATATGGAATTTTTAAGATGCCTTCCACTCTTCAGTTTTAAAGAACAAGGACAATATTGCTCTTGATAGAAAAAAATTGGAAATAGGAAAAAAAAAAGGCATTTTTCTTTTTGTGTCTCATTTTTCATTTTGTGTCAGGCACTCATAAAAAGCAACAGAGCTGCAAGGAGCCAGGAGAGTCTTTTGGAAGCTTCGACCACCTAGCCATTAGCCCCGATGACACACAAGCATTGACATTTTATGGTCAATGCTGCTGCTTCATTCCAATTTGGCCACCTCCTGTGGAGAAACTTATTACTTGCAGGGTTTGCCAATACTATAAACACAAACTTCACTTCCATTTACACAAATAGGTCTAATAAGAAAGAAACAAACTTACTACTCTGCTTCCTGAGGATCGACGTGTTGCTCTAACATTAGAGGTATTCCTTGGGTTGGCTGGAGTTGCCAATGGAAGAGTATTAGAAACTTGAGGAGGACTGAAAGACATCAAAGGTAATCTGGTATCTCCAAATATGCATTGCTTGGAACTGGAATTTTTATTAGTGAACCTCTCATTTTTACCATTTCCCGAATCTCCACTACCAATCTCTGTTTTTTCCTCATTCTTGATTCTTCTCAAGCAGTCCTTTAGTGTCATCTGAGTTGCAGGCTGACTCAACCAGCACAAGAAGAGTTCATCCACCTTCATTTTCAGTACAGGTTGCAGAACTTTCCCAGGTGACATTTTCTAGCAGTTTCCCTTTTTGCTGGGTCAAATTCAAAATAAAGGTTTGGCAATGATCTACTTATTCCACTTGACTCTCAGTGTTCCACATACTCCAAGCTTCCTGTTAAGAAAAATGCTATAATTTAATTCTTTTTTTTTAACCATTTTTAAGATTTACAGTGTTGATATTTATTTCCTCAACCTAGCAACAGGAGTTGAGATACATGCTAACATGTGACTACAACATTTTGTAAGCATAAGCAATTAAACAATCAGAGTCAAATCCAGATGATTATTTCCTTTAAAAACATAGTGTGGAAATGATGGAGACTGGAGAGAAAGAAGCTGCACTCAGACTTTCTCAAAGAGTTACCCAACAAATGTTCTCCAAGCATATGTGTTAAAAAACTACAGTTATTATGACAAATAGCCTCAAAGATACTTATGATTGAGCCTGCTAAGAACTAAATGTCTAAGCAGTTTATGCAAAGCCTTTGTGACAGTACAATTGAGACGTAAGAAGCAAGCCTTTCAGTCAAGGGACTGAGAGATAGGAGTGAAGGCTTAATTTTTATTCTGAAGTTTGTGCTTCTGATTTAAAATCTTGCATTGCATGTTGCAGCACAAGATGCAATCCCACATGAGTGATATCCAGCTGAATTCCCAAGATCCTTCCTCAGGATTTGATTTGCCTACCCACTTGGTATCACACAGTCATTTGATATTTTAAGAACTGATCTGACATTCATTTTTACAGTCTTTTAAAGTCAATATGAAACCTGATGTGACTCAAGAATTGGGCTGGTATGATTTCAGGTTCAGTTGCTCACCTGAAACAAAGAGAATATATATTGCTTTAGAGAGACAGAGAACTGGAGCAGAATATTGAGAACAGAACACAAGTTACTATCATAATCTCTGCAATCAAATTACTTACTGATCTGGTACAGTTTAACTAAACCCTATTCTTCCTTCTGGTTTTGGTTTGGTTTTGTTTTTTTTTTTTTTAAGACTTCATCAATATTTGATCTGTATGTAGAAGGCAGCAAAGATCACAGAATCGTTATGGTTGGAAGGGACTGCTGAAAATCACATGGTTCAACCCCTCTGCTGAGGCAGGGCCATCTAGAGCAGGTTACACAGGAACACTTCGATCCAGGCAGATTTTGAATGTCTCCAGAGGTAGACTCCATAACCCCCCTGGGCAGTCTTTATCCCATGGCAGAACTGTAAGTCCTGTAATACTGCACCAGTTAAACTTCTAAAACCTTTGTGTTTAATAACTTAACAGTTAAGTTATTCTGTTACTGAAATTAAAGGTCGCGTTGTTCCACTTGTTTTTCAGATCAGCGCTTTGACAGCGCTTACAGCTGTGTCAGAGAGCGTCAGGCAGCGTGTTCCTGGGCCAGAAGGCAACGGGTGCCCGCCGGCACTAGCTGGCACCTCCTGGGCGGCAGACGCAGTGGCCCGGCGCAGAAAGGTCTCCCGCGGGCTACACAAAAGCGGCGGGCTCGGAACCAGTCGCGGTGTGGCACCGACTAGCCCCGTCCCCGCGGACCGGACAACTAGGGGAGGGGAAGGTGAGAGGGAAACAGCGCGGAGCAGCCGTGCCACCTGGGCGGGACGAGGAGGAGGACGCCGCCGCCCCGGGAACGGGAGGGGAAAGGCTGCCACCACACGCTCGCTCCGCACCCCCGGAGACGGTTGTTGGCAGGCGCTCGGGCGGAGGGACAAGCCCTTCCCCCGCAGCTTGGAGGCAACAAGCGAGCCCAAGGAGGGATACGAAGGACACGGGTGAGACCACCGCCACCACTCACCTGTACTGTACCGTACCGTACCGTACCACACCGCCCCTCCCGCCGCTGCCTTCAAACCGGCGCCTCCTTCCGGCCTGCCCAGCGCGTCTGCGCCTCGCGAGAGTTCACCTCTTCCTCCCCGCCGGAGACGCGGCGTATGGTCACTATGGTAACGAGGCGGGGCGGGGCGCTGAAGGAAGGGGGGCGCGGCGTTTTCTGCGTGCTCCGTGGCGTTCGTCGCGGCGGAGGGTTGTGGTGATCGGTTCGTTAACCCCTTGCCTTCCCGGCAGCCGTTGCGGTGGGGCCGGTTTGGCCGTGGGTCTGAGAGTCCGCCTCGGTCACGGTGGCGGGATGGCGGTGGGCACAGCCCCTTCCCGTGCGCACCGAGGTTGGCCTCTGCCTCAGTGTAGGAATCACAGAATCAACGAGGCTGGGAAAGTACCAACCGTTACCCCAGCAGTGTCAAGGCCACCACTAAACCATGTCACTGAGGCACTCATCTGCACAGTTCCTGAACACTTCCAGGGACAGTGATTCCACCACTGCCCTGGGCAGCCTGTGCCAATGCCTGACCACCCTTTTGGTGAAGAAATTTTTCCAAATATGCAGTCTAAACCTCCCCTGGTGCAGCTTGAGGCTGTTTCCTGTTGTTCTGTCACTTGTTACTTGGGAGAAGAGACCAACCTCCACCTCACTACAACCTTGTTTCAGGTAGTTGTAGAGAGCAATAAGGTCCCCTCTGAGCTTTCTTTTCTCCAGACTAAACAACCCTGGTTCCCTGAGCTGTTGTTCATGTTTGTTGCTCCAGACCCTTCACCAGCTTGCTTGTCCTCTGCACCAGCTCCAGCACCTCAGTATCTCTCTTGTAGTGAGGGCCCCAGAACTGAACACAGGATTTGAGGTGCAGCCTCACCAGTGCCCAGTACAGGGGGATAATCACTTCCCTGGCCCTGCTGGTTACACTATTTCTGACACAGGCCAGGATGCTGTTGGCCTTCTTGGCCACCTGGGCACAAGATGGGTCATGTTCAGCAGCTATCAATCAGCACCCCCAGGTCTTTTTCCACCAAGCAGCTCTCAGAGCCGAGAGACACAGGTTGGGGGAGTGAGGCACTGAGGCTGGTTGGTTGGGCCCCCTGCCCCAAAAGCTGCCAGTAATCAGAGATCATGCCAGCATCCCGCTCTGGAAGTGAAAGTGGAGGCAATGTCAGATAAAAAGATAATTGCCTTATTAAGAGAACAATGTATGCTAGTCTCTTTGCAGCCCCTTTTGCACTGACCAACATGCACTGGAAGCTTAGGGTTGCCAGCCTTCACCTACGAGGCTCACTGGCACACTCGTCAATGGACTGTTACATAGCTGATCCTTTGCCCCGTATGTTTCTTTTAATTTGTTTCGGACATCAACAAGTCATCTGTGTTTTTACATCAGATGTCTATTTCCACTATTCTGTATTTTCCTCATGTGGCTACACTTCACTTTTGTTTATACATTTCCTTTACACTGAGACACTCCAGATTTATGATGGGTTATTACCACAAATTCTTGGAACGTTACTACTGTGGAACTGAAGCCGTACCAGAGATGATATCATTTGCATGTTACAGTGGTTTGAAGGGAAGGCCTAAAAATGCAGAGAATATTAAAATAGGGTAACGAAGTGAAGGAATGGGATTGTTTTCTCATCTTTGGGGATTGGAGAGAGGATATGGGGTAAGAACGGGCTGAGGAGAACCAAATACATGCTATGAGAGAGACATATTACCACATGTTACCTGAATATTATTTTGATAATATTAAAAATACTACCATTTTCTGGCAAAACAGTGTTAATTTTGTGAGTATATCAGAGGGCTTTGTTATACTGCTGTAGCCACTGAAATATATTTTCAGTAGTCTTAAAATGAGATTCTGAATTCAAGAAAACCTGTAGAGTGCTGAAAGTTCTTAAAGAACTCTTCACTTTTCGAAGCAGAGTAGTACTGTGTTTCCTGCCTGTTGGTTGTTGAAGTTTAGAAAGTAAGGTTTTAGAAAACCGAAGTGGACAAAATAGCACTGCCTCAAAGTGGAGCAGAGCATTCAACATAACGGAGAGGAAACAGATGTTGAAGTATGGATAAATATATCCATATATTTATTTATCCAAAATATGGATAAATATTATCTATAAATAAATATTATGCAAATAGCCGTAAAGCAGGGAAAAATAAAAACTCTGTGTGATGGATAGCAGCAAGATTTTTGGCCGAGAACTGAAGGGCTGAATTAAGAAGACTGATAGCAGAGCAACAGACATGGAACAAAGAGGACTTTTAAAACATTTTGAATGCCTTTGAAGCATTCCTTAGTGATGGTGTAGCCATCTGTTGATTGACATGTTGAAGACAGGTGGCAAGAAGGGGATCAGAGAGTGAGTTGACAGAGTTGTAGAGTTGCATATCATCTGCATAAAGATGATGCCCTTTGTTGAAACTGGCAATGAGATCTCCCAGAAGAATGCGAAAAATAAGAAAAAAGATGATCTGAGAAAAATAGAGTATTCTCTTGTGCATGCTGGTGTATATTCAAAGCAATTCTAATTCTGACTTTATTAGAATTTGTCATGATTAACATTAGTATGAGAGAAAAATCAATTCCATCTATCTTCTGTTAAACAGAAGACACTTTAGGCATCAGCAGCAGCTTGTATCTATACTTGCAATTGACAGGGATATTTTGAATGTGTCCCTGGATGGATCAGGTCTACTCAGCACATGGCAAGCACACCCACCCTGACAAAAGCTCTGACAAGGACCTAACAAAAGCAGTGTATCTACTGCTAGAGATGCATGTTTGCAGACACATAGGAGCCCAAACTTGGCCAGAAGTGGACAAATACCTGAATTGTACCTCTTTATTAAGATATTCCACCAAGAATTGAAACTTGAAAGTCCTTTTTGAATGCTGTTTCCATGTTCACGCTGGCATGGTAAGCACAGAAGATGATAATTTATGGGAAATATATCTATCTGATTTAAGGATGGGCTCCTTTAGAAGTCCACGTAGCACTGTACCTCCCTCCATGTAGTGTGTGGAGGTACTAATGCTGGTGTAAAAACTGAAGAGCCACACCGGCTTCCAGGTCTTGTTGGCTGTTTGGTACACCTCATTTCTGACCTTGTTTTGCCAGTCCTAACGCACAAGGTGGTATTAGCAGCAATGCCAATATACACCAATGACTAAATGTCAGAGTCCTTCTTTGCCTTTATTTATCACTGTTATGGTGACACAGGGCAGTAGTGTTCATTTGGAATATTCCTGTTCCTAACCAGCAACAAGGGCTGGGCTTCTTCCCTGATAACCTTGGGTATGTACAAAATAGACATACGGACATGAAAGAGGTGTCTCCACTCCCTCTGCTTGGTGGGAGTAAAGCAGCATTTCTAAGGACTGATTACTATTACCCTGAGGTAGACATTTAACATAGGTCAGATATAGCAGACTTACAAGTGCCTGATCATCTCCACTAATTAATAAGAAGCTTAATTAGTATCTGAGGTATACACAGTTATATTTTAGAAGTTTAAAGTTAGGTAGGTTAAATGTGTTTGCACTATTACCTTTACATGGTTGCACAGGGATGTGTTAGATTTAGTCTCATCTTGTCTCAAAAGCAGAGTTATCGTTGTTCCACAGAGTGTGTGGCTGAGATGGAACACATGCTTGAGATCAAAATGTAGTTCACTGCAGGATCTTTGAGTCTGTATTCTAGAGCTTTTCATATGCCTGTCATATAGGGAAGAGAACTATAGTACTTACTTAGGATGTTACTTTAAGGAGAATATTGCATTTATTTCAGGTTTCTTATAATACTTTTGCTGACACATTTCATAAATTTCAAATTTAGACATCTGAAGTTTGGTTCTAACCTATACATAAGCACTGAAATGACTGTGTTCTGATTTCCTAATGTGCTAACTTAGGTGGAAGTGAGTGTGCTGAATATCTCTCACAGGCTGGTCACTTTTATTTAAGTCATTGTAATTGAAAATTTTGGCCAGAAGGGCTCACTGAGATTGTGCTGCCAAGGTGACTTTCCTTGTAAACACGCAGTCAGAGGAACTTCAGGGGAGTATAAATGTTGCTTTCCACTTAGTGAAGAATAAAGTCTAGCATTCTGTCACTCAAACAAAAATTGCTAATCCTGGTACCATTTGGGGGAGAATGGAGAGGACTTTGTGTGACTTATGCAGCCTCATTTAACCTGAAGGGAAAGGCTAAGAAAAGAATTAATAACTGGGAACCCCTTAAACTATGCACTCATACCAGCTAACCATGCCACTTCATCCTTTATTGAAGCAGCTTACCAAAAATAGAGCTAGGATGGTGAATTACAGGTCATATGGCCTCCAGAAGTAGCCTCATATGCAGACCAAAAAATGTCAGCAATGCTGACTTGGTGCACATGTTCAGGAGCCAGCAATGCTCTCAAAGAGCCTGATACTGAGACTTGAAGCTTGAATTTTCTCCTATCTCCTTCCACTTTGAGGTAGAACACTGCATTAATACTGGCTAATAGCTTTCTGATGCACAACTCTTTAAGAGCAAATTGAAAGTAAAATCACAAATTAACTTTTTGCAGGCATTTAAACATTTTGTACATGCACAGATATTTTATTTCCTCCTTATCACACTGTGTAGTTAGACTAAGTCCTTGTCACGGGCTGTCTTTTTGCACAAGCAGTTGGTTTAATGTGGGAAGATTTACATTCCTGTCAGAAAAAAAAAAGAATATAAAATGTAGATACTGTAAGAGCAGGTGCACTGCAAGCCAAAGAAGAAAACTGGTTCTGCAATTTTTTGCCATTGTGGTTTTAGATTAATTCTTATTGCATATCACTGCAGGGCTAGCAATGAACATTTCTTATACATTTTACTGAATTACTACTTGTGTGTTGTTTTTTTCCACAGGGGCCTTGGATTGGGCAATGTTTACAGCAGTCCAGATGTGGAGGCTGGTTCCGCATTAAGTCACCCTGATCTTGTAATCCCGAGTTCACATACTTCTAGTGCTGTATTTTATCCAATGGTTTTATCTAGCATTGTATCCAGGTCACATGGAGTTTATGGAAAACTGCTTGAAATGGAGTCTCTAGGGCGGTGTTTAATAAGGTGTGCATGAGGATGTTTATGGGGTGTGAGAATGGGAGTCTATTCATTCTCCACATTGAGTGTTACTGAGCCCAGTTCTCTTCTAACCTTCTCCTGGTGCAGCCCTTAAAGGGAAGAGGAGACTCTAAGCTATTGTATTCAGCAGCCTGCAGTGTCTGCCAGCTACTTGTCGGCTACTATTTTGTATACCATGCCTGGGTGCTTGGCTCTTTCATCTCTACGACCTGGCTAGGACCCCAGTGTGAAGAACTGAGACTCAAACTAGTTTTGGTGTGAAACACATTGTGTTTCATCAGGGCATTCTTCATCAGATAGTGCCTGTGCTCTTTTTCTGCTTTGAGAGTTTTAAAGCAATGTAGATCATGTAATGGGCAAGTATATTTGTATCAGTTGGCACCTGGAGCTGTTTCTGAAATAACATGCATATTTCTAGGGCATGGTGTTTGAATATCTGTGTACATACGTTAAATGGAAACTGCAGTATGAGACAGGATTGTGTTAGCTAGCAGTGCTCTAATTATCTTATTGAAATAAAATAATTAACATAGTTAATCTCTGGATTACAACACAATGAGAATCACACACAATAAATCACTTTTTATTATAATAATTATAATAATAATTATTATTATTACCTGTTAAATATTGAGCTGCTTGAGTAGTGTTTTACAACTTTGGTTAAATTCATCTTGCGCTCTTCAAAGCTAGTAGCAAAATTTCCAGTTTTCATAATAATATGGGATCAGACGCCTACGCTTAGGGGTTTTTAATTCTCTACTGCATTACTCCAGTTCCAAGATCCAATCTGCAATATGACCACTATTTTCATTCATCAAAACTAAAATACTATTTCTAAATTTATGAGCTAATTAGCAGACTAATACAAACCACATTTATAATTTACCTGAGTTTGCTTAATCCTTCTTCATTACAAAAGTCAGTTCAGATGTTCAGAAAAGCTTATGGGGGGGGGGTGGGGGGGTGGGGGTGGGGGAAGAAATGTATTTGTTTTCATTTTCATTAGGGAAAAGTGAAAATTCCAAAAGATTCTGGGCAGACAGAGCCACATTCTTTTGCTCTCATTAAAGTCCTTTTAGTTACAGTAGTTAGAAGAGGAAAACACTGTACAGCTCTGGGCATATGTCTGCAAAGTTGCCAACACCAATAATTTTATCACAAGCTTAATAAGATGTAGTGTTTTTTTTCTAAAGCCCCAGCTCCAGAGTCCCATGATTATGAAATAATATTATCTTCCATTAAATGTGCATGTTAAAAAGAGCCCTTGTGGTTGCAACAAAAGTCTTGGAAATATGAAATTAATGGCTTAATAATTCTAATTTTAAAAAGTGTAAGAGCCCCAGATTAATTTCTTTAAAATCAGGATTTTAAAAGCAAACTCAGATTTTGAGAAGTGTTTGTTAATCTAAATATTGTGACAGTAGTGGCAGCAATTCCAGCAGTATTGCTCTTCAAGTATTTCTGTATAGATTCTAGTGCTACACTCTTGATATTTTTTTCCCTACTCTAGAAACTTAGTATAAGACACAAAAAAAACCCCAACAACCCTACACGTTTTTGTGATTTAAATGCATCTGAGACAGGGTTAAGAGCTGGTTACATATTTTAGATATTGGAGCCAGACAGCAATTCAGTCTAATAATGTGCATGTCTACTATTTCCTGAAAATTTGCTGGTACATGACCCCTTATATGCATATATGTGACCCTACAACAAACTCTCTTATGTAGAGCCAAAAAATGGCATTAGCTTCAGCTGCTTTATTAAATTGCTATCAAAGCAGGCTTACATTCACAGTGAACAAGACATGGCGTATCAGCAAGTAACGTGTGGTGTGCCAGCTAACGTGGGAATGTCTACTCCCCTCCACTTTCACTGGGGTTAGCATACAGGGGAAGAACAAACACCCTTTGAATGCTGGGCCAGAGTGTTTTGTGGACTGTCACAATGATTGTGTGTAAAGAAAGCACTTGAGGTGTGCTACCAAATGGTGACCTTGAGCCAAGTTATTCCTTTAAAGAGCGTCCAGTTCCCCTGGACATCAGTGAGACAGCATATCCAGCAGACATGTAGTCTGGCTTTTGAGAAGCACTTATCAAATAGACTGCAGCTGTGATGGGCTATGTACGCTGTTTCACAACTAAGTCCCAGAGGCAAGGTTAGAGAAATAGTCCCTGTAATTAATGTATAGCTTTTAATATTATCAGCTGAAAATAGACATGAATGTGATAGCAGTCAGCAACTGCCAAGATACTGATCTAATACTAGACTATTACGGAAATGAGAAAAGAACAAGCTGAAAGAAGACAAAGCTTGCATAATGTCACACATGATCCTACAGAAAATAATAGAAGCTAAAGAATATAATTTGAATGTGGGGGAAACATTCTCAAGGGCTAAATTTATCTGGGTGATGAAGTCTTTTCTGGGCTTGAGTTGGGTTCCTGATCTTAACTGCCCTCCGGAATTCCTTGGTTGTGAAAGATCCCCTGTGGGGCTTAGTGTCCACGGGCTAATATGGCCTTTGGGAATAGTCCCCATGGTAACATGAAACCAGATTGTATTAGTATTTTAATGCTGGCATTTCCTGACTTTTAAGCACCTCCTCACATATCCTTAACTGTCCTAACTCCATAGCTAACCCTTCTACAAAGAGTGATACTAAAAACTCTTCTGGAAGGATCAAAATTTGCAAATGCAAATTTTCAACAAAATTAAAACATTTTTCTGATTTCCTTTTGTACTGCATTGTACAAACTCCTGGTACTTATGTGTCTCACACTTTTCATATTCCCACAGAGGTGTTCACAAAAGAGGTTAAACGTTGTCAGAAATGAGCACATGCAGCAAGTGTTCTTGGTGTTCTAGACCTGGAAATGCAGCTAATAGGTTAATCAGAAATATGTGCTTCTCTCCCATCCTGATCAGGACAGAGTACAGGATTCTACTTGAATTGCTTCAAAACCACATGCTTAAATCCTGTTCTGTGACATCTTCAGTTCATTTTTGAGTTTCTAATTATGTAAAACACCCCACACTTTCCCTTTGTGTATCTGTTTGGTATCTGTTCACTTTAACCTAGAAAATAATGCATTTTAATGACTTTTACTGCTGCTGGTCCTGTAGAGGTAAGGAATCTGGGAGCAGTAATTGTGCTCTGTTTTTTTATTTGTCAGTGTAGCTGTTAGTGGCTTCCATTGCAGAGCCACCCCTGCACCAATACAGTGATGCCGTGTAATGTTTGGTTCCTAAATTGTGCTTGCAGCTTGCAGGGATAGGTTGAAAAAATGCAATCTTTTTTTTTTTTTTATCAGGGGCTTGACTGAAAATGCCTCTTTGTGTGTCTCTCTAGGTTCATTTCTTCTCCCATGGCTATGATGGTGGATCACGAGTAACTGTTGTTGCTAGCATTCGCCATTTCCTGTCTTAATTTGGAGGAGTTCTTAATTTGGAAGACTCAGTTCAATATTAAGAGTTTCTATTTGTAAAAGTTTCTAATATAGCCATTGTCCTTGATAGTGTGAGCACTTACCCTGTTCCTGAAAGTGTGTCCGTGCATTCTTTTTCCACATGCCTCACACCCCACCTTTACCCTGTGGCTTCAAAACTGCATTTGCTGTTAAGGTAAACTCCACTGGGAGGTTACTTACAGAAAACAAATGCCCAGTGAGAATGCCCAGCATCATGCAAAGCTCTGTGTTTCCACTTAGGAAGCTGGAGTCTGAGGACTGTCCCTGTGATGTGAAGGAAGGAAGAATGTTCTCCCTGTGTAATGAAAGCCACCTCAGGTCTGCCAGTTATAGAATCATAGAATCATAGAATAGTTAGGGTTGGAAAGGACCTTAAGATCATCAAGTTCCAACCCCCCTGCCATGGGCAGGGACACCTCACACTAAACCATGTCACCCAAGGCTCTGTCCCACCTGACCTTGAACACTGCCAGGGATGGAGCATTCAGAACTTCCTTGGGCAACCTGTTCCAGTGCCTCACCACCCTAACAGTAAAGAACTCCTTCCTTATATCCAATCTAAACTTCCCCTGTTTAAGTTTTAACCCGTTACCCCTTGTCGTATCACTACAGTCCCTAATGAAGAGTCCCTCCCCAGCATCCTTACAGGCCTCCTTGAGATAGTGGAAGTTACAGATATGAGGAAGTTACTCTGAGGGGGAGATCTCCTCATCAGCCTGGCCTGGATAATGGCTGTGCAGCAGATGTGTGAGTGTGAGGTGAGAGCATAAACATGGGGGAGGCTTCCCATTTTGCACAAGTTTCAGTACAGTCAGTAAAGGCAGCCTGGGAGTACATTTTTAGCACAGTGCCTTAACATGTAGGTGGCTGCATTGCAATTTTAATTAAATGCTAGTGGTGGCTGCCACACACTAATTCCGTGTGGATTAAATACTGCAAATCAATAGAAAAGAAGTAACTCTAATACAGTATTTAGAACCCCAACAGGATAATTCCATTTATCTCTAAAAGGGAAGAAAGGGACTGTTGATGGAGTATTTAAACCAAACCATATTTATGCAGCATTAGTATCTTCTTGTTTTCCTGGAGACATCTTTTCCAAGTCCAAGTGTCTAAGCATGCTGCATCAGTAGGGTGGTGCAAAAGTGAAGCTGTTCTAATCGGTTGGTTTTGGGGTTGAACTTGAAAAGCATCAAGACAGTTTTCCAAAATGAAACCGGTAGTTCTTTGGAAATAGTCAGATACTTGGTAATGATACTTTACAAAACTTTTGGGGATGGAAATGAAGCATTACAGTAGTTTAGTATATCAGATGACTTGAAGTGATTAAAAAGGCTGTGTTTCTTTCTCTAAAAGCATTTTAAAATATATTAAATGGCTTTAGTAAGCCAGTGTTGAACACTGCAGGTACATGTTGGGAACAGATCTGTGTTTCCCTCAGTTTTGTACTTGTTCATTTGAGTTCTCTTAGGAAGGTGCCTGTGTTTTATCTCAATGGTGGCTGCATTTCACATGTTCTAACCTACATAAATTCTTAATGTTTTACTATAATTTTTGCAATGGAGATGTTATTGGCTAGATAATAAGAAAAAAAACCCAGTTCTACCGTGTAGTGTGCATTTTTTTGTGCCTTATGAGAATATTGAATAGACTTCATTATTTTTTTCAATGCAAGTCTGAATTCTGCCATTTGATTACCTGAACCAAAAGCATTTCAATTTGCCATCCATCACCCTGACCAGTGTAAAATGCTGAATATTCAGATTAAATTGGAACTTTTTTCCTATGAATAAGGAATTTGATTCAATTCTATAATATACAGTGTCTCTGGGGAGAGGAAATTGAGCTGAAGGTCGCTGAAGGCAAGTGAGAAAATTGTATTATCCAAATACAAAATTCTTTTTCGTATCATCAAAACCTGAAATACAGCCATGGGGAATAAGGGGGTCAAGAGAGAATTCAATTAGAGATGAAAATGGAAAACGTGCATTTTTCAACTTACCTTTCATTTTTCCAAACAAGTGGCAGCAGTGAGCAGTGTGAGGACAATGAAATATTTGTCAAGCAGTTTAAACTTCTTTTTAAAATATAAAACAGAAAACATTCTCAACCAGTTATAAAGAGATAGTAAATGTCCGTATCAACATGGAGTGTCCGGTTCTTCATAGCCTTAACCATTGCAGTTTTAGCTTGTTGATCGGTGGTGCAGGAAAACGTAATGAACACCTAATTGCAACGATTTATATGGATAAAATTGTCATGTAAAGAAGGAACAATTCTCAAATATTTCTAATGTTTCCCCTCTAAAACAGTTTGCAATAACAATTTCTGCACTTTTCCCTCCTTAACTCACAATGATAAATGTTCAAACTAATCGCAGAAGCATGGTGGTGTTTTGCCATGAAAATACTGTCTTTACTCTTTATTTATTTTAGTGTAGGTAGTGTAGATTTTATTTTACTTCTCTGTGTTTATTTTAGTATAGATACCAAGAACTCATAAAATAAACCAGACCCTGTCCAACAGGGCCACCTCTGAAATGTTAACTCTTACAGAAGCTGTGATTTAGCAAAGAGCTGCTACTTTTGCTTAGATCTTGGCTGCAAGGAGTGGTGTTGCGGCTGCCAGTACACCTGTGTCTGCAGAATAGATTTCCTCTGGTTAAAGGCATTTATCATGATGCTGTGGCTGATGTTAAAGGAAAGAAGATTTCCAGTAACATCCTAATTTAATGACTTCATAAACTTGCTGTGTGAATTACACAGTGGTTTGCAAAATTAGCTTGAGATAGCTCAGAGGTTCTTACTCTGTGTCTGTACATGTCAGTTTTGTTTGCAGTCATTTCCTAAACATTTCTTCTTTCCAAGACAACATCACTGTGGTATTTACAGAAACCTTTCTATATTTGGTAAGTGATAATTTTGTAATAGTTTGTTATTACATAAGGGTTTATCTCTCTAGTTAGATGGTGTATATATATATCATATATATATGGTGTGTATATATATATATCTTATATGGTGTATATATATAATCAAACTTTGAAATTTATTTTAATTCTAAGGAGCACTTCATTCATACTGCAGGTACGAGGTCTGAGTTTGGGTTAGATCCAATATCCACTAGAACTTCGTGAAACTTTTCTTGCATTTTGTGAAAAGCAATTTGAAAATGTTACTCTGGAAGCCAAATGCAGTTGTCTCTGAGATATAACCTGAAAAGTGTATCTTCAAGCCTAGTGTGATAATCTGAACTGGAACATTGCATTTTTGGTTTATTTGTAATACTGTATCATTATTAAAAGCATGTTATATTGACTATGAAGCTATTCTGGCTTTAAACAAAATAGCCTCTTTTTAAGAAAATAAAATTGGTAATCACAAGTTTCATTCTCTCTTGGTGCAAACATTATGTGCAGATGTAAAATTAAGCCTTTTGACACTCCATGAGCACATGCACTTGGTATTGTTGGGAAGCAAAACAATGGTGCGGTACTCAGCACATCTCTGAACACGTACCAGAGTTCATAGAGGTGAATAATTTTCCCCTGAATTCAGAGATCCTTTAGAGCACATGGCCCAAACCTTTCCCAAAGCAACCTTTTCTTGTTCCATGGGACAGAAATCTCAATTCTTGGATTTTTTTTGTTGTTTCATTTATAGTATAATGGGTTGTGTTGTAGACACTAAAATGAGCTGGAATGAAATTTTATCAGTGGGAATTCACTTTCTTTACATTTTTTAAGATCTTACTATGCACCCGTCTGTATTTTAAGTGCCAGAACACCTCTGTAAACCTAGTGCCTTATAGAGTCACTGTCTTTTAGTGGAAGTAAAAGGGCTCTTTTGTTCAGATTGTATTGCAAGATTGCTTTTTGTAAAATAAAATTCCTACTAGATGGATCAGAAGTGTCTGCATGTTACATTTATAGAGATTTAAATAATTTTTTTTTCAGTAACAAAGAGTTTTATATTTCAGATCTAATGAAATAAGACTTTAATTTTGTTTTTAACTTATCACAGGAACAAGAATTTCATCCACAGTTGCTGAATTTTTCAAAGTGATAGAAAAAGGGCATTCATAGGTAAGATTATTCAGTCTGGTTCTATTTGAATCTACTGAACTTCCTTCTAGTTGACAAAATGTAAAATTAATGTTTTTGGAATCTGGGGACTTCAATAACCTAAGAAAATTAAAAAATACAGGGAGTTTTGCTGAATTGAAATGCAATAGGTTGTTAGGAGAAAATCAGCCTCTGGTGAAGGGAAGGGAAGAAAAATGATAAAGAGAAATCACATTGACAGAAACCTCAAACATTATGGAAACAAGTAGGTCAAAAGAGTTGTTCAAAACAATATACCTTTGGAGTATATATTATTAAACCCACCGTTAATTCTTTAGGCAGAAGGACACCTGAGATCAAACAAATGCAAATTTATAGCTAACCATTAAACAACTGCTTGAGTGATAGGAACAAAAGGAAATATATCAGTGCAGAAAACTAAACCAAATGATAATTAGAATTAAAAGGAAACATACCAAAATAATATCAAAATGCATGTAAAATAAATGAACTTGATATTTCAAAGGAAATTTAAGCCTCAGTGTTTGGGAATAAAGCTTCAAGTGGTAGACCTTCTGTAGAAATATGATCATTAAATCCTAAGATCTGGGGAAGGGAGTTAAACCCAATGTCAAGCACCTGAACTGTAGAGATGAACTTCATTTTTAAACCAAAATGATGGACTGTGGACTGCTGGAAAATGTAGCAAAATAGAGTTTATGCTGTAAAGCAGCAATCAGACAGAGACAAGCACCAAGTAGAAGTCTACATATGTTGTTAATGTGTCAAGATATAACAGAAAACCTTTACTTACCTTCAGAGGTATCACCTTAAGAACAGAGGGGACAGATAGTACAGGCAGCAAAGAAGGAAAAGGGCTGTACAAAGGGCCAAGGATGATTTGCGCTGTGTGTCTCTTGTAAGATGCTGGACATCCTCAGCTCAGACGAACTTAATGGGAGTTGAGGCTGAGTACTAACTTGTACTTGTAAGGCCAAACAAATGTTGTAAGAGGCCAGAGATAAACAGTTAAAGGCCACACACATATTTGTTAGCTGGAAGTGTTCAGGGCCAGGTTGGATGGGGCTTTGAGCAACCTGGTCTAGTGGAAGGTGTCCCTGCCTGTGGCAGGGTTGTTAGAGCTAGATGGTTTTTAAAGTCCCTTCCAACTCAAACCAATTCTGTGAGTCTATGATTCTATGATTAATGTAGGAAAATTGCTTAAATGGTGAAACACTGCTTGAAAGTGCAGCCTCTGTAGTAAACTGAAGGAAATAATTTCATCTAGGTAAGAGACTGACCTACTTAATCAAATACTTTGGGGAGGACTTTTCATATATCAAAACCCTTTTCCACATGGTGTTAGGATTATGACATCAAGCATTCAGTAGTGAAGAGTTCCCAATAGGTAGATCAGTAATCTCAGCCCTATTGTATTTCACTGTGGGGAAAATATTATAGAGATGCAGCAGGAGACAAGGTACTTTACTAGAGCAACACGGCCATGTGGAATTGCATGTCTCCAGGGTCCTGGGCTAGCATCATTAGAACCAAATTGCAACAAGGCTTGCGTGCTGGTGAAGGGATAGCACACTTTTTACCACTCTGCATTGTGGATGGCATCCCAGAGGGTGAGTCAGCTTCTTGGAGCTATTCCAACTCCTGCCTTGTCCCTCTGTGGCTGTGCTACCCCTGGAGAAGTGAGAGAATGAAGGGGAAAAAGTATATAAAAAAAAAGTATATAAAACCAAGTCACTGTCCCTCATATGACCCCTGCTGGACTCATGTAAAATAGACATAAAGTGCTTAACAGTATGGGACTGCCTTTTCTAATGGTGTGCTTTAAATTGCTGCTGTTTTACCAAGATATTTAGAAAAGCCCACAAAGAGTAGAAGAGATATTTTTGCAGAGGGACAGCTGGAGGGATCTCACTGGAGTAGGTAAATTTTTTTAATGGCTGTGCCAGCACAGGTAGTGCATATATTTTTTTCCTCTCTGAAGTTTTCAACTTTAGCAGGTTACAAGTACTGTTGGTTTTGTGGGCCACAGTATGCTGACTGAAAGATCCGTTCCAGTTCCCTTTGGTATTGCTGGAAGAGTCATCTCCGACTTTGAGGGAACATGGCTTTCGCCAGCAGTATGCAGTTGTGTGCACCTTAGGTAGAAGGGAGTTTCCTACCCACGTGTCAACAACCTGATTTCTGAACAGCAAAGTGTGCCAATCCAATGGTGTAGAGTATACCCCAGACCACCTGGTGGAAAAGGGTCCTGCCCAGGGTACTGTGTCATGAAGTCTACTGTAGTAAGAGGAATGCATCACTTATCTCAGTATATTTTGGATCAGAATCTAAGTGAGATGTTGAAGACCTTGAGCTATCAATGAACTCAGCGAAACTTCATATTGCAACCAGCAGATTACTGCTTTAGTAGGACGTAGAAATGTCGGTGTAGAATCATAGAATCATAGAATTGTTAGGGTTGGAAAGGACCTTAAGGTCATCTAGTTCCAACCCCCCTGCTGTGGGCAGGGACACCTTACACTAAATCATATCACCCAAGGTCTCGTCCAACCTGGTCTTGAACACTGCCAGGGATGGAGCATTCACAACCTCCCTGGGCAACCTATTCCAGTGCCTCACCACCCTAACAGGAAAGAATTTCCTCCTTATATCCAACCTAAACTTCCCCTGTTTAAGTTTTAATCCGTTACCCCTTGTCCTGTCACTACAGTCCCTAATAAGCAGTCCCTCTCCAGCATCCCTATAGGCCCCCTTCAGATACTGGAAGGCTGCTATGAGGTCTCCACGCAGCCTTCTCTTCTCCAGGCTGAACAGCCCCAACTTCCTCAGCCTGTCTTCATACAGGAGGGGCTCCAGTCCCCTGATCATCCTCGTGGCCCTTCTCTGGACTTGTTCCAACAGTTCCATGTCCTTTTTATGTTGAGGACACCAGAACTGCACACAATACTCCAAGTGAGGTCTCACAAGGGCAGAGTAGAGGGGCAGGATCACCTCCTTTGATCTGCTGGTCACGCTCCTTTTAATGCAGCCCAGGATACGGTTGGCTTTCTGGGCTGCAAGCATACACTGCCAGCTCATGTTCATTTTCTCATCAACCAACACCCCTGAGTCCTTCTCTGCAGGGCTGCTTTGAATCTCTTCCCTGCCCAGCCTGTAGCTGTGCCTGGGATTGCTCTGACCCAGGTGTAGGACCTTGCACTTGGCATGGTTAAACTTCATGAGGTTGGCATCAGCCCACCTCACAAGTGTGTCAGGGTCCCTCTGGATGGCATTCCTTCCCTCCAGCGTATCAACCGAACCACACAGCTTGGTGTCATCGGCAAACTTGCTGAGGGCGCACTCAATCCCACTGTCCATGTCAGCAACAAAGATGTTGAACAAGACCGGTCCCAACACCGATCCCTGAGGGACACCACTCGTTACTGGTCTCCAGCCGGACATTGAGCCATTGACGACAGCTCTTTGTGTGCGGCCATCCAGCCAGTTCTTTATCCACCCAGTGGTCCATCCATCAAAATGATGTCTCTCCAATTTAGAGACAAGGATGTTGTGTGGGACACTGTTGAATGCTTTACACAAGTCCAGGTAGATGACATCAACTGCTCTACCCCGTCCATCTGTGTAGTAGAAGACAATTTTATTCAGTAAAATGAAAGTGGAATAACAGTAGGCAGAGACTGCCAAACTGGGTGGCCATCCTCTGTGGAATTGTTTCCTACATTTAATGTGAATTCGCAGAGTAGGAAACCCCCTCCCTCCAACAGTTTCCTTCTCCATTTTTGTAATTCTACAATATGAGGAAAATACCATAACATGAATACGGCTGTGTTCCTTTAATTTCTAAGAATAAACCCTTTTTCCTTCAGCTGCAGAGCTGTTATTGCAACAGTAAACAAGAAATGAGTGATCAATTTTAAACTGATAAACAGTGAAAATTTTCAGTGGGTAGAATGTTGAGGTTACTTGGTGAGAGCAGATTAGAAGAAAGTCAGCACTTGTGTTTATTGAGCTTTTCTAATGAAAAGTAAACTCACAAAGCTTTGTTTATTAGCTTTTTTTATTAACAACTAGCTGTGTGCTGTGGTATGCACATACGCATATTGACTGTTAAATCTGAACTTGTTCTCACCCATGCCTGAATATGTACATATACATATGTACCAATTGTTTTACGTACAGAAACAGCTGAAAAGCCCAGAGTCCAGCAGAGCTTTCCCTGCTTGCTTTGTTGTCTGATGGGTCATAGGCTTATTAAAATAAGTAAATTGGTAATTTCTCAAGCAAGATTTGTCCAAGAGGTTGTTTTGCAGAGTGCAGTGATCTAGTGGAAGGTGTCACTGCTCCCTGCAGGGGTGTTGGACTGGAGGACCTTTGAAGGTCCCTTCCAACCCAAACTATTCTATTATTCTATTTTTAGCTTGCCATCAGGAAGAAAAAATGCACATAAAAAGATAAACCAAATAATTTATTTGGCTTATGTTAATGTATGCAGAATAGTCTTTCTTGGAAAAGATACCCTATTGGTAGATAAGGATTTCCACAATTAATTATTTCTTTTGGTACTCACATCTTATAAAGAGAGAAGAAACATCCCTTTCCTTCTTCTCTACTTCACAAGAAATAAGAACCAAAGCAGAATCCTCTTTATGCCTTTACCTGATTGCCAAAGACACAATTCAGGTGAGAATATTACCATATACATGATGATGGAGTTGTCAGCCTTGCCTCATGGGAAGGGAGATTCCTTTTGGAGAAAGTGAAAGGGAAAAATTAAGCACCAGGTGAAAACTCCAGAGTTTTGAACGCCTGTCGTGGTTTAAACCCTAGCCAGGCAGCTTGTTCACTCACTCGCAGTGAGTGGTGCCGGGCTGGAAGCAAACGAGCCCCCCCCCTCCCCGGGTCTCTCCCCTTCCCCGCTCCTGAGGGGATGGGGGGGAGAATCGAAAGAGTGCAACTCCCACGGGTTGAGACAAGAACAGTCCAGCGAACAATGTGCAACACAAATCACCACCGCTACCACCAACGACAACAATGATAAGAGAAAGTAACAAGGGAAGAGAATACAATACCACCCGCTGAGAAACGAGTCCGACCCAAAAGCCTGTGTCCTTCTGGGTAACTCCCAGTTAGATCCTGGGCATGACGTGCTGTGGTATGGAATACCTCTTTGGCTAGCTTGGGTCAGGTGTCCTGTCTCTGCTTCCTCCTGGCTTCCCCTCCTCCCTGGCAGAGCATGAGCCTCACAAAGTCCTTGGTCAGGGTAAACATCACTTAGCAACAGCTGAAAACATCAGTGTTATCAGCACTGTTCCCAGGCTGAAGTCAAAACGCAATGCTGCACCAGCTACCAAGAAGGAGAAAAATTGACTGCTACTGCTAAACCCAGGACAACTCCAGATGATGTTGTACAGCATAGGGCTTTCAAAGCATCCTCTTGGGATGTAAAAAGTATAGCTAATGTGAAAAACTAGAAAATCTAAACTAAGTAGACCAAACCTATACTAGTGGGTCTACAGTCAAGTACAAAGGCTTACTGTGGACAAGTTATCGCTAGGTGTAGAAAGAAAAAGCCTATTAAGCTTTGGAAAACTCTCACATTCTGTAATGACCATGCTGATATCTACTGAAGAAAGAACATGAAAATTTTATTGGTAGAGATATGTGCAGGGATTCCTTGGTGGTAACTGTGCAGTTCATCAACTAAGGCTTCCTTTCCTACCATCCTCAAAGGCTGAAACACAGTTAGTTTAATGGGCTTTTACATGAACAGGGCATAAAACACCCATCAGCTTATATGCTACTGATATAATGTTAAGTGTTTTGCTTAAAAATACAGAACTGTGAATATTGAACTTCTTAGACAGCTCCTCTGAGGATGAATAAAGAAGCTTCAAATTCATCCGTTTTTAAATAACTTAAGATGTGAAGGAGACATGCATGTTACAGTGGTAACCATTCCTCTTCATGCTGTGGAAACAAGAGAGGATAGTTCTAGCCATGTTAAAGGAGTGAAGTGACAGTCCTTGTCTAGAATCTCCAAAGGCCTTCCAGTGAATTTTATTTTGGAAGAGAATAGGAAAATTCTTCTCAGTTTTCCCATGAGTCTTCACTTAGCACAGGTGGAATCTTTTATTGAGCTCACTTACAACCTTCACCTCAGTTGCAGCACAGCTCTTCAAAAATGTTTCTCTTAAGTGAGGAAAGACAGAGGGAATTGCCATTGCTGCTGAAGCTAAAGGATCCTTTTTGTTTCCCTGCACTGTAGGAGCTGGTGGAACTGGCACATGCCTAATCCTGTGTTTTAGGAAATAGGAACAACATGAACCTGCAAAAGGGAAAAGGGTTTTGTGCTTCTTCTCGTCTTTGGCACCTGCATGTGCTGAAGGCTGTGCACATGCTGTATCTCCTGTACTGCTCCTGCACTGAATCTAGGTCGTATCTCTAGTGGTATGTCATTAGTGCTACGAAATTCCTAAACATTTGCTGGGAATAGTAGTCTTGCTATTTCTGAACTGAAGCTTAGAAATTGCATCACGATCAGGTATGCAAGTATACTTGTAGCTATAAATTAAGCAAAATATGTGTACATCTATGTTGTCTCTTCACTGAAGGAAGAATCACCTTTCTCCTTATCAAACCCATCTCTTTCTCAGATAAGATGACATGCTATGAATACTCTCCTATCATATAAAAATATGTGCCTGCCTCTGTCTCCTTGTAATGTTTCATCACCTTCTTCATTCACTTAAAATATGTAGTAATTTTTAAATCACAAGAGACTTTTTTGTATTATTTGGGATGAGCTAAGCAGAGGTAAAACTAGTAATTCCTATCACTTTAATTATTTTCTCTTCTAACAGAAACTTCAGCCTTCCAGCTACTTGTGAGGCAGCAATATGTGCGTACCCTTATGACTGACTGTACCTCTGTGTTTTGTTGCTGGTTTTGAGGTAGTTGAAGAAAAAAATGTATTTATGGGAAATCAGGTAAATGATGTGCTGGAGGCACATAAAGCTGTCTTATACAAGTATTCATAAAAGACTTTTCTCCCAGTAACAAATATCATCTGTGTCTCTTATAGCAGAATATTCTGCACTCTGAATATCTAAATAAAAGTCATGTTTGTGCAGAGGAAAGATTTTTGAATGCTACAGAGGTCTGGACTATTTTTTTTCTCCTGAAGTGCAATGCTGTCTGGTCTACTGAAACAGCATTTTCCTTCATTTTGCACTGTCATAACTATAAAAGGAAGTGTAACAATGTTCTTGCATAACTACTTTCTGTAATGCAATGCATGTGAAGACTAGACTATGAAAGTACCATGACACAGGAAGTCAAGATTTTACCAGAAATGAAACTAGTCTTTATGTGGAGGGATTGTTGTCATTCTCTGCCCTTCACTGTTGCTGGTGGCAGCTCAGAAGCTGACTGCACTCATTCTCACTGGTGTGCGGAACTGACAAATCTGCCTGCTCCTGTACCCTTGTAGATTTAGGCAACCAGAACTGAAAAAGCAAACCAGTGTTTTTATTTAACTAACTTGTCTTTAAAATGACTTTTCTGTTGTCTATGTGTTTAGTGACTGAGAGACAACATCTTGATGTTTTTAATTAGTTTCACCTAAACAACCTTGATAAACAGAAATGAATGCAGTTTATGGTCAGTAAACAGCATATGCAACATGCAGTCGCTGTTAGGGGTAGCAGGTGTTCTTGGTCAGTACCTCCTGGTGTAAGCTGGTTTCATTTGTGCAGATGTTTGTGGCAGGAATAGAAGCGTGTCCATACTTCTAAATGTCAAAACCTGTTGTTTGTGAAATATTATTATGGGTTACTCAAGTAACGTGTCTTCTTTGATTTTCGCCTTCTCAGTCCAGTTTCATCATGTAAGAAGGTAATGGAGTTGTGTGCTCCTCACTTCTAAATGCATTATGCTATAAGACAGAATAAAATACTGTAAACATGACCGCATATAGTTTCTCGGTATTTTTGCTGTCATTCCTGGGAATGAAAGGTTTGGGAAACTTGCCTGACACATCTATCCTGTTATGGTGTGCTCCCACAAGCCTGGCTCTGGACTTCTCATGCACTGAAGCAGTCCATGAGGTGTCCTCTCCCTGGAATTGCTCTGATCAAGAGTCTAGTTTTGTGTGTCCAAAAGAGGGTGAGAAGTTTCTTGTTTAATTGTTTTCAGGTGATCCCCACATGTTTGTCTGATCTAAAGGAGCAAGTGGAAAACAAGGTGCAGAGGCTGGCCTAACTCTATCGGCTGACAAGTTGGGAAATGCAGAGTGACACTGGGTTCAGGGCAATCCAGTGCAAGAGCAGTGTGGGAAAGGGGACAGCATATTGAGCAAATTAATTTCTGTTTGTAACTTCAGCACTGTGTGCATGAAGGGGAAGCAAGCATTTAACTGAGTGCTGAAGAACTGTAATGGAATTTGTTGTAGGGATACTGTAGTTACTGCTGTACACAGAGCTGGAGCTGTGTGGGCTGGCAGGAATCTTGCTGAAGGTAGCTGACAGCCAGAAGGGGACTGTCTGCGTTACCCGTGTGTCAGTTTTTCCACTGTTTTTTGCCAACATCCCCTAGTTGAAACTCAAAACTGATTTTCAGCAATATTACCAGCCTGTAAAGGGAGCACCACTCCAGAACTGGTAGCCACTGGTTCAGCAAAAATAATTCCCAGTTATTCCTAAAACACAGAATTCACAGAACTGGGTACCACTGTCTGTGCATATAATGCAGTTGATTTCTCTACCATTGGCATCACTTACTGTTCTTGTTTACTTTTGTTATCCCCCGCAATGTTAGACCGTAGTCCTGTTGTTCATCAAGTTCTACATTTTCTGTCCTGTTTACCTGCTTCTTCACCTGTGAGCAGTGACGTGGTTGGTTTGGGTCTCCCAGGGCTGTGGCTAATGGTGCTTGGGTATCATTTGGTCAGCCTTCCTCATTTGCTGCAAGCACAATTCTCACGTATCAGTTTCAGCTCATAGAAATGTACATGTATGTCCTGGGTTCAGCAGTAGCAGTCATGTTTTTTTCCTTTGTGTTAGCTGGTGCAGTGCTGTGTTTTGACTTCTAGTTTTGAGAACAGCGTTGGTGAAGCCGATGTTTTCGGTTGTTGCTAAGTGATGTTTACCCTGACCAAGGACTCTGTGAGGCTCATGCTCTGCCAGGGAGGAGGGGAAGCTGTGAGGAAGCAGAGACGGGGCGCCTGACCCGGGCTAGCCGGGGAGGTATTCCATACCACAGCACGTCATGCCCGGGGTGGGGGGTAACTGGGAGTTAACCGGAAGGACAGGAGCTTCCGGGTGGAACTCGTTTTCTTGGCCGGTGGTATCGTATTCTCTTCCCTTGTTATTTTCCCTTATCATTGTTTTAGCTGATAGTAGCAGTGGTGATTTGTTGCTGGACTGTTCTTGTCTCAACCCGTAGGAGTTGCACTCTCTCGATCCTCCTCCCCGTTCCTCCGGGAGCGGGGAAGGGGAGAGCCCCGGTGCAGGGAGGGGGGGGTAGACGAACACGGACCTTGATTGTTGTCAGCTTGGCACCACTCACTGGGAGTGAGTGAACAAGTTACCTGACTGGGTTTAAACCACGACAATGTATTTCATAGGTAGTTGAGTACCGTTGGGTCATATATAGGGCTTCAAATCTGATGCTTTTGTTTTTACATATTTTTCCTCTAAATCTTTTACCCCCATGTTCCTCTTTCAAACATTCATTTAAACTCTGAAAAAAACCAGGATAACGTGCAGGCGATAACATACATTTCCATAGTGCAGCTGTGCATATCTGGTGGTTTTGATATTCAATTCCAGTTAATAAATTTTCTGTTGGAAACTGCATCCAGGGGGTACTTCAGTGAATGAAGTTAGCAGCTGCAAACAAACAAACAAACAAGTCCCAGTAATAAATAATCAGGGTGACCTCACATGTTAGTTAAATGTTTATCTTTTTTTTCTCACTTAGGCCATCATAAAGAAGAGGAATAAGAACATTCCACAGAGGACAACATGTACAAGCAGTTTAGTTATGTTTTCCTACGGTCCTCCTTCCCTGATGCACTCGTGTGAGTGTAGTTTGTTCTCAAACAGAGAAGAAGTGATTTCACCAGCTCCTGCGGGCAAAATTCCAGCCTCAAGCCAACTTGTGCATCTTTGCTGGAGCTTGCGTGGTCCGAATTAGGAGTGGCAGAAGAAGTAGTCTCCCCTTCCTGTAAGCAAAAGATGAATGAGTGTGGTACCAGATGAAAGGCAGTGCTGAGTCTAATGCAATTAGTTTATGGGGGAACCTCCACCCAAATCAGTTTTATTTGTCTCCCAGCTACAAATGAAATTCATTTGGACTTCCTGACAGATTCAAACGTGTCAAAACATGAGGGTCATGAAGGTGGTTGTTCTGCATCGACAACTGTGTTTGTAGTGGCACACTGGTTTAAATCAACAGATTTCAAACAGATTTTGTATTGAAGTTTGGGACAGAGTTGAACCTAATTTTCATGAAGAGAGTTGTGGTGTGTGAACAGATTTATATGGCTGGTCAGTAGCTAGAAGCAAAGCCATTAATGTTTGAACATCTCTGGATGTTATCTGGGAAACTGAAAAAGCAATTAAATGTTTGGAGAGACATTAAAGGGGAGAAAATCAAATACAAAACAAAGGCTGTGGGAATTCAGTGATATGAGGAAAGAAGACTGGAGAGATGTTTGAAGAGGAAGCTGTGGTAGAATCTAATAATACTGATTAGAGAACAGGACAATGAAAGTGAATAAAGTTAAAATCAGACAAAGAACTCCAAACTCATCCTCTTTAAAGCAGTTTCTTTACCTAGGTCCTAGGGTGCAGGTGCCAGGCCTTTTTCCTGTATTGCCAAGAAATTCATTAATATAAATTGGGATGAGATAAAGATGTGCTAATTAAATGAGAGCCTTGATTCAGCTGAAGTGTGAAGCTTGGTCTGCAGCTCTTTGTCATTTTTCAGGTAAGAATCTTATATTCTCTTGCAAGGGTCAGCTACCAGAAAGATGGTGCTTAGAGAAACATTAGGATGTTTAAATAGGTTATCTGTTAAAATGATAACATCATTTATAAGGACGAGAAGTAAAGCTGGATGTATTGTTGGGTTTTGCACATCAAATGCAAATTGAACATTGGTATCATATAAAATTTCTCATATGTATCGATCAACTGCAAGATGAAAGAGAAGCATTAGACTTACATTGAGTTGGATACACCTTTTCATAAGTGGTGTTTCTGTAATGGCTAGTGGCCGTAAACTCATATATCTGTATTTTCTTTATTTGTGTTTGAATGTATATGTAACTACAGCTTGTTTTATAGATGGATACTGCTAAATGCTGTGATATTTTTGGGTTCCAGTAAAGTGAAAAAGCTAGAGCTCTAAGAGCAACTTAAAATAATTTTTTCTTTGGGGACACTAATTACAGAGATTTGTGATGTATATAATTTATAGGAGTGCTTTAACTACGCTGTCGATGGAAATTTGTACTTACAGCACAGAATTAGTACTTAAAGTCTTGAATACCGTACTCACATTTTTCACTTTCAAAGCTTTTTTCTTAAGGAAATCTTCTCTTAAAACATAATAAAACTGATGATCTCATTGTAGCAACTTTACTTAGTCTCCGTAATGTACATAAATGCTTTTACATTTAGGGTTGTTTTATACTGGGATGTTATGATACATTACATTCAGCTATCTAGGTCAAATCATATTAGTTATTTATATTTAATAAGTCTAAAAAGAGTTTGAGTGTTTGGTATGTACATTTTTCTCCAGGTAACGAGCAGGATGGCAATGCAGGTATCCGATGGGTCTGTTGGTTGTCATGGCACTCGGTGCAAAGGAGCGGAGCTGTCCCAGCCCCGCGCTGGGGGAATTCAAAATGAAAATAAGGACAATTAGGTAATGTAATGTTGATTTTTCTTATGACTTCTACTTCATTTGAGAAAAACAAATGCAGTATTTTTAATGAGAAAAAAAAATCTCTCAGATACTCTTTGTATTTCGAGACGTCAGCATTTTGTGTGACAGCTTATTTCTAGCTTGACCGCATTTCTGTTTATAAAGCATCATTAGATTTTTATAATGGAAGGAGATGATGCTCCAGGTGATATGTACATGCTGGTTGTAGTGGTACTCCTTAGAAACCGGTCAAATTTAACTTGGATATATAAGTAAGATTGCTTCAATACACTATGGTTTATTTGCCTGTCTCTACATGGTCCCCTCCTATGCTTTCCATAACCCCAGCACAACCAATCCAGGGCACCTCTAGGAACTGCTCCTCCCCTCCAGCCAGTGCTGTATGGTACACACAGTACGTGGAGGGCTCCAGCCCTCCCTGACCTGCGTGCCCCTTGGCCATGGGTACAGTCCAAAACACAGTACGGTTTAAGGCGCCTCAGCTGATATTCACTAATTTTTAGTGATCTCTCAAGAGGCATTCATGGGGTATTGTTCAGGGTGGTGGGCTTACATCCCCAGTGGTCTGTGGTGGGAGAATGCGGAGAACTGGCTATTTACAAACACCATAGAAGCTGTTGTTACCATAGAAGCTTTTTTTTACAACTTAAGGATAGATGTCATTCTGGACAACTTAAGGATAGATGCCATGGTGGAGCAGGTGGCTTTATGGCCTCAGGCACTGACTGAAGTCTCAGATTCTTACAGCCTGGTCACTAGACTCTGGTATTTAATAGAATGTGGACAATGAATATTGATAAAACAGGAATACTAGTGGTTTAACTACAATCCTCTTATTGCCTCAATCTGGTCTGCAGTACAAGAACATAAAAATATTAAGTGATAACAAATGTTCCATGTTAATTTGACTCATCTCCAGATCACCAACAGCATGATCCTTCAGGATTTCCTTTTCCCCAGCTGCATTTGCAAATACGTATTTACATTTATGGGATGGAATTCAGTGACAAGAATGATCTGAAATTAAATTATGAGATGGACTGCTTGGAACAGTCAGCTGTAGAAAGAAAGCAGAGTAAGAGAGAACAATCTATCCAGGATGCTGCCAGGCCAGGCTGCAGAGAAGCGACAATCTATATTCATTAAAGATATTTAATAACTTTCTAAAAAAATAAATGTAAAAAATATCTCAAGTCAGGAAATACGAACCTAATATTGATTAAGCATTTGAAAAGGGATTTTTCTCAATAAAGGAAACCATATTTTCTACTCACTCTTTTTCTCTTGTGTTTTCATTAAGCAATTTAATATGTCTGTATCTTACTTTATCTTGTATTTCCTCTTTATTACTTTATATTACATCTCTGTGTTCATAGATTGAATGATATAATGCCTAGCTAGAAAGAAAGTATGCTTTCTGTTCAAACAGGTATAATAATTTCAGGCCAACTTTACTCTTTTTATTGGGGAAAAAGTTATTAAAAAGCCCCTAAGATGTGTTTGTTTTCTTTTTGATCAAAGACTTTGGTACACAGGTTTTTCTTTTTCATATTCAGTAGGAAATACAAAGGTACCCTGTCTGTTTTGTAAAGGCCCTGTGTTGCACTGTTAAAGTCAATGGGAAATTTGCCTCTAACATTGATGGGAATATAACCAGACCCTGTGTTTATAACAGAGAGCAGTATTTATCCTGGTGTAATGGAAAAGATGCGCAGGCATTTCAAATACCTGGCAGTCATTCTTGCTTGGTTTTGCTAACCAGCCAAAATGCATGTAGCAGTGCTCCCTCAAGGCCAATAAGAAAATCAGCACTGATGCTGGAGAACACAGAATTTCTGAAGAAAACATATTTTCAGGTGTCTTTTTTTCTTAACACATCTTTTCTTTGCAGAGGTACTGCTCTGGTCATGACCATTTTTAAAAGAAGATGCATGTGCTCTGAGCAAATGTTCTTTAATCCAGCCTGAGGCAAATAAAACATCTAAAGAAAAATCCCTTTTGTTTGAGAATCTTCTCTGATCAGTTGTGTAGTGCACAGCAGAGGCAACGTGGGGTTTAGGGTGTCTTGCTTTTACCATCCTGCAGTAGCAACTGTGTGTGTTTCCTTAGATGTCTCTGATGGTTTGACCATCTACATCATCAAGTCAGTGGAGGACAAGCCTTAGAGTCAGTGGAGATGAGCTTATACTGAATTCTTTGGGATTTGGCTTAGCACAGACCATAAACAATGACGGAAGATTTGCTTCCTGGAGGTTTCCCTTCATAGGAAATGGAGTCTCTGAAAATCAGGGCTCCTTCATGCTTCAAATTAACAAGCTCTGCCTATACCTACTTCTTTGAAAGCACAGTGCAAAACTTGCTCTTTTGATCAAAATATTTTTCTCTAATCTATTCAGGATCAAGGTCTTTTTATGTTAAACCCCTACCCTGATATCATAATAGCAGGCAGAACCAAGCAAGCATATGTACAGACCTGGTGGTACCTAGCAGTGACAGAAAAGAACCCTGCAAATACCCAATGTACAGCTGTAGGGATCCAAAAATACCTGTAGCTCATAAACTGATTCTTAGTTTTCTATAGTATCTTCAGAAAAAAACGTGAGAGGTTTTAAACACAGTTGTAGTATTTGGAGGAAAAGTTATCCATGCTGGCATGTAGTGAAAGGAGGCAGGTGCTGAACATTTAGCAGATAAATGAACTGCAATTTTGCTGTATATTTCAACAGCAACTGAATTTGCAGCTTCAAAATTAAGCTCATGTGGCTATCGCAGAGGGTCATCAACTTCAAAGGCAAAGCCTTTACCAAAAGATATAGTGCCCTGCTAAAAATATGCATTACTAGTTTGGAAGCCTTGGCATGTTTTGGAAGCCTTGGCATGTTTCCTCTTCCAGAAATGGGTTCCTGCACTGGAAGAGATAGTAACAAATGTAACAACGGCTAGTCAAATTTATGGGTTTTCCTGCTGAATACATCTTTTATGGAGTTAAGCATACTTTTTATTTCTGTAAGAAGACGAGATGTTAGAAGACATTCTGTCAATGTTTCAGCAAGGAACAGAAAAATCTGCAATGAGTCCTAATAGAAAATTGAATAAGATAGAAATATGGATTAGGATTGAGAAAGAATTTCAAGAAGTTCAAGATTCCAGCTGTTTTCCCAAGAAGAATTGAAGGAAATAAGCATTTGCTTATCTTTGGGTGGATGATGAAACTCACTTCTGTTCAGCAAAGCAGCTAAGCTTGTGTTGGAGTCCTGTTGAAGTTAAGAATTTATGAAGTATCATTACTGGATTTGAATAAAAACCATGAAGCAACATATAACATTACCCCCAGCCAAATGTATTATTTCATATAAAGTAATTAACAAGTTACATCTCCCAAAACATATGTGTACTTCTGTTTGGAAGAAGCGTTTTCTTTTGTTGCTCAGCATCACAAGCTGGAAAACTGAAATCAGCTGTAAAAACACGATCTCTAGTCGTTACTCTGCTTTCCACAGAGAGCAGATAGGTCCTACAGGTGGCCTGAGTTTCCCTTTGGTTTCTCCTTGGAGTGCATGTGCTTGTGCATGTGATCACACCCTCTCCTCATACTCATTGCCATACATTATTTGAATTCCCACCAGCTGAAGTTTTACGTTTTCATGCTTGTGAAGTGTTGCTGTGACCATTTGCACTCTAGAGAGGCTCTTAGGATGTGCACTGGGGCTCATGAAGCACTTGGGTGGCCTGGCAGTGCCCTGGCCTCTGCTTGCCTCTCTCACAGTCAGTTGCTGTGACCTCAGGTGTATTGTTTAGCTCTGACAGTGTCCGTGTCCCATGAGCAAGATGTTAGCAGCAATATTCAGCCTTTCCCTCCCAGATAAATTTGTTGGTGCTCCCAAGACACTCCAGTAGTGGTACTGAGGCTGGAGCCCCAGCAAAGGTGTGGGTGTGGGTTTTGGCCAGGGCAGCAAGGTGCTCTGCTGGGCAGCCCAGTGTCTGCCTGGGACTGCTCTGTAAGGCGATTTGGGCTTGGCCACCCTGCCTTCGGAGAGTTTAATGGTGGGGATGTGAGAAAGTCCCTGGGCTGTTCTATCTGGGAGTTGAGGCAGAGTCCAGCAGGGCAGAGCTGGAGGGTTTTCCTTGTCCTAGGAACAGTGCATATGTGGCCAGAGGCCATTTGCATTCTGGAAAATAATCCATGTGTAAGCTAGATAAACACTTCTATTTTATGTTTTTATAGTTTAGGAGCAAAATATTTCCATTTACTACAAAATGAAACTCAGTATTGGGAATTGTCCAGTATTTTTGCTCCTTGCTTGTTGCTGGAAGAGGGACAGTTTTGGTCAGCAGACACTCGAGAAACTGCATTGCTTGGGGCTGCTGCTGTGCCTGTGCCATGCAGCAATACCATGTCCCACACAGGTCCCTTGGGAGCAGAGGTCTTGTGTTGTCCCCATCAAGGTGCCACCCAGCAGCCCATGGGCCACCAGTGACCAGTGAGTGCGATAGAAAAAGAAAGGGAATTTGGAAACTTGCTGTGCACAAATACCTTTACAATGGCTTAGTCCCAGTAATGGATATTGCAAAACTTCTGAGAGGTCCCAGAGCACAGGTTAGGCACAAGTATTTGCTTCTGTGTGAGCCTCTTTGCCTTGTTGGTAATGACCTGTGCCAGAGGGTTAGTATTTTACTGGTGGTTAAAGCTTGGTTGTTGAAATTCATTTCATTTCCTTGTGAAGAAAGCAAAAATCATGAGCACACAGTAGGTTGCACGAGAAACCTTCCTCCACCGGGGAAGGAACTGTGTGCGGCACTGTGCGTACAATGACGTTTCTCTTTATTATTTTCCACAGTTCAATACAATTATTTTTGAAGGAATGATTACTGAGGGGCAAATGTGAGCTGGAACAGATTAGGAATGCATACAAACACACTAGAAGAACCACTCAATTACTTAGAGGAATGGAAATAACCACACCAACCAAACTCCTATAATCCACAGTGGGGTAAAAATACTCATACAGCTCTACTTTCCCAGTTAATAAGATGACAATGACATTACAAGACAGCCTTGTCACAGATAAACTGAAAAGTAAATGACAATCCATACTGATAAATTAATGTTCTTGACACGAGATGATTTCGATACAATCCTAGGAAAACGCAGGTAGGAAGCTGAAGCACAGAAGGTTGAATGATGTAGTCAAGGTCATTGAGGAAATGTTGTCAAAACTGGTAGTCAAATTTAGGAAGACAATTCCTTCCTAATAACTTTAAGCTACTAAGCCATCTCCTCACAGCTAAGAAGCTATGGGTTTCCTCGCAGCAAATTACAGTGGATTTGAAGATTTTTGTTTTGAAAAACCATGCCAAGACCAGCTGGCTTGAGGCAATTCCTCAAGTTTAATTATCAGGTTATTTAACCCTTTCTAACACTGCTTTTCTGAAGCTCAGTTCAGTTTGTAGCAAAAAATGCCTTTCCAAATAGAAAATATCAGTGTGTTACTTAGAAAATGAGGATACAAGGTGTTGATGTTTCTGAAATAGAACATTTCACTCAAACAATGTTGAGGAGTGTTTTGACATTTTTTACATTTCTTCATTTTTTTTTTTTTTGGCTAGAACAGTTTGTAAGAGTTGATTTGACTTGGCAAATATTCTCACTCCTTAGAAAACCAGGTTTTGCCAAATTTACTGTTCAGTGCGACTATTTCCCCCCAGACCTATGGCTCAGCATTACTTAGTGTGATTAACATGAGTTAACCACAAGTCAGCACAAACTAACCCTTGTGCTTTCATTAAATATGTCATTCTTAAAGCCTTAGATCCTTGGGGGAGGTGCCTGTGCAAGAGACTGTTTTCATTAACAAAAGCAAAAAGAATTTCTAAGTCTTAGGGATGTAGGAACAATTTAAGAATGTGATGCAGGTACATTTGAATCAATAGGCTCTAAAACCGGAAAGGCAAACACCCCATGCTGTGACTATTTGAAGGTCTTACCATTTTCAGCTAGAAAATTAGTTTCTGGGTGCCGTGAACAGGTTTTGTGAAGCTGGAGTTTGCCATTATACAATTGAATGGCTGATCTGGACTTAACTAAGGCATGAATTTACCAAAAAAAAAAAAAAAAAGAAAAAAAGAGAGCAATGCAACACTCACCAAAGGAAATGGACATTTTCACTGTTTCAGTGGACTCTGGATCAGGACCAGGGAAATGAAGGTTAAATCATGCATAAGGGAGGTCCTAATAAGTTTCCCAGTAAGAGGCCTTTAACTAGTTCCACAGGAGTATGAAGGTCCCTTTTTATTGTGTCTTTGTACCAGCAAGTATCACCCCAAAACCTCATCACACCCTACGTGTTTAGTCCTGCAGGCATTTGCCATCAGATGCATGAGATGTGAGAGAGAGTATACCTGATGCATGAACTTATTACTGGCAGCTGCCCATATTAGTATGTCTTGTATGGTCTCTGTTGTGTCTTCTAGAAATAATTTAACGGTGATTTTCAAACTCACATTGCGTACTACACCTTTCCAAGAGAGGCTGGAAATGCAGACACAAATACATGCACATGTGCACACTCCCCTGTATTCTTATATACATATGTCAGCATTGCTGTTATTATTTTATGGTGGTTTCTTATATGCTCCCCCAGGCACACTAGCCTATTAATTTGATTTCTGTAGTCCTAAGTTCTTAATTTTATGATCTTTGGCCTTTATTCAAAAAGGTACTTAAGGAAAATTTTAAGTAAAGTTTCTGCAGAAATACACTGAATGAGTGTAATTTTTAGGTGAAAGGGAAAAGGGTATAAAAAAAACCTCTTACAATTTTGTGTCCCTGTGCCTTATAAAAAACTCAATTGTGTTGAGTTTTTAGGGACACTGTGGCAGTGTAGGCTAGGGTTGCCTGGATGCTGCAGTGTAAGGACTTGGGAAAAAAAAATGGTTATACTCAAGCTTGCATTTGACAATGTCTATGTGGCTTTTAAACTGTGGCTTGTCAATTACATTGGATTTGTCAGTGTCTGGGTTTGGGAGTAAGTAATGTGTGTAATGCAATATTAATGTAAAGAGTTGTTCTTTATTATCTATTTGTACCTTTTTTTCTCTCATTAAATTTTACCATCTCATCAAGGAGGAGAAATGTCTGAGTATTGATCTAAGGTAAGGATCGCTCACTGTAAATTACTAATGTCAAATATTCAAGGTAAACAATCCAGACAAGCCACCTCCTGTTTGTCTAAGCTATTTGCAGCAACTTACGAAGAACGAAGACTTCAGTAGGAATAGAAGCTGGTTTATATTCCAGGAAATATGATTAGTGTATCAGATGCTTTATTTATAATGAAAATCATGGAATCATAGGATATCTCAAGTTGGAAGGCACCCATAAGGATGATCAAGTTCAACTCCCTGCTCCTCTCAGAACTACCTAAAACTAGATCATATGTTCTATTCTGAAGGAGATGTGATTTTTGTGACTATTGAAAGATGTGTGGCTGTGGAAGTGTTGCTTGACTAGAAGGGCCTGGCTTAAATCTCCATGCCTCAGAAAAAACAGATGAAGCTGTGAGCTCTGAAGTAAGAACAAATTCCTGTGAAGACCCTGAACAGCAAACTCAGCCGTAGGAAAGCTCACATCCTTCATGGGCAGGATCAATCTCCAGTTAGTAACAAACTGCCAAGATCCATCTTTTATATAAACTTAGCTAAAGCCTGGAAATTTAGTAGAACAAAGTGACTGCACAAGCCCAGCAATCATGTCTCAGGTCCTATGGCAGGTGTGCAGTCTCTGGAGAGACAGCTGGAGTATAGATACCCTGGGACGCCTCAAGTAGCACCATATATTAACGGGTGGACAATGAACATCAGAACTTATGCTTCTGTGAATGCCAAGAACTGAAACCACTGTGATATGTGTCTGCATCTCTGTGGCTCTCTTGTGACTAAGAGTTAAGGATTTTCAGTGATGTGAGCACCAGAGTGTTTAGCATGAAATATAGAAGCAGCATTTGGAGGAGCGTCTGGAGTGTCTGGAGTGCTGAATCCCCATCCTGCAAGTGGGGAATGCCCACAGCAGCCACCTGCATTATCATGTGTCAATATTTTGAAGTTCCCCCTGCCACGGTGCCTGGACAATGACTGAATGAGTGGAGAGTGCTTCACCACTACTGAAACATCTACTACTGGGTTGCTGGAGCACTCTTCTGGAGACAAGAGATGATTCAGGAGGTTAAGGCAGAGTTTGAATGGTTTCTTCATCCTGGAATGGTATCCCAGCTCCAGTAGTGGTGCCAAATTGCTCCTCTTGTACCACATCAGGCAAGACTGATGCCTATTGCAGCTTGGAAAGGAATAACAGAGGTGGTGAGAGAACAGAGTGTGAGGGTTATGAATCCTCATCTGAGGCCTTAGTGGCCTTAGCCTGAAAAGTCGGTGTTTTTTTATTAAACACCCTCCTTTCCAGCTTTTTCTATCAGTTGGTTTAGATAACACTGTGTGCCAGATGGCTGCTGAGAATCCCATCTGAAGCGTCCAGCTCTTTTTCACACATTCGATGGTAAAGTTAGGTATGAGCTGCAGATTTTATCTCACAAATCAGACGTCTGTGCATGAATGCACGAGCAGGTGTATTGAGTCAGGTTGTGCATCCACATAGCCCCATAGCCAGGTTCAAAACAAACAGAATGAAGTTGCTCTTCATGCAGTGGTTAACAGACTTAGTGAGAACCAAAATTTTACGTGAGTTTCAGGGGAGACTAAGTACTCAGAGGAGAAATCTGTTGTGGTTACCAGACTGACAAACCACATCCAGCTGAATTTCCTGGAATTGAAAACAGTTGGAGGTTGGAAGAGCTTGCAGGGAAGTATCCCATGTACTTGGCCCACTCTTACTCTCCTTTAAAGATCTGCTTATGGCCACTGCTGAAGAAAGGAAGCTCTGATGAGCCCAAGGTGGGTCCTTGGGCAGGAGTTTGAGAGGAACATCCATACTGGGGGGATTTGCTCTCCCAGTCTCCAGTAGCACCCAGCTCAGATGATTCTTCACCTGGGGCATCGGAGTGACATGTGCTACTGGAAAGATGGCAGCTCTGTGTGGATGTAGCCTTATGATCTAAATGCAGTCAATGCAAGTGCAGGTTCAGATTAAAAGGGCAGAAAAAGTCAAGCTACAAGCAACAGTTTGGTGTGTGTAATTCTCAAGGTGAACTGGTCTTTGTTTCTGTATTTCTTGAAAGTAATGGAACTTGAGAAGGCTTGATCACATCTCATTTTGAGTCTCCTAGCACGAATGATGTGTTTACGTAAACTAAGGAAGTAAATTTTAAATATGAATGACTAGTTTTAATGTTGCCTGTGGTTGTGCTTCACCTCTGCCATTACTAATTTTCTCATAACTAAGACATTTCTGCTCAAGATCGTTCATTCTTGTAAGAGAGATTGTCTGAATGAGGGCAAATCTTGATATACTAGCGCGCAGCTGCAGTCACATTAGTTTTGTACCAGCGTCAGCCAGCTGGGCGCTATTTAGCCTCCCTTGGCTGGCTGTAGGCCATCACTGCTACCTAGTCAAGAGGAATTCCCACACTGGTGAGCGTCAGCAGGAGTTAGGCTGAAGGAATCTGCACTGGACACAGAATTGCATTGCTGCTTCTCCTATTTCATGTTTTAAACTATGTCACTTTACTTTCAGTTGTCAATTTTAATAACCTTTGTAAATGAGGCAAATTATAAAGTAAATTGGCACAATTAAAAGACAAAGAGATTTATAGGCAAGGCATTAAATCAGATTCAGGAATGTAAATTGAAGCTGAGCTCTATCATGGGCTTTCAGCATAATTTGAGGCTTTTGTTTCACATTTGTAAAACTGGAATGCGTTTGTCCCATCATTTTGATTGTAAATTCTTTGAGATTTTATCCAGCACCAGGCACATTTCCAGTTCTCTTCTGAAGCTCTTTGCAGCAGTGCAAATAAATAAATCTGATTCTTCAGGAATGCCCCGAACCTCTTGAAATAGACTTGTCTTTTTTTTTTTTCTCAGAAACTAGAAAGAGCTCTTCAGTTAAATTCCTGCATTGCAGCAGAAACCTCTTACTCGAAAATCTTCCAGACCCCTTGCTTCCATGGCACTTTTTCCCTGCCCTTCTCAGTCAGTATTGAAAACAGGTGCTGTGTTCTCAAGTCATTTGTTCATTGGCCTTGTTTTCTGGGGATGGCCTTGGGGACCACGATTTGGAAGGGACATCATGTCTTCTCAGCATGGGAGATTTTCAGAGTGGCTTTCAAAATACCATAAAATCTCTATGGATTTTCTGTTTTTCTTGCTTTTACTTCTTTATTAGAACAAAGCTTGAATAACAGAAACCTGTCTGTGACTACACTGGTAGGGCAGAGGAACTGATACCCATAATACGAAGAGATGGGGCAAAGTTTTTTGTTTCCTGTGGCAGGAGAATTAAAGGTTTTGGTTCTGATTTTGTTTTTTTCTCAATAAGTTCTGGTGGACTAAAACACATCTTGTTTTTTTTATAAGTACATCAGAAATGGCTGCTTAGCCAGGCTGGAATTTCTCTCAGTCCAGCAGACGGTGAGGATGTTTTGAAGAAATGCAGCATGCATGTGTAGCCTGGAAGCTGCTTTTCATTAGTTTCTACCTCCAGAGGTCTTTGGTCTGCTAGAAGCCTATGGCTGCAAAGCATTAGGTACCAGTCATGATTTCCACCTTCACTAATTACAATTTGAGACCCTCTATATCCATGAGAGACTGTATCTCTCTCACCAAGACAAAACCGATGTCAGGGTTTTCTTCCCTAGTTGCTAAAGTCCCAGGCCTACACCAGCCAAAGGCTGGAATTTTTGGCCAGAAGAGCAGCTGTGGGGCTTACTGCAGGTGTAAACACGGAAAATCAACTTCTGGTTAGCTGTGTGAAGATTATTTGAGTTGTGGATTAACCACTTCCCTCTGCCACCTCATTTTCATTATGTTTACTGCCTGATTCTTCATATGAACTTTTTTGAAGTTAAATATATATACTCCGTTCTTACGACCTAATTTACATGTGGTTTGTATTACACATGTTCTTGCTTTATCTGATTATTCTGTCTCCTGCCTCCCCCGTTGCCCTGGCTAATTGAGAGTTCATTATACAAAACATAATGAAAAAGTGCAATGTGTAATCTATATAAGATTATAAGAGGGCACAAAATGAACATTAGGTTGGTCCGTAGAAATACAATGCTTGTACTGTTACAGCAGTTAACACTGAAGTTGTCTAGTAATCTGTCTTAAACAATAAGCTTATAGCAGAGGGGTATGTGTTGCAGAGCTGCCATCTTCACTAGTTAAAGCAAGTGGCTGGCTCAAGCCAGTCCTTTGCTCTGTCAGGAGCCAGGCAGAATGCAGTACGTGGAAGAGTGTGCTTATGTTGAAGGGCTTTTGGTTTTTGAATATTACATCTGTGCACCTTTCTGGAGCACCACAGGCTTTCCTAGCATGGGTCCCCGAAAGCAGTAGAGTAATTGTCATCTGTATACATGAAACCTGTGCTTATTCAGGGAGTATTTTTGCTGAGATTGCCTTACCATCCATGAAGTGGAGACAATCCATCCAATTATCCCATTGTGGAGGTGTTTAGGATCTTTGATTAGGTACTCTACTCAAAGCACAGAAAGGTGTTGGGCTGCCTGTACTCCAGGGCTGCAGTCCCTCCCCCCTGCTCCTTATGTCCTTGCATTCAATGGCCTGTCTCTGTCTGTCTGTTGTCTCCTGAATGGCATCTAAGGAAGTTCTGGCTCTTCTGTGCAGTGCCTAGCACAGGAATTTCTTTCTCAAGACTGCTGCTCTTGTGGAATGAGTACTGGTAGCTTTAAGTGTATGATGGTACAGGTTTAGAAACAACAGGATAATTGCCTCTCTTGGCCTTCACTTTTCTCCTCTGTGAACCTGAGCTACAGCTGCAGTTAGATGAAAGAATTGTCATCCCTCAGTGTTTGAGTTTTTGGTCATGCCTTTCTGCCTAAAAGATGAAATTTTTTTGTTAAGTGGGAGTGCTCTCAAACTTCAGAACATGCTAATTCTGAATATTTTGGTCTCTTGTTTGTAATTCCCTGTGTTTCGGATCTCAATTAACTGTCTTGCAGAGCCGGCATTGTTAATTCACACCAAGATATTGCTCCTCTTATTTCTTCACTGATTAGCTAATGTAGCTCAATTTCAGTGAGGGGTATGCATATTAAATGGCCTGCTGCAATCAAAATGCTTTTTAGTTTTGAAGTTTCTTTAGTGATGTTACAAATGTGTTCTTTGTGATAACATGTATTTATACTACTGAGAGTCCTTTCCTGTAGATCATTTCATTTGTGCAAATTACAAAAATATAAGTATAAATAAATCATGGAACACTGTCTTTCCTCATGACTTGTGAAAGCCAGAAAATTTACTTGTTACAGCCATAAAAAGAGAATTCACTGGAGAACTGGATGGGTTGGGAGATGGATAATGGAGTAAGCAAGATTTCACAACCAGGACATCTGCACAAGTCCAGAGATCTAGTCCAAAAGTCTAGTCCAGCAAATATTAGTATCTCTCACACGGCAATCCACCAAAGGAACAAAATATCAGGATGTGCGAAGAATGGAATATGAAATATTTTTTTGAAAACAGTGTAACCATATGCCTTAAAAAACCCACAAGCAACTAACAACAGCAGCATTTCTGAAAGACTGCCTTTTTGGTGCAGGCTAGAAATAACTTTTTCATGTCTGCTTTTTCTTATACAGACACTCTATATGTGAGTTATGGTTACACTGGGACAGTGCTGCAGGCAGAATGTGAGCGTGAGAGCTCTGACCCATTTCTGGTCAAAAGGACTGGTTAAATCTGGTATTGCAAGCAGAGTAACAGCTGCTTCTTGGGTGCAAATCTGGATGTACAAACACCTGTTTCCTTGCACAGATAGAGCCATATCCATGTGAGGAGGATGCAGGGGGTCTCTGTCACAAGGCAAGGTAACAGCCGCAGGATTGTGCATCCTCCCATCCCCCAACTCTTGGCTGTCTGTCTCTGGACAGTAGAATGAGCTAAAGAGCTCATATCACAGTATCGGTGTTCACAATCCTCACTTTCAGTCAGCATCTGGCCCCACCGGTCTTATCCGTTTTTCCCTTGTGCACCATCCTTCAGTGTTTGCTCATGTTAAGTCCGCTGTTTCTTTGCTGTTTTCCATCTCCTTCTCCTTGGTCTTCTTTTCTGTCTCTGTCATATCTGTACCATCCTTCAGAAGAAAAAGAGAGAGCAGAATACTCCAGCCTATAGGCTTTCGTCGGTGACATAAGAAAATTGAAGCTACTGTTTCTTCCACCTAATTTAAATGAATTAAGTAGTTCCTTACAGTGATCTTAAATACAATCCAGACCTTTCTTTTTTTTTTTTTTTGGGTGAGGGGAGGTGTGGGTGGGAATTCTGTGCTTTGATGTTTGAATCTGGTGTTTCTCTGAGAGGACTGGTCAGTACTTTAGCCTGATAAACTGTTGTGCCACTGCACTCTTTCTGATTGGCTCTTTCAATAGTGTCTTGACTCTTAACAAGCCTTTAATCAAATATTTTACGGGGAGTTTTATGTTAGAATGGGGTGAACACTTAAGAGTTGTGGCTCTTAAACAGGCCTGTGGGTTCTTATGCTTAAACCACTTCTCATATTCATCTAGTGATGAATTTATCATTTTCCTTCCATTAACTTCTGTTCTCTGACCATCTGGAAGTTCCTTTGACTTTATTGCTAAATCTATTTCCAAGTTAATATTTGGCTTTATGATTCTTATGTCAGTGGCATCCCAGTAAAATGCATTCATATAAAAAAAGAGTAAAATATCACCAGCTAGTCCCTAATGTGTTGTGTTAGGGACTTGCATGTTTTCCTTTCATCATGATAGAGGCTCTGGCTTTTCTCTAACTTTCAGCTCATGGTATTTACCTTCCACTATTTAGGAAGCAGGATAAGTTTAAGTCAGTTATGCATCTTCTGAGATAGATTTTTAGGGGCCTTTTATTTCCGAAGTATGCAGAAGGATCAAGTCCACAGTGTGTGTCTGTGTCTTCCATTATTATGGTGATATCCCTTGAGAGTGTCCTTGATCATTTGGCTGTTTTAGAACATCTGTGTCTGGTCAAGAGAGAATTTCTTGGTAGTATCTGCAGCCTGTGGACTGGTCTCCAGGATTTTGGGATGCAAGTTAGCTAGTTACCACTAGATGACAGTAGAATCTACTGATATGCTACCTAAATCAGCATTTCAATACATTATAATCTCGAACTTGTTCTTTGCGCTAGCGGTTTGTTAGACTTATTTCGCTGGGCTCCAGTCAGAGGCCACTGGACTTCTGATTTACTTTTTTCCACCCTAAATCCTATTACTGGAAGGGCAAAAATATTCTCCAGAAGTCCTGGGCCAGTGCCAGAAGGAAAAACTTGCAAAAAATACTGATTCTCAACTACTTAGCTGTAACTCATCTCCACATCTCCCCCTGAACTCCTGTTAATGCTGCCTGGCATCTCTAGTAGTTGTTTGCACTCTGTGTTGTCCTTCTGCTCGATGGGGCTTTTCTCAGGTAACAGTGTGCAGGAAAGGAAGAAGTAGTGATTCAGGTCTCTTTACTAACTGCATTATGGATAAGCATCACACCAGGGAAACACTGGAAAATGGTGTAAGAAAAGACTGAAAGTATCCTACTGTTTTTAACCTAACCTGAGTCATGGGTATGTTCTCTCTTGTCTGTACTTCATGATTTATTTCTGAAAGAGTGAAAGAAAAAGTGTTTAGTGTGAACTTTGGGCTTCTTGGATAAACAGAAGCAATGATGTTCCTTGTATTCATCTCTCTCCTTCCTCTGTCCTGTGATCTGCAAAAATACTAAATAATTGGAATATAAAAAGGCAGGTAATTACAGAAGACTTTTTGCACCCTTCTAATATTTCTGATTACCTTTTTCAGTTGCAGCTTTGCAGTTGCATTGCTTTATCCAAAGCATATTGAGAAGAGACTTAATGCAACGAATAGAAGGGTGCTGGCATGCAGAAGCAGCCTTGCTGTTATGGCTCTGCTTGGAACGGTCACTTGCGGGTTAGTTTACTTTCTGTTACACAGCTTTTGTAGAAAACATTATTTCAAAAGCCAAAGCTTTAAGGACTTAATTATTGCACCTTTACGTGTAGCTGACATTTGTTTCTAGGCTGCTCAGTGCTGTGAAAAATTGAAGCTCTCTCTTACAAGTGTCACCCATGACAAATTTTCGCTGTATTATAAAAAGCAAAAAGAATATAAACCCCCAAATGCTACAAAATGAACCAAGTTTTTTATTTTTTTTTTTTTCCCCACTTTATAATTTCAGGTTTGTACAGGAATTGTGGGGTGAAAAGTGGTGAATAGCTGAGAAGTGTCAAGTGAAAATCCTCTGAGGGGGATGAGAGCTAGCAGTACAATAAACCATGCTAGGCAGCCTCCAGGAAGAGTTTCCATTTCCTGACATGCTCTTTTGGAAAAGTCTACCTTTGCCTTTTGAAGGTCACCTTCAAAATTTGCCAGATCATATGATATTGACAAAGGCAGCCTCCTGTAAGACAATTTTCTGATCAGAGTCCTAGCATAGCAATGACACTGAACACTGTCACCAGTATTCACTGCTAAGTAAGGTTTTGTGAGTCTGGAGTGGTTTTAGCCTGACAGTCACATGAATTTCTTTTTTCCTTGTGCTATTGTCCTGGCAGAAGTCTCAGCTCTGAAATTATCCATGCTACAAATGTATGTAATTAGAACTATGGGAAATAATCAATATATGGCCATAAAGCTGAATGGAAATGGAAAAATGAATACACTGGGCAAGACTAAGCTGTGGTGAGTGTGAACCCACTGACTCTCTGCTAGTATAATCTGAGTTTGCTTTCTTCTGGGAACCTGTACTTGGCTGAACTGAAAGATCCTTCAAATAAATCACTTGAAATACAAGTGATCAGAACAAGCACACAGCAGTGTTTCAGACTGTGTGTCAGAATAGTGATTTTTTTTACCTCTTTTCAATGGGTAAATACCTTCCTGCTAATTCTGTCTTCAACAAGAAGCTGCTAATGCGGACAGCGACCACAGCCAGTGTTCTGCTGTTTGTCTGCATGTTGATTTTAAACCAGGTTCAGCAGGAGGGATTTGGAAAATGTCTTGTGGCATGTCTGTATGTTCAGATCGGGGGGAGGAAGTGCTCTGCACATTCTTATGCTTAAAATCAAGTTACTATTACTGAAATAACTTTGACCATGTATGAGAATAAGAGGAAGTGAAACGCAAGTCTGCATTTTAGAAGTTTTCTTTCAGAATGGTAATAAAGCAAGGTCCATTTTTCTTCTCTTTGAGCAACTCCTGGGCTTTCTTGTTGTCTTCTGCTACAACAGTTCTGTGTGCAGTGGCGGCAAGTGGCTGAAACAAGAAAGAGATCATTTTTGCAGCATCATGTGCACTCAATCTGCCTCACCCTGTGTACTTGAACAATATTTAGAAGAACATTTTCTTTGCAAATATCTAACATAAAATTCTGGCTTAAACCATATAGTGACTATGCAAAAAGGAAAGCATTTTTGAGCCAAAAGGCCACACACAGCAGTGGTAGGAAGGGGTGGGCCTTGGTCTCTGAAGGTCTACTTGTCGCAATCCTGGGTGTGCTGGTCTTTTCTTCTGTGTGAGCTGCAGTAAATACTGTCTCTCAGACAGAAGAAGAAAGACATTGACTGCACTAGAAGAGGGATCTGAGCATGGCTTGTGCTTTCTGGAATGCCACAGTACCAAGGATTTTTTTAACTATTAAAAAAGACTAGTATTCAGTAAGAGGTAGAAGGGACTTACGGCAAGAACTGAGACAAGAACTAGTAAATAGACTGACATGTTTCACAGTGTATCCCCTTGTGCATTCATGGGGAGGGCGGAAGCGCTACTATTATTTATTTTCATGAACAGTGATTTTCTTGATAGAATTCCTGTAGGTATTTCACATACCTGTCCACACAACTCACCCGCTATTCCTGCAGGAAAGTGTAACGAGCGTGGCAACATTTACAAGATGGGTGAGAACTGGATGGGAAATTGGCCAGCTGAATCTTTTCCTGTGTGCATTCAAGTATGTTTGTGTGTATGCATGCCCCCCAGCCTATTGAAGCTACCTGCCTAGCTCTGGTCCATGTGAACATTTTCCTCAGCTTCGTCTTAAACCTACACAATAAAGTCTAAGGAGAAAAAGCAAACTCTCATTCCAAGTGCTGTTTGTGAGGTTGTTAGAAGCTGGTGGAGAACACAATCACATGGCCAAGTTTGCAGATGGGTCAGAAATGACTGAATATCCCATAGTGCTGGGTGTCATGTCTCATTTTCTTGGTGAATTCAGAATCAAGCTTATGGACCTCAGAGGTGTGCATATGCACCTCACATGCACTCTGGCTCATGTTGATAGGCACATAAACCCCATTTGAAGAAAGCACTTGAAGAAAAGCTTTGTTTTAATGAGAAACTGTACTGTATGTTGGCGCCTGTAATGATGCTATGGGTCAGATTTATAAATGCAACAAATGAAGAAGTGCTGTCCGCGATCTTCACTGCCTCTGGATTGAACTGACAAAGTAGAAGTAATTTTTCTTGAAATAACCGAGCAAGACTCAGCAAAGGAAGTAATAGCCCTAAATTAAAAAAAAAAAAAAAAGAAAGAAAGAAAAAGAGAGACAGAAAAGAATAGCTGAGCAGGTTCCCCAAATCATCAAACTCTCCTGTTAATAGGGGTTCCTTGAAATCCTGCCTTTGTGGATAGTATATGTTGCCTGAATAGCTTGACTTTTCTGTGCTTTATACATGGTGTATGTCTTCACATTCAAGTAGGGGGAGATACCATAGATTTTCTGATCTGGAAACATTTTCTACCTTTGCTTTGCCTTCTGTTGCATGCATACAAACCCTTACAATGACAGATTGCTGAGGAGACACCCCACTATTTCCAGGTGTCCATATTGTTACCCTTGAACTTATTCTTCCAGCTAGTTGAACCAAAATGTGTGTTACCCAGAAGAAAACATGACACTTTCCAAAAACTTTTAAGGTATGGACTGAAATGCTGCCTGCTTTTAAATGGGTGGGTGACACATCTTTACCTGCTCGTCATTGCAGAAACGTTGACTCTCTTGTGCGTTCGTTGTTCTAGACATACAGCACAGAGATGCCAAATTATGCTTTTTTTTTTTTTTAACTATATTTCTCTAAGACTTCTGCTTTTAGGGTCCAAGCCCTGCTAGATCAACCATATGCATGCGGGCTGTAAACCTTGGAATCAAAAGCCACACACAGGCTTGCAGGAAAGTCACAAGATCTCCCTGTTTCTGACATCTGATGAGAAGAAAGGTAGAAGTTACAGCACTGCAGAATGAATGAAAAGCCACAGGGTGTAATTACTGGTCAATGTAATAGGAGCAATTGGGGATGGTGGAGACTGATGTGGGAAGTGAGAATTTCCCTAGTTTCAGGTTATAAAACCCAATAAAACAGCATTGCTGTGTCAGTAATGTTGCACCGCATTAACGTCTTCCTATTTATAGCCTCAGTTTAATCGTAACAAAGTTGCCACTTTCTCCCCCCAGAAAATAATCCCTAGAGATTTTCCAATCTAGCTTTAAATAACTCAGGTAACAGTGCTTCCATCATTTACCTTTGGAGATGATTACTTGACCTAATAGCAATAATTGTGAGAATTCTGACAGGTTTGGTTCATGACGATGTTTGCAGACTGAATTCTGCAATTCTGTTTATAAGGGGATGGCCATAAATTAAAGCATTCAATGTTTTCCTCAGGTTTGAATGCACCGATTCAGGTGCCTTACAGTTTATTTCTAATGGGAGGTTAGCTGCTAAAATAGCTTTAATAACCTAAATGGAATATCCACAGCTAGCTATCCCTTTCTCTACTACCCTGCCCTGGTACAATACTATGTGAGATTGCCCTACTTGCCAGGTGGCTTTCTCTGTCTTTTTTGCAGATGATCAATGGTAGCATAGATTGTACTTACTATTTATGTCTGGTAGGGCAAGAGGACATAAGAAGGACAGACTCTTTTTCCCTTTCTGTTGCTCTGACGCCTTCTTTGAGGTTGAACAAGCAGGAGTTAGACTCATACCCAGTATTATGATGGTAAAACGCTAATGGCTGGGCCTTCTGGTCAGATGTTGTGTTCTTCAGAAGAGGTGCTAAATGGTCTCAAGTGACACCAGGGGTGGTTTAGACTGGATATTAGGAAAAATTTCTTCACCGGAAGGGTTGTCAAGCCTTGGAACAGGCTGCCCAGGGAACTGGTGGAGTCCCTGTCCCTGGAGGTATTTAAAAAATGTGTAGATGTGGTGGTTGGGGACATGGTTTAGTGGTGGACTTGGCAATGCTAGGTTAATGGTTGGACTTGATGCTCTTAAAAATCTTTTACAACCTAAGCTGTTTCTATGATCGTGTGATTCTCTTCATAGTAATGGTGGTTGTTTTAAAACCATTCCAAGGTGTTTAGCCAATGGGCCACTGTCAGTCCTAAAGGAGCACACAGACCACCTGCATTCCTCACAGTTAAATGTCTTTCAGTGATTTTCATTGAAAACACCAACTTGCTGATACAATCCCATAAGCTGGCTAAGCATCAGCTACCACAGTCTTTCCTCTCAGTTTGCAGCCGAGGAACAAAATGTCCGTATTATAGGCAGAATTTCTCTGGTTCAAAACAAAAAGAGATTAGGATGTCTCCATTGCTAAGGCCAAAATTCACTCTTAAATAGGATTTTCTTTCATCCCAGTGAGTGAGATTTAGGATGCTCAGATGATGAGGCTCTGTGACTGATTTTAGGGAAAGTCTTGAGTCTTGTGCATGTGACAGCAGTAGAACAATTTGCCTGTCTTCCTGACTGGACGGTCCTGTCCTGTTGGAACTGCAGTTCGTTAGGAGTTTCATGGCAGAGTTCATGAAAAAGCAGCGACTTTTGAATTGAGCCCAAACTGAGAAACAGATGAGTTCTGGCAAAGAGCCAGTGTTTTCAGAATTGTTGATCAAAGATAAGTTGTATCACAGTTGGTCTTTAAAAAATACTGACATCTCAGAGCAAAAAAAGAGCTAAACCAGATGGAATTTGAGCCCTTACAGTTTGAGCTGAGCTGGCTTTTTCTTTCTTTTTTTTTTTTTTTTCCCTTTTGCCCTATGATCACAAACATAAAAAGAATGAGTTAATAGAGGTGTAAAATTTATTATAACTTCCAAACTTGATGGTCATTAGAGAGCAAAGTGTATACAAAGCCTACATTTGACCTTAACCATTACTTGTTCTTGTGGTGGTTGGGAATGATTAAGTCATTTTTAATGCGGTGGAAGCTGGGGTCACGCTCCACTTCTCCTAAAACTCTTTAAAGGACAAGCTGCTATAATTACTATAATAAATGTAATAAGGTATAGAAAAGTACAACCCACGGTAGACTTGATACTCACAAAACCACCCAAGTTCTCTTCTGGGCATGCGTTCTGGGTTGTCACTGGCTCAAACATTGTAATGAGTGTGGCAGCTATTAGAAGAGCAAAGAGAATATGTGGGAAAATGTAGTCGTTGCTGTTAACTACATCAGGCTTTTGGCCCAGTCAATTTTTGGCAGTTCTTTTGCCATTAATATTAAGGCCATAGACTCACAGAGTAGAGCCATGGATGGATTTAGGTCAGAAGGGACCTCTGGAGGACATTTGGTCCAATCAGCTGCTCCAACCAGGCCATCTTCCAAATGAGACCAGGCTGCTCAGGGCCTTTGCAGTCACGTTTCAAATGTCTCTAAGGACAGACAGACGGCACAGCCTCTCTGTGCAGCCTGTTCCCATTCATAACCACTCTCACTGTGGAATATTTTACCTTTATGTGCAATCAGAACTTTTGTAATCTACTTATCACTTTCTCCTTAAAGCCCCTTTTTGGTTTTTATTTTTTTGAAAAACACAGTCAACTTCAGACTTCTCAAGCTACCATTCCTTTTATAAAAAGGATGTCATCTGATAAGGAAAGAAGCAGCATGCCAAGTGACGTATATAACCACTCACACAATCTAGGGTTTGAGTTCTACATGGTGAAAGCCCTGTGGAGGCTGGAATATTGGTGGAAAATCTGTAAACCCAAATATATTCATAAAATCAATCATTCAAACAATTATAAAGAGCATGCAAGATCAGGAAAAAAAAAAAATCTTGCTTCATGTGTAGAGAATTTGTGAAGGAAAAAAGAAAAGAAAGGGCCCCGGCAGAGGAATCTACTGTTTGCATTCTGTTCTGATTAGGAGCGATAACACTGGAGTCAATGGAACACACATACAGGTTCTAGAAGGCATAGACCGGGCTCTGAAAAACAAGACTTTACATTGAAAATCTCTGGATTTATGCTTTTCATTTGGTGATTTATTTGTGATTAAAATTTAACTGTTTGAAGAATCAGCTTCTTTAGTTAGCTATTTTGGCAGTAGTTGTACTAGCCTGTGTTCATTTTTGCTGTGACACTTTCAGAAGTACACTGCTTGCACTGGCAGAAGGAGGAGTGAGGCTCTGGCAAATCAGTGGCAAATGAAGAGATGGCATCTTGAAAAAGGAATTGTACAAGGACAAAGTGATCTTACACATGGATGACTGCAGAATAAAGGCTACACAGATGACATATGTAATGTTGAAAAAAGAGTCAATGGATTTACTGTCAAAACCAAGAGACACAAGAGTGTGAAATTTTATCCATTTCTGTTTCATCTGGCATAAAAAAGAATATCCTTTTCCAGTGCAGGAATTGTGAATCACAGTAAACAAAATTAATTTGAAAAGTATTTTAAAATACACAGGCCTGATTAGTATTGTAGTTTATTTCCACTGTAACTTGACTCAAATACGGACATGCTTTTTTTTTTTTTTAAATTCATTGTGTCAACATAAGTAGGTGCAGCTTATCATTGCTTGGATGGTTGTTATTTGTTAGCTGTTTAATTCATTGACTCACATCTGGCAATAATTCATGCAAAATGGGCTCTGAACTCCTCTGCAATATGCAGATTTGTGTGCAAATGAGCATTACCTATGGTGTTCACACTGAAGCGTTTTTCTTTGATGTACATTTCTGACATTCTGAGATTGTAAAGAAGAAAATAACTTTAAAAATTTTAAGAAACCTTAATTGAAGTTAACATAAAAGAAGATACATGGTGTTAATTGGTCTGTTTCAGGCATAATTTGTGCCTTTGAGACCATGTCCCTTACCCCCCGCCAAAGTGTCAAGACTCACATCTTTAATTCAACAATCTTTGTATTAATTACCTCTGGATAAGGTAAGCTTTGATTGGGAGTTCTTTATTATAAAATTACAGTACATTGCCTGCTTTAAGATAAATAAATTAGGGTTGAACTTGAAAAAAAAATCTCCATCCAACTGTGAATGGGAAAGTGCATTTGAGTATCAAATGCTAGATGAAAGAACAATTTTTATCTGACATCCATAATAGGGGAAAAGTTTTTTCTTTTGGTTCTTCTGTTTTCATTGTTTTCACACACTGAAAAATAATATCTTCATCAAGAGATGGAAACACTCAGGTTCTAGGGTTGCCAACATTTCCCTCCCCAAAGGCCACTCTCAGCCTCATAGGAACTCAGCTTTCTCTTTGCCAGTATCTGGTCTGTTTGTCTCAGTGTAATCAGTGAGCTAAGGATGCTCCCCACGCCCTTAATTGCCTCTATTTGACTGTCCATGAAGACCAAAATGGACTTCTTTTCTCAGGGATGGAAGGACTGAAGAGAGTTTCGTACCATCTTCATGTCACCTGGGTGTGTCTAGGGAGGTGTTTGTTCCAAGTTATGGGAGGTACAAAACCAGCCACATGGCCAAGAAAGCTGCAGGCAATGCAGGCAGAATGAAGACTGCTTGTATCCCCCATTCATCCCAGAGGAAGATTAACCATTCTTGGCCTTGTTTTAATGGAGCTTCAGAGTTGTATTTGGAAGCTGGGACTTCGGTGCAGCACTGGTGGTATGCTCTTTGTGGGGATTATACTGGCCTGCACATACGTTTCCAATGCAACTAAGTGGTTTGAAGAACATGTCAGCAAATGCTGACAGAGATTTACAGCCCTCAGGCTTGCTTCTGACCTCAGAGGTGCTGGTTTGACTCCTCTGAATCAGTAAGATGTGCCATGTGCCTTGTGTAGCTTTCAGGACTATCATGCACTGTTCCATGAATGCTTATCTGAGGCAAGATAACAAGCTAGGTGTACCTACTTGAAGTTTGACACGTGAAGCTGGTAATGTTAATAGAACTGATGTTAAAGACATACTAAAGTTTCAGAAGTAACAGCTGAGTGATTCAATCTCTGCTGTCTCTCAGCAGAGAAACCCACCTGACTGCTCTTGAAAAGATTTTCAACATGTACAAAGAACTGTAGAGTCCAGGTTTTTGTTCTTAGCATAGTTCTGAGCTATGTAGTCTTTCATCCACTCTTCCCTGCTCAGACACCTTGCAAGAGCTGCACCTTGCAGAGCTGCCACATTTGCCCAGTTAGCACAGAAGATGTGCCAGTGACAAAGGGATGCTGGAGGCTTCAGTTTTACCACCTGAGCTGTCGACTGCCTCAGTAAGCCAGGTTTTCTCTGGGGTAAATGTTTTTGCAGCGGGGGATGTGTGTAGTAACTGTGGCTTCTGACCTTTATTTGCATTGAAATCAGCTGAAACAAAAGATAACCAGTAGGGAAAAGGCCAGAAGTAATTTAATTTTGTTAGAAACCCTAGAAAGGCTGACACAGCAAGACATGGAGCACTGTTCAACCCTCGCCTACTCTGGTTGGGGAGTGGCACCAGCAATATCTTGAAACTGCTCTGAGAGCTTGACCCAAGAACTGGTTGTATAGTACTCTTTCTCATTGTGCTAAGCCACTGTGATTTTCATCCTGCTACGTTTTCCCATCCCCTAGAGGCAGACTTGTCAAGAAGCCTTTTGTCTGGCACAGCATTTTCAAATCCAAACTCTGATAATTATCTGTGGTTCTGCTGCTGACTTGAAAGGCAATTGCTAGGCATTGAATCCACATTGCCTTCAGTACAAAAATTAAGAGTAAGGAGAAGAGGCATTCTGTGCCTGCTTCTCTCTCCAACATTTGACACCAAATGCACATGTGAGGCTGACCGTCAAAGATAAATGAGTTCAACAGAAAAGAGCAGACACATACTTGGATCTCAGTGTAATATGGTGCAAATCAGTAGAAAGTGCAACACAAAGGCTTTGCATGGCAGACTCTGCTAATCAGAAGAGGTGAGTATTTTAGCATATTTAAACGAGAACAGGGCATCCACTAATCAAACAACAGAATTCAGAGGTACTGAAAGAGCAAGGGAAAGACTGGTGCTTAAAACTTTTCGACATGGATGGAGGATTTTTGAAATATCATTAAATGTGATGATCTAGGTTTATAGGAAGATAATGAGGTAAGTAACAAATATGTCAAAACTAAATTATTAAACATTGTAATTATGCTGGATATAGATTAGTTGCTTAAAAAGTTTCCCATTACTGCACTGTAGCTGTCAAAAAAGTGTAGTACGATAATGGCTTTTCTATTCATTTGATTTATTTAGCAAAAGGTACTATGTGGTAACTTTCTAACAGCTTTCACTGGATGAATAAAAATTACACCATCCTGCTAGAATTCTTCAATGTAAATTGATGCCAAGTAATAAAAAATCATTTTTCACATGCAAGATTTTAAAAACTTTCATGCCAAGTAGATTGTTTTAAAAGTAATACCTCTACATATTTCTCTTGCAGTCTTCCTTCCGCCTTTCTTCTACTGTTTTTCAAATCAAGCCCAAGTTGCTGTCACATTCATTGACATTTCTCCTCCATAGTAGCAATATTTTTTGTTAATCAGTCAGGAAAGAGAATTAGTTTTACGTCAAGATTTTGAAGGGATATTTTCTTAAAACCTCCTAGGAAAAAAAAAGTTACCTTTTGCTGAGAATTATGTACATGCCTCCTAGGCCAATAGATCATTGCCATATAACAAAGGTTACTTAACAGTCATGGGTTTTCTTTGGGAATATTGCAGTCACAGAAGCAGATCTCTAAGGAGATGAGCTTATTTTAAGCTGATATTCATTAGAAAGCTTGCTAAGCTGCTAGAAACATTCTGGATACAAAATAGGATATCTGGCTTATATTTTCTTTTGCAGGTAATAAGAAATAATATCTGTAATCATAGAATCTTTGATTTATTACTGCGATAGGTTATATGGTGTCACATGATAGTCTGAGCTTTTAATCTCTATTTCTTTAAAGGAGTAGTTTTAATGGATTTTAAGCACATGAGAGCATCAGACTGATAGCTTTGACATCTTCCTCTATTTATGAAAATGATGCCTCCTTCTGGATATGCCCTGGGTTTCCTGAAGTTTCTTATCAAGAGCGTGAATTATCTGCTTTAAAGACAGGATTTATATTTTCATTGTCTTCAGTAGAAACTGGATGAAGGCTGCATACTTCACCAAATTAAGAGGGGGTTAAGTATAATCTTTTGAAGGTAGGAGGGGGGTATGTGTTTAATGTGTTATTGGATCTTTTGATGAAATATGTATCTTCCTCAAGGTACAAACAGTTGAAGAAAAAACTACGTATTGGACAGAATAAAGATATGACTGCATGTATTAAACAGGAAGACGCTTCATGCTAAATACTGGATAAAGATGATAATTTAATTGCACTGAATACTTGAGTTCAGAAAAGAAACAAAGAAAGAATCAGGAAGATCTTTGTGAAGAGTAAAAAGAAGTTATCGCAAAATTGGGAAATGGTTGTTTCAATAAGAAATAAAGAATCTAGAATGAAGAGCGCTTGCATAGACATGTTAATCTCATCTGTGATAAAAAAGGTACAATCAAACCTGGAAGGAGACTTGGGAAATATATCTTTTCAGCTGTATAAAAGAAAGCTTTTTGGCTTATTGCTTTTGACAGTATGGATACAGTGGGAAAAGAACGGAATGATATCTGCAGGGACAACACAGTACAGTTAGGGATTGACTAGATGGTAAATTCTGCTCTTTCTCCATTATGTTTTGGGTGGCAGGGTTTTTCTGTTGGTACCCTGAACCCACAGTACTTTCAGTCATGCAGAAAGACTAATGGCAAAACAAAGGTAGGCATTTCATGGATGTTCAATGCTAAAGCCCTGGAGATTTCTGTTGTATGCACAGGCCGACAACACTTCTGGATCAGGGCAGGAGTGTTATGAAGAATAAAAAAGTTAAGGGAATACAAATTGAATGCCATGTCCATGGAGGGAATGTATTATTCTCTAGTGGCTTTGGGTCACTGGCAACCAGAGTTCTGTCACGGCTTTTCCCTTTTCTTTAATTTTCTTTTGTAGACAGGGACCTGCCTTTGATCAGGTACTCCTTGTGACTTGATCACCGCTATCAACAGATAAAACTCATGTCTGGTATCTCAAATGTCCATCTCAATTCTCAACCTGGTCTTTCCATAAGCTCTCTCAGAAGGCTTCAGAAGCCATTTTCCCTCTAATTTTCTTTTGCCACTCTTAGAAGATAGTTGTGAGTTTATTCAGGTCTCAGTAAGAGGGCATCTTGGTGGGGAATGCCAGAAAGAGCAACAGGCCTTGCATTTTTCCAGGGGCTGAATATTCTAAGGTTGGGAAAGAAGAAGGTGGGGAAAGCAGTGTGAAATTATTCTCTGCTTTTGGATTTGAAAGAGGACACTAAACAGGCTTGCTTTTTTTTTTTTTCCTTTACATCAGCAGTCATAGTCTGTAACATAATCGTTCACCTCACCAATCCTCTGACAGAAATGTAAGGGGAAAGCAAAAATCTCTGGTATTTTGGGATGTTTTGCTTTTCTAGATGGTATGTTTTGTCCAGAAGAGTGGAGTATAACTGGTGGAGCTGACTACAAAAGGTGGAGAGAGTGAAGAACCTTAAGTAGGTTCTGTTGTGGTATGCAAGAACCAAGAGTTGCTACATTTGCAATATAATCATTCACATACATGTGCATTATTTTGTCTTTTCAGTTTGCCTCAGTGGGCTTGTCCTAAACTTGGACCTCCATAAATATAAGGGCAGATGAGTAAAATTCCTCACCTAATGTTAAAAAGTGCCCATCCTCATTAACGTGAAGATGAATGTGTAACAGCCTTCTACAGTGAACATACATGCCTTCATTGCCGATGCATGGCTATACTTGGAGGCTGTCCCTCTGTTGTCTGCTATCAAAGGAAATATGCCTAAAGGTTGAAGCAAGATTCTGGGCAGGGGTGTGGTGAGATCCAGCAGTTTTCTGGTCTGACAGTAACATTTCAGTTAGCTTTTCCCTGCACAAAACTGGAAATTTGGGGTTTCCTGATAGGGGTTTCCTCCCATACTGACAGATATCCATGTGCACAGTTGCTCTCCTGTGACTTAACTAATGAGAAACTTCTCCAACAATACAGGATAACAGTTTTAATGAAATTACCACTAGTATAAAGAATACTGTCCGGCAAGTTAGTACATAAAATATGACCAGCTGGCTCAAGATGAGATTTATCTGTAGCAGATTTGCAATGAAATTAATTGAAGGATAAAAGCAGATGATGAAATTAATGGAGAAAGAGATTATTTTTCTGAGTTGGGCATTCAAACATTGCATGAATTGGAAACAATGTCTGAAGGCCACAATTTGAAAAGATTTTTTAAAATACTGTCATGACAATTCCTCTCAAAAGCAGTAGAACACAATAGTAACAAGCTACAATAGAATAAAGAAGCCTGGGAACACTGAGCCTGCGTGAGCATATCTTTAAATATTCACTTAAAAACTCACTGATCTGTCTGTAACTAAATTAGACTCCAGCACTGTAGTGTCGTGGTTTAAACTCAGTCAGGCAACTTGTTCACTCACTCCCAGTGAGTGGTGCCGGGCTGACAGCAATCGAGGCCCCCCCCGCCCCCACCTGGGCTCTCCCCTTCCCTGCTCCCGGAGGAACAGGGAGGAGGATCAAAAGAGCGCAACTCCTACGGGTTGAGACAAGAACAGTCCAGCAACCAATGTACAACACAAATCACCACCCCTACTACCAATGACAACAATGATAAGAGAAAATAACAAGGGAAGAGAATACCATACCACCGGCCAAGAAACGAGTCCCACCCGGAAGCCCGTGTCCTTCCGGGTAACTCCCAGTTACCCCCCACCCCGGGCATGATGTGCTGTGGTATGGAATACCTCCTTGGCTAGCCTGGGTCAGGCACCCTGTCTCTGCTTCCTCCTGGCTTCCCCTTCTCCCTGGCAGAGCATGAGCCTCACAAAGTCCTTGGTCAGGGTAAACATCACTGAGCAACAACTGAAAACATCAGTATCATCAGCACTGTTCCCAGGCTGGAAGTCAAAACACAGCACTGCACCAGCTACCACAAAGGAGAAACATGACTGCCACTGCTGAACCCAGGACATTATCCACCCCTTATTCCATACCATTCACGTCATGCTCAGATCCCACATTTTCAATACACCATCGCTCTCCCACATATATACATCCATATACACACAGACCAAGAGAAAGAGATCATTTTCTTAGTGCATGGACCAATCCCTATAATGCTGCCGAGTCCATTCGGTCCATGACGTCAGGTTCCATCTCCTGTCACAATCTTTCAGGGCAGGAAAGGCTGTGTGCAGTACTGGATCATTGCCTGCTGATGCTGGTTGTTCCTTTACTGCGGAACTCAGCCGGTTCTATCAAAGTTCATTCTCTGTTGGGATGATGGTTGGAGGGAAGTCAGGGCCAGTCGCTGGTGACCTGGAGACATCTAGTTGATGGGCTATAAAAGTATTACACAGCAGGCAACAGCATACGATTAAGTTCATTGGCTGTTTTCCCCTAAAATCAAATCCCCTTGAGGTATACATCGGACTTCCCCATCTTCCCGCATTACCCACCAAGTATATCCAGGTCCCTGAGCAAAATCAATCCCACGAGTGGGTTTGCCTTTACCTGAAGCAGGAATAACGCAGACTGTCTTCCCCAGCAAATTCTTCATATGCACCACGGGAACTTTGTCCCCCTCTACAATATGTAAAAGTTCTGACTGGGCTGGGCCAGCCCTGTTGGCAGATCCTCTGGTGTTGACCAACCAGGTGGCCTTTGGTAAGTGTGTATCCCAATGCTTGAAAGTTCCCCCACCCATTGCTCTCAGTGTAGTTTTTAACAGCCCATTGTACCGTTCGATTTTCCCAGAGGCTGGTGCATGGTAGGGGATGTGATATACCCACTCAATGCCATGCTCTTTGGCCCAAATATCTATAAGGTTATTCCGGAAATGAGTCCCATTGTCTGACTCAATTCTCTCTGGGGTGCCGTGTCGCCACAAAATCTGTTTCTCAAGGCCCAGGATAGTGTTCCGGACAGTGGCATGGGGCACAGCGTATGTTTCCAGCCACCCGGTGGTTGCCTCCACCATGGTAAGCACATGGCGCTTCCCTTGGCGGGTTGGTGGCAGTGTGATATAGTCAATCTGCCAGGCCTCCCCATATTTATACTTCAACCATCGTCCTCCATACCAAAGAGGCTTTAACCGCTTGGCTTGTTTAATTGCAGCACATGTTTCACACTCATGAATAACCTGGGCAATAGTGTCCATTGTTAAGTCCATCCTCGATCACAGGCCCATCTATATGTTGCATCTCTGCCCTGATGGCCTGAAGTGTCATGGGCCCACCGGGCCAAAAATAATTCACCTTTATGTTGCCAATCTAAGTCCATCTGAGCCACTTCAATCTTAGCCGCTTTATCCACTTGTTGGTTGTTCTGGTGTTCCTCAGTGGCCCGACTCTTGGGTACATGGGCATCTACATGACGTACCTTCACCACCAGGTTCTGCGCCCTGGCAGCAATATCTTGCCACAGTGCAGCAGCCCAGATGGGTTTACCTCTGCGTTGCCAGTTGCTCTGCTTCCATTGCTTCAACCACCCCCACAGGGCATTTGCCACCATCCATGAGTCAGTATAGAGATAAAGTACTGGCCACTTTTCTCGTTCAGCAATGTCCAGGGCCAGCTGGATGGCTTTCACCTCAGCAAACTGACTCAATTCACCCTCTCCGTCAGCAGTTTCTGCAACTTGTCGTCCAGGACTCCATACAGCTGCCTTCCATCTTCGATGCTTTCCCACTGAAAAGCAAGAGCCATCAGTAAACAAGGCATACTGCTTTTCACTTTCTGACAGTTTATTATATGGTGGGGCCTCTTCAGCGCGCATCACCTCCTCCTCTGGTGACATTCCGAAATCTTTGCCCTCTGGCCAGTCCATGATGACTTCTAGAATGCCTGGACGACTGAGATTTCCTATTCAAGTTCGTTGTGTAATTAGTGCAGCCCATTTACTCCATGTAGCATCAGTTGCATGGTGTGTAGAGGAGACCCTGCCTTTGAACATCCAGCCCAGCACGGGCAACCGGGGTGCCAGGAGGAGCTGTGCTTCAGTGCCAATCACTTCTGAAGCAGCTCAGACCCCTTCATACGCTGCCAGTATCTCTTTCTCAGTTGGGGTATAGCTGGCCTCAGATCCTTTGTATCCCCGACTCCAAAAGCCGAGGGGTCGACCTCGAGACTCCCCTGGAGCTTTCTGCCAGAGGCTCCAGGTAGGACCGTTCTCCCCAGCTGCAGTGTACAGTACAGTTTTTACATCTGGCCCGGTCCGGACTGGTCCAAGGGCTACTGCATGAACTATCTCGCGTTTAATTTGCTCAAAGGCTTGTTGCTGCTCAGGGCCCCATTTAAAATCATTCTTCTTCTGGGTCACATGATAGAGAGGGCTTGCAATCGAACTGTAATTTGGGATGTGCATTCTCCAGAACCCCACAGCACCCAAGAAAGCTTGCGTTTCTTTCTTATTAGTTGGTGGAGACATTGCTGTTATCTTGTTGATCACATCTGTGGGGATCTGTCTACGTCCATCTTGCCATTTTATTCCCAAAAAATTGAATCTCCTGTGCAGGTCCCTTGACCTTACTCCGTTTTATGGCAAAACCGGCTTTCAGCAGGATTTGGATTATTTTCCTCCCTTTCTCAAAGACTTCTTCCGCTGTATCACCCCACACAATAATGTCATCAATGTATTGCAGGTGTTCTGGAGCTTGCCCCTGTTCCAGTGCAGTCTGGATCAGTCCATGGCAAATGGTAGGGCTGTGTTTCCACCCCTGGGGCAGTCGGTTCCAAGTGAACTGGACACCCCTCCAAGTAGAAGCAAACTGTGGCCTGCACTCTGCTGCCAAAGGAATGGAGAAAAATGCATTGGCAATATCAATCGTGGCATACCACTTGGCTGCCTTTGACTCTAGTTCATACTGAAGTTCTAGCATGTCCGGTACAGCAGCACTCAATGGTGGTGTGACTTCATTCAGGCCACGATAGTCTACTGTTAGTCTCCATTCTCCATTAGACTTTCGCACTGGCCATATGGGGCTATTAAAGGGTGAGCGGGTCCTGCTGATCACCCCCTGACTCTCCAGTCTACGGATCAGCTGATGGATGGGAATCAGGGAGTCTCGGTTGGTGCGATATTGCTGCCGGTGCACTGTTGTGGTCGCAATTGGCACTTGTTGTTCTTCAACTTTCAGCAACCCCACAGCAGAGGGATCTTCTGAGAGACCAGGCAAGGTGGACAGCTGCTCAATTTCCTCAGTCTCCAAAGCAGCAATACCAAAAGCCCACCGGTACCCTTTTGGGTCTTTGAAGTACCCTCTCTTGAGGTAGTCTATGCCAAGGATGCATGGAGCCTCTGGACCAGTCACAATAGGGTGCTTTTGCCATTCCCTTCCAGTCAGGCTGATTTCAGCCTCCAGCACGGTCAACTCTTGGGATCCTCCTGTTACTCCAGAAATATAGATGGGTTCCACCCATTGACAGCTTGATGGCATCAGGGTACACTGTGCACCGGTATCTACTAGAGCCTTATACTTCTGTGGGACTGATGTGCCAGGCCATCTGATCCACACAGTCCAGTAAATCCGATTGTCCCCTACCTCCACCTGGCTGGAGGCAGGGCCTCTCTAATGGTCATCACAGTGTTGAACACTTAAGTCGTGGTAAAAGGGATTATTCTTCATTATCAAAGGAGCTGGAGTAAAATCAGCTCTTCCACTCCATCTGGGAAACTGTTCAACAGAGACTGAAGCTGTAGCTCTAATGGGATGATCAGTCTTGGCCCTTGCTCCCCTCTTCAGTTCACTCACCCGTTCCTCCAAAGCTGAAGTAGGTTTTCCATCCATGTCATGTCTTCTCTGTGATCCAGCAGGTAAAACATAGGGTACCCTGTGGCGTATACCTCCTGTATCTCCTCTCTTGAACAATAGGACGCCTTTTGTTAATAGCTGAGACGTGTGTTGGTACATGTGAGGAGCTGGATAAAGCAGATAGATCGTCCCCCAATTGTTTGAGGTCCTGGGACAGTTTTTCCACAGCTGAGATGATGGAAGGGGTGAGATTGTCTTCGAACTCTCGGAGTTTATGAACCATTTCATCCACTGTTATTGGTACTATGTCATTCCAGGTTACTGTTGCCAATGAATGGGCATATGATGACGGTGCATTCCATGTAAGTTTTCGCCACGGGGGTCATGTACATTCAACTACATCTGGATCTATAGGTGTATCCCCGTTATTCGGCTTGATGTGATAGATCATCTCTACGATGGCTGATTCCCTCAGAGACTGGATGCCTTTGTCTATAGTAGTCCGCTTGGCCGAACGACTCATAACATCATCCTTGTATGGAAACCTTTCTTTCACAGCTGCCAAGAGACGCCTCCAAAGACTGAGGGACTTTTTCTCTCTTGCAATTGCTTTGTCAATTCCCCCTTCTCTAGCAAGTGATCCCAGCTGCTTGGCTTCTGTACCTTCTAGTTCGTGACCATCGGCCCCATTGTCCCAGCATCGGAGTAACCAGGTGATGATGTGCTCCCCTGGTTGACAGGGAAAATCTTTTCGCATATTCCATAGCTCGGTTGAGGTCCGAGGTGGAGAAGTTACCTCTTCTTCTTCTGCTTTGTCATGTGATGATGACTCCTGATCAGATGCTAGACCGGGTGGTGAATTCATTGTTTCTTCGTCTTGCTTCACCCTTCTTGCCTCTTTTTTGCTTTTTCTCTTGTGTACAGGGGCAACCGATATTGGTACGAATTGGTCCTCTGGTTTGGCTGCAGTGATTATCACTGTGGTTTGAGTAGCGACTGTACTTGTTGCTGGGGGTGGTGCAGCTGCTGTGCTTGGAGCTGGGGTAGCCATGCTGTCTGTTGCAGTCAAAGTTTGAGCAGCTGCTGTACTTGCCACTGGGGTAGCTGCGCTGTTCATTACAGCCAAAGTTTGAGTAGCGACTGTACTTGTCTCTGGGGGTGGTGAGGATGCTGTACTTGGAGCTGGAGTAGCTGCGCTGACTGTTGCTTTGCCCTCAGATCCGCCGACATTCTTTTCCTTTTGAAGGTGCTGGATAGTGTTGAACAAGGCCCTGTAAGCATAGGCCAAGCCCCAGCACATTGCCATGATTTGTCTCTCTCTGGTATGGCCAGAATGACCACACACCTCATTTAAGTGTTTTACTAATTCTTCTGGATTTTGCAGTTGTTCAGTAGTGAAATTCCAAAGTACTGGAGGGGCCCACTGACCTAGATACTTGCCCATACTATCCCACACACCCTGCCACTCATGGCTGTCCAGCCTCTGGGAAAATCTCTCGGTCCTCCTACATCGTCATTTGACCCCAGGCAGGACTCAAACCTGACTATGCTTAACTCTTGAAATCAGTTGTGAGCAAAACACACTCTGTATGCGTGCCAACGTGGTGATCCCCATCACGATCAGCAAACAAGTCTCAACAGCATTAAAAGGCCATTCAAAAACTTTAAAACTCTCAAATGTAAATGGTCTGGGGGGACGACTGGGAGGGTAAAAGGATGTCTCCTTCACAGGTTGAGCACCTGAGAAGGAGAAAAAAGATGTGCAATTGCTAAGCACTTCTATTATATACCTCCCAAAGTATAAAGGTGGTGACCACACTGGGAACATAAGCCAGATCAGTTTCATGATCAATGATTCTATTGTATTACAAGTCATTACCATAAAGTACAATGAGACAAAAACCTTAGCCCAAGCCCCACACTTGAAAAACACTAATACAGCAAATGCAGGATGGAAGTAAGGTACGATATACTGAAACTGTGAGATCAAGAGGAACAACCTTGAGAGCCAATAAATCAGCATTGTGACGAGTGACTATTAATCCGGTCAGATCTGTCGTTATCTCAACCCCTCGTGCCCCACGTTGGGCGCCAAAAAGAACTGTCGTGGTTTAAACCCAGCCAGACAGCTTGTTCACTCACTCCCAGTGAGTGGTGCCGGGCTGACAGCAATCGAGGCCCCCCCCTCCCCCCCACCGGGGCTCTCCCCTTCCCCGCTCCCAGAGGGATGGGGAGGAGGATCGAAAGAGTGCAACTCCCACGGGTTGAAACAAGAACAGTCCAGTAACCAATGTACAACACAAATCACCACCACTACTACCAATGACAACAATGATAAGAGAAAATAACAAGGGAAGAGAATACAATACCACCGGCCAAGAAACGAGTCCCACCCGGAAGCCCGTGTCCTTCCGGGTAACTCCCAGTTACCCCCCACCCCGGGCATGACGTGCTGTGGTATGGAATACCTCCCTGGCTAGCCTGGGTCAGGTGCCCCGTCTCTGCTTCCTCCTGGCTTCCCCTTCTCCCTGGCAGAGCATGAGCCTCACAAAGTCCTTGGTCAGGGTAAACATGAGCAACAACCGAAAACATCGGTTTCACCAGCACTGTTCCCAGGCTGGAAGTCAAAACACAGCACTGCACCAGCTACCACGAAGGAGAAACATGACTGCTACTCTGAAACCAGGACAAGTAGGAAGTGGTCTATGGCACAGTGAAGTCAGTGGGAAAACTCACTTAGGCAACCATCTGAATGTAACAATGCTGTTCAAGCAGGCATCACGATAAGCAGCCATTCCTACCATTCACTTAATCTGCAGACTTGGTAGAATATTTTCAGCACTGATTATCAAGTCCAGATCTTTCTCATTACAATCTACAACATAAAGTAAAAGATGAGTGTTTTACTTTCAAGACACACTTCTTTTGGTCCACCTCCAGCCCAGAAACTTCAGTAATTTCAATATGTTATTTAAGCACCTGCTTACTGAGTCTTGAATGATGCAATAGAAGGATACCATCAAGATATATCTTAAAACACCATTCACTCCCCCTCACAGTGGTTTCTCATTTCTGTATGCAATATTTAAGGGGTGTATGTTGTTCTGAAAGCATATTAAAGCAGTGTCTTCTTTGATGATGTAATAACTGTTAACAGCTTAACATTCCCGTAACCAGCTAGTAATGGGAAGAGTATGTTGGATTCTACTAGTTTTGAAGTAATGTCAGCCAAAGATATGTGGTATCATAGTTTTACTTAGCTTTTTAAAATAGCTACATCTGGCATACTTTATATTTTATTCTACTCTGCTTTGGATTGTAGTTGTGCAGTGCATGTGACTTGCCTTGCAAGATCTGTGCTTTTTCACTGTGACATGACCTTTGTCTTGATAACCTTGGAATGGTCTTCAAGGATTCAAGTTTCAAGCACAAGATCTGTTATCATCCTTCATTAAAATATGAATTGTTCAAGTGCTTCATAACTAATACTGTGTAAAATCCTGCTTGCTGAGCATCTTATTTATTTCCATTGCTGGGACATGGAAAAATTTTATCTGCTTACACCACATTTTAAAGGTTGTCATGATGTCTTGAGCTAACTTGCAACCTGGTACTGTAAAGTCTTAATGCTCAAGTCCCAGTCTGGAATTGATGTATTGAGTGGTTAAAATTTAATTTCTCATGAATTTCACCATATTTAAGAAGTTCATAATGGTATCCGAACTTACAGAGAAGTGGAGCTTTATTAACGTTTTTGAAGAACGTTACATGGAAAGCAGGCTTATGAGGGAGTAACACTCCCTATTGACAGTGTTGGTTTTGTTTCAGCTTTGAAGACTGAAGCTAAATTCCATTTAGGCTTAAAAGACGATGTATTTTGAAACTTTCAAGTATTTCATATACCTACCAGGCTGCTTATATGCTGATGAACAAGATGGGTAGAAAGTGATTGATTATTAATCATTCAGAGAAGCTTTTTATTAAGAATGAAACAGCAACTATTCTAAGCTTCCTTGAAACCTAGAATATTTTACAAATACATACAAAGTTTTACCACATGTAAAAAGAAAGACCTCAGAAATGTCAGATGAGCTTTCAAGAATATCTCAAATTTAGCATGTTCTCCACAGAACAAGTTAGAAAAGGGATATTTTTTTGTCTGCTGGTATAATAAAGAGCTACCAGGTGGGATGGGAATTTTTCTGGCAAGGCTTATCACTGATGCACATAACAGATCTGTTTGTTCTCATATGTGGCTTTTGCACTGTTGATATCAAAGTATTCAAGGATTGAACTCACTCACATCTTTCCATCTCCAGTCCTGTGCAGTATATTTTTGAAGGAACTTAAGAGTATAGGTAGTACCAAATTTTCCATCACACCTTGTTCTTTTATTACTTAATGAACTCTAAAGTACTACATATAAAGTTACAAAATATGTCTTGAAAAAAAGCCCCGAATTACAGTAGAAACACTACTAAGTAATACTGCTAATGTTAAAGCAGTTGCAGTAAGAAATAGCGGATGTGTTATGATACCTCTGTGGTTGTAAGGTTGAAAGTCAGTTAAAGTTTGTAAGGGGGACTAATATCTTTGATTGGACAAGCTGATATAATATGGCAATTTTTCAAAGCCGTTTACAGACACAAAGTAAGTGGAAAATCTATGTAGTTTCTGTAGCATCATGTGCCTAGGGGTATGTCTGTAGTCCAGTGGCCTTGACTGTTTGAGAACTACTGTCCTTGTCTGTCCTGTAATGAATCTGCACCTATGTCTTGTGACTGACTAGTAGGTTGAATTAAATTGTCCTCAAAGTTGACTTTTGCTGCTAGTCTTTGCAAATGCCCCCCCCCCCCCCCCCCCCCCCCCCCCACTAGAAGAAATGCACAGCTGACAAGATTTAGGGCCAATGTTGTCTAGGATTTCATATATCAAAAGATATATGAAAATAGATATATTAAAGTCTACCAAACAGCTCTACGGATAAATTATCAAGCTGTGGGACTATACGCCTGACAAGTGAATGACCTTGGTGGCAGGACCACTTTCCATCAGATATACTTGATGGTTCCACTGAAATAAGGTGTTTAAATGTTGAATTTAATAGGTGCTGTACCTTACTGATTCTCTTGAATAGTTTGCTTACAGTTTTGTGGTTGAATTGAGAAACTTCACAGAAAATCATATAGAAAAAAATGGAAGAAAGGTATACGTTGATGAAGATGACCAACAGTGTTCATGTATTAAATTCTGTAAACACGCTTGACCAAGAAAATCTAATTATAGCCTAATCAGCTTGGTTGCTGACTGATAGGAAAGCTTTTGTTCTGGTGAACAGATGAGGATGAGCAGCTCTACACTCAAAGCAGACAGACACTGCATTTGTTTCCTTCTGCTTGTACTAGCTAATTAAAGATACTCTGAATCTTTTCCAGAAATAATCCAGTTGGATCCAGGCACCTGTACTTGAATTGATTTCTTACTTTTGGACAATTAGCAATGAGGAAAAAGAAAAACCCAATTAAATTTCTTCCTGGGGGGATGTTGTGGTTTAAACCCAGCCAGACAGCTCATTCACTCACTCCCCCGCTTCTTGCCCTCCCCCTACTCCTAGAGGGATGGAGAGGAGAATCAAAAAGAATGCAACTCCCACGGGTTGAGATAAGAACGGTTTAGTAACTAAGGTATAACACAAATCACTACTGCTACCACCAATAATAATAAGGATAAAGAGAAATAACAAGGGAAGAGAATACAACACCTCACCGCCCACTGACCAATACCTCTCCCCACCCAGCCCAACCAAGCACCTACCCATACCTTGTCCAACCCTGCCGTCCCCTAGCCCTTCCAGGTCACTCTCAGTTACATCCTGGGCATGACGTGCTGTGGTATGGAATACCTCTTTGGTCAGTTTGGGTCAGGTGTCCTGTCTCTGCTTCCTCCCGGCTTCCCCTCCTCCCTGGCAGAGCATGAGCCTCACAAAGTCCTTGGCCAGACCAAAACATCATTGTTATCAGCTCTGTTCCCAGTCCAAAAGTCAAAACACTGCACTGCACCAGCTACCAAGAAGGAGAAAAATGACTGCTACTGCTGAACCCAGGACAGGGGAGTACTGGGAGGTGAGAGGACGACCATCCCCTTCCACAGACTCTGCAACCCATGGAATATCAGGAGGTACTTAAATGAGCAAGAGTTCTTCCAGAGTGCTACACAGAAAAATGCTGTCCAAGAGACAAGGAAAGTAAAGGACCCCTTAACTTCTAGAAATGGGATAACTCTGCTAACATGCTAAAGGACAAGGAATACGGATTTTCATGGATGCCTGGGTGGCAGCAAAATAGCTCTGTTGCTTGCTGTTTCAGACTGAAAGTCAAGCGTATTGAGGTCTTTCAGCTGGCAGGTGCATGTTTTTCCTAAATAGTTACAGCTGACAAATACACCTCTCGTTCTGCTGACCGTTAGAGGTACATGGTGATGTCCTGTTTAGTTCAATTTCAGTTAGCAAGATATGAACACAGCAAGGATAAAAGAAGGGAGGAGGCTGGAGAGGAGATGGAAAAGTATGGAAGAGCCAGATGTCAAGCAGCTCACCCATGGGATGACTCTCTGTTTTTTGATAAATTTCTATGGATGATGTGGTAGGTTCAGATTCTGTGGAGTTGAGGCTTTTATTTAAAAGGGAAAATCCTGGAATATTTCTGTTCTAGCCAGAAGGCTAGATACTTTTAAATGTAAGCAGATGTAGCCAGCGCTCTTCCTAAGTGAACACACCAGCTAAAACAACCTCTCAAGACACAAAAATGTTTCCATTCCCAGCTCACCAGTGAACCCTAAAGCTGAGGAAGTGTGAGTTATTAGGACACCTCTGCATACAGCAGGGGCAAGTGGAGGGGGAAGAGGCAAGGACTGAGGACTGGAGACAGAAAATCATAGAATCATAAAATCAACTAGGTTGAAAAAGACCTTTAAGATCATTAAGTCCAACTGTTACCCAGGACTGCCAAGCCCAACACTAAACCATGTCAATAAGGGCAAACTGATCTCCCCTTATGGCTGCCCCTCATGATCTACACTTGCAGTCATCCATCATCTGCCCCCCATAGTAGCCCACACTGTATAGCTGCCACCCTTACCCCCCATGGCCACCCCTCACACCCCATGGCTGCCCCTCTTCTTCCCTCACGATTTCCCCTCATGGCTGCTCTCCTCTCCCTTCACAATCTTCCATCATGGCCACCCATTGTCTCTCCTCACTATCTTTCCCCATGGCCACCCCTCATCTCCTCTCACGATCTTTCCTCATGGCTGCCCTTCACCCATTATGGGTACCCCTCCTCTCCCCTCATGATCTCTTGTAATGGCTGCCCCTCCTCTCCCCTCATGATCTCCCCTCTTGGCCACCCCTCCTTTCCCCTCACAATCTCCCCTCATGGCTGCCCCTCCTTTCCCCTCATGATCTCCCCTCATGGTTGCCCCTCCTCTCCCCTCACAATCTTCCCTCATGACCACCCTTCACCCCTCATGGCCACTCTTTGTTTCCTCTCATGATCTTCCCTCATGGGTGCCTTTCTCTACCTCTCTCTCTGGCTGATGTCCCTGACACACCACCTGCACTGTCCTTTGGATATGTAATGGAGATGAGAATGCACTAACTCCTGTATTCTCCACCTATATGGGACAAATTTAGATCCAGGTTCCTCTGGTCCAAGCTCAGGTTCTCAGCTGAGCAGGGAATTTGCCCTAGAATTGCCCCACATCAGGGATTTCACATAAGTCATCCTAAACACGTGCTATACCCTTGGAGAAGAGCTGAACACCAACAAGTCACAAAGAACAACAAATCTGAATGGACAGAGTGCTAAATAACAGCCAAGCCAGTGGCTGGGTACATGATGACTGGCAGTGTTAATGACAGCTCCCTATGTAATTTAGTGTCATGACCCTACAGGGCCCAGCATGTGGCTGCTTGTCATGACAGTCATTTCTCTTCCTTATGTCAGGTAATCACGCTCTCATCTCTTGCTAAGTAAAAGTCAAATCCTTCCAAATCTTAAAAGTATGGGTAGGAGCATGCAGTCAAGTGAAGAGGCAAACCTGCTCTGTGTCCTTGTGCTTCCTCTTTTCTCTTGCTTTCTCAAGTCAAGGAACATCAGACTTTTTTATCAGCACTCTGTTTTGGAGCCATTACTGCTCATGTGGGTCGTATTTACAAGCTTTTGCCCACACCCTCCAGTGATAAAAAATTGCTTACTAAGTAAAAGGAAAGCTGAGATCCTAATTACATGATTCCAGGAGCTAAGGCTTCAGTAAAAACATAGCCACTATGAAGCTTGTGCAAATAAGTACTCGTGAGTCCAGGCAGGAACAGATAATCTCCGTTCAATCTTCAGTTTGGGATATTATTGCCCCACATGAACAGTTTAGATGCTTGATCCAGCATTAAGCCTGACTGCTTGTCTCATGTTGCCCTCTTGCACTAGCCCAGAACAGTAAGTTTATTGCATAAACAGCTCACTCAGGGGCTTGATTATGTCACATTTACTTTTGCGACGATTCCTTTATTGCCAGTATTAGGCCTCAGAAATTAGGAGAACATCATGGTCATCTTAGGAGCAATATCGGTTGAGATCAGGGTGTCTTCTCAGCAGGGCAGGACCAGCACTGAATGGTACAGATGGGAGGAGGCTTGTCAAACTGGCACCACCATGTTTAAAAATATTTTGTGTGTTCCTTCCAAAGGGTAGTTTTTCTGTTAAATGCGTCAGGGAAGGTCCAGATGTCGTACTCTGATCTGTCTTCCCTCTGGCAGGTAATGTTCTCTGCACAATCGTTACTGACCAAACCTGCACTACTATAATCCTTTTCTCCTCCACAGATGAAGTTTTTCTCATCTTGGGGGAGAAACAAGAACAGAAAAACAAACCCAGCCGCCAAGTTGATGTAAACGACCCCCTGTGCCTGCCAAGGGAATCAGAACTGAGCTGGACCTGAGCAGGCCTGTGTGGGGGACAGAAGGTGGATGTCAGGCATGAAGGGGTGAGGGAGGAAATGGGTGCAAACAGGCTTGCATGTGACATATGGTTCCTTTTGCTCTTAGCCTAGCAGAAGTTTCTTAGTGGATACGAAGTCCTGTGCCTGGCTGTGTAAAACCCATTAGCATATGTCTCTGCAGTGGGTTTCTGTGGCAGAGTTCCAGTAATTACTGTTCATTAGTATTCATTAGTACCAGGTCTTGCCTGATTTTGAGTTCATGTTGAATCAGCTCTGCTGTAACATTTTTGATATGGGCTGGATGTAGAGGTCAGCATGGAGGCATTAATTAGGGATGGTAGTCAGAAGTTATTTTCATGGCTCTCCAGATAGGGTTTGCTTCACATGCTCCATGGCTTTTCCCTCTGAAGTGGAAAGCATATATGTAAAGTGGAGCAGTGGTGAGCCTGACACTCAATGGCTTGAGAATATAAAACCATGAATTTAAAGGAAGCCCTAAACTTGCTCCCTGGAGTGACCTGTTAAAAAAAAAAAAAATCAGGGATTTTTCAGGGACTTTTCTTTACTGGTGCTTTCACTTATGAATGTTGACACTGAAAAGAATTTGAAGATGCAAAATATGGATGATGGATGATAATGTGATTTGTATTTTTGACTGTTTGCTCCTCTCTTGATCAGCTACTGCTGGTAACAAAGTAACCATGAGCTTTTAGGGTATGCCTTCTGACTTCTACAAAAAGAACATTGAACAACAAATCGACTTGTCTCTTACTGAAAACATAAAGGGGAAAAAAATCATGTTAGATTAGTTGTCAAACTAGTTGTTAGACACATTAAACAGACAAGTTCAAGGCGCTCTTGGAACCCAGAGATTTTGAGCGGCTACAAGAAATTTTCTGTGAGGAAGAGATGGACAAAATCTGAACATGGGTTGGTATTGTTTCTTGGACAGTTAAAGAAAGTTAAATTATTTAAATTTAATATGTAGCTTTAGGGAAAAGTGCATTTTCTGAGGAAATCTTAAACTATACCTGTATCTGAAAGCACAGCTCTATTTACCTTTTCTGTATTTCAGCAGTCTGGAAAATCATAATTCTCAACATACCAATCCTTAACACTATTAATAATCAGCCTCAGTAGAATGATACTCACGTGAGGAAGAGAAGGTGTACAAAGATTCATACACTGAAGCACCCAGTCAAGATATTTTCTTTCTCAAAGCTAATACATCCTTTAGCATAATTTAAACCTGCAATGCAGAGATACAATTAGTGAGATCATAGTCATTTACTTTTCAGTAGCACAAAGCATTGCCATTACTTGGGGATCACCCCGAAGAAATCTGGCAGAAGGATTATGGGAAAAAAGCTTTTTTCAGACTTTCTCGTCTTCAGCAATGAATGAAATATTTAAGAGGGAACAGGAAAAATTCTTCTAGTAAAGGAGATGCACAGATTGGGACTGCTCTCCTCATAAAACCTTGTCTTTCTACACAGCAACACTAATAGAGTTGTATATCTCTAATAGTTGTATACATTTTAAGATGTACTTCAAAGTACAAAGCGCAAAGTCTTTTCCTGATTGGAATAATCAAGAGATTACAGATGATGACAGCAGGACAAGACAGCCTCTAACACTTCCAGGCTCCCTTTAAGGCAGATGCTTTTTAGCATTCCTCTGCTCTTTTTCCATTTTATGGATCTTGGATAAACTGCACAAAAGTGTGAAGTGAGGCTTTTCTTGACGCAATGTGTAGTTAGGACATTAACTGTGGATGCTTGAATTTAAATAATGACACAATGAGGGGACACATTTATGGAATGAATGTCCATTGATGTCTGTTAAATATAAAGATGTGACCTTTGGCTCAGGAGGTTTTTAAATGACAAATTGTTAAAGGCTGTGAGCAGTTTGCTGGAAGTATCAGCACTTGGCATGTTTCTGTGCTCTTTGTCTGGCCAAAGATGGAGACGGGATACTGGACAAATGAGCCTCTGATATGGTACAGCATAGTTACTCGTATGTTCTCATCTAATGGCTCCTGAGAGATCATGTTGAGATCTTGATGGCAAAGCATTTCTGTATCATTTTCAGATTCAAAGAGGATGAAACAGATGCTATCATGCAGAAAGGCCTTTGTTTTAAATGAAAACGCTACAAAAGATACAGATTAGGAAAGTGCAAAAGTAACACCTCATGTAGCAAAGACGAAGTGTGTTCGTAGTATGGACCACATTGTCCATACCCAAAGACTTTTGAGATATTGCATGATATACGCAGAAATAAAGATGAATGACTCTATAGTTTCAAGAGATCCAAGTACCTCCATGAACCTTAGCAGACCCTAGGAGCATTCAGTGAAGGAGCTGCAGAGATTTGCAACCAGCACTAGGAGAGGGAATGAAAAAAATAGTATCACATTCTGTTTGGGCTGGTTCCCCAGCCTAAAAAATCTGGCACCCTCTGGGATGACCTTTGGCACCAGCTGGTTTATAGCTCAGACTCACACATCTGTCTCCAGAACTGAACACCTCTTGGGTCTCCCTTTGCCCTTCACCAGAAAGCACACATACTCTGGATCCCAGCTGAACTGGATGCTTTTCACTTTGAAATGATTTAAAAGGAGAGACAATCCTCTTTTAGGGCTTCTATGGATGAGATTCTTTCAAAGTTATGCTAATGCTCTTGGCAGATTAATGATGTAAACTTGTCAAACTTGTTTGGGATGCAATATGGAATACATATATTAATGACCTCCCAATACAATATGAGTCACAGGTACCTTTAATCAATCTTCATATGGAACCTGGACTCAAAGTAGATACGCTTTGAGCTGGAACATTTAAATCAAGAAAGTCTGAATTGCAGGACCAATTCTGTAGGAGGTTTTGTTAGGAATTATCTGATTATGAGGCGATACACCTTCCTCCCATGAGAAAAATAAAATGCAGACTCCACTAAATAAGAAATAGCAAACCTTTTCTGCCAATAAAAAATTTAAATTCTCTTTATCTGAGGATAAGAAAAAATTAAGTTCAGTGGTGGTACATTCCACATAGAGAGCTTCTTTTCTTTCTTGTCATGTTTGGCATCTTGTTTTAGGATCCCTCTTTGATGTTGTACTCCTGCTGCAAGAGAATTGTTTCTAGTTCAGGGAAAGAATGATGTGTCTTTAATAAACAAACCTGGGAACTAATACAAATCTGTGTTGACAAATGCTTGTCAAGAAGAAAACCAAAGAAACAAAATCAATACACGGTCTTGCATTAAATCACATTGTTTAGATAGGTATTTGCAACTTGCTTTTTTGCTTTTTTTTGTTGTTGTTGTTGTTGTTTACTAAATATCTGTCCCTGATTGATTTAGGATAAACTTGAATTTGGCTTTATAAAAAAAAAGTTTTTTAAAAAGTTTACAGCCATCCTTTTCAAATATTCTGTCGTTTTTAAAGAAAAAAACATTCCTCCCAGCCTTCCTTATTCTGACACCATTTTACTTTAGAAGATCTCAAAGTACAAGTGAATACATGACACTTGCAGTGTCTCCAGTGTACACATTTTACGTTTGATTTATGACATTACTATATAGGTGCACTTGACAGCTTTCAGATTGAAGCAGAGACAAGAGGGCTTTAAAGTGAGATGGGTTATCTGGGTAAATCTATCAAGGGTTCGTCCTGGGAGAACAAGGAGAGAGGCTTTGTAGAGCCCTGCTGTGTAGCAAGCCTCCATGCTGAGCACATCCCAAGCTCCCTGACAGTTGCGCTCAGCCTTCACTGTAATAACGAATAAAAGGGAGCTCCCTGTAGATTACAGATCTTCCGTGTTTTGACATTGACCTTAATACATAATTTAACCACAAAGCCTGAGAAGTGTGGAACAAGATAAGAAAAGACCACAGAACTGGCAAATAAAGTGATGTTCAATCAGAAATCATATTTGTTCCTGATAGTGGAGATGTGGGCATTAAAAGGGGAGACAGAGAGAGATTGAGAGAGAGGGAGAGGGGGGAAGAAAGAGGGAAGAACAGTCTGGTTTATTTGAAGACTTATGGATCTCTTTTAAAGGACATATGGTTGTCAAATAAAAGTTTGTCCTGGATTCACAGTAAGAAATAATAAAAAAAAGTCAATGGTTATTAAATTTTCATGGACACTGGGTTGCTGCTTTTCTCAAAACACTGTAGTGGCATTTTCCATGTTTGCCTCATATTTGTGCTTTTGCTTTTAAGTCAATGGACTGCAGAGGGGGCGATACATAGAATTACCATAAAGCTGTCCTTAGGCATATATTTAGACTAATCGTGTTTAATATCTGCCTATTCTAGACCTTAGCTTGGGCTTCTACATTAAAAGAAACAATTGTTTGGATGCTAAGAGTTTGTAGGTTTTTCTTCTTATTTACAGAGAACACTCAATGCACAAGTGAAATGCACAGTGGGATGGGCTGGTTGCATGGCAATAGCATATTTTTACTTTAACAGAAGAGAGACTCATGCAAAGCAACAGGATTTTTAGCATAAAGGGTGTGACTATGGATACTGTTAAAATTAAGCACAATTCTTATGGGAAAATTATCAGGGAACAAATTATGTACAAAATAATTTAAAAAGAAAAATTTCAAACATCATGAAGGAGGTAAAGAGTTGCAAAAAAGTGACATTTTCATCATCTGTGTTAGCTTTATTTTTTGTCCCTATTGGATAACATGCATGACTAGTTAATGTTATATTTTTGCTTCTAAGCATTTTTCATATGACTCACTTGACATTCTTACAGTACAACATCTGGATGGTAGTGGCTTCAAGAAAATTCCCATTTATCACTGATGTTTTAAATACAAAATATTTAAAAATATTTACATTGAATGAAATTTAAATTTAAATTAGATTTTGACTCTGGTTAGAAAATTAAAAATTGGTGCCTCATTTTGGATGGGGTTTTCAGCCCACTCCCTCACCCCAAAATGCTTCAATTCCATCTTGGAAATTTGTGCAGGTTCCTAAGTCACTTGGGTGGTTTTGAGTGACGTATTCAGAAATGCTTTATTGTTAGAACATAGGTACATAATTGGGCTGGTTTGAGATTAATACTTTTTTCTTGGGTGCAAATATTTTGACTCTTAAAATAAGGTCAAACCCTGAGAATAAAGAACTAAACATGAAAGACAATTCACTGTCTGTTGTGCAAAGCTGGAATTTTGTTTCTTTCATTTCCGAAAGTAAACAAGTGAGCAAACCACTCTAGGGGAACTAGAGTACATCACTATTATCATCTGGGATCATTGTTGTATGCATACTTTGCAACAGTATAGGGTTCTTAAAATATACGTATATATATTTAAAATAAGGTATCAGAAGTATGCTTCCTCAGAGGAGTCTGCACACCAGGAAAACCTCAAGTTTGAAATACAGTTTTAACTCGACACAATAAAATGGTCCTAACATTATCTCCCTATCACCACAGCACTCCACCCACCTTGTAACCCCTGTGACACACTGACTTTCATTTCAGCAATACAACCTACCCCGCTGCATACTTCAAAGGGTTGAATATAATACTTCAGCCCTCGACCGCCTGCTACATTATTGAAGAACATTATGACAGTTAAAATCCCAAAGCTACATGGCAAGTCATTCTCCAGGATAAACCGGCCTAATTTAGTACTTAGGATTAGGCTCTAAGTGAACTTCCTGCTTACACCAGGCTTGTTAAGAATAGAGTTTACTACTTTCACAACCATTTTTCCATTTGAAAAAAAGGAAGCAATAAACAGGGGGAAAACCCCAACTGTGACCCAAACATTTCAGCTATTTCTGGTCCACGTATGCAGCTTACCTTCAGTATGCTAATCACAAATATGAAAAAAGACTTGGTATTAATATGGAGGGAAAGAACTCCAAGAAGAGAAATAGAATCCATGGAGATGAGAATCACTGAGGTTTTTTCTTACATAGGAGAGGAGACAAAAAAATCTTGTTCTGGTTAAAAATGATTGTGCATAAAGCCTGGCAGGAATGTTGGCAAGGCAGTTTCAGGGAAAGGGGGAGACAAATTGCATTAGGTTAGCTCAGGTTAACTGTAGTATATTAAATACTTGCCCATCTGTTTGGATCCAAATGTGCTAGCTTGTCTTTCAAATCTTCTGTTACTCTGCTTCATCATTTTTCATGGTCATTTTCCTTTGATTTATAAAATAGTGCCAGAGATTTCCCCAAAAATACATTCCTAGAACTATGAAATTACGGGTGATATCTGTTGTATAACATTGCTGTATCAGCTGCAGCTCCAAAGTCAGTAGTTTGCCTTATTGGCATCCTAGTCTGAAGGACTGCCTGAGCAATGCATTGCAAACCATGTTGTTGAGAGTCCAAGAATGGGAACAAATGGCAAGAGGAAGAGGGAAGTGAAACAAAGTGCTTTGGATTTGGCAAAAAATCTAGGGAAGTATAATCTGGTGTGACATTTCCCTGTCCTCATTAGGACTAACTTTCACAAACTGATGGAGAGCTGGCAGGCCTGCAAATCTTCTGTGATTGCCTGTAGAGTCACAAGGGCTGGAAATGCAGTGATCGCTCACAGGGTGGCTTATGGGGCTGTTTCTGATTTATAGATGGGAGATGTTACTTTCATCACACAGAGACACAATTAGAGTAGCTCCCCGATTTCATCAGCAGGCCACGAGGAGGACCTATTTCAGGGTCTAGGAAAACAAAAACAAAAGCATAGCCAACTGGGGTTGTCCCTTAAGCAGAAAAACAGGAGTTTATTTTGCTCCTTGCTGAGGAGTGAGGGCCTGGAGTAGATAAAAGTCTCTAATGTTTTAAAAGTATGGTAAATGCTGAAGAGGTAAGGAGAAAGCTCAGGCAGAGGCTGTATGAAAGCTCTAAAGGCAAATACAACAGAAGAGGGACAAAAGGTTTGACTGAGTTTAGTGCATAGAAGTACCATATTTTTCATGACAACAAAGTGGAAGAAATGGATATTTTATCATCAAACTTCCATCGGATTAAACAAACAAACAAACAAAAAAGCTCTAGAAGAGGTATTATCAATAATAGGTGGAACAATAGAGTATTTATCAGAGTTAAAACTACTAGGCCAGTCCTTGTGGGTTTTTTAGTGCACTGGAAACGACACTCTTCATTTAGGGCATTGTTCAAAACTACACACCTCTTGGTGGATCAATTAAAAGTTCTCTGAATACTCAGACTAAATGTCTGAGCTGTGAACACAAGTCAAATGGGTCTGCAGGAGAAATACAGGTACTTTTTAAAAAAAAAAGTAAAAAATAGCTTTTTCAGCTGATGGAAATGAATATGAAGAAGTCCAGTGTATGTGCCAATATCAAGAAAGGAAAAGAAGATGTGAGTTTGCAAAAACACTCAGACTAGAGCAGGTCATGAAATGAATAAATAGTGTGTAGAGGCAAGCTGTGCATTTGCTCAACAAAGAAAGATGCTGCAAAGTCAAAATAATAGCTAATAAAACAAAGCACAAATGGCCTCCATGTGATGCACAAATTAGGCCCAGGAGCACAAATGAAAGAAGTGCGAGAAACTGAAACATGCTTGTTCAAAAGAAAGTATAAAGTTGGAGAAGTCAAAGGTGAGACTGAAATCTGAAAGCAAGGGACAAATTCCAGGCCTGCCCAAGTGTGAAGTGTCACTGATGTTCAAAGGCACAAAGAGTAAAGCAAGACATTGTAGTAATGCGCTAAGGAGAGCAAGTAGTTCATGGGCATAAGCTTGGTCTCGTCACTGCAATGTGTGCCCAGTAGATTCATAGCCCCAGGAACAAACCTGAACCAGACATGAATGTGCCAATGCGTGAAGTGAAGTGTGCTTGCAGAATAAAGGGGTCACCTTGTGACATTAAAGGTACAATTAATGGAAGATGCAGAATCTCTTACATGTGGCACTAATAAAAGTGCAGCAAAACATGACAACAGATGGCTTCATTCACAGGATCAGCCAGGGCAATAAAACAGGCTTGTTCTTTGTAGCTGTGGAGAAAAATAGCAAAAAGGATTGGTCTTAGATTCTGCAGTGACCACAAGATGCTGAACAAGGTCATTTAAAAAGGGAAACATTTCCATTTGCTCTCAAGGATCGACATGTTTGCTGAGATGGCAGAAGCCAAGTTCTTTAGAAGATTAGATACAGACTGAGGGTTTTGGCAGATAACCCGGGACACTGTATGCTTCAAAATTGCTTTCAAATCACCGTTTTGCAGATGCTGCTTCTTGAGATTTCTTTTTGGAATCCATTTAGCACCAGAAGCATATTGCAGTGCAATGACCCAAACGCTAGGAGGTCTCCTAAGAATGAAAATACTTGTGAATGATATAATAGAAAGGGGCAGCACAACTGCTGAACATCAGTAATGACCGTGGAGAATACCAGAATCTGCAAGAAGAAGCAACCTTAAGTTGAACACCACCAAATTGTCAATCTCAAGCTAATGAATGATGCCTAACTCATCTACAGGGGAGGCCTCAAGGGCTATGACAGTGACACAGAACAGGTGCGTGAATGTATATTGTAAGTACAATATGAAACAGCTACAGAAAATTTTGCGGTTATGTCTAAAATCAAAAGACAAGGCACAAAGCATACATCACTTTTTATGAAATATGAGAAAGGACTTGGTGAAACATTGCCAAGCTTACTGCCATTTATTTATATATTTATTTATTGAAAGGCTAAGAGGAGGCTGTGGATGTGGAGGTCCAGCTAAGACATTAACTAGTAACGTAAGCATGCTGTCAAGGTGATGTGGTCTGCACGATGACATGCAACCAGGTGATCTGGAATGAACTGTAACAGAGCATATGACCACTAAATATATGTGAAGCTCTGTATTTACCCTGGAAGTGGGATAAGTTATGCAAACAGTCATATGGACTCTAAACAGAATGTTAAAAAAAACTTCTCATGCTCACAATGGATCATCTGCAGATCAATCACAAAAAGTATAAGAACGTGAGTTATCAGAGTAAGGCAAAAGAAAATGTAGTGAAGAAGCTCACCAGCAAGGATGCCTTGGAACGCCTAGTCAAAAAACATACTAGTGAAGCTGTACTTTAGTCACAGATGAAGAGAGATATCATAAATGATGAACATAAATAAAGACTGGCTTAACTGCAACAAGTAGATCTCTGTCAGTTAGACCGCAATGTCTATATTATTCATATGTTCCAGGTTCCAAAATCAGAAGTGAAAACATGACTTATGTGGGTAAACATAGTGTCTCTCAAGGCATATAACTAATTGAAAAGACCACAGGTTTAGCTGTGATCAAGTGTGTTACAACTGATGCATACTGTTAAGAAAGGGAATAGATATCTTTGCACTCCAGTTCACTAATTCTGAACTCCCAAATGCTTCTACAGTGTATGCATTTTAACATAAGACATCAAAGGCCTGATTCACTTGCCCACATGTAGGCTTCTTGTTCTGTTTAAGATGCACAGGCATACCTGAAACTTTCACAAGGAGTACTATGGGACTTGCAGGAGACTGATGGCAGCTGGAGGCCATGGTGGGCACCCTAGGGCATCTCAAATCATGCATATACCCTAACGTGAGCAACTAAAATGAGTCTTTAAACCACAGATACCCAGAAACAAACCAGAGCACACTCTCTACATGAATAAGAATTTGCTCAGAAAACACTTGGCACAAGAGAGCTCTGGGAAAGGAATAAAACAACAAAAGGAAGGAAAATCAGCTATAGAAGTCTGCGCAAATATCTGAGACAGACAAGACTTAATCAAAGAACAACATAGAACTGTGATTTTTGGCAAACAGCATAGAGAAGCCAAAATGGACACAGAACTGTAACAATCACCAGGTGTTTGCCACAGCCCAAAAATACAGACTTTGGCAAGATTACTGCTGTCAGAAAAGGGGAGCAAAGATACATCACCTGGTTTACATTCTGGGATTGGAGCCAGTGAATGGACTTCATAGACAAACTCATCATCTCTATATTGCGCTTATAAGAAAACTTATTTAGACTTTGGTATTTGGCTGTTATCCCTGCTCTTTTTTTAAATTAGAGCTACAAGGTCACCTTATGAAAGAGCTGGAGAATTCCCCTGATTAGCTAGCCCAGCACAAGCCTGGTGCAGCACATGTGGTGCGTAGAGGCCTTATGTTTAGCATGGATTTGGCTATCGCTAAGGTGAAAGTGAGCATGAAGTACAGGCACAGAGGAGCTTCAAGAGCAACAACACTTACATCACCAGTACTTACATGTCAAGGCTGAGCCCAAAGTCATGTTTGTAGTTCCATCAATCCTTCCATTGAGGGATGCAAGGGTTAATAGTTGGGGAATAATTGAATTAATCTGGAGGCCTGTTTCCCACAGTAATTTCTTTGAATTCTCCTTTTGCTTATTCTGTGGCCATCTCACAGGTAAAACTACCTCCTGCTGCCACTGGTAGAATTACTCTGAGTTCTTCCTTCCATAGGCTTTGTCTTCACCTTCTGTATCCAGGTCAGTCTCTGATCATCCAAAGCAGATTTTGCTAGATGTGAAAGGCTGCGACTGAGCTGTGTTGATCATCATAACTCGTGCTGAAATGGAAGCTGCAGATGTGCAGCCACAGCGGATGAGATCCTTCTTGTTTAGGAGGGTAGACATCATTGTGACACAGGGACTTTTCTTGTGGGGCAGGGCACTAAACATGCCTGTGGCACTTTGCAGACAAGAATGAATCTCTGTCTTAACACAGAGTTGTCATTTCAAAGATGTTTTAGGATTACTGATGCAAAGGAAAAGAACCAATCCCACCAAATTGCTGTATTTGTCTGTTGTGTGTGGTTTTTTTTTCTTTTTTAACTTGACCAGAGCTTAATCAAATTACTTTATGTCTAATAAAAGTCCTCTTCCAAAAATGTGCTGTCTGTTTCCTTTCGTATGTGAAATGCTTTATGAACTCTTGAAAATGCAGGGTGAAAAATTGTATTGTTGATAAAAATGCCACATAAGTAGTGGAGACTGCTGCACTTATGAAGAATGAAAGAAACATTTTTTTTGAGTCAGAAAGCCTGGGGCAAATCAAAATCCTCTTGAAAACTTCAGTGGTAGTTTTGCTTGAGTGGAGTTTATAGACTCATGAGCTCTGCGAGTTGACAGGCACGCTCATATAATCTTTACGACATGCGCATGTTATTTAATAGGATGTTTGCAAACAAAATTCCCAGGCTGGAAAATCATTGTCTTAAATGGATCTGAGGTCCCAGCTTAGATCTAAATCCATCCTTTGCTGCTTTGAGAAATGTTCAAATCCTATGGAGGAAGTTTCCCTGTTTCTGTTGTGTACAAGGAGGAAAGGATATTAACAGCGGTCCCTAAGCATCTCACCTATTGTCTGGGATTTGGGGTCCAGGACAAACAACATTATGTCTCATGTCTACAATCTCTTCAGGTAAAGCTTAGCTATGATGTGTGACTTTCTTCATGCAGAAGAAGAGGAACATATGCATTCAGAAAACTAGTAAGAGGGATGGCAGTCTTCCTAAGGTCCCTCAATATATTTTTTGTAACAAATTCCCTTCTACTAAAAAAAAAATATAGTTGAATCAATTTAATAACATGTTCAATTGAAAAAAATTGTTAAGTGGAGGAAACCTTTTGGGTCCCAATTACTGTTAATTTGTAATCCGGTGAGGTCAAGTACCTGATTAAATATTTATATAGGAGAAAGGTCATAGTCTTTTGTGATCTTCTTTGCCCTGTGTTAATTCTCCGTCAGATGCAATGAGTTCTTTTTGGAGAACATTTTATCAGAGAAAGTAAGCCTTGCTCTTGGTCTCAGAAAAGGTAACTGTTGGGGTTTGATGTCAAACAGCTGAATTCAATCTCTTGCAGTTACATACATTTTTAGCTCAAGTTTTTCCAAAGCAATTTAGTGGTTTTCGATTTGTAAGGGTTTGAATGCTCATCTTGAGACCTTTGAAAGGCACTAGACTTTAAGGAAATGACGAGTACCTGATCTCTGGAAGTTGGGTCACTTGAAGGAGGTCTCTGCTGGACATGCGTATGTCATATGGAAGCATTCCAAAATCACTAGTCACATTTAAAAATCTTGCACTCAAAGGACAAAAAACTGTATTGTTTTATATCTATGGTAATTCATTTTGTAATTTAAAACCCCCAAAAGAGGCATGTCATATCAAGCTCAGCAATGTCAAATGAGGAAATATATACCTAGGTGTAACTCAGAAAACAACTGGAACCAACAGAGATTTGCCAGAATCTGCAGTTTGCCTGCTGTATGTATGGAGAGGCAAACCACTCTGTCTGTTCTTCCCGCTGGAGGGATGGGGCAGATGCAGCTCAGCCAAAGCCTCCCTTTGCTGTGGCACTGCATAGGGCAATACACTCACTGAAGTCAGGACATGAGGCCTTGGACATCCTATTGGGGTGAACCTAACATCTTCTAGGGAGTGGTTAGGCACCTCAGGTATTCTTTGGGGTTGTCTGCCTGCAAGTGGTGGCATTTGGCATCCTGATGTGCGACAGCTTCTGTGGAAAATGTGTTTTGTCATTCTCATATTAAAATGAATATCTCTTTCTGTAAACCATTTTTTTTTCTTTTGTGTGTGTGTGTTTGTCCATGTTTAGCTTGTGTCGTGGTTTAAACCCAGCCAGACAGCTCATTCAGTCACTTCCCCGCTTCTTGCCCTTCCCCTACTCCCAGAGGGATGGAGAGGAGAATCAAAAAGAATGCAACTCCCACAGGTTGAGATAAGAACAGTTTAGTAACTAAGGTATAACACAGATCACTACTGCTACCACCAATAATAACAATGATAAAGGAAATAACAAGGGAAGAGAATACATCACCTCACCACTAGCTGACCGATAACTCGCCCTCCCCCACCAGACCAAGCACTGACCCATACCTCCTCCAACCCCGCAGTCCCAGCCCTTCCAGGTCACTCCCAGTTACATCCCAGGCATGACGTGCTGTGGTATGGAATACCTCTTTGGTCAGTTTGGGTCAGGTGTCCTCTCTCTGCTTCCTCCTGGCTTCCCCTCCTCCCTGGCAGAACATGAGGCTCACAGAGTCCTTGGCCAGACCAAACATTTGAGCAGTAACTAAAAAGATCGGTGCTATCAGCACCGTTCCCAGGCTGAAAGTCAAGAACACAGCACTGCACCAGCTACTAAGAAGGAGAAAAAATGACTGCTACTGCTGAACCCAGGACAGCTTGATACATTTTCATTCTTTTTTAGTACAGATTAATTTTCTGAGTACCTCTCTGTTAATGCTATACACATATACATATACACACAATGTTACATTCAATCAAAAGGTTCTATACCAGGTAAATGTATGAGCTAACTTGGAAGCCACAGGAAGTATTTAAGGCAAATATGGTGCAGAAGGATGGCAACAAATATAGTTCTAGTTACCATAACCACTTACATGATGTATCATCCAGATAAAACCTGGGAGTATGAGACAGTTATGGGGTTTTGCATTTATTGTGCAGTTTTTTGCCTGGGGAAAATCTGCATGGAGTAATTCGTATGATCTGTAACATGCCTGCAATGACATGTGGTCAAGGGCATCACTCTTTTGCCTGTCCTATGCTAAGTGAGAGGGGAGCAGGACCCTGAATGCAGGGCACGCCCCTCCAGAAGTGTTCTACCTTCTACCATCTGGGTTCTCTGAACTTTCAGGACAACTTAAAGGTTATTTTCATTGCATTGGGTACCATTTAATTTTCTTTTAATTGTGGTCTTAATAATATTTTTGAGAATTTGGAGTATTTGGAGAAATTTCCCTACTGTGTGCATTTTCCTCACTGCCAGCCTTTGGTTTAGCTTACTTGGACAAAAAGCTGTCTTTCAGTCAGTTAATGTCTTATGTCAGTACAAGGAATTATAATAAAAATTACATTTTCTATTTAATTCTGTAATCTTTACACTGAAAACTTTAGATACTCTGTATTTTACAAAGTGTCAGTTTGTTCATAAAACTATGTTCTTTCTAAATGAAAAAATAAAAAAAAAGAAAGCAATCAGATATCTCATTATATTTCTTATGTTAAACAAATGATTACACAGAATACCCTAAATTCTGCTCCCAGTTACAGAAGTAAAAATCCAGTGAAACCAGTAAAACCAATTCACGGAATTCTGTGATGCTTTTCTGGGTTAATAGTATTGGAAAGCCCCAGCTGGGTAGAAGTTGGACTAGTTACTATGCTTTATTGTACCATAGCCCATATCTAGCCCATAATTACTTATTGGATGAATTAAAAGTCTTTGGCCAGTGGACACTGGGTAGTACTGGAGGAAAGATATGACTTCCACCTATTTACAGTATTTTTTTTCCTCCTTGTTGTGTGTAGTACACTATTAACACCCTGGAGACTGAAGGTGATGCAGACAAAGCATGTAGCTGTATCCTTAGGATGGTAGTATTCCTACTACACTGCCCTTTCATGAAGAATAATTGTAGAATTAACAGAGCATTTGCTGTCATAATGCTACACTTCTCCCTCGTTTGTCAGGTCTGAAATGTGTGCTCTTGGGAGTAGTGGTTATCTGTTATTCCCTGTTTATATGAGTGGAGTGGGATGCTGATGTCGTGGTTAGAATTTTCTCATCTGATATTACACTGTCAAACAACAATTAGTCAATCTAGGCTCCCATTTTACTCAGTGAGCAGAATCAAACACTTAAGAATTAGTTGGTTTTTTTTTTTAAATTTGAATGTTCTAGTGCAGAAAGAAAACTCTTGCTGTAAGAAATTGTATCTGTTCTTTTCCCAGAACATGTAGAGTTCAAGGCCAGGAAGTGATCATCTCGTCTAGCCTTCTGTATTATCACAGACCATTACATATCCCAAATTACACATATAGAATCCAAATAACTTGTACTTTGGTGAAATAATATCTTCAGAAAGACAACTAGTATTACATGGAAAAAAACAAGAAACGTAAAAAACCTACTATTTCTAGTGGTACAGAGTTCCCAAGCTTAATCACTGTCCTGCGGCATTTAAACCAGATATGTTTATTCTGAGCTGGATTGTTTGGCTTCAGCTTCTCAGCCTTTGGGTTCTTGCTATACTTCTAGAATTTTGCACAGTATTTGCTACCTGAGAAGGTGGTTATGTACTGAAATCTTGTAATCTCTCAGTCTTCCTTCAATAAAATAAATATACTGAGCTGCTGGAGTGTCTCATTGTAAAGCATTTTCTCTAGCTCTTGGGGTGCTTTCTTCATGTTTTCCATTTTCTCCATTTCCTTCTTAGAGTATGGATCCCACATCCACTCACCAATGTCATAAACCTCTCTCTTTTGTTCTTGCCTCCCATGTTTAAACATGCTGCTTTAAGACACTTTGAATTTCTGTTGAGCTGCAGTCACACTGGAGTTTATTTATTTTAATTTATGTGCAAATATTTCTGTGTAATATTCTGTAATTGCATGTTAAATTATGACCATAAAATTTCAGGGTAAGTGCCTGCTAGAGTATTCTATGTAACGTAAGAGGGCCAATAGTTTTCACTACACTCCCAGCAGAAAGGTCTTGAACACTGGATATGCAATGACATTTTTCCAAATCTATCAAATCTGGGTATTAACACACTGACAGACTCCTCCAGAGTGACACTAGCCAAATAATTTGACTTACCATGTTGCATTAGATTTTTGTGCATGTCAGCAGTCTGTGATGTGATGAGCCAAAACACTGAGGGAAACAGTGCTCTTCCAAAAATGACAATTTAAGCCCATTTTAATTTTGTTACTTCACTAAGCTTAAGGGTTGGCAGCTGAGAATCCAGCTCACCCCCTCAATAAGACTGCTGCTTTCAGCCAAAGAATCTGCAGTATGTTTTAATGGAGTAAATTAGTTACATAGTAAAGAACTTGATGGTTTTTGAAGCCGAAGTGAAGACTCCTTAGAAGAGAGCACACTTTCTAAAATAGAATATCACAAAGCGCATTCTTATTCTTAAGTGCAGAAAACGCCAGCTTGGATTCATCATTATGGCTGGTAAGCTGCATTTTCCTACTCGTATCCCAGCCCAATCCAAATAAGGATTTCCTTCTGTCTCCTTAGCCTTTTTTAACTCATGCAGTTTGGAAGAGAGAAATACAGCGCTTGCCCACTCGCTCATAACATCTGTGTTACTAGAACCAGATCAGGAGATACAGGAAGTCCTTGATCCAACAGAACCCTAAACTTGAAGAAAGCTTAGACGGTGAGCTGCTAGGGACAGGGCTGTTTTGCTGGTGTTCATACAGAGCCTTTCACAGTGGCATTCTTGCCCATGACAAAAAGCTCCCAGGTGCTCAAGTAATAAAACTGGAAAATATGTAAATACTCTCCTTGAAGATCCAGTGCTTTGACGGATCAGGGCCACAACTCAGTGGATGAATGATGTTGGCTCACAGCAGCTGAACAAGCCCTATTGTTTTAGGAAGCTGTCATCTTGTGCTCCAAATTCTAATCCTTCATTAAAAATAGCCTCTAGCATATAATTGCAAAAATAGCCTTTCCCACTTGGACTGACAGCAAATTGATGCCATGTTGCCTCTAGCTTCTGTAATAACTGGAGACAGCAGCTCAGAACGGCCTACATTCACTTGTTTCACTTCAATATCTTGTTGACTCTGAAGCCTAATGATGGCTCTCTCAGGGTTCATGCTATTATTTAACTTACTATCAAATATGCAAGAAACAAGAAGAAAAATGATCAACAGAGCTTAGTATATTTAGACCATTAAAACCCTAAAATGTGTGATAGTTGTTTTCCATGTGATCCTTCTTTCTCTCAAACATTATCCTCTGTTTCTTGCCAGGCAAAAGCCACTGTTTTCCTCACCATGATGAATTCTGTATTTCATAAAAAATGTATTTGTTACTATGGAGGGCATTGGCACTTGTTCTTAAACAATCACACTTTTTTGGTTCCTTTGTTTTTACACTCATAAAAACGTAACTTTGTGTAATTTCTAGTTTGCTATGTTTACAATAAGAAAAAATTCATGTTTGTTCAGAGAGTCTTGAGTTTAAGCTCTCTGGCTCATCTTCTAACTGGAAATGTGCATAGCATGCTCATGTGAGCTACTAACTATGTTCCCCATTTAATCTGTAGATGAAAGAGTTGTGGAATGAGCTGAGTAAAATAAATAAATAATTTAAAAAAGGATATCCAAGACAAAACCAACTGTACTGCAGCCAATTGAGACCTTTTTTTGTTTTTAACATCTGGTAAAAAACATCTGTGGCATTGGACTAAAGAGCAGGTGCAGAATTTAGGAACAAGGATATTTGGGATGCAGATGGACAATGTGTGTAAAGGGTTCAGGGGAAACTCTTAAAGATCTGGCAGTTAAAGTAACATATTCAAAGGTAGCCTAGGGAATTAAAGGATGATTTTTTTCATGAGGCTCAGTCTTAAATTTTTGGTGTCAAGTATGTGTGAATGAAGGGGAGATTTTGAAATCTGGAGAAGACCTAACATGGTCTAAAGAAAATATTTTGGAACACTTCAACTAAAGCCAGCTGCTAGTCCTATACAAATCTTTCATCTACCCAGAATCTTTTAGACATGCACAATTCCTTGTGAAAATGCACTTTTATAAACAAAGAATAGATGTGAGACGGTGAAAAGTTGTCATACAGTATGACAACAATTTGTTCTTTCTCTGTCATAGTTTGAAGATGAAGTGTGGTAAGAAGAAAATTGAATTAATGTTAGACTGTGAGGATATCTTTATTAACCACCTTTATTAGCCACCTTGAGGAATATACAAGAGAAACCATTCAAGTATGAAACTCTTAGTTTTTCTCTCCTGTGAAACCCTCCTGGTGTTTGTTAATTTGCTAAAGACATTGTAGAAAGCAGTCTTCTGTAACATGGCCAGTATCAGGGTTTGCATAAATCCTGCAGTGTCACAGGGTAACACATTCTAAGATATCTTCTGTAAACCTGAAAATGCCAGTTGATTTCAAAGGTGTGATAAGGAAGAAAGATTTTTTTTTTTTAATAAGATAAATGCTTTTTGCTGAGTAATTTTTGCCACTCAAAAATCCTGGTTACATGAGGCAAACAGAACATAATCTGAAAATTAAGTCAATTTTTCTATCACCTCTGCATGGCTCTGTAATAACAGATTTTTTCCCCTGATGCAGTAAAGCATGTTAACTTGAAATATTTCAGAGTATTCAAAATGTTTCCCTTTTTGCTGTAGTGGAAGTACAAGGAAAAAACCTAAGGATGCATCATAGATTAAAATACCGACTACCAAAGAACTCGTTTCATGTGGTTTACAGTTTATTTTGCCAAAGCACTTTTGTAAGATACTGGTATTCTTTTTTTCAGGTGGATTTTGAGTTGCCCTATTTATAATAATGTATGATTATTTTACTTATGAATTTCTGTTCACCAGGGTGATAATAAACATACCGTTTGCTTTCCTGCCTCTACAGAGCTGGAGGCGGGTTTTCACCTTGTCCTAGTTAGACCAGTCACTGATACAATGTAGAGGCAATCATTAAATACAGCTGCATAGTTTGCCTCACTCTCTCCTTCAAAATGTATCTGAGAGACCCTATGGTTTTAACCTTATCAGGCTCTTTTTTAGCAAGTAAAAAATGCCAGAGGAGATTGTCTATAAACATAATGACACTTTGAAAAATCAAGTTGTTTGCCTAAAGATGACTGACAAACTAAGTGTTAATTATCTAATCTAATGTAGCTTGGCTGATCTGTTTATCAGACAGAAATTTTGTATATCATGCATATCCTTTATTATTGTTGCATGTCAAACCGAGGTGGGATTTGCCTCAATTTTTGAAGACTTGTTTCAAAAGAATGTAGCTAAAGTTTGCAAGAGAATTATTTTTGTAATATTTCCCCACAAGGCTGGCTTGTCAGCCTTATCAAGGTGCTTTATGCTCTCGCTTATAATGTAATATTTAATACCTTTGTTTTTTGTATTTGGTTTCCTTGGTACCATTAGGGTAGAACAGGATAAAAAAAAAAGGCAGATACAAAAGCGCAAGTCTTGCTTTGGCAATTAATCCACCAAACTACACGCAACCAGCTGCATGAATAAAGAGTAGGGCCCCAATTCTGCAGATGCGCACCCACCAGAGCACTTCTCATCCTTCATGTGGGTAATTTCACCTATGTGTTTTCACTGAGCAAGAAAACAATTTCCATTTCATTGCGAGGGGAAGCACGGAATAGCACAAGTGAGGCTTAATGTGGCAATTTCTTCCCTTAACACCCTAAGGCATTTGAAGGGGTATGTGAGGTGTGTATGCCTAAGAGAATCAGCCAAACAATTCCAAATGCGTGGGGGCTCTGGTTTTGGCTTATTGTAGCATTTAGCAACCTGCTCAAGTAACTTCAAAAATAACATTTCACTTCTGTGCTGCTTGGAGATGTTGGATTTTGCCCTATCCTGAGTTTTTGGATTCCTAAATGTAGTGCAGACTTCAGGGGGCCTTATCAGACCCAGTGTTACCAAAAGCTAAGAGATTCCTGTTCCCAGAATACGAGGAATTAAAATAGAATTTTTTCAGGTTATATCCTGTTTATTTTCAACTTTAGTGAGGAGTCTTAATCCTGAATTTATAGGAGGTGAATTCAGATTACCACCTCTGGTAACACTAAAATGCAGGCCTTCCCTCTCCATGCTCTTTCCCATTGTCAGTCCACTGAAGCTTCACTGAGTCTCAGCTGCATCCTCCATTAATTGGAGAATGTGCTTCACTTGGTCTTTGCCAACTCCTTCATTTTTCCTTCTTCTGAAACTTCTGAATCTAGCCCAATAATGCTGCTCTGAAAAGACATTCCAGTCCTATTTCAATCTCCTACTTATTTATTTTCTGCTCAGTTTTCCTTGTCCTCTATTTCTTCAGTTCATCCCCATGGGAAAGTGTTAAGGGACTCCTCTTTCATTTTTTCAACCTCATTTTTATTCTCTGGTCACTTCCCACCACAATGGTCATCTCTACTAGAAGCAACATCTCTTGAGAGGAAAAAAGAGACAGGCCTTTTAAATAACTCAGTCCTTGTTATGAAGAAGTGGGAGATGACAGCCATTTTCAGACACAGTCCTTGAAGAAAAGCCAGGCATTCTGTGTTGATTTCAAAGCCCTTTGTTACCAGTGAACATTTTTTGTATTTTTTACATTCCCAAATGCCAGCCCTCTTTGCAGCATTCTGCATCAAATCCAAACAGTGTTTTGAAATGCCATTAATTTTTGATAAATTAACGCAGATATATTGATATGGCTGTGAATCTTTGTACAGCACGTAAATCTTTTCATTAGTTTAACTGCTGCCACATTTTCTGAGTCCACTTGAACATTTTCTCATAGGTCCTAGAGAACTAATTTCATCCAACCAAAGCTGGCACACGCTGCCTCTGGGTTTAGGTTTACTTGCTCTGGCTTTCGGAGTGGATGGCTGTTTTCATGAGTGGATGGATCATTTTCAACTCCAAGAATCAAGTGGTACTGAATTTGTTATGAATGCGAGATGTGATACTTTAGCAATGATGGGTGCTATGGCAAATTTAAAATACAGTAACTATCCACTGACACTTCAGGGTAAAAAACAGGTAGAAAACACACATTTTACCTTCAACTCCCGTCAAAGAGAATAGTGCTGAGTACATAACATCCACTTAAGCTTCTCTTCGCTTACAGAAATATTCCTGGATCTTATTTTTATTGTTTAAAACAGAGCTCAGCTCATGAGGCCACGTATGCTGTGAGATTTCTTCACTCAGTAAGCTTTGGCATTTAAGTCTCACAAATTACGTGCGCTCATTAGCCACGTTCTCATAGGTACTAAGCACCTGAAAACTGCAGGTGCTAAGTTACTAAACAGCCCTGAAAACTGAGTTGCAAGACGCAGACAATTATTTTTCTTACCAGCACTTGTTTCACTAAGCAGTGTTTCTGGCCACATATGCTCTGCAAAGGAAACTTTTGTAGCATTTGCAATATTGTTTCAGAAATGGTTTTATGATTTGTGGCTTCCAGAAAAACATATTCCAATAAAACAGCTTTGACACTTGCTTCACCTGGTTACTCAAAATATTAACATCTCTTTTGAGTGAAGGTATGGCATGTGCATTGAGGACATAGTAATCTTGGGCATTTCCTCTTTCATCACAGACAATTGACACAGAAATTGTTCCAGCTAATTTCTTTTTTCCCCCGGCAACATGGTAATCAAAGACTTTAGGGAGATACTCAGTACGCAACCACTGAGATGTTGGCATGACCCCAGGAGATTTTAGGTTTGCTTCAAGGTAGTAATACAGACTTGGGTTATCAAGATCACTGAGTGCCACATTAACACATGTAAATGCTCCCACCATATATAAAAAAAGGGTTCACTGAATTGTTTTGGTCCTAAGCGGTTACCTGTTACACAGCAACAAAATCAGCTTTCCCCTTGCTATGTGCCTGTGGCTCCAGGATGGCCAATAGCATGCAGGATTTCCTCTCATCCAGGACAGCAGTGCTGCCACACCATGTGGGCAAACACCACCACCAGAAACATCAAACAGCATTTTGTGGGGAAAAGACCAAAGCCATTTGGAAATGTTTCTTTATTTTGTGCCTGCTTTTGTTTGCCTCAGTCCAGTGGCTTTGGTTTTAAGGCATGTCGTTTTCTTAGGCACCTGACAAACCTGAGGGTGACTGACCCTTTTGGAAATGGGAAAAAGAGAGAAAAACAAGAGCTTCTCCTGTTTTCCCCTTCTTCCCACCTAACAAAGAGTACTTTAAGAGTCTGTAGGGGTGCTGGTGTTACATATTGTACTTTTCACAGAGTTGGGGGTGTCTCTCCTCCCTGAAAGTCCATGTCTGTTTCTTGGCAGTGTCAATAAGGTGCTTCCTTTGCTTGGTGGAGGAAAGAGCTCTGGTGAAGGCCTGAAGTAGTTTCTCTTCAAGAGGCCTCCTTCCTCATGTTCTCCCTCGGCATTTTCCCCTCTGCTCCCCAGGGTTGTAAAGGGACGAAGGGAACCCAAGAGTAGTATGGGTCCTGGCTGTCCAGAGGCACCCAGGTGTAGCAGCAGGTCTGGGGAGAGCTGGGCCCATGAAGCAGCATGAGTGGTGGCTTCTGGTACCTTTCCTGACAGCATCAACCTTCTGGGTCAGTACAGATACACAAAAAGGGGGCTTATAAGGGGTAAAACACTGGGTGCAGTGTTGCTGCTGGGTAGCCCTGAAAAGTGAGCAAGGGTCCCGCCTGGTTTTGGAAGGTGTCACCTAAAGTGAGAGACCATCCCCTTCCTGGGGCCTGGCAGTGCTGCTAGTGGAACCCACTGGGGTGGGCAGTGGCCAGTGACTGGAGGGGAAGTGGTGAGGAAGGCAGAGAGATGGGATGCGAGGCGGGGCAAGGTGAGCTCCTTGGTTAATTCTGTCTCTGGTTAGAATCATCTGGCTAATGTAAATGCTGGATGAGTGAACACTTCCAGATTTCATTAGGATTTGAGGGTTAGCTAAATATGCCCTTCTAGAAAAAAAAAAAAAAAAAAAGGAAAAGTTTTCTCACTTTTTTGATACAGTACTTCTGTTATGATTTTAATAATTTCGAGGACACTGTGGAAGACTGTACTAAGCTGTTGCAGTGTCAATTACACAGAGCTATATTTTTGTGCTCATTATTATTCTTGGATGTCTCTAATTTACATTTAAATGTACTGACTAATTTTGATTCAATCATGTCAAAAATGATAGGTCATGTGTGGGAGGAGATGACAGTCCTACCATCAGGAATTGCCAGAATGTGAATTCCTCGGGGCAATGATTTAATGCCCAAGTCAAGCAGTGCTGTCAGAATTGGAGGCCAAATTATGACACATTATGCTGTACTATGGACTTGCACATACAATACGTATGAAAAAAGTGACTGAGATTGGAGTTATTAAACTATGCTTTAACCGCTGCTACATTTTGCTTCTCGCTCCCACTCTCTCTCCCCCCTGCTGTTTTTTTTTTCTCTTGCTCACTGCATTTGTTCAGAGGTACTAATAATGGTACAGAAATCTCTTCTGTAACAGCCAACATCCCAAGCCATCCTGAACAGGAGCCTGTGATTAAAGCGGGTGATAAAATAATGGCACTTGATATACATTTCTGCTTAGCCTTTCTTTAAATCATTTACATTTTTTTAGCAAGCTATGTCAGCTAGATGTTCTGTGGAAGGGCAGGGCCTATTCATTCCATCGTGCTTTATTCCCAGGATGTTTTGGGTTTTTTTAAGACAGGAATGCACTGTCTCTGGATAAACCTGCTGAATAACCTTCAGCAGTTCCCAAGCAATCCATGGGTACTGATTTGCATATTGGATAACTCATCCTAATTATTGCATCCTATTTGCCATTTTATAGCTTAAGGGGATTTATCTGTCAGAAGTGAGCTTTTCTGGTTTTTGTTGTTTTTTTTTTTAAGAAATGTTTGGTTTTTCTACCTGGCCTTTTAATACTGAGGGAGAAGCTGCAGAGCTGTTTACAATGTAGTCCTAAAATAATGCCATAAGATACTTACTATGATATAATTGATAGCTGAGTTGAAATAAGGGGGGGATTGACTCTAAAGAATGACTTCCAAAAAATCCCTTGAGATTTCAAATCATTTGTGTGAGAAGTTGTGCTAATAGATTTTATTGGCACAGGAGTGCACGATTTTTATGGTACACATCTCAGTTTTGGAATGTTTATGTGACATCTTTAGTGGTTTTTTGAGGTATTGGAGAGGAGCAAAAGGGACATTTTTGTGTACTGTAACAAATAAAACAATTTAAGCATTGCTTCAGATCCAAGCTCTAAGAAAACCAGCTGACATTTAAACCTATAAGCTGAGAATGGGCACTGGGAGGAAGGGCCATTGCTTAATTTGGAAAATTCAGCAATGAATTCCAATTCATCCAATTTCCAATGAATCAGAAAAAAAAATCTGGTGATTATCAGCAGATTTTGGATTTTCTGGATGAAATGCAGTGACATTTTCAGAAGTGGTTTGGAATCCTGCATATAAACCTTGAGGCTTAATGTTCACAGAGCTCCAAATCCTGAGAAGTAAGTCTCTTCCCAAGCAGATCTGTCTTGCTGCAGACATGTGGCTTGTGTTGTCCTTTCCTTACCTCCCTGGGATCATTGAAATTCATGGTGTCTCAACCTTCTCAGTCAGGCTGCGGCCGAGTGCCAGCTTGGGGACTGTCTCCATGTGACTGTGGCCTTTCATAGTTCCAAATACCAGACCATGCACTGGATATGTAAGAGGTTTCCAAATGGCTTTTGTGCTCAGTGTGCTGTCTTAACAACTGCTTCTGATCTCCTTTGAGGCCATGGGAAAAAAGGCAGCAGGATAGATGGACTGCATGGGCCAGATTTGCCAGTTGGATTGATCAACCTAATTTACATCATTGCAATGAAGTGACAATTGTTGTTGCACTAGGAGGAGAGTGTGTTACACTTACTGTCACAGAGGTGAGATGAGTGCCCAATGTGCTAAACAGCAGAGGAGGGTCCCTCTGACTTCTGGGAGAGTTCTCAGACAGTTGGGACGGTTCCCAAAGTCTCAGGATTTTTGATGTGGTTGTTGATGTCTGTGCCAGAGCTGCAGTGCTGGATGCTCCAAAGGGTAGTACAGACAGCAGTAGAGATGAAAAATCCAATCAAGTTCTTGTTTCCCAGGGGCCACTTTGGGGAAAGAGGAGCAGAATTTGTCAAGACTTGGAAGGAAATGAGTGAGATGTTGTACGGATTGGATCGGATGTTGAGATTGTAAGAGGCAACAAGGAGAGACTACAGATCTGATTTCACTTCTGCAGGCACGCAATCGAAATTCCTCCTTGCATTGACATGGAGTAGAAATGGTCTGCAGCCAACTGGATTTCATACTTCAGTTTGCATTTCCCTGAATGTAGAGAGTTCCTATCGCTGATAATTAAACTTCAAAGCTAACACTCTATTAAATGAATAAAGCTATTATTTCAGTCTGTTTGGCCACAGAGTAGTTGGTTGACATAGTGAAGGCATTAAAGAGGGCTATAAACTTCACTGTTTTTCAAACAAAAGCAGTGTTTTAGAAAACACAGCAAAATCATCAGATATACCTTAATCTCACGACATGTGCAGATTTTTTTTTGTGTGCCTGAATGTCTTTTTTCAGTGCTTCAGAGAAACATGAACTAAACCAATTTTCCTGGCTTCTGCTGGTTATGGGCTAGGACTAGCGTGGGTATGGGCATGGGCAAAGCCAAGACTAGCAGCCTTATTTTGATTGCAGAGGGAAAGTAAACAGCTGACAGGGACCATACCTGGAAAGGTATTTTAACCTTGTAGTTCAGGCACAGATTCCCAAAGATAGAAAGAAGGGAAGCTTACTGAGTAAAACAGAAAGTCATAGCTCAGTAAGCTATCTTGCCATTTTGCCACTACCTGAAATAAGCATATTTTTATATCAGAGCCATGTAAGCTTGCTCAGTCTTGTACAAAGTGATTTTTGGAATTCTATTTAAGGTCTTACATAAAAAAGCCAATTTCTTCTTTTGGATTTTTGATCTCTAGAAACCAGTGATATATTTTATATGGAACTGTGTCATTCCATTTTTGCCGATCAGCTTAATCCCATTGATTCCTGATTTTACAGTTTTTCAAAACCAAATTTGCTCTATTTCACAGGACAAAGTAAGATTCTTAAGTAAGCCAATCACTGGCTCACCTAACAGTCTTGTTCTTTCAGGATCAGAGTAGAGGTAGAGAAGGAGCCAGGCTAGACCCAGAGATGCTGTTTGAATAGCCTGCAGCTTTATTAACACATCTGGGAACTATCCAGCAATAACTTGTACGAAACAGATCATTCTTCCTTCCATAATCCACTCCACCTGTTGGAAGGCTGCCATCAGGATGGCTGGCCAGTGTGGCCATTCTGACATGTTTTCTGGCCTTACTGTAGTCAGTTGAGCTGTGAGAAATGATCAGGTAACAACCTCATGCAGCAACTTCTCTGGACCCCTGACCCCTCTATCTCCTTGCCAGTTCCTGTTTGCCAGCCTGTTAGATCTGTGATCTGCCTGCTCCATGCTTGACATTTTGCAAGTTCTAAAATATTGAACATAATTTTCCAAGCTCCTTTCTGTGTTCCTGAACTGCTGACATGACTTTCCTCAACTTGTCCCATCTGTGAGCCCTGGCCAAATGGAAAGGAGGGGAAGAAATTTTCCCTGGCCTGGAAAAAGATGACTTTCATTGAACATGCCTTCCCTAAGCTTTGTCTTCTCAAATGCACTGTAGGCTAGTACCAACACACACCTGGGTATTTTTCTCCACCTGCACATCTGTGAATTTGTTTTGTGCAAGACCAGAAGATGGCTGGATTACCTCTACCATGCAGTAGCATCTCATTGTCTTCTCCCTTCTTTTCTGTCTTGCTAGGTTAAACTAGCTGGGCTGGCACGAAACTCTGTTGTGCATCAATATAAAACGGTATTTGATTTATTCATGGCCTCTGACATGCACATGGTTGGTTTCTTCCACTTTAGGCATTTAAAAGTCCATATGGTCTATATTAGTGATTGAGCCTCTCTCCACAGTCAGTTGAGAGAGAGAAACATGTTCACAAGGCAAATGCTACAATCTTGGTGACATGTTTGGTTGGCATGCATGGTGTTGTATCCCTGATGTGCACTGGGTCAGACTGGCTAGATAAAGGTTGAGTAACACTGATTTGCTGAAGAATAAAAACAACTTTTATTGTTTACAGAACAATAAAAACAACTAACTTAGTGAATTTTTCCTTAGGGAATTTTTCCATCCTGCCAGCTGGACCAGCCTAGAACTTCTCACCTAAACTTCTCTACAAGACTATGTATATTAAAAATAGCTGTGAAACACAGACATTGACAGGTGCTTAGAAAGACATTCCATGCTGAATAAGAAGGGCATTTCTGACATACTTGGCCCTTTCCTTTCCTGGAATTCCTATGCAGTACGATAGAAATAATTCTTAGTGGTAGAATAATTTTTCAGCTATGGAGACTTAAAACTTAGAGGATACAGGTTTTTGTGAATCTTGCAAGTTATTTTTTGAAACCTCAGGATTACCTCAAAATAGCCTGAACTTCCAGAAGTTCTGTAACCTGACCTATAGGTACATTTTCAGTGGCATTATCCATGAAACAGATCCTGACTCACCAGGAAAGATTTTCTCTTAGCATCCCTCATCGTGTTTCCTCTCTTCTTCCAATAGTTACCAGCCGCTGTTATCAGCCAGTGTTTTCCGTGCTGGCAACTGACCCAGAGTGCCCTTTGCTGAAAGACAGAGGAAGAGTAAGAAGGATAGTTTCGCAGAGAGAGCTCAGAGCTGTCTTTGTTTTCTTTTCACAGTGTGCTAAGTCTCTAAGGAGGGAGGTGAATCTGTTCCCAAGGAAGTCTAATCCTCAAAAACTTAGAGGAAATGTGAAAAAGGAAGAATACTAACCAACAGAAAAGCTACGCTTGTATGTGGGAGTAGGAGGATAGTGGAGAAGCCAGCTGCTGCTGGAAAGGGGAGTTTGTGAAATGGCTTGCACAGAAAGAGCGGCTTTTAGGAAAAGACTTGGAGGATGGGGAATGTTAGCTGATGGCAAAAGGGGGTGGAAGGACAGCACATCTAAATCCTTGGTGGAGGACAGGTTCACTGTTTATTCAGTACTTTTCTTCTTTCCCTACCCATGTGGTGTGGAAAATCTATTGTCACTGGTGTATAAAAGCATTCCAAATTAAAGTTCATTATGAGCAAAGGGGGAAAAACGCAGATGTGAATATATGCGCTAATTAAATTGAACGGTCCAGCTACATCCTGGCACTGGTGCTTCTGAAGATTGGAATACAAAAAATATTTCTTCAAAGTTATGTATTTCTATACAGAAATCTTTCCTGTTTGGCATTATGGTAGGATGAGTTTATTATTCAGATTCCAACAAATGCTGCTTTCCAGATGTGACTTCACTAGTCACTCCAAGCTATTAAACTCTCAGTGCCCTCGGAGTTGACACATATTTGACATATAAACACCATTACACAAATAAAATAGAAATTCCTCAGAAAACTGATCTAATAACATTGGAGTGATAAACCTTTAATGTTTGTTGAGAATAATATGAATTACCAACAGCAAGTAACAGACTTGGAAACTATATTAGCAGGACAATGCCTGTGGTGTAAAGAAACACAAACAACCACAGCAAACAAAATACTGTGGCTGGAATTTGATTTGGAGAACTGTTCTGGTGAGTAACTATATAAGGCTTTTCATGTGCATTGGTTTTATGTGAGTGATGGCCACATCTCCTTGTTTTGAATAATTGGTAATTAAAGAAAGGGCTTCAAAATAGTTGATACAATTTACTGGCTTAAGGTGGATTCTGTTGGTTTCAGTCATGAACACGAGATTGTGAGGGCTTGCTTCCTATGGCTCACTCAGGGAGAATGGGGAACAGATTTAACACTTTCAGCTTGCTTTCTTCCTGTTCTGCTTACACCTTTGTATGAAATGAGTAATGCTTTTGTTTCTTTTGCCTGACTTTGCTGAATGATTTACATTCAGGAAAAATGGTTCCCTGTGGAAATAACAGTTATTAATTTCCAGTACCACGGCTAAAATAGCTTTGATACCATCAAGATAAAGAATAGTGTGGTTAGAATCACTGTGGTATAGCATTCACTATGACTTTTTTAAATGTTAATTTGGTCTCTTAATTTGACCTCCTGTTAGGCACTTTATGAAACAAAGATAAAAATGGAAAGGGTAATGCATTAATGCTTAATCCACTTAATGAAATAGGATTTCCTTTGTGATTCCATATAAATTAGGGTATAACTGTGACTTTTTATATTTTCCCTGACCTAATAATAGAGATGAAATTAATTCTCAGCTGTAAATCCTTGAGGTTAATTTTGAAATGGTCACTTTAGCCCTGTGGATTACTATGTTTTACTATTTTCCAAGAGACTCAGATTGTATTTTTACTTTGTGCTGTTTTCTACTTACTGTAGTTGTTTCCCTCCTGTGTCTGATACCCTACAGATGTGAAGAATTCTGTGGGTTGATATATGCCAGGGGTAAGGTTAATAATGTTAAACATTGCTCACACAGGACTGTTTTGAGGTGGGTTGCACAGGTCACTATGTTATTTCACTTCTTTTATTTTCCTAAGTCATGGCAAATGATTAAAAAATGGAGGGAGAAGAGAAGCTTTGGGTTCTGCAGTTCTTCCTCTTCCAGCCCCACAGAGAATAAATAATTCACACCTGAACATCTTTTAGTTTTCACGGCTTACTATAAGCCATCCAGGTTTGAAGGCTATGCCCTGTGGGTATTAGCCATTGCCCCCTGAAGTGACTCTTTCCATGGTGCCTGTATGATTACTGGCATTGCTGCTGACATATTGTGGATTGAACCAATGATGTCAAAAGCGTGAATGGCTACAGCTTGAGCTAAACCTCTCTCACCCTGGGTGGTCATTGATTCGTGGAGTCTGCTTAGGAGAAAGGCCAGTAGCACACACACTACCAAGCCTTCATATTCAAGGACCTGTAGAGCATTAAACAGTGTTAATCTTTCCTCATCAAATCCATGCATTGCAGAGCAAAACAAGCAGACAGCAAATTGGTATCAGGGCAGCCAGACTTTACAAGTCAGGGGTGCCATTCAAAAGGAATCAGAGGTACTTGACGTATCTATTTGAGTGCTGTATTACATGTGTTTTGCTGATGAGTTCATGAGGACTTGGTGGAGTCAATTACACTGTGGGCTGATTAAGATTTCTTCACAACTGTTCAGCACTCTTGCAGCCCTGTGAAAACACTGGAATTAGTCCTCATTTGTAGGCATGTGAGGTCAGAATTGGCTCACTCCACCACCACAGGCTACAGGCAGCTGCTTTTAACACAAACATTCTTCCCCCTACTGCCAGTTGACTTGACTTGTACCAACTCTGTATACGGTTTTGGTTGAGTAATAAATCCCCAGTTACTTAGTACAGTGTTCTGCCTCTTCTTTTACTTCAGCAGGATTTTTCCATTAGTGTACAACCTTGTATTAACTTGGGACCAAGTAATATTCCATGTGTACTGATTTTAGTCCATTAAAATATTACACATTTTATATTTTTAATAGCAACCACAGGAAATTCAATTCCTTCTTTCTTTGAGTTTCATTATTCCAATATCAGAAACCATATGTGGGTTTGTACTCTGTTGTTTGTTGTAACGTGGCTGAAAAATAATATAAAATTGGGACTCAATTGGACTAAACGCTTGGCAGACAAGCTGCATCTGGCTTAAAGAAAGGCCAAACATCTTCTTTTCTGAAGACTGTGAGCCCTTGAGAGTGGTAAATTGAAAAGTATTTAGAAAAATTGTTGAGCTGATTAGGTAAGAAAGACTATCAATCAACCATGTGTTTTGGGGCCTGATTCTGAGGTTACTTGCCTTGGTATAAAAAGCATCAGTAGCTACACTGAAGTCGGTGGCATTAACACGGTATAAAGCCTATCAGTGTGAGATCAAGCTCTGGTCAGTTATTTGGAGTTAAGAGGTTTGCAGTCCAAGATCTGCAGTTCCTACCTTTTGAAGTGTAATGACTCAGTGCACCAGGCCCAAACAGCTGTATATGCTCTGCTGGGAAAAATATGCTTCTGGCCATTTAATGATTAGATGAAGAAATTGGGAAGGAGTTAGTTTCACCTTGTAGGCTGCCTGAAAGACAGGAGAGCTCACAGGAGGCAAGCAAACTCTGCTGGTTTGGCCCACTCAGTGACAGCTGGATGAAGCAAGGTTTGGCACATCTAAAGTGGGGCATTGGCCCCACTTTACATCATCCCTTGAGGTGTCCTGTGCTCACAGAGGATCTCCCTGTGCTTTGGTAAATGTGGCAGCAAAGCCCTGCAAATGCCAGGTGTCACTATCCAAGTGAAGAGGATAGGCAGGGAGCAAGGAGAAGAGACAAAGAGAGGGACAGGCCCTGATGCATTAAGGTATTAGAGTAACATAAAAGGAGGAGGAAAAAAAGGAAATAAGTACTTTGTAAAGTGTAATTTCCTAATTTTGATGTGTTGTGTAAATTAAATACGAATTTCCATTGCCTGGAACCTCAGCTGACTTCATCAAATATCAATCCAACAGGAATCATTAGGGAGAGTGGAAAATTTAAGTGTTCTCCCTCTCTGTATAACATGCACATCCCTTTAACCCTGGGTGTGTCATTTCAGTTGCATGTGCAGCAAGCATACAGACAGAAGTGTGGCTGGGGCAAGAACTAAGCAGGCTGTTTCATTTCAGGAACATTAACTTCTTGCTTTCCGTGATGGCAGAGCATTCCCAGGCCTGCCTCAATGTTTCTGCGTGCTCCTGGCATTCAGGGTAAATATCCTGAAGCTGCTTAAAATTAAACAAGTGAAAGTACTTAGTGCTTGTATATGGTAATTCCCATCTGTGGAATGCAGTCACGCTTTTGTGAGGGAGAAGATGAGGCACGGAAAAATAAAGTATTCTGCATGCAGTGAAATAAGTAAGTTGGTAGTAGAGCCTGGAAAAAGGAAATTGGATCTTCCGATTGCCAGCCCATTTCCTCCACAGCATGAATTCTTGGTATGGGCATTGATACCAACATTTGTATTTCTATTTCAGGGTGTTTTTGTTTTTTTTTCCAATGAATATTTATCTACATATGGTTGGGGGAGGAGAATAAGTGTAACCCTCATCTTCCCCAGGGTGCTGCCTTTAACCATTCATGGGTACATTAAAGAGGAAGACTGAAGATTTGTGTGTCAGTAAGTTAATGGATTTCTTCATCACCCACTTGGGTTTCAAACTATTCCACTCAAAACTGATCATTTGCAACAAACATGCCAGCTCTGAAGGCTGTAAATTCTGAATGTTAATTCAGTAAGTGGTGATCCAAAAGGAAAACAAGGAATTAAATGGTAAATGACCAAGCAGAAGAGAGGACAAAAAAACTCCGAGTTCAAGTCTAAATGAACAATAGATTGTTGCCTGTTCTGTGACACCACATATAGAGTTTCTAGATCTGTTTCTCTTGATTGCAATCATGTACTTAGATTGTGTCAATTATAATTTTGGAAGAAATCAAACAAACAGACAATCATTTCTTTCAGTGGATAAGAGAAAAAAAGAGAATCTTATAGAATCATAGAACCATAGAATAGTTAGGGTTGGAAAGGACCTTAAGATCATCTAGTTCCAACCCCCCTGCCATGGGCAGGGACATCTCGCACTAAACCATCTCACCCAAGGCTCCATCCGACCTGGCCTTGAACACCTCCAGGGATGGAGCATTCACAACTTCCTTGGGCAACGTATTCCAGTGCCTCACCACCCTCACAGTAAAGAACTTCTTCCCTATATGTAACCTAAACTTCCCTTAAGTTTGAACCCATTACCCTATATTATCAGATATAGAAAAACTTTGGGTGATTAAGACCCAGTAAGCCTAATTTTCTTTACAGTGAATACAAACGATTGCCATGTTTTCCACTTCTGAGGTTTCAGGAAGTGGAAGATATTTGATTCTTTTTGCTTTGTTTGTAACTCACAACTAAGTTGTAACTCACAACTAAGTTGTAACTTTGTTTGTAACTCACAACTAAGCTAACTAAGTTTTGTTTACGCTTGCAATGATGCATATCAGGGCTGCACTCATGTGCAGCAAAAGTCAAAAGCTGCAGAAAGTCTGGGTCATTTTGTGTTTTGAGAAGTAACATGCTGTACCAAGTAATAAAATGCCATAAAATGGGATGCACACTCCACCTCTAAAGCACTTTGTGAGACTGGCAAAACAAAGAAATTCCCATGCTAGCAAGTTGGTTTTTGGATCTCTTCTGCAAAGCTGAACCCTTGGAAAAGGGGTATACTCAAAGACCATAGACCATCTGCTGAAGTTGCTGCTTGGGAAACTGCAGCTTACTTTACTGACTTTTTTTCAGCTAGAAAATTATTACCTTCTTAAACTACCTGGTGAAAATAAAGTTTATGTTGCTGGAATCAGGTAACTGAGATCGATAATAGTAGGGTGAATATAAGCTGTTTTTGTGTAAGTTGGCTTTGTAGACAGATGAGGCATGTAAGGAAAACAAAAGGCAGGGAATTTTCTTGAAATGCAGGTGTTTAAAGGTTTGCTAGACCTCAGCCTGGGTATCTAGGAAGTTTTAAGGAAGGTCAGTTGCTTACAAAGCCAAGTGATTTTTGTCGAGTATATAAAGGGTGGCCAAGTCCTGAAGTAGTGTCCTTGCTTGGCAATGGTGCATTAAAATGATCCTTCCTGGGTTTGAAGCTAGAAGTTGTAATGAACATTAATTGCAAGCACTCTTGCATGCTTTGGCTCCAATTTAGTCTCCATCTAAATTAGCTAGAAATCTATGGGCTTGATTTATTGCATTTGCAACAGTCGCACTAAAGGAAGGTAATTCCTTCTGAAAATGCCACATGCAGGCAGGAACAGGAAACCAATTAGGAATCAGTGGATGATAAATGGGCATTTTTACCAGCAGTTTACTTAATATCCCCATTAAATAAGCCTCTTTGCATTTATCATTTCATTCTCCAAGTCTATAAGGTCCTTTAATTGCTGCCTAAATGAGCCCTGTGTTTCAGTCCAAATTTAATCTTGGATGGGGAGAGAGATATCCTTTCCAATGCTTGCCTGCCCAGCTGCCAAGAACTGTCAGAAATGATCACATAACTTTGCACATTTCTCACAGTCTCATTGGAGAAACATAAGATTGACAGAAACAAAAAAACCACAGTCCATATTTTTGCTTTAAATTGTGAACTATATTGCGAGCAGCCCTTTTCTTCAATTGCATTTCCTGTATTTTTATTTTTTTTTAAGTTGCACTAAAAATAGATGGAAGTTGTAATGTTGCCCTGTGCTTTTTCGTTTTGGAAAGTTACCTTCAGTGGAAGTAGATGTGTGGCAGAACTAATGAAGTGTTACAGAGTTTGTGCAGCAAACAATTACAGGCTGGCTGTGGCTGGGTGGATTGGTGGCTGAACATGTGATTTCTGGGTGGAACATGGCATCTCCAGGCTAATGGCAGTCAAAAAATTATAAAGAATCACATCAACCTGCCTTTTAATTGTTTTTTTTTTTTTCTCCTGTAATGCTCAGATTTGGAGGTCTAGGGTTTGGGCTCTTGTGGTTTTATTGATCCTGTTATTTTGAAGGTCTTCTTCTGAGCTTGGAGCGTAAGCAGATGTTTGCAGCATATGTAGAATTAATGGGTCAGCCCCCAAACATCGTTTTGGAAGGGAACATTCCCAGACATTTAGAGTCAACCGATTCCTGAACTGCAGTGGACTTTCACCTGGGTGGTCCAGATGTCAGACCTCATGCCAAAAGTACAAAGCCTAATCACCACTGCTCTCAACCTCACACATTTCTGAAAAATTTGCAGCAACAGGCCCAGAGGAGGAATATTACCCAAATATCTACTGCTGATTAATCTTCCTCCTGTCAAAAGCATACACATCTGCCTTGGTACAAAGAGCAACACAATGCAGGTGCTGTTAACTTGCCCTTCATACAGATCCTTCAGCTTCTAATTTAAAATATCAAGCAAGGTGGAGTCTAGTGTTAATGGTAGAGAACTTTGATGTCAGTGGAAAATCTAGGACTGAGTCCCTCAAATCTAGTATTAAACAATGGCAAGTGTTATAATAATCTGTAAAATAGAAGTGCGACTGAATCGCTTGTTTAACTTGTTTTCTAATACCATAAGCAACAAATATGACAATACAAAACAAGAAAGAAATATAGCTTTTGTGGAGCTCTGACCACAGGCATGGGGTTATAAACTATTTGCTTTATATATGTGCTTGCCTGCTATTTTTCTTCCTAAAAAAAAATAAAAATCAGAGCACATATATAATAACAACATGGGAAACATTACCTGCACCTCAAAAATATTTTTCTCTTAATTCATTGAAAGGTGGTTGGGTATGGACACTGTTGTGTATTCAAAACCATAGAAAAAAATCATAAACAAAGGAAATTGTATTCTGTTGAAGAAGGGAAATGATTGATGGGCTCCAGGGTGTGCTAATATAAGATTTGTCTTATTTTACTGTCTCCATTAAAGATTCAAAGGTGAGAGTAAGCAGGAAGTTATTTACATTCAGAGATGATACTCAGCTGTCATCCTATGCCATCCCAAATCTGCCACTTTTGAGCATTTTTGTCTTAATATTTTCTTTAAATCATTTGTCATCACAGGGCGTCTGGGGAAAACCCGACCTGAAACCTAATATTTCAGATAATGAAGATGAGATTACTGCATAAGAAAGGCTGTACCAAGCTGGACCAAACACCCATTTATTCCAAGTTCTGTCTCAGAAGTGGCCAACTGCAGGTGCCTAGGGAAGAGTGTAAAACCGGACAAGCATTTAGGGGTGCTTTCATAGAATGGAATGGAATGGAATGGTTAGGATTGGAAAGGACCTTAAGATCATCTAGTTCCAACCCCCTTGCCACAGGCAGGGACACCTCACACTAAACCATCTTACCAAAGGCTTTGTCCAACCTGGCCTTGAACACTGCCAGGGATGAAAAATTCACAACTTCCCTGGGCAACCCATTCCAGTGCCAAAACCACCCTAACAGGCACATTCTCTAAGGCTCTGCCTTCACCTGCACTGCTCATGTTCAGCTTCCTGACTAAGGAAGCAGAGGTGTCCAAAGATGAGGTATCTGTCCAAATTAATATATTCAGCACCTGAGAGGCTGGTCAGGACTACATGTTAGCTTCTTCAGCTTCTAAGAACTAGCAGGTACAGTTTTCACTTTTCAAAAAGCTGCTAAGAAAATCAAGTCAACAAAATCCAGCCATTCTAAGGAAGGAGAGAGGGGCCCAATTCTCTGATCATGGCTGGCTTAGAGGCCAGAAGGAGTTGGAATAAATTTTCAGCATGATATGATGATGTTGCTGTGTGTGATCCTGAGAATTTAACAGAACCATTTATATAATCTGTAAGAAGTGGGGAGGAAAGTGTTGAGGTCGCAAAATCTGCAAAATTATTTAGGTTAGTCCAGATGAAATGAGACTGTGAGGAACTCTGGTGGGACTTAACAAAGCTAGGGGGCTGGGGAACATGATGTCAGATGAAATTCAGTGCTGAAAATACACGGTAATACATATTAGAAGTAATAATTTTATCTACATTCTTCACATAGCTGGGTTCTAACTGAGCTGCAGCCACTGCAGATGAGAGTTTGGCTGTTGTTGGACAAATCAGTGATCAACAATGATGAAAAAAGCAAGAAAAAAATTTAAATCAGGGACTAGAGAACACTGAAAATATTGGATCATCATCAAATAATTATAACTGAACATATGGAGCATAAGTAGGAGGGGCAACAGATAGAAGTAATGAAAATTATTAAAGGCATTGCATGAACTCTGTATCTGGGGAGAATTAAAAGATTACAGTGTGAGAGGATAATTAAGAGGGAGGGTGATGAAAGTATATAAAATGATGAAGGACATAAAATAGATATATCGTGGGTTATTATTTATCCTTTTTCCTAATGGTAAAAATAGGGCTACCAAGTGAAAGCCCAGAATAGGGCTAACAGAGTTCAAATATCTGTCAGTCCTTTTTAAAATTAATTAAGAGCTGTCAACAAAATTTATATGCTAACAAGGTACAATCTCCAAGCGTCTTTATTGAGTAATTTTTTTGCTTCTCTCCTCCCCTTTTGCACTGAATGAAGCTATAAAAAAGTAAAAAGACAGCTAATCCTTAGCTGGGTAAATATAATGTCTTTATGAATAATATGAATAATAGCTAAATATTGCTCCCCAAGCAGGCTTTGGCAGAAATGCATTAACCTGGCTTCCTACTAGCCAGTTTTAACGTATCTCTTTACCATGCTATTTCCCTCTTTCACATCAGTTGAATCTACTTAAGGTTTGTGGTTGGGTGATGGCATAGTGTCAGAGCTGAGATGTGTTTGGGTAAGCATGGACAGCAGACTCACAGGAGGGATTATCTTATCCTGGGTTGAGGCTCCGCCATCCACAGCTCTCTAGTGATTTCAGCTCATGAAGGAGTGATCCATATACACCTAAAATACTATCTGTAGACACTGCATAACTTACCAATGCTACTCCTTGAAACTTGATGTTATAGAGGCAATAACATTATTACTGAAAAATGTAGACATGTATTGATACAAAGATCCATTTATGGGTAGAAAGGTCTGTTATTATACAACAAGGGAGGGAATCTTGTTTTCTTGACCATATTATTGACAATCATCCATTAAAAAGTTCAAAAACGTTTCATTAGCAATCTGAAACTACCAACTCGAGAACTGACTTTGGTCCATAAGTCCTAAACAAGAACCATACAAAGGGATATAGCCACTGGTTAGTGGAATAAAACTTCCTGCAGTGGGTTTACACTGTCCAAACATTCCTCTAAGCTGGCGACTTTTAGGACATCTTTTCAGACAGATCAGGTAGTGCAATGTCATAAAAACAGGGGCTAAAAATTGCACCTGCTTATCTTATGTAGAAAGAGCATAGAGAAAAAAAAGCTCACCTTGGTTTACTTCTGTGCTATAGTAACAAAGGTAAGGACATGACCCTCTTCGAGTGTGGGTTTGTGGTGTGTGTGTGCGCGAACATGTGTGCTTTGTGGCATGGCTGAGTCTGCTAAACTTCATTCCTCATGCCTAATCTTGGCCCTTTCCCTTTCTCGCAGCAGCACGTCTGTGCAAAGGTGGCTGGCTGTCCATACAGCCCTGTGGAGGGGCATTCTGCAAAGCAAGCTGCTGTACAGGAGCACTCAGAAGTGACAGGGATACTCAGGTCCCAGAAAGAGAAACCATGTAAGACTCTTTCTTGCACACAAGAAGGATGAGAGGGGGGCATATAGCCAGACGCCTAGGCTACAGCTGTACAACAACTTGATGGCTTTGTAGGAGAAATCTCCACATTTTGGTCTGTGGTGTCCCCACTTTCCCTCCTTGTTCAAGCTCTGAGAAGGAAAAACACTTACTCCCTCAAAAAATTAGCCATTATACTGCACTACTGTTGGCACCCATAGATCTAAGTGTACTTTGTACTCTTATCCCTGTTTTACAGATGAGATACCTCAGGTGCAAAGAGCCCAGCACTGCTAGCAGGCTACTGGCAGAACCAAGAATAAAAGCCTGGTCTATGGCTCGACATCTCGCCTTTGCAGCTTTGCAAAAGCTGAATTTTAAGGCCACTTGGGTAATGCTTGTGTCTTCCTATTTGTCCTGTAGAACACACGTCTCTCCTGATTAAAAAATCATAAGGAAATGGCCTGCCAGAATAGGGTGAATTCTGTGCAAAGACTCTGCCTATCATTGCTTGGATTTTCTTTTTTTTTGACAGTTTAGCTGTTATACTGATGTTGGGCAGTGAACTATGAAAATACAGAAAGGAGGAGGAAAAAAAAAATGAACTATTTTGTGCATATCCTAAATATCTCTGTGACTTAACAGTCTGTATGTGCCCTCATGAAAATCTGCACACTGCATAAAACAAAGTGCTGAACATCTTTGAAAATTCAGGCTGTACCAGCAGAAACACAAATAAGAGAAAAGAATAGTCTTTACATCCAGGGTGACATTAGGAGTTAAGAGTGGATATGTGTTTGTGTCTGGGTTTCAGTCCTAAATTTAGGGCTGAATCCAAACAATGTAACCTCAGAAAAGTGGTGAATAATATAAAAAATTCCTTTCCAGTAGAGTATTTTTGCCTTTGAGAAAGTGGCTGTCATTAATTTGCAATAACACAAACTGCCACTCTTAAATTTTCCAGGATAATAATCTGGCTAAAGACATGGAATGAGAAAACCATTTCTTGCACACCTTTCTGGAAACCAGTGTCTGCAACCTGATCAAACCATTCAGCAGTGAATGCCTTCACTGTGTTCATGCTGCATAGACTTCTGGTTTTGGAAGGGTTTGGTATATTTTCACAACCATGCCACCTTTTCATTAAGCACCTGTTATTTTTAAAATTATCAACTGATTCTCAGTTGCCGATACAATTGTGGGTTTATGCAGTCAATCAGAACATACAGCCACTGCCTTTCTCCCCTGTATAAATAAAGTTTGCTCAGTCTTGCTGTAAGGTTTTCTGGTGTCAGGAAACAGAATGTGCTGAGTCGCCGCAGGGTTGTGTCATGACATTCTGCTTCAGAGAAGTGCTGAGATAGAAGCAGAAGGCTTTGGGGTCAAGGACAATTAATCAGATCTGTTTGCCCAAAGATATAATTGCTGTTCTTGGCCAGGACATAGAAATAGTGGCTGTAGAGCAGTGCAGTGGAGCTCTGAGGTTTAGCATGATAGGGTCCATCCATGGAAAGTTCATGAAACATGATTATCTAAGACGGTTGTATATTATGGAGTACTATGCAAAAAATACTTGGTGCAGAACGATCCTTTTTTATTATTACTTTCCTTGTGGATTGTGTGAAAATACAAAATGCTGGCATTTCCCAGTTAATTTGATACAGTAAAAAACTAAGGAGATTAATTAAAAAATCGTAACTCATACAGCATATGCCTAGGTTGGGCTTTGGTCTCTGTTGTCTTGGAAGTGCTTCAAATTATATAGTGCCTTACCTTCAATCCTCTGTGTTCAATGCAAATTGAGATGATATGGAACTTTTGCGTTGCAGCTCAAGGTTGAGTTCTAGGTTGGGTTCAAGGTTACAGTCAGCAAGTCTTTCATGTGAGATACTGTATCTCATCATACTCTTTCTCATTCCTGTGCCTGAAAATCTTATCACACATGTAATCCCTTAATTATAGATCAAGATGCAACAATTAATTTATCATGTTAGCCATTGTACTTTTGTCCATTGACATAGAACGATTAATATTGGAGGACAAGAGAGTAAACTGAGATTGCCCATAAACCATTATTCTTCCCTAGCATGGCAGAGGTGGCAAGAAGGAAGTGTGGAGAGCGTTGTATCAGCAGTCCTCATTACAGTCTTTTGTATCTTGCCTATTAAGCTTCTGCAGCAAATCCATGATGACTCAGGAATGTCATGGTTGTCACTGTGCTGCACACCATGGCCACTCAGAGCTGGGTGGCAGTAGCAGAAATGAGATTCAGTCCTTCTGTTCTTACAGTCCAGGTTTCTCTCACTTGGGAAACTAGTAATCATGTGGGGCTTACAGAACAGATAGATGTGTCAAGTCTGTCTAGTAGAGACTGGTAAGTACTGGAAGAACGAAAATAATTTTACTGTGAAACCTCCCAACTTATCAACCAGTTGGGAAATCTGACTGATAGGTGAGGTTTGGGAATAAATTTATATCTTCGCTAGTTTGGATAAAAAAGTGATTTTTACCGCTCCCTTTCCAGACCAGGAATAATGCAGTTTATGAATATCCACTATAATATTATTATTCTAATTAATTCTAAAACTGGTGACTTGGTCGATGGGCTGAGTTTTCTGTCATATCCAGCTTCAATACTTCATAACTTTTGTTATGCTGCTGCTTCTCAGAAGTAGTGGCTTTCAAGGAAGGCAGTACTCTTTCCCCTATTGGTGGATAGAGGACCTGGCATGAAGCCAAGAAGGGAGACAGTCACCAGGCTTGCAGATATCTTGTATCAAAATGGAACTAGAAGATTGCCAATAGTCAATCCCTCAAGCAGGGCTGAGATCAGAAAGATGTATTGGAGAAGAAAGTGAGACCATATCTTTAGGTTGTGTAAGAGCTGACATTATGAAGACAGCTCACTGAGCTGTCATTCAATCATGCTCAGAGGAAAGATCTACCAAAAGCTTTGTTAGATGTGCTTCTCATAAACTCTAAATTCGACTATGTTGTCTTAGCTCCTTTTATTGTTTTCTTTGAAAATATGCAAAGCTGCACTTTTTCTGTTTCTTGTTCTTTCCTAGTTAAGTTTGAAGTTAACAGCAGCCAGATGGAAGCTGGCATGCTAAGGAGAGTAGTTTGTAATGAACTATGTGGCCTTGCATCTCTTAGCTGCTGATTTATAACCACCTTTGGACATAGGCAAGCAAAAGTATCATAGAATCATAGAATCATAGAATGGTTAGGGTTGGAAAGAACCTTTAGATCATCTAGTTCCAACCCCCCTGCCATGGGCAGGGACACCTCACACTAAACCATCTCAACCCAAAGCTTCGTCCAACCTGGTCTTGTCGCTGTTAGTGTTATAACATCTCTGTTCTGGGGGGAATTATGGGGTGTGACATTGTGTTTGTGAAGTTTCCTCTAGATTTGTCTGAGAGCTTAAATCTTAGTGGAAGGGGTCCATGTGGAGTTACTGTCAAGGCCAGCATGAAGAAATAGGCAGTGCCCCTCATACAGAGAACGCTGACAACAGACATATCAAATGAACTGGTACCTTTAAAACGTACTGGGGCTAATAAAAAGGCAGGCTTTAAGTTTGCCACTAGATTACCTCTAAATGCTGTGCTTCTCTCCCTCTGATGTCCGCTGCTATTATTCTATTTTATTGTTTTATGGAATAGAAGTGAAAGGATTAGAGGGCAGAGAGAACATTCCTGTAAAGTTGCTTTGTGATCCATAGAGCTACCTCACAGAGGTAGAGAGAAGGTTGTTGAGTGTTTTTTTTCAGATGCTTTAAAAGGTTGTAAATTCACTTCCTTAAAAGTGTTGTTTAGGCCCTATATTTGCTGACATGTGTGTACATACACCCATGATTACAGAATGACTGTGGGCTCGTGCAGTAAATTTTTCCTGAAGCATTTTAAGAAGACATCCTTATAATGCAGTCCTTGCTGGGAAATAATGGCATTTGACTCCTACCTAAAGGTTTTTTTTTGTCTGGGTTTTCTGCTCGCTCTCTTTCTCTGAGAATCAGATCCTCAGCAGTAAGGGATTAAAGTCTCATGCTGTAACATTCATCCTTCTTGCTGAATGAATAACATGATTAAGGTATATGGGGAAGTGGAGTGACAGTAGCAAGTTCCATAGGTACAAACCCCCTCAGGGGTTGTGCTGCAATATACAATGATTTATTTGGCAGCTATTTGCATGCAACAAATGCTTGTGAACATTTCTCTGGAACTCTGGTCAATTTCCATGATGGAAGAAGCAGAAGAAGGCTCATCTGAGAGAGGAGCAGCATTTCTTCCTATCACTACACGAACAGTTCAAAACAGGAGCAGGGTTGAGTGAGGGACTACCCTGTTCTGCATGAGTTTTGTGTCCCATAGAACAAATAATACACTGAGTCCTGTACACCATGGTGTGGTAACAACAGCAAACAACACACAAGGTATTACAGACGAGTCACTTGTGATCAGGTGTCCCAGGCTAACTTGTGTCCAGCCAGGACACTGCAAGGCCTTACTGCTCCAGAGTGAAAATGTTTTAGCTTTTTTGTTTTTCTGGGAGCTTGCTGTTGGCTGAAGGCCTACTTTGCAAAATCGACTTATGAATTGTAATTTCTCTTTCAAAGGCTTGCACTTTTCCCTTAGGGCTCATCACCTCACAGATTTGGCTGTGTGCATTTTTTCAGCATGCCTGTTAGAGAATAGAGCGTACCTGTCCTCATTTTGCAGAAAGGGAATGAAGACACTGAAACATTGAAAGCTACAAAGGGACAAAATCTATGAAAGGACCAAAGTTTCCAAGTGGGGCTTTGGTATCTTGGTCCAAAACCTAGATTCATAAAAATTCTTCTCAGCTACTGCTTTAAGTGTGCGGTTGCCTAAATTTTTGACATTTGGATTTTTCACAAACCTGAATTCTGTTTCTGGGCATTCACAGAGGCACCACAGCTGTGACTGTCCGAGCAGCTCAGAATCTGTTTCATGCTTCAGCTTTCTTTGGATCCAAAAATGAGGTGCTCCGTTTTCTTGTCTGAGGGGGTCAATCCAATAGATGTTCTCCAAACATACCAACTTGATTAGGTTCTGCACAATATGTAGTTGCCATATTCCCCTCCATCTTCTCATCCCCCTCCCCTCAGCCTGGGGGCTAAGTATTTGTCTTGGCTGAATGAGAAACCTGAGATCCGCTCAATACCTAAAGCCATTCCAAGCCATATCTTTGATGCATAATGGAACAGCTTCCAAGAGGGACTGAAACTGGTCTTCTCTCGGCAGGATAGCCTAGAGAGAGAAGGTGAAAACCACCTGTGATGTAAGGCTCATGAATCCCATCAGGTAGAAGATAATAAGCCCAGTCCTCCCAGCTCATGTTGCCAAAATTCTAGGGGAATTATGACACAAAGCAACGACCTGCTCTCAGAATTTGAATTAAAAGTTTTAAATAACTGCCCTGGGGAGAACATTCAGGGTTCTGAATCTCCTGGTGCTGCTGGTGAGGAGCCTGAAGCACAGAGAAGCATCTCCATCTGGGGACACCCGCATATGTCCTAAAACCTGCAGAGCTGCCTCAGCGTGGTAATGTGCTGGAGTTGTTCTGGTCCTCTTTGTATGAGCAATATTATAATATTAGAAGAGCTAATCAGGCAGCACTTTGAACAGATTCAATGCTATGCTGCGAACCTCTGGCTAGGGGGCAGCAACAATGAAAGTCTGGTCCAAGAGCTTTTTATCACCAGGCAAGGCAAAGTTTATCCTCTGCTCCTGGAGATATGCGGCCAAATTTATGCTTTGATTAAAATCAGTTTATCAATCAGATTATCAATAAGGAGATAAAGCTAAACTGTCGCAGATAACTTCAAGATGCAGCCTGTGGGCCAAACTATGTTCTCTGGTGGATTTTCTGTCTTCATGTGCTTTGACCAGTTTTCTATTTGTGTTGTTTGAGTTGCCTTTTGCATGACTTCTTGTACTTTCCCTACCTGCTGCATGCAGAAGCCAGATGGCTACTAATATATGTGTTCTGATTTAAAGACTGAAAAGATAATCCACAGCTAAAATAATATGTGTTTAATCAACTGTCCATAGGGGTATGGATTTTTCTCTTTTCTTCTATTTCTTTGAATGCCTGGATATGAAATTGCCTGGGAGACCAGAAAGATGAGTTTTGGTCTCTTGTGCAATTAAAAAAAAAAATCTGTCTAAATGTTTTGGAGGCAGAAGCTTGGTCTGATCTCTCGGGTAAATACAATGTGTTTTAAAACTAAACATAAAAGATATACTAAAAAGCATTTTAAAGGAGAAGCCTGAATGTACTAACAAGAGTTGGCAAGAATCAGGAAGGCCTGTGTGCTGCTGTCTTGCGTAGTGATCAAAATGCTCTAACTATGGTTAAACTTCCTTTGCTCAACACCATCATTTCACTTGCCTTGAAAGAGCTGCAAGTGCTTGAATAAGCTATCAGAACATTGGTTTTAACAGAGTCTCAAAGTGCCTCACTACACTGCAACGCAGAGTTGCTTGCAGCTTTTTCACTGACTTCTCTGACGAACCACAGTGTTCTCCTCTGACAGCCTGGAGTGACAGTGTGATAGGGCAGTGAGCTGGGAGAAGCTGTGCTGGCATGATAGGAGAAACAATGAGCAAGCACAGTCATACTGCTGCTTGACCAACAGAGTTTCACCCGTTTGTGGTTTGTATTTACACACTTTAGTGCCTGAATTTTTTTTTTTAAACCTTTCTGGAAAGATGAATTGATTTTGTTTCTTCTTTGTTTGTTTGTTTGTTTGGGTTTTATTTTCCATGTCCTCCAGAATAACTACCTGAATGATTGATCTGCTGGAAAAACTGTTATTTAAACACATTTGCTTTGCCTGCATATCTGTATTTCTTTCCTGTTACAGGCTGAATGGATACTGTCAAACACACTCAACTGAATTTTCCTTTAAAACAACTGACTGTGCTCTCTTATGAATGTCAGTGGACTTTCATTATGAACTGGTTTTACATTCAAAGCTTTGGCTTAACTATATTTTGCTTTTTTGCTATCCTTTTAGGAACAGACATGAAGCTTTTATATTAATGTGACAATTTGAGGAAAACCATCCACTTTAAGAATTATTTTTTATATTGGGAATTGCTACCTCTATATACATTAAACTGAATACTCCATTTTGAATACAGGGGCTTGTCTGCATTTTCTGCAGTATTTTGCTTCTATGGAAATGCTACAGAACAATGTTAAGACTGGAATAAATGAGCAGAAACTGGGCATGAATGTTTTGTGGCTGGAAATTAGAGTAGATTTTCTATCTATTACAGCAGTGAGGTTATGGAACAAACTTCCCATAGCCGTGGTAAGCCCAAAATATACATACACATACGTATGTACATATGCAATTTATTTATTTATTTATTTATTTTTGACTTTGAACCTGAGAAGTTTCTGAAGGAGGTTCATGAAAGGATTTGTATGAATAGTCCTTGTAAGAGCAAGGGATTGCATTCTCAACCTAAAAGTCCTTTCCAGTGTTACGTTCCTAAAACCTGATTGCCTTTGGAACCCTACAACAACTTTGTGTTTGGCTCAGTTAACATGTGTTCCTGAACAGGGAAGAGGTTTGGAAAAAGCAGAAAGGTTGTGTTTCAGATTCTGCAATGCCTCTGGGGCTGGTGTTTATTTGAATCTAAAGCATATGGGTTCTTATTATGGATACTAATAGAGGTGTCACAGGTAGGAACCTGTGTGTTCAAGAAATGTACTCCAAAGATGTTGAGGGAAGAGTAAGCACTGGAGGCACACAGACCCCTGAGAACTTAATAGTACACAGAGCCCAAGACTGTAAGTGGGCTTAAACTCTAGCTGGATGGCTGCCCAACAAGAAGTCCAGCCAGCTTTACAATATTTAAAAAATATGGTTATGAAATGAGGGAAATTTTTGCTTATTGTTTATCTGTATATCTGTATTTTTCCCCTGCTACAGGCCATTTGAAACACAGCTTGTTTACAATATCCTCTTTCAAAGCAAGACTTCATTTGTTAGTGTGTCTGCTAAGGCAAAAGGGTTGAATGGTTCTGCGGGGACTTGCTGCCATGTGCTCTCACCATGGCCCCGTGGCTCTCCACCCATAGACCAAAGAAGATCACAGGCTGTGCTGTAGCATTTCCCCACAAGCCTAAGCCTGGCATTCACAAACCTTTCTGCCATTTAAGTGGATGGGTGCTGAAACTATTATGCTGTTCCTAGCAGGAAGATAAACTACAAGGTCTGTAAGTTTGACTGAGTGAACTCTTTGGGTGTATATCACTAGGCAGATACTGTGGATGGGGCTGCTGCCTCATCAGTCAGGGCTATTTACAAACGTCTGCTATGACTGTCACTGTCCTCCCTGCATCTAACCTCAAAATCCTGAGTATCTATTTCTTGGCAGTGATAAAATGTCTTTGATATTAGCCACAAAGTTAGGCACATCAGCCAGGTGGGTGACTAAGTTTGCACCTTCTGACATCGCCTACTATGCCTTTCCCTTTCTGCATTGCAAATGTTTTTGGTCACTATTTCCAACACTTAAGAAGTAAAGACACAACCATGGCACTTCTCTCTAGGGCTGCTTTAGCTACTGAAGTAATTTTGGCTCTAAATTGTTTAAGGAAGGAATGTGTTGTCTCCTATGCAGAATTGTTACTCTGTGAATGTGTGGTGTGTGGGGATCCGTATGATTCTTGGATTGCTGCAGACCATGTGTCATACTGTCATAATTGATTTAACCTCACTAAGCATAACTGAGAACACCTGTTTTCTCTGAGTGATATTTTTTCTTCACATATGTCACAGCTATTCTCATTATTTACAGTGTATTTTTAGACCTCATATTTAATCGTGGCCTAAAAGTGCAAAAGTCTCTTTTCCATAAGAAAAAAATTAAAAATATTTTTCATTATCTTGTTTTTTTAAATAATTGTATCATGTTTTTGACAGCTAAATAAATGGATTTTATTAAACAGGATTATGGGCTGAGATTATTTAGTATTCCTTTTTTATTATGTAGTGTAGCCTCTGCTGGGAGCTGTGAGTTTCTTTTCTTCATTTCCAACATTGATTCTTGCATTAGACGGTTACATTGAATAATTAATATACTTCCCGTGACTGATGATTTGCATGGGCTGAATATTAGGTTATCAATCATGACCCACTTGTTCTAATGTAATCATATTGAAAACATGTCAAAAGCTGTTTACCCAACAATGACAACAGGAGCTGTGATATTGAAGGTGCCTGATACACTACAGCAGGAAATATCCTGGTTGAACATTCATAATGCAGAGATTATGAGTTCCTCAAATTGATGTAACAAAAGCCTGGAGCCCTTGGTGAGAGTTATCAGCTCCAATAAGAAAAGCCCTTTTTTCAGCTAGAAAACTGTACTGATTTTTTTGTCTTTTATCAGCTGCCTAGTGACTTTTTGAGCCTACAGTGTAAAGTAATTATGTTCTGTGCTGCATGGCATAAAGAAAGTGGAAAAAAAAAAACAAAAACCAAGAAGAAAGTGATTTATATTTTTGAGAAAAAGGAACACCACTGCCTGTATCTGTTGTTACTGGAAGGGGAGAGCATCATTAAGGTCTTGCAGTAGCTCACTTTCACTGGATTACCACAAACACCAAAAAAGTGGGGTTTGCTTCTGGGGGAAACATTAAAGCAGAGCACCACAATTTAACGGTCAGCATATAATATACATTTAACTTGCAGTGTACTTCTTAGCTCATAGATGTTTCTGCAAACCATACTGGTTCTATTTCACTAACCTGTTACTCTTTACCTTGGCCAGCTGCAATGACTCTCAGGTTTAGTTTTGCATATTCATTTTTCTTTCCTTTTGCCTGTGACAAGTCAGATGAACAGTGGCATTATATTGAAGTTCAGCTCCACAGATTCATACAGATGGAAATGCTCTCTGTGATCACAGCAGAATCACTCACTTAAGACAAAGCTGTTTGAGGTGAAGTCTAAAGCACTGGGCTTCATAACTCCAAGCAATAAAGTAAAGCCACTTCCTTCAATCTCTACCTGGCTTCCACTCTGAACTGTAGAGTACATGGGTTTTCCAGACTCCTTTGTTCACAAAAGATCATGCAGTGGTGCTTTTCATGGCAATTGGCAATGCTTTACTCCTCATATCACCTTTTGGCTTTGAGTCCTCGAAAGTATGGCTTCTTCCAACTCCTTCTTGCTCTTGGTGTTAGGCAACTCAGTTGGTGGATGTAGACCAAAATCAGAGTATTCATCAAGATTAAGAACATAACAGGGTTTTTTTTTTTCCAAATGTGAGGACCCTTTTAGTCCTAGCTAGCCTTCAAGACATATATTAATGGAATTCATACTGGTGTGGTCTCCGAATAGCTGGAATGCTTGACAGTCATAAAGAAAGACACTGAGAAATTTAAAAGCTCAGGAAACAAAGCCCTACAGTTTGACTCTCCTCTTTCTTCCTTTAGCCAATATTTTAGTCTGTTCCTCAAAAAGAGGAAAAGTGCGTAGGAGCTATGTAGTCTAAGTGATACAACTCAGCAGGAGGGGTAATCTCCTGGGATATCACCACAGTTGAAGGCCAAGTGTTTCAATTACTTAATATATGACAACATTAGTCTTGTTATGTCTCACAGTGATTAAAACAGAGAACAAGTATGTTCATTGTTATAGGAAAAAGGATTCCTAAAATAATTTGTAATAACAAACCCACAGAAATCTGGAACCAGAGAAAGTGTAGCTGCAAAAGACCTAGTCATCTAGTTTCTCTGCCAGTGCAGTATTTCAGTATGCATTTTTAGTATACTGTTAGTGTAATAAGGTTACTTAGAAAACTATGCCCAACCTGTTGGATTTGAACATAACCACAGTGATTCATGCTTTTTGTGATTTCTTGGCTTGAATCTCCATACTTAATTCAAAGGGCCTCAAACACTGGTGGTTCTACAACCATGGGGAAACTAGGCAAATTAATTAGATTGTAAGAAAAGCTAAGACATTTCTTAGCTTCAGTAAACTATGTCTTCTTCAATTACTTTTTATACCACTACATAGTTCCAGAATTGCCAGCTCAAGTCACTGAGGAGAATTGTGTTAGTTTTCTCCAAATTTCTTGTTATAAACTGTTTTCAAAATGAGGGAATACATAAAGAGTATGCTCTAAGTTTTCTTTATTCAGCTGATGGTTTTTAAAGGTTTTATTGCCCATTAGTAATCTTTCTTCCAAAGCCAAGAGAGTTTGCAACCTTTTATTATTTCTAAAGTAGAAGCAGGGGCTGTCCATTTGTTGAAATGATTCCAGGAAAGGCACCTCCAGAAAGACTCCCCATATCTGAGGCTGACAATAGAAGAGTTAATAAAGGTAACACTGAAATTTCTCTCTCTCACAGGTGAGAGATCAGTCAAATATTTGTGTTATTTGTTGTGCCACAGCTTCTTCTCTTGACTGTATCATTTTAGGTTTTTGCCTACCACACCTTATATGTGAAGCAGGCCAGATGAAAAGCCCTGTATATAAAAGAGGAGCAAAAAAACTGCCCATCTTGTAAAGCACTGACTGTTTTACAAATCTTTCCTTCAGGAAAAGCAGTTCTGCTTTCTGAATCACCATTCTTACATTTTTTTAATTAACATTTTTTTGGTTATTGCCCCAAGACTAAAAGCCCACTAGTTTTCAGTTGTTTAGTTTCTCAGCCAGTAGTAGAATTTTCCTTGGAAAGAAGCAGCATTTTATGGAAACCGTCAGCAAGCTGTTTTTCTATGGAAAATATTTGAGTAGCCCTCCTTTGTGTACGTAGCTATAAAAATATTAGGGCAAGATGTGCTTAAGTGGGCGGCACAATTGTTTCAGCACACAGCACCCATCTCTGCATTTTGCTGCCAAAAGCAAATTACTCTAGCTAGCTATTTAACATAATAGCACATAGCAGGTGTTGAGCCATATCTTCAAACAAACAAAAAACCAGGCAATGACTAATTTACTGGAAGGAGTCGTATAACCAAAATTTTCTTCTTCCAACCCACAACACTTGAATTCCACACGAAAACAAATCTGCCATCCTCCAATAGAGAGCCTGTGTATACGGGATACAAATCTGTCTAAGCAACCAGAAACATATCTGATACTGTGCTTGGAAAAGATCAAAATAGGCATGGACTTCTGAGGCGAGATGTGAAACACATCTCTGACTGAACATTCCTCAATATACCGCAATTATAAATAAGTACAAACAAAGTCCATTCCCTGCTGACTCTGAATGGAAAAGAGCTGGAGAGAAGAAGAAAAAATTGTCTGTATATGTTTTCTTTATAATTTTGGAATGCATTCAGACTTCACACCGGGCAGCAGAGAGAGAGAAACAGAGGACGCCTTCCTCATACGCATCTCACGCTTGGAAAGAGCATGGATTTTCTCGTCAGCATTGTCCACAATGGTCTCTTGACCCTGACAACAGGAGGTTTTTAGGTCTATGTTTATGAAGAGGAAAGGATTATTTTGCAGGTGGAGAAATGAGGGGTAGTTTAACAGGGCAAGAGGCAATTTGTCACCTTGTATTTTGCAAAGGTGACACCACAGATCCTGGCCAGCGGGAAGGTGGACATCACTGATGACCCTTTACCTGCTGCTGTGTTTCCTTGAATTGCTGCGGAGCCTGCAGCACCGCATCCCTGTGCCTGTCAGAAGACTGATCGCGCATGAGGTTCCTGAAGCACGTGACAGACACTTTATAATTGATGTCACTGACACCAGCCTAAGGTGACAGAGTTGTCTTATTCTTGGCATCCTCACAATTCCTGTTGCTGTCCGCGGATACTTCTCATAGCTACTGTAAATGCTGTAATCACTGCAGAGGGGGTGACAGGATATTTCTGTGTTATTTTGTTAACTTCTCCTGTGAACATCAGGAAATAAAGCTGGGTGTTGTGCGGCACTTGGCAATTTTTTTTTTTTTTGCTGGAGATTTATTATTTTTTTTATATTGTTTTCCCCCCTTCCCATTTCCCTCCCCTGCCAGGATTTCAGCGGCAATATTAGGAAGAATGCATCTGTCAGCTTCAAACCCTGACTTCTTTTATTTTTTTCTTTTTGTAGAGCTGTCCCAAAGCATACCTGGGAGCTGGGAATATTTTAAAAAAGGCAAGCAGAGCATAAGGTTTCTGGCCTTGCCGGTAACATGAACACCCGCTGAAGCAAGGGAAGAGGAGGCTCATTAGGTGTCTCCAACTCCTGCTGTCTTTGCTATTTTTGGGCAGCTGTCATGGCACAGGGTGATCTGCCCGACCTTGACGTTCAGTGTAGCATCTCAATGCCAACCCATCGTACCTTTCCCCCTCTTGCACCCAGTGACAGGGGAGAGAAGTAGCCACCGCTGCCATTATGCTGCTGGATCAGACAGCCAATTAAGCAAGCAGGGGCTGGATGTGCCCAGGTGAGGGCTCGGGTGGTCAGGGGGAAACAGGGTGTGCAGAGCCATTGCCTCAGAGCACCCTGTAAATCTTCCTCTCCACCTCTGCCTCATCTCTGGGAACTGCCAGGAAGAGCCTCTAAGCTGCCTGTAGCTTTAACGGCACGACACAGGGGAGCAGGCGTCTCCCAGGATTAATTAATGGGCATCCCAAGAACACATTCTCATTATAGCTATAGCGCTAGGGTTTTTCCTCATTTTGCACAACATCAAACGTATTAGATGGTGTGCGGGTAGAGGAGGGGAGGAGCGGGGAAGCTGCGGTCAGAGGGAAGCAATATGGACTGGGAGATTGAATCTGACCCTGCCAGAGCCTGTCACAGGACTTAATATTGCATTTATTTAAACTGGATTTCCTCTGGTATAACGCGGCTGACTTTGGGGGAATGAGCCTTGCTTTCCAGGGGTGTGCTGGTCCCTCAGGGAATGAAATGCCACTGATAATAAAGAGCTTGCGCTGACATCCTCTGCCATGATTTTTATTTGTTTGTAGCTGCTCATTCTTTGTTAAAGCACAGAACCGGAGAGGCACGTGTGTTTTGTTTCTCTCATGTGATTTTCCCCACCAGTCAGCATGGCTTATGCTCAATTAATTCCATCAATATAGGGTGTTCCCCCCAGCCTCATCTGCACTTGTGTAGCGTGACAGGCAGTTGTGAATATACCACTAACTGTGTCCAGACAAAGGCGTGAGGAGGCTCCATGAGGGGTCTATTAACTCCACAGACAGACTGCGGCTTCAGCTGAGGCACAGCCCCTTTGCAGGAGGTTTTTCTTATTTGGTGAAACACTTGGTAAAACGTGTTTCCTCCCTCCTGGTGAATTAACCACCACTCGGATGTTGGCAAGCCATGGCACTGCTGTCTGAACCACGTCCTACCAAACACTAGGGTAGCTGGATGCTGTTCTTCAGTGCTCATGAGCATGTACGAAACAGAACCTCCCTGCTCCAAAGAACTCTGGGGCTCACACCACGCAGTAGAGCAGCACAGGTGATCAACTCCAGCTGAGTGTTTCGGTAAAGAAGATGCTTTGACCGTGTTCTGTCCCATTAATATTATCAAGCAGCGCTGACTTTCTCTGAAAGAGCGCTGAAGTTCACAGCCGTTATTTCATCTTTTTCTTCATGAACCGGCAACAAATCCACTTGTATCTTGGGGCTGCGTGATCACCTCAGCAGCGAGGCAAGGTGCTAGCGGGTGAACTTCAATGCTCCGAAGAAAGGGAGCAAAATAAAGATGGCAGTATTCATCAGAAAAATTCTCTTTCTGTGCCCTGGGTGTTTCAGAGGCATGAGGCTGTACTAATTGGGGTGCAGGGTAATGACTAATCACATTAAACGTTCTGTTTACAGATTACCCACTTGTTTGAGGGACTAGAAAACAATGTTAGAATAATAATTAAAAAAAAAACAAACAAAAAAGAGAGAGGATATTATTATTATTTAATTTTTTTTTTTTTCTCAGAACTGCTGTGACACGAGAATGTGAGAGATGTTAGTTATATTGAAACACTCTTTCAGCCGACAAGGTCACTTGTGGCAATAATCCGCTCATTAGAGGTGTAATCCATCACTCAAGTAATATCAATTTAGTGCCAGGGTTTTAATGCAGGTTGTACTAATCATTAGCGGCAGTTTGTCAACTGCATAATTCACAAGGGATTGTGGGTATGCATGATTTAGCAGGTGACCCTTGACCTCTGCTGAGTAAGAAGCCTGCCTTAGAGGCAAAATCAAGAGGGACAAAAAGCAGTGCTCACTCACGAACAATTATTATGCTTAACAGCATGACTGTCATTTTAGAGGGAAAGGGGAAAAAACAGTATGTCCTGAATAATGAAGGATTAAAATTCACCTGAGACTCAGCTCCAGCTACTATACTGGAGTCACCATCCTCACTTAGGGGGGCAGGAAGAAGGCAACACTTTTTTTTTAATTGTTTATTTAATGCCCCTTTTGCTAAGACCTAAGAGCAAAAAGCCCTTTACCATGCAAACATGAGGGGCGATCACAGCAAGACTTATTTATCCTCCCACGGTGGAAATGTTGGTTTACTCCCGCCTCTATCCCAGGCGGATTAATCCCAGTCACTGGGATTGACCTGTGACTGTCACAGGTGAAAAGTATTAGTTAGGAAAGTCTGCATTAGTGTCAGACAGGTAGAGGATTTCCCCTCAGGCTGTTAATTCATTTGGAGGGAAGCGGAGAATAACCTGAAGTGAATTTCTGTGCCCACCTGAAATCTGCTCAGAGAGTTAAACGCAGGGTTTGATTTACCAATCATTATAAATGTAGTATAGCATCATATTCTCTATTTCAACTGTTGGAAAAGAATCCATTTCTTTTCACATTCCACTTGGGAAGTTATCAGTGTCTTGCCGTATTGCTTCTCTGTTTTATAATAGCAATAATCCTCCTGAAATCTGGCAACCAGGACCAGCGAAGTGCCCTAAGCTTTACTGCAATTAAGGTACTTCTTTTACTTGCAATAATTCAGAATTGGCTTTGACTTAAAAACTGAAACTTAACAAGTGATTTAGCCTGTAATGTGCTCTAATTGCTTTCAGTATTTTGAAAGTTGGGGGTGGGTGGGAGAGAAAAGAGGTCAAACTACTGAGTAATTTCACACAAGTGGTAAATGAACTTGTAAGTTATGCGCTTTCTGAGGGAAGAGGGATTTATTATATGTGCCGGTCTCCTGCTCTTAAGGATTTCTGTTAGTGCAGACGCATGCTATATCTACACTCCTATTTAAAAGGGAGGCTCAGAAGGAAAAGAGGGGCTGAGTGAGATCATTTGATTGCTAAATGGTTTGAAACACCTCTGGTGCTGTCAGCCACAGATCCTCATTGCAGCCCGTGTCGGGTCTGAATGAAGGGGCTGGGGGGATGGATGAACAGATGGACGCATGGGTGGATGGATAGACAGATGGACGGACGGATGGATGGATGGATGGATGGATGGATGGATGGACAGGTGGTCAAGCCTTCTGCAGGCTCAGTTTTCTGTCCTGATGCCTGCCGGGTTCGGGGTAGCACCGCTGCCTCCCCAGGACTTGCGTCCCCACAGGCAGCAGTGGAGAAAGGCTGCAGGCTGGGCTTAGTTGGTTTAGTTGCATCCAGAAGGCCTTACCCTGGCTGGTAATGGGGCAAGCTGTTTGGATAGCCTGAAGAGAGGATTTGAGGGATGAGTCAAGCCATCAGTGGGAACCAGTGGATACAGGTCCCCTGAGCCTGGGAGCAAATGGCTGTGGGGAAGTGAGCCTGGTGTGTGGGGCCTTTGAGCAAGGAAAACTGGTGTCAGGCTTGGGAACACCTTGCTTGGAGTTCCCAAGTTCTTTGTGCCATTGCCTCATGTCCACAAAGCTTTTTGCAGTACTGTCTTTAGAGTTGATTTGAGGCTGGTTATGTGCTCCTTCATGAGATAAGGAAAAAAAATCATAACATCACAGAATGGTTTGGGTTGGAAGGGACTTTAGAGATCACCTATTTCCAGCCCTCCTGCCATGGGCAGAGACACCTGCTAGACAAGGTAAATTGGTGAACAGCAATACTGTGGGCTTAAATTTGTGACTGCTTTGACTTTCAGAGGAAGCTAGATCACTGCTGGATCACTCCCATTTGTGGTGCAACATGGGTAAAGGCAGGGAAGACAGGAATTTTCCTGTGGTTCCTGTAGATCAATTGCAATAGTGGCAGTACTTACAGGAAAAAAACAAAAAACAAACAGAAAACTGTCCATCGGGAGGGACTGACACCAACTAATTTGAGGGATCTGCCTCTCTGCAATGCACAATAGGGAGCTAGGGCCCTTCCGCAGGTGATTCAGCCCACTTAAATCATGTTCCTGCTCTAATTTCTCTCCCTCCTGTATGTCCACATCATTTGGTAGGTGCACCAGAGTGGCTGTGGCTGTCATGCCCTGGGCAAACTGAGTTCCCCAGTGCCTTCCACTGAGGTGGGATGCTGTGGTGTGCTATGTTTAGCTGATGCATGTATTTGTTTGGCTGGGAAACCATCTAACTGAGCTCCCATAGATGGTCTCAGTGGAGCCTTTAGTGCTGCTCAGCTGCTCAAAGATGGGTGTTTACTTTAATGTGAGCTGAATAGCTAAATTTAGGTAATTGAGCTGAATCACATCCAAAATTACTTGTTCAAACAAGGGAAGAAGCAGGGAATGGAACTTCAATGCTAGGTCAAGCCCTGATTGTAGTTCAGCCGTCATATTGCGATTCCTCTTGTCTCACATATTTAGATTGTATGGGTTTTGAGGCAGGAACTGTCTCCTACCACAAAGGAAACTGCAACTTCCATAATAAAAAGTAATGAAAATTCTTTAAGGATATCACATACTCAACTGTTCACCTGTCAATTAAAAAAAAAAAAAAAAAAAAAAGCTTTTAGGAAAAGAATAATTTTCATCCAGCTATATATGCGATGCCAAATTCCTTCCTCAGGTACATATATATAAAGAAGGCAATAAATCCAGCCAACATTTGCCTAATGAGTTAGCATTCTCCTCTGTTGGAAGTCAAAAAACCTCCACAGCTTCAGGCAATATTCTTGCCCATGGACCTGGGAACAGTAAAGCTTATGTCTCCTGTGGGCTGGCCTGAAAAGGAGGCAGATATAAGCTGAGTTTTATTTACTTAACTGTGTTTTGATCAAATCCTTCATATAACTGTAACTTCTGTAAGATTTATTTATTTATTTTTAAAATCTTTTAGTCTTTTTAACTTCAAAAGCTGCTGTTGGTAGGAAATTGGGAAAAACAAACCAAATGAAATGTTGTACTATCAATCATTAACATTCTGATATTTGGGCATATCAGAGGATACACAGTGCCCATCTGGACTGCCTTAACAACACACTTAATTGCATTATATATGGAGAAGGGATTCAAAAGAACAAAAATTTTAAGTTATTCCATTTAAGTACTCCATTGCTGTGGTATCTAAGCACAAGAGTAGATTAGAGCATAAAAAAGCAGACTGCTAAAAGCTATGCATCCCAAATCTTATGCACAGTTCTGTATAGAGATTAATGAACCAAGCAGAGCAGCAAGCTGGAATATTAGTGGCAACAGATTTACCCCCTCTGAGTGTTCGTAAGGACACCGACTTCAATGATTTCCAAAGGAAACTCTACCCACCACAGATGGGCCCTACTACATTTGCCAATGTTCCATGCACAGCTGCTAGTCACATGAGACAGGGTTTTAAAGGTGTCTCCTAGTCTAAGAAGACATGCTCTAGTGGAGGTTTCAAAAATACCTAGCCACTGGACTCACATGGAAATCTCATGGCAGCAATCCCATGGGTTGTCTATGGTTAGATATCTGGGTACTCTGCAAAAAACCTGGGCATCCAGGTGGCCTGTGAGTTGAACCTGACTTGTGGGGGATTTCTCTGCATAGGAGAAGGAGGGCACATGGGAGGATGTTATGCAGTGCCTGCTGTCAGCCTGGGCTGGAGGTGTAGGGATTTGCTGGCTGCTGCTACCTCGAAGCTGCTGGTAGAGGCAGAGGTGCTCTGGGAAGGACATATCGCTGGATAGCAGCAGTTTCTGCTCCTCTAAAGCAATGATTGGGGAAATGTGGAAAAGCTGCTGGGTTGAGCAGGTTGAGGGATGATGCTTGATTGCTGGAACAGCTCCTGGAGAAACTGTGGGATCTCCATATCTGTATTCAAAGCAACCTGATGACTGTGTGTCTGATTTTCCTCTATTTTTCTGGTGCATCATGACAATGAGGGTCATTAGCCTCTTCTCTAAGTGCAATTCTAACATTGCTGTCTATGGTAGAGAAATGCCAGTTAGTAATGATCTGCATTATGAAGATCTTGGTGTCCATCCTACCAGGTCTGCAAGCCCAGGATCTTGTCCATTGTCAATAGCATCCTTCTGTATGCCAGTGTCAGTTTTAAACGTCTTGATTTGATTGAAGTCTTCAGAGGTTTGACTTCCCTAGTTGTTACTGGTTTTACTTTTGTTTCTGCCACAGGCTGACTACTGATTTATATTGAGATGTCCCATTTCTAACCACATTTCCTTTACTTGTCTTTTTTGGGGGTTGTTTTGGGGTTGTTTGTTAGGGGGGTTTATTATGATTTCTCAGGAGCTAGTTTTCAAAGAACTGTCATTGCTGCCTCTAGAGATACTCCAATAATAATCAGGTGCAGAAGATTCTTACTGGTTGTCTCAAAGCGTACCATTTTCTAGCAAAATTGGACTTATAAGATAATATGTCTGCACACTGAACTGAAGCATTGTAAATGGCTCTGTACATTCGAAACAGAGTTGTTGGGCTCATTACAACTGACATATGCAAGCATTTCGACTGCAGAATTTTGGTAGTTGACCTCTGTTAAACTCCAGGCAGCAGATGACACTGAAGAGTCTGCTAAAAAAAAAAAAAAAATTCTTCCCCCCCCCCCCACTGTTTTTAGTATTTGCTCAGTATCATTAATATAAATATGCAGTCACAGAAATCAACACAACTGAAGTTAACAGCGAAACTCCAGATTTACATCAGTGTAAATGAGAGCAAAACTTGATCCCTCGCATGTAATTTATCTTTAATTCTGGTTTAAGTCTCTCTCATCTTGCTGAATAGAAACTGATGTTCTTCTCACACACAATCTGTATACCATTCATTAGTGTCTTTTCTGTTTCGAAGAAAGATTGGAGCCCGTGGTAATGAAAGCTCAAATCCTGGGGAGCAGTACACATGGTATTTTTTTTTAACTAAATGCTGCATTGGTATTCTCATGAGTGGCTTTGCATTACTTGAACATTTATGAGTAGCTTAAGCTAATAAATCTCTAATTAACACTAGTTACTAATTAGGTTATTGATTCCTCTAATTGTGGACTCCTCACTGGCTTTATTCATAAGCAGAACGGTATTTAAAACAGTCTCGTAGATACATCCCCAAGCAGAACTCACTCCTGCCATAGAAATGAGCAGAGCAGTAGGCTCTGTTTGTCAGAACACCTGGAGTTAGTCAGACTTGGTCGGGACACTGAGGGGCAGAGATACTTTTTTGCCCTAGCTGAGCTGTCAGGGCACTGCCTGCTTGCCCAGATGTGGAGAACCCCAACACTTTTCTGCTTTCTTACAAGATGCCTCCTGTTTTCACCCTGGGTATGTGCCACAGGTTGCACATGGAGGGCCTGGCTCCAAAGGGTGGTGGATGCTCTCTGAAGATGTTTTGGGGGGTCTTGTGGAAGACCTAAAGTAGATCTGCTGGAGCAAGTTGACGTATGCTGCTTTGCTTCACAGAGTCTGCCTTTGCTTCTCTTTCTGGTTTTACAGAGAAAAGAAACACCCTCCTGATCCTTGTATCCCCAGAAGTTTTCCCTCCCATTCTTCTGTCTCTCTCCCCCAGCTGTCCTGCACACTATCTACCTGACAAGGCAAAATGGGTTCTTCAGTACAGTCCCCATGTGAAAACTGCTCTGGACTCTGCATTCATACAGCATTCCCAGTAACTCTTTGCAGAAAGAGTCCCTCCTGCCCCACAGGCATCAGAGGCTCTATAACCCATTTTTTTCCTAGCAGCTCAGAAAGCAGGACTCTGAGAGCAGGACCCACAAAGTTTGGGACTCCTACACCAAGCACTCACCCAGATGCTACCATCACTGCCACACCATATCACCAATCTTTTCTCAGTTTCTCACCTCTACAAACTCACCCACAGAGGAGGTTTGGTTTTGTACAGTTCACTGAGTACAGCCATTAGCACACTGTCTGCTGACTTCTTTCACTTCAAGGCAGAGCACACAAGCGATTGAGGAGATTTTGGCTTACTTCACTGACAGGAGTGATTTTATCTGGCAGCAGCTGACTGCCTCTGTGGTAGGACTGGCAGGAGAGGTCAAGTGTAATGTTGCTGTATTCAAGCATCTGGCAGTTTCCTTTGGAGGGGTTTTGCCTGTGGCACATCTCCAGTGAGTGAGCTCAGATAAGTGCGAAACGGTGCTTACTTCTTGTTGACATTAACTGTAAGAAATATGCAAAATCTCTTTTCCAGTGGCTGCCTTCTCTGTTTATTTTGACATGTGACTCATTATGTTTGGTTTGATCTTTACAGCCCTATGTGGGCTATGTGATGAGCCACTGTGGCACCAAAGATCGATGGTGCTACACTCATGCTGACGTTTTCACTAGCAGACGCCAGGCCCTGCCAAACTTTGCTGCTGCATGCAGAAACTCCTTAGGACAAGTGTGGGAGATGTCTGCGTGTGGCAGCGAAGAGATAGGGCTCCCTGGATAGCAACATCTGGGGACCAGATATCGAGTGTTCTTGGCTACAGGCCCTCAGCTCTGTAATTTGATCTTCCTGCCCTTCTGGTCCATCTCTTCATGGAGCAAAGGAATGAAGAAGGGAGCTAAGTATCTCTGGATGGGAGTCCAGTCAGCTAATTAATACAAATGAGGTGCATTTATTGCAGATGTGCTCATACTTCATTAGCTTAAACAGAGAAGAGCAAATAAATAGAAGCTTCTGTCATGCTTAACGGAAACATTTTATAAATAGGTTATTGATTTGGACTTCAGAAGGAGCTGGTGGGAAATCTGTAAGGTTTCCTCTTCTTCCAGAGGTGGGGGAAGGAGGGGAAGACTTTGCAGAAGTTAAATTAATGTGTCCTGTTTTATAGTGCATGTTGAGGAGAAGCCGAAAGGCTGCTCTCTTTCCAGGTGGGCCCAGAGGGTTTGAGTCTGCAAAGGGCTGGTTCCTGCAGACACCTGCTTTGCAGTAGAGCTGCTGGAATATCTTTGTGCAATGGTTGCTGTGGGGAGACAGTCTGTCCAGAAGAGAGGGCTTGCTCTGGGCCTGCAGGAGGGGTGTTTGCTTGGCCCAGCTCTACCTGACATTTCAATTTCCATATTTAGCAAGTACCCCAGATGTGTGTTGCAGGAAATAAGTAACTTGTCAGTGGTTTTGAGGTTTCTCAGCAAAAAGAAGATTACGTCGTTTTGTGCTAAAGTATTGAAGAGAGTGTTTTATATTTTGAATGCTAATGAGCACAGTTTTTTTCAGACGGGAGCCATAAAACTGTCATTATGTCAGTGGTATGTCTTTGTTCTTAGCTTTGCTCGTGCTAATCAAAGACAACAGTGGTATATTTTGAGTTAATACTGTAACAAGAGGAATGGCATTAGTGGTCATCATCATGAATGACTCCTGGACATGTGGTAATAATTTCTTAAGTGTTTCTGAATAGCAAACGAATGAGAGAGAGGGAGTTCAGCTCCAGCGTTGTGCAGAATGGAATGTACCATTCAGCCGAAATGATGAATCCACAGCTCACACTCGAGGGGCTGTAAAAGCAAAATCTACTTTTTAATATAACTAAAGTATCATTCACAGTCCCTCTTTCTCCTCCAGCATCCGGCTCCACCTTTCTGTTTAGGATAAACCAGCAACTTTTAGCATAAGCAACTGAATGAGTGCAATCTTCTTTACGTTCTTAGGGAAATCAATCTGCTTTGGAAACCAAGTTCTCATCCTCAGAGTATTTTAGTTTTGCGTAGCTGGATGTAATTTTGAGAGCTTTCAGCTGAGGCGGCATTTTCTTTCTTGTTAACAGATGCCTCCAGATTTGGTAAATACCTGGAAATAGAGTTGGTAACATTATATTTTAAGCGCCAGTTTTCTCAGGGGAAAAAAAAAAAAAAATACCACCCAAACCTTTTTATTATCAGTCAGGCATTTCTCATTTATTTGGTGAGGCAGTCTGTTTGCATTGGCTGGCAGGTTCATGAATGGCTCGTGCATAAGGAGTCATACATTTTAAAAATTCTTTCCAAAGCTTTTATAAAAATACAAAAAATTAAATAACTTTAACACAGTTATGTGATCAGTCTGATTAGGTTAAGGCATTTAGCCTAAGTAACCCCAGCGGGGTTTCAGCAGTACTGTACGTTCCAGCAAGGGGAACAATTGGTGTATTTTCACTGTCTGACTGTGTTTCTCAGAGAATGTCTGAACAATATTAAACATTCAGAGGCTGCGTTTTCCCTTTGTTTTGACAAATGCTAATAAGTAGCTAACTGCAAGAGAGGGGGAAAAAATCCTAATTCAAACCAGTTGCGTGGTGGTAGAGCTCAGCAAATTCCCTGACCAGCAAGATGTAATCTGGAAAGAAAAGAGCAGAGTGGTAGCCTTTGCTAGCCTTTGAAATCACTAATAAAGTCATTAGACAATGTTTAGTTGAAGAGGAATGACTAAAGCAAGGGAAAGACTACTCTGAGGAGCTCTCAGAAGGAATATTAGCAGGCTTTGGTTTCTAATTAAGTGGTATTATTAGAAGCTTTGATAAAAGCCCTCGCATGCACGACATCTCACATTTCTCTGTGTACCAAGAGTTGAAGAGAAACCAGAAAAAGAGAGACTTTTTAATGATAATACCTGAAAAGTGTTTTTCAGCAGGCCCATACATCATTGTCAAGTGAAAAGATTAAACTTTATTGTTTCTTTTTGAACCAAGAACTCAAGGTGAGTGGAAATGTCTTGAAATGCAAAGTAGTTTGGCAGATAAAGTAAAATGGAGATGAAAACAGACAATAAAAAGACATTGGCTGTAATAGAGGAAAGAGCGGGGAAGTTCACTCTTTAATGTTGCTGGGAGAACTTTCTTTTTGCTATTAATGATAGCATTTAAGTGTTACAATTACAAGCTTTTATTGAAATGAAACATTTCATTTAAAGAATGGCACCAAAATCATTTTTGTGTGTAATACGAAACATTAGTTATGTGATGCTGCTGCCAAAATAAACCCCTCCATTCATTTAATATATCAGGAAACTCCATTTGAGAGGGTAGTTATACATCCATTGAGGATACTCTGTATATTATTTTTCCTTGGTATTAATAAAGTCTATTAACAACATAACTGCAATTGATTCATAATGTCACATTTGTTTGCAAGTAATAGATGTAAGGTTAAAATGGTTTAACTATTACAACGTTTGAAAATGATTTCTGTTCCCTAAAGCCTCCTTTATTTTTATTAGAGTTTTTTTTTTCCCCTTCAGCAACCAGTTGTTTTGTAGTTGTTAAACTGCTTTCAGCTGTAGATACTCTGCATTATCAAGATAGATGGGGCTTGGTACGGGATTTTCACGGAGGTTGGTTGCTGGAAAAGTAACTTAAACGGTGTGCCTTCGAAAGATTTATGTAACTTGTCCCTTAATAGGCCAGGCCTTGCCGATTTCCACAGAAAGGATTCATTTTCTGTCAAACTCTGGACTGCTTTGCTGGGAGCCTCCTCTCCCCACCGGCTGGCACATGCTGCCCACCCCAGAGTGCTTTAGTTGCTTGTTGCTTGTTGCCTGGTGAGGGTTGGTGACTCCGGCTGCCTCTGTAGCCAGGAGACAGAGGGGTTTGTTTGCCTTTTTGTTCTGTGCTCACAAAGACAATACGGCTGCTGCTGCCTCAACATTACCTGAGCACTCCCTGTTTGGTTTGGCAATATGTATCATTTTCTTACCTGTGTCCACTAGTTAGAGATAGAAGCAATCCTGAAAGATTCTGATGGGGGACAGGTGGATGTGAGGAGCCGGTGCTGGGCACCCAGGCTTTGCACTGCTAAATTTTGCATCCTGGGGAAGAGGTTGCCAAAATTACCATACTCTATTGGAGCTTTCCTTGTCACCTTGCTTCACAGTTCACTCTGAGCAGAGACTTTTTGTCTCTGAGTTTGAAAGAAAAATGTGGATACAAGCGGATTGCTTGACATAATTCTAACTCTGTAATGGTTAGTCAAATGCTCCACATGTAATTAGTTACAACTACATTTTTTGCCCCTTATCTTCTTTGACAGCCGCATTCACTGATAATTATTCCATTTAGGAAAAAGGCTTGTGTGCCAATTTGTAGTCTATTCACACATATAGAAAGGGTTGGATATAGTATTTTTTAAAGGCAAAAATAGAAAAAAAACACATTTTAATAAAGAAAACCGCTCAAGTTCTTTCACCTAAACCGCTGTCAATGTCTTGCACTGTCAGAAGTGAAATAATTTTTAAAAATCAGATTTAGTTCTTTCTCACTGTGTGTTGTACATTTGCGATTTCACGTCTTTCTAATTGGACAATGAAAATATTACACATTGGTGAACCTCATTTTGTTTCTGGTCACCACCAGTTAATTTCACTTTTTGTTTTTTGTGTGGTGACAAAGAGTTGCGATTAGTATAGATTTTGTGTGGATGGCACTCAGCAAGCCTTGTGATAAAACACTTGGACAGATGGATTTTTGGATGGAAATACATCAGGGGGATGTTTAGTTAGCTTAAAAACACAGTATTTTAATAGGTACTTTCAAGAAATTGTAGACTCTCAGATTTGCAAACCATATGTATTTCTAGCCTCTAAAAGGCTAAAATTCTAATTGTTGTGCTCATTTCAAGAGTGCCCTGAAAATATTACAGGACTTTCTACCAGCATAACCACATAACAGGGTTACTTCTGGTCTAACTGCTCCTGCAGCAGAGGAACTGCACTCACTAACTCTTTCAGTTTCTAAACAGCACATGATCTGTGTACAGACTTAAACCGTCATCCTGCAAGCAGATCCAGTGTGACAGCAGATCCAGATCAGACTATTTACAAAAGAGTTTGTAACTTTGAGTCAGGGTTTCAAAGAAACCAAGGCTGGTCCATAAAATCAGCCTGATCGCAAAAGGTCTCATGTACTTTGCATGGAGTTTCAAAAAGGAAACTATTTCTATTTTCCCACTGAGGCTTGCAGGATAATTCCCAGATAGATTCATATGCTGAGTCATATCAGTTAGTATTTTAGATTATATTCGTAATGGTATCTAAAAGGAAGGCAAAAAATAACCCCAGCTTACCCAGTGTATTTACAGGAGCAGTGATTCCATACATGCGTGGCTCACCGGGAAAGTGTGACTGTGGTGGAGAGCAGCTAATCTACACTGCCACTTTCTGTGCTGTGACAATACTAGATAGCAGTGGAAAGAGGCTGCTCTCAGATTTGTTAGTTTAAGAGGGCTTTGCCTCTTCAGTGACACCATAGTGTTAAAGCCAGTGCTCCTGTCTGGAAAGAGCAGAAAGCTGGAGCTGAAATCTGTGATAGTGTCATTGTTCCCAGAGGTATAATAATAGGCTTCACTTTACAGTGCTGTATCTCACTTAGAAAATGCTGTCTCTCGGAGTGACATAAACTCTTTGTTAGTACGGATAATAGACTTTAGGACCACTTAAACTTCTTAAGACAATAAGGCTTGGGCAGCTAAGAGTATTAGCTACATCATTTCAAACACATTCATAAAAGTTTTTTCTTTCACTTTTTGGTTGGCTTGCCAACGTTTCCATTGAGCTTTTGACTGTTTACGCCACTCTTGTGATCAATTACATTTTCAAGCAGAACGAGTCCTTAGAAAGCTACAAACCAAACTGCCAAACTGCAACCACCTCTTCACATCAGAGGCTCAGTCACTTTGTTACAGTAACGACTGTTTGTCTTTAGAATAAAACGGTATTGTCAGTCTGGGCTTCTTTAATGACTTTATGGACTGTTTTGCATAAAATAAAGGAGTAAATCTAGTTTGTTTTGCTTTATATCTGCAATGCTTAGATATTGTGATGCTGCTCCTGGTTTGTTTCTTTGAAGCTCAGTGTGGGATTATCCAGACTGACCATTTCTCCAGGTACTGATGAGTGATGCAGGTGGCAGGAGAGGGTGAGGGTTTGCTCTGAGACACAGACTGACGCCAATCTGGCACGGGACTTCCTCAGCTCCTTGCAAGCCTGATAGGTCCTGGCTGGGTAAGGCAGGTCCCTGCTCTGTGCTTCTTGGCCCGGGGGTGCCTCTGCGCTAACCAGGCTGCCAGCCCTGTAGCTGGGCTGTTGCGGAACTCCTCCTCCAGCCTTGCTATCTGTGGGGCTGTGATTTAGTTTTCTGTCCTCTGCCTGGCCACCAGCTTCTGTGGTGGTGACAGCGACACAATATCTCTGAGGCTGCTGTCTCCTGCTCTGTCAGATAACCTTAAATTAGCCCGGACACCCCAAAATTATTATTAGGTGGTAGGTAAGCAACATTGAATCCCTTAGACACCCTGCTAAAACCTCTGCTTTTGCAGTAACACATTTTAACTGTCCTGGCATTTTCTGCTCACTCCCCTTTCCTCCTTTTCTTCAGGTAGAACAGAGATGCTGAATGATAAACGTTCACATAGCAAAATAACATGCCAATAATTTGACAGAAAATGAGGAAAAACTACTCTTTTTACTGATCAGTGACTTTCATCTGAGAGGATATGTATTTTTTCATGAACTAATTATCGTTAGTTGTAGGAGTACAAACTCCAGCCCTTTTGCAGATCTAAAATAACACACCTGATACAATGTATATCTGACTTTCTTCCCTGTTTTGGCTGCTTGACACGTAGGAAGCTAGTCTAAGGCAATCATAGAGACTAGTCTTTTTACTCAGTGTGCACCCCAAGATGATTCATCATATCCTAAAAATGATCGCTTGAGGTATGAATCCCTCTGTTTACTCTAACAGGTGTCCACACAGCTGGTTTAGTCTAAGCTTTACACTTACACAATTAAGTAGGATGAATGCCACCCAACTTACTAAAGGATGTCATGATTAAGATACAAACTTCAATTGTGCAAATGTATCAACACTGTCACATCTTCTCAGGGAAAGAAAAATTTAATGTCTCAGACAGACAGCTCAGTAGTGCTGTCATACCTGGCTCTACATGCTGTATATCACAAATTCAGTGACAGCCAGTGACAGTCATTCTGTCAAATGGCCTGATTCTGTTTGACATGCAATGTCCTTTACCCCACTTTAGCAGTGTCAAGAAGCCATGCAGAAGGTGTAAATAATATTTAAACAGACCTTAGGCATCTAAGCATTGCCAGAATGGTGTAATGTTGGTCTTGCATAAGAGAGAATCAAGCCCTGAGAATTTTGTCCTTGAGTTCAAAGGATGCAGGATGGATCATAGACACTGTTACAGAGAGGTTATACCAGCTGAATAATAGCAGCATTTATTATTCATCACATCATATTTGGGTAGGACTAATCGATATAACATGGCTTCATGAATTCACTTTCAGGTTATATTTTGTCTTTTCAATGCACACAGCTAATAAAAAGTCCCTATGAGTTTGAGCAAGAATATATTCTGTCATCCCAGTGGTCTCAATAATAGTTTCATTCTTCCTCACTCAATGTGGCAACATTAGTGTGTTTCTGCATGTGCTAAAAGCACACGAGTTTCCAGGTTGCCATTGCTCATATGCAAGAGGAGCACGATGCATCTGAGCTGTCCTTTTTGGCTTTTTTAAGACTACATGCGTGACTGGGTACAAGATCTATGTTATAAAGATAAATGACTGTGCAATTATACCCTCAGTAGAAAGAACAGGAATTATATTCTTAAGTGTTTAGAAGGAACACAGCCAAGGCTCAAATGAAAGCATCTTTTATTTTTCAATATCATCAATCAAAAGCGTCTGTGTGTAACGTGCTAAAATGACATCTGACATATCTGAAATGCTGGAATAAAACATAAATAACAAAAAAGCCCAACTGATAACAGCCAAGGTTTTATTGCTAGTAAAGAAGGTCCTCTACTAAGGAGAAAAGTTAAACCTGCGTGAATTACACTCAAGCAACTGACAACTTTACTTAGCTATTCCATACATTAGGGAATAAATCTCCATTCTAAGAAGTTTCAATGCCATTTTAGTTATCCATTTAATCCACCTATTCATTTAGCAGGAATGGTAATTACGGGAAAATTGCTGCCAAACTATGATGTGCAATTAAAATTCAGGCTATTTTGTGTGATGCAAAATCTCCCTTTTTTACTATCATCTTACAAATCCTCTGATAGAAAGTTTGTGCCTTTTTGAAACAGATTTTGTAATAATAAGCCATCTGGCTTACTTAAACATGAAAGATTAAAATGATATACAGTATGAAGGCTTCCTATTCAATTGCTAATATCCAAGAACTCAACTCCAGTGGTGAAAGCTGTCATTTGGGGGGAAGAGGTAATTAAAAGATTTCCTTGTAGAGATGGGTCCTAGAGCAGGGGACTAGCACATCCAACAAGCAAAACTAATTTTCCAAAAGAAATCAGTGCTGGCCAAATGTCTTGCAAGATAATCTTCTGTATCCTTTAGTTCACTCACAACTCTTTGAGTGGGACTGAAAGGTGGGTTGATGACTGGTGGGACAAAAGCAACCAAACCTTTCTTTATTTACCATACTAAGCCAGCAGTGCTTTGTAACATGGGCTTGACTGAGGCAGGCAACAATGAAGGAAAAGGCATTGTGTTTAAATAGTGACCCACTCTTTTCGAAGAGATATGGAAAAAGGTTGCAAATGTTTTAGGGAAACAGCAATGCAGAAACGGAAAATCTGGATTCTGAGAAGTCACATACAGAAAGGCACTCTTCTCAGATGGGCTTTTGAAACAAATGCATTTAGTAGCCCTTACTCTTTTATAATTGGCAAGAGGCTAACTGGGGGCACAGTACTAGGGCTTGTGCAGCATACAGACTATGTTGAAAAAGGGGGTTATTGTCAGCTGGCTGCAGAAAGAAAACAAGGGGCACCTCAGCTGTGACAGTGGCATGTCCTGTTGATTTCAGCCTCCCTTTGTCTTTCACCTCTGACTGATTAATTTCCAAACAGGAAGCAACTGAAAATCATGTTGATCAGAAGAAGCTCGCACCCTAGGGTCTGAACACTAAGTGGAAGCAGAGCTGAGTACGAATCATTACCAGACAGTGCTCCATATGGTCTGGAGTACTAGTAGGGAGTGCCATATCTTTAACTCACAAAGCAAAGCCTAAATGTTATTATATGTAGATTGTAACCCTCCCAGATGAAAAGATCATGTCTTGTTCCGTACGGGAAGAAGAATTTAATACAGAATGTAAAATTTGCTAAATAATTTTGAGCTCTGTTTATTGATTATGGCAGGGATCTACTTCTCAACTGAGTTTTGCAGAACTGCTTTACAAGCCTGGAGAAACATAAACTTCTATCACCACTGTTATTCCTACAGAGGCCTACTTAATTACAACTGAACTACATTATCTCTGTCTTTATCAGACTTTTTGAAAAGGGAGATGTTTAAAGTGCCGTGTGCAGGTACAGTACTCCATAAATAAAGCAAGAGTGCTAGAATGAGAACTCTCCCGTTAAAGACACTATCCTCATCTACTCCTTTTCAGTAGAACAGTTTTAATGAATATCCTATTTCTATTAATTCTACTTTCAGGCTCCATTTAGGCTGAGAGGAGGGAATAATGAATCATGACATAATGGAAGTCCCTGTAAAGCATTCAGTTTCCCACACAGGAAACTGACTTGCATGTGCATTTGTTTTTGTTTTTAAGACTAGTACTACCAATAGCAGCCAATGGGAGCCCATTAACTTCATTGTGTCTTAACTTTCTCTTTGGTCCTTGGCTATCTTCCAGCTTAATTCCTCTGAGTACACATTCAAACCAGGTTAAATGAACTCTTGGATAAGAACCTCAACTAAATTACAATAATTGAGCTTTCCACCCCTTAAAGAAAAAACAAAACAAAAAAAAGCCCAATGAAAACCACACACACACACACACAAAACGGACTGCAACAGGAACAGTTTAACATGCAGCCCAATTCAGCTGTGGCAGGAGGGGTGAGAGTGGGATATGGGTATGGGTGAGTTGGTGAAGCAACATTGTTAATGTTAAGTAGCCGACGCAAGAAGTAATGCATACGTTGGTAAAACCAAAAATTTACTTTTGCTTTAACCAAACATCATGTCTGCTGCAGGCCCTATTTTTTTTGTGTGTTTTGTTTGTATTTTCATGGAGATGGATGGATGGATGGATGGATGGATGGATGGATGGATGGATGGATGAGTGGATGGACAGATGGGTGGATAGACGGGTGGATAAGCCAGACAGAATAGCCTCCATATTAAAAAAAAACTTAGGAAAAAGTGACTTAGTAGCTATTATGCTGTGATTCCAGTTCATGAAACCTTGGTAGTCACTTTCCAAGACAGCACATGTTTTGTCCTCTGGCTTTCCCACTGCTTTATCCTTGTGTCCATAGTGCATGAGAGTTTGAGATCACTATATTTAAAAGTCTGCACAGGGCTGTAGTTGTGTTGCTTAAGTTAAAATGGAGCTGTTCACTCTAAGGGTGAAGTATACCAATGAAGTTCTTGAGGGCTTTTCTGCAACCTCTATGAGGGTCTTAGAGCTATCATAAACTTCACATTCCTCTCCAAAACTCAGGCACATCTGAGTGAAAGACTAAGCCATGTTCAAATGTGGATGTGTCCATCAGCAGCAGATGACAGTCCTGCTGCTAGAGATCTCTGCTCAAAAGTGAGTAGCTTACATGGTGATGAGGACATTGGAAAAACCTGAAGAAGATGCAAAAGAGTTATGCAACACTTCCTTGTGGTCTCTGCCTTCATCTGTTACGTATGAGGGGCTCTTTAGGGAAGGGACCAGTGCTTCCTTCTGAGTCTACCTAGAGCTGACACAATAGGGTTGTGTTGTTGACTGGGATTTCAAGGTACTACCAGAATAAAAATGAGGAATGATGCATTCTAAGGATGCAGTCCTCACTCTAGAAAATTCCTGCTCTTTGCAGAGAACTTTTAGAGAAAGAGTATTTTTTCCTGAAAGCTTTATTTGTTAGAAGTTATTTGCCTTATGAAAGGCAGATTGAGGGGGACATGTTACGTGTCTGACATTCTAGCCTTTTCTGTACAAGCTATACGTATGGTTGTGGGGACCAGGTGACTTACCAGACCTTAGCTCCTTCACTGCTTGAGGTGTCTATCCACCTCTTTGGTCATTAGAAGAATGAGCAATCTGAAAACTTCTTAAGGTGTACAATGCATAGAATATACAGAATAAGATTTTTCCAGGGCATTATTGTTCCCATTTTAAAATATGTATTAAACCCCACAAGAATTACTCCCTGAAGGGTATCTATTTCCCATAGCTCTCACCTGTGGAGGAGCTGAGTTATTTCTCCTCTGACACTCTCTGTACCTCCTACCTTGTGGATAATAGTGACTCATTGGCAAGGAGACGGTAAAGTCTGCCGACTTCAACTCTGATCTCATTAGAGAGTTTTCTATTTCATTTAAGAGAACTCCAGTACATCCAAAACAAACGAGAACAGTATGAACAATTATATTTTCTTTTTACTTTTGGTACCAAAACATATGTCTGGACCAGCATGGCTAGAGGCTCGGTGTCCCCCCCCCCCCCAAGACCATTTACAACCCTGCACCAGCTACAAAGAAAGAGAAAAATGACTGCTACTGCTGAACCCAGGACACTCAGGAAAGGAGTCATCAGTGAATGTGGCACAGCTTAGCATCCTGAACCTGAACCAGCACAGAAACACTGTAGGTCTTTCAGCAATGGCACTTGCAATTGTGGTTCACTCAGAGAGATCTGACACTACAGAGATGTTCCCATGGCAGGTGATTTGACTGATCACTGACACGTGCCATAATGAATCTGTCGGGTTAGCTGTGGGACACAGAATGATCAAGACAGTGAGAAGAGGATGGAAGGAAGCCTTTCTGAGGTGAAACGTGGAAGCTGGGAACCTGTTCTACTTTGAGAGAGATCTGAGAAGAAAAAAGCATATGAAGTAGAGTAATAGAACTGCTGCTGCTTAATTTGTGGGTAAGGTAAAAACGGTGAATAGCTCTTAAATTCAGAATGGCTCAACAAGTAGACAGGATACTTTGAAAAACAAGTTTTCTTAAGACAAATAAAATTCATTAAGCAGCTCAAATGAAGGGGAATTTGTCTTGATTTGATGACATAGCTTGAAAACGAGGGGAAAAACAACACCTAAAGGCTACTCATTGACTAATTTGTTGTCCAAAGCAAACCAAATATACTGCTATGTTGTCCACCCCTTCAACATTGTCCATTTTAATAATTTATTTGGTTTATCTTTTTGTTTTATCATGTGCTGGGTTATTTACATGCTGCCATAATATGTTTGCGCCCACAATAAGAACACTAAACAAACTACTCAAATCCTTCCTAGAGCCTCCCTTCTGCCACAGTCTAAAGCACTGGGCAGTGATCAGGCTGTTCTAATAGTGGTTTTGATGACAACCCTTATTCTAACTACTTTAGAACAAAGGAACTACTTTGTCTCCTCTTTTTGTCTCCTCTTGATCCTTGGCTTTCTTATTTTCGCCTTATCAGTCTTTAACTGCTACATCCAACAGCTGCAAACTTTGTGGGGCAATGACAGTCCCTAATTCTAGGGGCTGTTGTAATTAAAAACTAATTAAGAGCTGTTAATAGTTATTTTGGTAGACTATTGCTACTCAAGGTAAAGGGGTGTGCTACCAGTTACAACTGAGCAACTCCAACAAAGTCAACATCTGCTCCATATCTAGAAGGCTTTATGAAATTCTGTGGGCTAAAATAAGGTCAGTGTGCCGATGATGCATGTTGCTCTCATTTGAAAAAGACACTGACTCCATTTATCATGGAAACAGAAAGATGTGGTTGGAGAGAAGCTGGTTCAAATGCAGCTCAGAGAAAATGGGTATGCCTTCCAGCACGGAGCAGCATTTCAAAGCCAGTTCATGGGAGAGGACTGTAGTTTGTAGGATCTTCCTAGCAGGTATGGTGCAGTGCAAAGCCATGCAGCTGTGTGACTTTGGTAGTGTCATATTAATGAAAGAAATGTGTTTATCTACTACTTCGAGCAAAATACATAAACTTCTGTCCTTGAAGAAAAAGACCTGACTGTAACCATGCACATCTTCTAAGATTAGGTCACAACAAAACTTCATACTCTAGTCTGGCAGTCGAAGACATTCAGAGGTTGCAGCCAACTAAAATCACAACAGCCCGCTACATTGCGTTTGTAGAAGACTTTTATTTCAGAGTTTGCAGAGGACTAGATCCTCATGACAGCAGGAACTTTTTCTGTCCTCCTCTGGAGTTTATAAACCACTGATGTAAGCAGAGGGGTCTGCTGCAGTAGTAGGCCAAGTAACAGCACTAGGGCTTCTGCTGGGAAGACTCCCATACTCGCTTTCTCCCAGAACAGAAAATTTTATAATGTGCCCAGTGGGACTGGGAGAGGGAGCCTGTCCACTGCTCCATTACATCTGCACTGCTCTGGGGATCTAACAGGAAATGTGCATTTTCCCACCTCTTAGGTTTAAAGCTGAGCTTTAGCCAGTGCTGTTGGCTCTATCAAGGTTCAAGGCATCAGGCTTTTCTCAGTTTAAAAAAACAGCCATTGAAATGGGCAGCAACAGCAAAAGAGTCAGAATAGCAGATCTTCATATTAAATGCCTCTTGGTTAAGGTACTTCTGCAGCCATCCTGTTTACATGGAGGCTTTTAGTTACATCAGTTTTTCTTCCTAGATTGTTTTATGAAACATTTATTTCCAGAGGCAGGGCTATGCTGAGCCCAGAGGGTCCCCTTAGAATGTGTCTTTTGTAGGGTGTGAGAAGTTCAAACCCAGAAGTTCCTTTTTGCCCTGTTGGTAATCATGCTGCATTCATGATGTGATGCCACCTCATGCAACAAAGCGTAACCCATTGTCCTTGTGTTTTATGGCATCACTTGTTTCTGCTTTGTATTTATTTTGTTATTAATGCTGGCTGCTTTCCAATAGCTTCTGGCCACAGTGACTGCTGCAATCTTTTGTCCGCTAAATCAGACACAATCTGCAGACAGAAACATATTATCGTGTACATAATTTTCAAATAAAGTGATGCACCTACAACACACTGTTTTTTTATATGGAGGTGTACTGAATTAAATAGAGAATGGTGTTGAGCCCATCTAAAAGAATAGCTGTAAAAAGTCATAATAAGATGATATATGATCTGAGTTTCAAATGGAATAAGTATCAGAAAATAAGGCTTTAAAGTAATAATCTCCAAGAGAACTTGAGTAAGTAAATATGATTATCCATTCCACCACCCAAAGAAGAATTTAGGGGAAATTTAAGATTAGTAGGTTAAAATAACAGTGCCTATCTGTTTTCCATGCTAAAAAACAAACTATGTAAACCAACAGAAGTCTTACAACCTGTGAGAAACCTTTAGTGATTTGGGGATTTACACTATTTTTATTAAAGTCAATGAACATTTTTCCTTTAATTTTCATAACAATAATGTTGTGTCTCCATTGCCTTAACAATCTTAACAATCTTTTCTCTGTCATCTATGAATGCGATCTCCCTGCCCTTATATCCATTCAGAAAACTGCTGCGAAGCTGATAAGTTTCTTTCCTAGTCCATGGCTTTGACTTTCTTTCCTTCCTGGATTCTGTCTGCTCTTTTGCCTTGAACTTATTCTACTAGTCCTCATTTTCTGTACCCTCCATGGCCTGTCACTGCCCATCCTATCATCAGAGCTTTGACTTATGCTAAACAGAAGGCAATGATGTGGGATAATTAGCAAAGATACTTGGTCCAAAACCTAAACCTCAGAGCAAACTTCGACTGTTTGTTTCTAGTTTTCTGAAGGCCAATGGATAGCATCACCTGAGTTTTGAACAGCGCTAGGGAAGTTTATTCAATCTTTCGAATTTCCCATCCTTCCTGACAATAAGCAGCTCTGAGAAGCTGTCCTGGTTTTGGCAGGGATAGAGTTATATTTCTTCCTAGAAGCTGGTGCAGTGCTGTGCTTCGGCTTTAGTCTAACAACTCTGATAACACACCGATGTTGTAGTTGTTGCTCAGTAGCACTTATCCTGATCAAGGACTTTTTCAGTCTCATGCTCTGCCAGTGAGGAGGGGCACACAAAGCTGAGAGGGAGCAGAGACAGGACACCTGACCCAAACTAGCCAAAGGGATATTCCATACCACAGCACATCATGCCCAGTATATAAGCTGGGGGGAGTCACCCAGAAAGGACCAATCACTGCTCAGATCGGGCTGGGTATCGGTCAGTGGGTGGTGAGCAATTGTATTGCGCATCACTTGTCTCTCTTAGGTTTTATTTCTCTCTCTCGTTTTATACCCTATTATCATCATCATCATCTTTTACTTTATTTCAATGATTAAATTGTTCTTATCTCAACCCAAGCAATTCTCCTCCCCTCCCACCAGGGAGGTGTGTGTGAGAGCAAGTGGCTGTGTGGTACTTAATTGCCGGCTGGGGTTAAACAGCGACAGAAGTATTTATTGCAGGATGTTTCCAAGCAGAGTATGGTGGCAGCTCACAAGCTGTGAGAGGGCAACGGCTCATGCAGCTCTTGCTAACACCCACAGCAGTCAGCCCAGCCCCAGCACATGCCTGCCAGGCAGCCTGAACCTCCTGCACCCTTGTGCCCTCCCAGATGGCCAAGGAGGAATCTTGACTTTGTGTGTGGGGATAATATTGCCCCTTCTCTTGGGAGCACAGCATGGAGCAGCAATTGACATTTGTATGGAGCCCAGGAGAAGGACAAACAAAGAAGCCTAGGTGAGTAAAACAACCAGCATATGCCTGTAATAGCACTGACATGAACTAAACTAGCCTGTGCTGACAGATGAAAGTCAAGCAAAGCCAGAATCAATATTCTTGGAGCAAGGTGAGGCAGTGAGGGAGATAGGATGCTCAGGTGTATGGAGCAGGGCCACAGACTCACATCCATCAGTCGTCATTCTGCTCTGCAGTAGCTTCAACACAGTTGCTATATGCTTTAAATATTTTGTGTTTAAAATGTGCAGTCATTGCTCCCATCCTTTAAGACTGTGTCAGAAGAAGGATTCAATCCCATAAAAGACAACATCTATGAGCAAAACCATGTGGGCTGTGTTTGGGTGCAGAGGCTCATGGAAGGTGGCAGTTTACGCACCCTCATGGAGGGCCACTGGCCCCACCCTATCTTTCCTGGTTTGAAGTATCATAAACTCTAAGGGAAGCTCTAGAACTCATGAACCTTTGATGGTGTGAAGAATGGTGAAAGGAAAGGAAGGATTTTCAGAGCATATGTGCTAACTGGCAGGTCAGCATGGTAGGATCAAAAGTCCTGGTTTAACAAAATACCTGTGTTTGCAGGAAATATATTATGCCCCTCTTTTCTCTGGACAGCTCCTAGATGGACGAGGAATAGAAAAGTAACATCATTATTCTTTTATTTGCTTAAAGGCCCTTCCTCTCCCAGGCACACTTCCATGTGGGAAACAAAGATATGGTCCTGACATGAAGCATTTACCTTTATATAAAATTTTGCCTCCTGTTGACTAGAAAAATTCTCTGGCTTTGCAAAAAAAACCAAACCAACCAAATTCTACTCCAAAAGGAGCAGGAATGAAAACCAGTGGGGGCTCATGGTTTGCGTCATTAACTAAAACCATTGTTTAGTGTAGCATTGCAACCTCCTGCCAAGATTTGTAAGCAGAAACGTGCCTGTTACCAGCCACCACCAACATATGCAAAATGGGCTGGCAAGAGAGAAAAAAAAAGCATAAAAATAGGAAAAAAAGTGGTCTTAGTCAACCATGGGTGGGTGTTCCCATCACAAATCCACCAAGACTTGGTAGGAACATCTCTAGTGAGGCAGGGCCTGGTGGGGAATCTCCTGGTGCTGATTTAAAGTCTGCCATAGGTTTTAGCAGGGCATGGATCAGACTGTTATTGAATTCCCAACCTGTTTGCAGATCTGAAGCTGAAAGCACATTGATGCTGGGAGCAGAGGATTTCTTTGCCCAGGCTGTCCCAGACCCGTGGATGAAGCTAGACCTTGGCAGTGCAGCATTTGTCTCAGGCACTGAATCAGTTTTAGACTTCCCCAACAAAATCCTGTTCCTTTCTAGACAAACCTCCTTTGTTTCAGTTGGTGCCTCCAGCAGGTTACCATAGTTTTTTTGCTATTATTTTTGACTATTCACTGCAGCTCTCCTATTTTCTGTCCAGAATTCACAAGATACCCTTTAATTTATTCTGCCTAAAATGAGATAAACCAGGAATGACCAGTCTCCTGGGGCTGTACCGTTCAGTAGTGAGCCTTATGTAAAAGATACAGGGCACATTTTCAGCACTGTGAGTTGTTATTAATGAAGGCTGTGTGCACAACTCTTTGTCCATCACAATGAAAATTTACCCTCATGTATCTTGTAAATCTCAGATGTAGATTTCACTTGCAGCATTTTCAGATATTCTTTGATTATTTTTTTCATATTAGGGGACCATAACGATAAGTCCCTGCTCAAGTGAATATACAGCTAGACCTCAGCTGACACTAAAATTTGCTAGTTTTTCTTTTTGGGCTTAAAAAATTTGCCTTTCAGAGCTATTCAATAAGATAAATGTTAATGAGAAAAATTTTAACAAGGCAAGCCCTGACGGTGACCCCCTCGGATCTAAGCAGCGCTACAAACTCAGGGCAAGCCTGATGCATGAGGAACATCTTGCAGAATATCACTGGCCTTCTGTTCTATCAGCACTATAGCTCTAGAAACAAGGCTCTTAATGAGGAAAGATCAATCCCAACAGGAAAACCTGTGATATCTGACATCAGTAGACAAGCATCCATGCTGTACAAACCTCCCCCCCCCCCCGCCAGCCTCTGCTTACAAAAAATAAAATAAAATAAAGTAAAATTGTGTCATTTTCTTTCAGAGTTTAAAGACTCAGGATCACTTCATGTAGCATTTAACTATCATTTCAGTCAGGCTTTTGAAGCTGTTTAAGTTCTTTTGTACCCGAGTTGTTTAATGTTACTCAGACAAGGTAAATCAAAGTCTAATAGAGTGGAAAAACAGTAAAGGCAGAAAATAGGTAAAAGATAAATCACACAGGAAGTTTTGCTTTTTTTTTTGTTATTATATTCATTGAGATCAAAGTCCTTGTTTCAGCTCTAATTAACAAAAGCTAATGCAGATTGGAGACCTTCTGGCACTGAGCAGAGCCTTGGAGGATACAGTTGAAATCTTCTGAAGATTTAAATAATTAATATGACACCTTGAGCTTCGGATGGGAAAATAAAAAATAAAAAAAAAGAAGAGGGGGGGGAAAAGAGCCCCATGTTCAAGTTTAAGAACAATGCCATTGCCAAGTTTGATACCATTTGTTCTGATGAAAATGAGCTGAGTAGACTGCACCGACTTCATTGTCTGGTACATTGGCAGTTCAGTGGATTGTTTCACCTTTTGTCATGCTAAGGGAGTCTTTTGTGCAGTACTTTGTTACCCCCAAGTCTGCCCCAGTTGAAGGAGGATAGAAAAGGCAAATCTGCTTTAGGGACTTGGAGGATGGTCATTTAATGGTTTTTAATCCTCTTAATCCACGTAAGAATGGAGATCTCTGAGTGAAAATCCCATCCCAGAAGTCCTTATGATTCAAATGCCTGGCTCAGGAGACTGTCTTTTGAAAAAAAAAAAAAAAGCAGCAAAATATTCTCCACTACTGTGGCATTGTGGTTTATTTCTCTCTGGTTTTCCGAAGCTGTCTGATGCAATATAAGCAAAATGAAATGGAAACCTACTCCAAACCATGGGAAGTATGAGAATAGAGAGTGCACGGTGCCAGCCTGTGTATTTGGGGTACTCTCGTGATTCGGCTTGATTTCATAAAAGTGATAAGAGCCTCTTTTCTAATTGTCTCAACTGTATGCAAATCCACCCTAGATTTGGGTGTGCACTAATGCCCTCACCAAGCTGTTTTCCACTCAGATATTTTGTAGGTAAATGAATCCTTTATTGAGTTTGGATATAGATTACTTCTAAACTGTTGACATAATCATAACTAAGCCTTTCTGCTGAGCTCATTATTACTTCATAAGAGCATGACTTCTCTTCCCTGCCACAAAAAAAAAAAAAAAAAAAAAAAAAAAAAAAACACAAAATAAGAAGGCAATCAATATATCTAATTAGATAAACCACTAAAGAGCTGCTAAGAGGCAATTTCTATAAGTAAAATTCAAGAGGATCTGAAGATGGAATGGGCTATTCTTGCTCTCTATCTGTAGACTGACCATTTTTACCATTTGCCACAAGTTCATTTATAAACATTTTTTTGATTACGTGCACAGCATGACTTTTCATTTTTTATATGTTGTTCATCACTTCACATTTTAGAGCTGGTTAAAAGAAAGGAAAAATGCAGTTTCCAACTTGTAATTAGCTATGTAACAGATAGAGAAAAGAGTGCATTGAATATTATATGATTTCTTTAAAATAGATGAATGAAAAAAAAAGAGAAGTTCCCACTGCAATAATTTTCTTCTAGGTAGAGAGCAAATGGTTTTAGCAAAATTGCATGACAAAACAGCTCAAGGCATGTCTTAAAAAATTGCAGCTCATTAATGCAATGTTTTCTGTTCCAGTCAGTTCACTGACAGCCATTTCTCAGCATCTATTCCTACAGCAACCCCATGCCTCTGAAACAACATATACAAATCCAACAACTGGTTCCTAGGGTTCTAGTACAATTTTGTTGACAATTCAACTGGCACAAACCAACGATCTCTCTAAAGTCATTTCAGCTAGATGTTAATAATGGTGTACTCTAAGTCCGCTGCTAGAAAAACTGGGCGTTATTTTGGTTTCTTCCCTACAGTTAAGAGAAAAGGTAGGCTAGTGATACTTGTTGTCTGTTGCATCCCATAAAGACTTTGGCTGTCCCTTTGATGACATTTCTGTTTTTCTGTTTATGTTGTATTTACATCTATAGCGTATTTGAGATCAGAGGGAAAGTATATGCTGTGAGGGAGTCATAGGTACTGTGTGCTTCCCCATTTCTCTACTTTCTATTTGTACAGCATCCATTTAAACCTCACCTTTACTGAGATGAGCCTTGCATGGGATGTGCTTTCTTTTCTGGCTCTCTCTGATGCTGCTGCTTCCCAGGGACAAGGGTGACACAAACCAGCAGCCTGACTGACGTTTCCTGACTCACTGCATCACTGTGACCATAACTCTTCCTTGGCAAATTTCTTTCCTTTTCATTTTTAAATCTTGGCAAATAATGGAATGTGGGCTCTTGCCTAGCATCTGTGGCCAAAGCTGGCCTGCATCCTGTGCTGAGTGTGGTATTTCATTCCTCTACCAGAAATGTTGGCAAGGTGTTTTACTGTGCTGATTTCACTTTTTTTTTTTCACCTTACCTTCCTTCACCTTACCTTCATGTGCAGCAGTTAACCCCCTAAAGCTACCATCCTGCCTGCAAATGACAAATGTTGGGTGAAGGTGTATGCACAAGAGTCCCTTTGGAAAAAGGTGAGGGCTTGTATTCAGTGGTTGAGAGTTAGCTATTCCATGGAAGTAGTGTAGTATAACACATACCATACCAACAGCCACAGAATTAAGGACTGAGTTCAGGTGTGAAGATGGCTTTATCCTCTTTGGAAAATAGGATATGCAGAAGTTAACTGACAGAGGTTTTCATCATTATGGAAAGGAGTAATGAGTTGGTAGAGAAATATTTTTAGTAGGAAACTGAGGACATAATGCAAACATGGGGGAACTCCAGCACTATTACGTGCAGGGAGTAGTAAACACATGGAATAAATTACTGGGAAGAGCTCATGAGGAGAAGAAAACAAATGACAGGGAAAAGGAGGTGTGGGGTAAGAAGAAAATATACTGGGAGGAGAGAGATGAACTTCCAGGAGCCAGGTGTGCTGTGCAAGAGTAGACTTTCCTTGGTGATAAAGCACTCTCTGTTTGCAAGAATTGTCAGGCAGCATCAGCAGCGCCAGCCTGCACACCCTGAGGTGCCTTTTGTGCCAAGTCCGCCTTGGGGCCAGTATTTCCACGACAAGAGCGGCTCTGGCTGCAAGCTTCTGGCCAAACAGAAAACAACTATGGAAAGTGGCTCCTTACACATTTGCCAGGCTCTCCATGAACCCGACTACAAGCTCTTACTTACAGCAGCCAGGTCTCCCCCAGGAGACTCGCTTTTGTCTTTCTGACCTCTCCATCTCTGTCAGTGGGACAGGTTGGGGAATGCCAGCAGGAGAAACAAGGCAGGGAATCCAAAGCTAAAATGTGCACAGGTTTCACACAAAAAAACCCTGCACTTGAGAAAAAATGGGTTAGTTCTCTGCCCCTGCCCTCTCTTACCCTCCCACTAGTGGTGGTGGTGGGGCAGCAGGTGTTGGGGGTGGAAGTTCAGCATAATCCCCCATGACCCACAGCTCTTGAATAGGCCACATTTATTCCTGAAGTAAATGGTTTTCTTTTCTTTTGGAGGCTGCAGTATGAGGCCATCCTGCAGCATGGGCTGGTACCAATTTTTTTTTATGGGAACTAATCTCTCCACAACACATAGTTGCTGCAGCATTCGGAAAACACAATATAACAATTGGTCAGCAGTCTGATTGAAAGCTACCTGCTTAAAAACAGACATTTCAAAACCATTCTGGAATATCCTGGAGTGTCCTTTGAATAACAGTCCTTTGGAAAAGAATGATTTTTGCTCTCTGTTTCTTCTATGGGAGCCTTCATCTTGCAAAGGTAATGTAAATTAATAGCAACCCCTCTCACCCCCAGGATGAGGACACATTTTTTGTAGACTGCTCCTATTCTGCCTAGAAGCTGTCATTTTTAATGTGACTTTCCAAAGTTTTCTCAGTAATTCCCATTCCCTACGCGCTACACACTTCATAGAAATGCACATACTGCTCTTTAGCCATGTTATATATATTCATTCTAGTGAATCATAAATTACTTAGTTCTCATGGAGATTACAGGATTGTGACTATTTCTTTTTCTATTTTTCACATCTTTACCTGACAGGATTCTTTAAAAATGAATAAAATACAGTATCAGTAGAAGCATCTTGGCAGAAGCATATGTGGGAAGAGATAGAGAGAATAAACAGACATCACACACACCACATTATAATGCAACAGATAAGGGTCTGACTCAAATCACTTTAAAGGATGGACAGTAGCCCCTTATTACCAAACTACAAAGGTATTAATAACTCCTTTCCCAGAGGTACCACTGCGATCAAGGAAAAGACCCCTAGTAGTATTTTTATAGCCTTTGCTTGAAATGTTTCTGAAGGAAAACTCTGACTTCTAAAGAGTTCTGAAACTGTGTGGTGTCTCAAGATAGATCTTAATGAAATTTGCCGCTATCAAAACTAGACTGCCTGGAATATGGCAGAGCCTATTAGGACAGCAGTAACAACATTGATTTTAGGGATTTTCCCCTCCCTCCAAATACACAGAACACTTTTTTGATGTGTGAAGAGACTGAAGCTTCTTAAAAGATATTTTCAATGGGATAGTTCTGAAGACTTCAGATAAAATATTTCAACACAGTACCTGCAGGGACAGGAGAAATTGCTTCAGTTCATTTTGCCTTAGTTAGAGTCGTGTTAAATCAACTGCTCTTGGCGTTTGCAGGACTTTGTAGACATTCTTTCAAAAGTGCTTGAAAAGCTTCAAATAGATGAAGGTCTTCAAAAGGCAACTAGCACATGGGACTGACATCAGTAATGCTCCAAAGACTGTCCAAAAGAGCCAATACATGATATAAATGAAGCTTTATTACCTTTTTTCATCTCAGATACTAGGCATGTTCTGTCTTTGTTACACGATCCATTTGCTGCCAAGAGGATACCTGATACATAGCCTGATTAGTAGGAGACATGAGGGCCTGATTCTTCACAGCCTTTAAATGGATTGTTGTGGTTTAATCACAGTTGGCAACTAAGTAGCATGCAGCCATTCGTTCATGGCGTCCACCCTGGTGGGATGGGAGAGAGAATCAGGAAAATGATAAAACCTGTGGGCTGAGATAAGAAAAGGTTTATAATGGAAATAAAGTAAAATATTGTAATAATAGTAGGAATAACGATAATAGTAATCAAAAGGGAGATAACAAAAAGAGAGAGGGGAATAAAACCCATGAAAGAAAAGTGGTGCACAAAACAATTGCTCAAGACCCACTGATCAATGTCCTGCCCTTCCCTGAGCACTCTCCTGGCCACCTCCCCACAGTTTCTATACTGGGCATGCTGTGCTGTGGCATGGAATACCCCTTTGGTTAGTTTGGGTCAGGTATCCTGTCTCTGCTCCCTCCCAGCTTCTTGTGCCCCTTCCTCACTGGCAGAGCTTGAGAGACTGAAAAGTCCTTGATCAGGGTAAGTGCTACTTAGCCACTAAAACATCAGTGTATTATCAGCATTATTCTCATACTAAATCCAGAACACAGCACTGTACCAGCTGCTAGGAAGAAAATTAACCCTATCGCAGCTGAAACTAAGACATAGATATAGCTCTTTACTTGCGACTTTAATACACTGCCAAAGCTTAACTGGCAATTTGTGAAGTCCTCCTACCAGAAGCCATGAGAACACAACTGCAATGTAAATCACTTGACATGGTGACATCTGCTCCCTCTGTTGCCTTTCCTTTTGGTCATGTGTAACATTGCCTAATGTAAATTTAACAGCCTAATGTAAATTAAAAAGACCCACGTTTCAGTCTGAGCAACTGCAACGTAAGCAGCACTTCTCAAGACATGTGGAGGCAGAGATCTTGCCAACTCCATTCAGACAGGCAGCTCCCATTATGTTTTAGCAGATCTGTTAATATAAATAAGGATTTAATGACTTAAATTTGCAAATAGTGAGACTTAAATGACTTCCCCTGGAAACACCTGTAATGATATAAATTTCCAGAATATAAACAAGATCTGTTTCCTCATCCATACTCATGCATGTGTAATTAAAACACACTTATTGTAACAGATAGGGGAAGGCACCCAGCTGCATTATTGTCTCTCTAAAGTAGGAAAGGGTATGATGATATCTTTCCCACTGGAGTTCATCAGTGATCCAGTACAGGTCATTGTGAAAGATCATCTGCCTGAATGCAGGATGAAAATCTTTTTTTTCCCATGGAAAGTGCCTCTGTGTTTGCATAGGGTAGATGGTGATTAGATCTTTATCCTGGGGTATTAAGAGCTCCTTTAGATACCCCGCTTCCTGGCCCTGAAATTCACCCTTAGAGCCTGATCCAGCCACTTATGTGAAAATTCAGATTAAAAAGCAAGGAAGAACAATATGATCACAGGACTGTATCTAACAGAGTGCTGTGGATATTCCTGGTGGCTCAGTGTGCCAAACCAGGCTTACCACATCATTTTAGTCTTGTTACGATGCGGGAGAAATGTGTATAACTGAAATCAACTGGTGTGTACCTGTTTGTAATAAAGTTGCTCAGCAGTCTGGAAAGTCTGTTGCTTGTGATAAATAATCCTCAAAGTGGCATCCTCTCATAAGCATGCAGCCCTTGCTGTGCAACTTCATAGAAAATCTTTTTGTCTCTTTTGTCGTAGACTTAGAAATACTTATTTTTGTTAGTGTGAATCATCAGATTTATACCAGGAATGACTGTGAATCTCAGAGTTTCCCAAAAGTGCAATGAAGAGCTGAAATATAATAATACCAGGAATGGCCTTTAAAATAAGTTATAAGGAATAAGATAAAAGAATCACCCAAGATTATATGCTTTCTTTTAATACTAATTGTATTTACCGATTGTTGCTATAGAGACCAGAGAAGCCAGGTACTTTGTCTCTCTAGGAAATCAAAGACATCTTCACATTTTCTTTTCAAATCCCTCCTTTTGCATTTTAGGGCTTTGATAGAAGTATTTTCAAAGGGAATAAAAGCAGAAGGTGTTCTCCCCGTGGTGAAGGTACCTTCTTGTAACCTCTAACCTAGGAAATCTGGGAAAGTTTAAACTGAAAGGAAAGAGGCAGCAGGTATTGTTTATTTGCGTTCACTTTTTGCTCCCTAGTATATGCAGTTCAATTTGAAGTTTGCATATATAGTCCTAGAATGACAGTCTAGTTCCTGGTTTTGCACTCAAGAGCTTTTTTTACTCTAATATAGCCTTTACTAAAATATTTTCATATCACTCAAGGTGAAACTTTGGGATGAGTCATTGATCCTTTAACTTTCAAAGAATCATAGAATAATTCAGGTCTGACCTTGAAGGTGTCCACTCCAAACCTCTGCCCAAAGCAAGGCCATCTGTGGGGCCAGACCAGGCCTGTGTCTGCTTAGGTCTTGAAAACCTCCAGAGATGGGGACAGCACAGCCTTTCATGGCAACTCTGCTGCCCAGCTGTCCTCATGGGAATAAAACTTCTCCTTATACCCTGGCTAAGTATCTCGGGCTGCAATTTTGCCCATTGTCTTTTCTCTTCTCGCCATGCATTGCTCTGAAGAGCTCAGCTCCATCTTGTTGGTGACTGCTCAGAGGCAATATAAGTGCTTCCAAAGACATCCTGTGAGGAGCTGGGCTTGGTAAGCCTGGAGTAAGGGTAAGTGCTCCATCCCCAGGCCTCCCATCCTCTATGTTTACTCTAGTTTGTCCATGTCTGTACTGCACTGGGAGGACCAAAGCTGTACTTGTGGTCTAATGCTATTTGTACAACCCAGAGTCCTGTCAACCTTCGTAAGATGCTGTGTGGACCCTGGTTGAGTTTGCTGTCCATCTGGGTCCTCCAGTTTTTTTTCAGCAGAGCTGCTTCTCAGCAGTCATTTCTGACTCATTTGCTGATGTGTGAATAGTCTTGTGCTCCCACATTTTCATTACCAGTTTATGCTGAACTCTCCTTTTTCAGTGCATCTTGCAATGTGCGTAAATAGCCTTTCTCAAACCACAGGCCAATTGCCCACATTAATCCTTGTTTCTTCTTTCTCTTGAAGATGAGCCATGTATTTTTACGCTGTTCTAGGCCACAATGATTGAAAACAATTTTGATTCAAAACCCTCTTCCAAAATCTTGGGGTCCCTGCCACAGTTTCTTCCTTACCTGCCTATCTGAAATACCTTATGACAAGGCTTTTATTCATTTGAGGTTTATGCTGATATAGTCATCATCTCCATCCAACCTATCCACTGAATTTACTTCCAACACCTCAAGTATACATATATTTTTTTAAGTGCTGCATTTATAAATCTGGCTTGAGTTATTCATCCTCCATATGCATGTCACTAGCCAAATGTCACTGTGATCTCCTCACAGGCTGACTGGCTGGATAGAGTTATGCTCTCTTGAGAAAGGAGAGAGGCTGCAGTCTCCACTGTGGAGTTTGCAGGAGAGACAAAGTAATCTGTTAGACACAGCAGCTCCTTCTTCCCCTTTCTTCACTGCCTGAAGCATGGCATAGAATATGGTTCCCTTCCCAGGTTTACACTTTTATTATGATGTCTGCCTGGAAATACGGGCAGGTGAGACACACTGCCTTTTCTCTGTCACAGGAACTACCAGGATCCACAAGCTCCTGTACAAACCTTCAGTATCTGAAGGAGGCCTATAGGGATGCTGGAGAGGGACTCTTCATTAGGGCCTGTAGTGAGAAGACAAGGGGTAACGGGTTCAAACTTAAACAGAGGAAGTTTAGATTGGATATAAGGAAGAAATTCTTTCCTGTTAGGGTGCTGAGGCACCAGAATGGGTTGCCCAGGGAGGTTGTGAATGTTCCATCCCTGGTGGTGTTCAAGGCCAGGTTGGATGAAGCCTTGGGTGACATGGTTTAGTGTGAGGTGTCCCTGCCCATGGGAGGGGGGTTGGAACTAGATGATCTTAAGGTCCTTTCCAACCCTAACTATTCTATGATTCTATGAAACCTGAAGGAAGCTGGTGGTACTGATGCTTTTTGTTGCTCTTCAGGGGGGTTAAGTGCTGCCCAAAAGACTGCTAGATAAGCACGTGTTATTGTTTGCGTGTCTGGCATAACAAGTCAATTGCATTTGGTTATTTCTGGATGGAGGGCTGCTCTGGGTAAAAATCCACTGGACTTCTCATGCTGAGAGTCCAGTGTGCAGCTATGAACCAGGTTTCAGTCTTTTTTTTATTAATATCCTAAATGTTAGAGGAAAAAAATGTGGAAGAGCAAACATTAACGTGTTCCTCAATTACTTGTAAACTTTTAAAATATGGCTTATTTTTTACTGCAGGTAATCTTTACCACTCTCATGACAGTCCTGTTTCTTCAGAGTTCTTTAAATGGATGAGTTTACATTCCCAGCAGCCAGAAACCCTCTCTTCTTTTGTTAAAGGCTTCTTTCTGGGAAATGGCTTCTTCTCAAGTAGAGGAACTTAGGAAAGAGGGTGCAATTCTGCCATCACTCTATGTCTCTGATAAAGGCTCATTCTCTTAGCTTTTCATAGACTCCCAGAATCAAGGGTTTCATTGGCTTGCAAAAGGTCATTAGGATTATCGACACAAAATGACTTTCAGCTCATCCATGCATCAGACTCTTTTCAACTTCTGATAATCAGGCCACTGCTGAAAAATGGTGGTATAAGAAAAGCTGAGAGGAAAATGTAGCTGGCTTGGTGGATCAGTCTTCAACAAAAAAAAAATAAAAATGCTGAGAGGTGAAACTGTAATCAAGTCTCTGCAATGTTTTACAAGAGAACAAGTCTCTCTCTTGTGCTCATGAATGTCAGCTGAAATGACCTTTTAAAAATAGCAATATGTCATCGTTCAGAGAAAAACAGGAAAATGTATTTTGGATTGAGAATGTCATAAAAATGTTAGTTGGAATCTTTGGATTTGAAAAAATTTTGTTATCTTTGCCACTTTGCTTCAAATGATGAAGATGGGAAGGTACTGCTTTGTTGTTTGAAACAGAAGAAAACAGAGTTCAGGAGTTTGCAGTGAGTTGTGATTTGATTGATCACTTTTCTCTGTAGCACATATTAATGACTGCGCTATTCCCATAAATTCTTCCTTTGACCTTTCTGTCAAATTACGTATTACAAAATGACAAGTGCATTTCTCACAGCTTCTGGACCAAGAACAGATTGTGTATTACCCCTTGAAAGACTGGGCTAGCAATGTTTTTCTTTCATGTGGTAGCCTAAACCTTTTATCCTCCAGCTCTTTAGGATCCATGTTTAATATTGGTCCATGACTGGTTTTGATAAATATTTATATTGCATGTAAAAAAATCAGGTATTAGATTGTCTCATGAGTTCATGAATCTTTCTAAATTATTTCTAAGCTTTATGAAGAAATCACCTTGGTAGATGGAGAAAAGGTCCATCTGAGATTCTGTGGGCAAAAAAAAACCCAACTCTTTGAAGTTACTGTAGTAATTGTTCTTATGTTTTATGCTAAAAATATGACTTAAAATCAATTTTAGCAATTTTCTTCTAAAGAAAAGTTCCCCCTTAGCTCAAAGCTTCCACAAATCATAATATACCTGATGGAAATAAAGACATGCTAAGAAATGATGGTGCTGTTGCAGCTATAAACTGATGTTGCAAACACCAATTCTTATCATAGAATCATAGAATAGTTAGGGTTGGAAAGGACACCTCACACTAAACCATGTCACCCAAGGCTTCGTCCAACCTGGCATTGAACACCGCCAGGGATGGAGCATTCAAAACCTCCCTGGGCAACCCATTCCTGTGCCTCACCAGCCTTACAGTAAAGAATTTCTTCCTTATATCCAGTCTAAACTTCCCCTGTTTAAGTTTGAACCCGTTACCCCTTGTCCTATCACTACATGCCCTAATGAAGAGTCCCTTCCCAGCATTCCTATAGGCCCTTTATCCAAATGGAATAGTTGACTGAGCTGTTTTTCATGCTTGCTGGATGAGCTTTTAGAGCAATCTGCAGTATGAACACTGCAGGCTCATGACTGGATGCCATAACCACGTCTACGCATTCACATTAACATGCTGCCAAATGCACCCTAATCCAACAGAGCAAATACTTTGGAGCAGGGCATCTCGGAGCTAGGGAGAGCAACGACTAAGTAGACTGGGGCAGAAGGTGTGTCAGTGCTCACCATCCCAGGGGAGCTGGCTATCCAACCCAGAAAATCTGCTGGCAGGATGCCTTGCTTTATTTGCTGTGGCACACTGATTGACAATCATTTTCTTCTACTAGGAAAAAAAAAGAACAACAAAGGGGAGAAAGTTTACTGTGAGTCTTTGGTTTACTGATAATTAAAAAGCATCTAATTTAGATTGTTCAGATATGAACATACACTGGCCACATTAAAAGTTTATAGATGGTGACTTATCACATGTGGTAATGGGATGATTTTTGGTATTGCTTTGTTATCTTTCTTTGGTGTTATAAACAGTACTGTATAAAGTAATGTAGGTAATGATACGCAGAAAGGATTTCTTATGAGGAACTTCAAATAAAACAAAGTCAGAACTTCAGATGGCTCTATAGTCAGATCTGGCAATGTGCTGTTAGTCTATACGAGTTGAGAGCTACACTCTGACTTTGGTTGAGGAAAAATAGCTGTGCTAAGAACATTAAATATCAACCTTAGAAAAAACTTCAGAAAAGTGATGTGTTGCCCACTGATGCCTTTAATAGATCTGTCAAGGGGGCACTGGACCAAAAGTGGTAACTGATCTTTTTAGGGTCTTGGTAACAACACTAGTATTTTGATGTTGTTCCCTTCAGTGGTGAGAACGGTATTTTCCAGGGTAAACTTGAGCAATTCAGTAATAAGAACAAAATAATGTACACAAATGCTGGAGATTTCCTGTTGGAATGAAAATGAAATTGCAGAACTTTCAGCTGGAAGTTAAATACGTGACGGTTGAGGCTCTGAAGTTACTGCATTTGTTTTGGTTTGGCTAATACCTAATTTCAAGAGGCCCAAAAGAAGCAAGAAATAGAGGTAGGAAGTCACAAGGATTTTTCTTATCTAATGAACCCAGCTCTCTCCAGAATGTACCCAGTATATTATAAAGTGTCAAAAAAACCCACATTTGTTACCTAAAATAGGGCTAGCAACAATTAAAACCTCTAAGAAGCCTGAGAGCTGTTTTGGATTTACATTTTACTGGTAAATTGTGCACAAGATAGCCAAAAGTAAATGATGCCAAATATACCTCACTGCTGTACCACATACAATGAGAATGAATTGGGACAATGAAGAGACTCTTAAGGAGAGAGAAAAGTGAGTCCTTGCAGTCTTACAAGTTCATGTCCTGGGACATTTCTGCTGTTAAACTTTTGTGCTCAAATATATTGCTGCATAGATAATTTAAAGAAGGTGAAGAGCTTCTGGGTTTTGTTACTAAGCACTGCAGGGCACTGATAAAAATTTTTCAAATTTGAGAATAGGTGAGTGCATTATTCATAGCAAGCCCTTTAACAACAGACACAATATATCCTGAAAGATGGTGGCCGACAGCTTCCAGCACAAACGTCCTCCCAAATGTCACGTACCAAGAGCCCCAGAATCAAGAAACTGACTTACTTAAGCAGAGTATGATTTTTGAAAGTAACTATTCCTGAACACTTTTATTTGCTTTATGATATCTAAGCCTTTTGTTTTGGTTTTGATTTCATGCTTTTCCATACAGTCCTGAAGGCTAGAAGTTCCTTTTTTTAAATTGAAATTGAAATTGAAATTGAAATTACCATGAAGGTAATTGAGTCCTGGAACTGAAGCCTCAAGAAAAGTGCTAACTGCCAGAAGGCTTGGAATGAAATCTCAAGAGCTGATAACACTGATTTATATAAGCAAGTGGATTCATTGTTCAGGGTTTCACTTAGTGATGGAATTTAAGGAACATGGAAAGAAGTCAAGTTCAGCCAAGAAGAGTTCTGATGAGAGAGAATAATAATGGTGGTAATTCCATAAAGTCAGAGAGCTGCCAAAGATGCTGAGGATAATTAATTCCCAGAGTGAATTAATTTGCTGCTTTGTGTAAATAATTACTTGCAACCTCCAAACTATATTTTCTTGACTGAGACTTTTATAATCTGGTCTCCTAGCATGATGGGTCCACTACAGAAGTGAGTCTTGCAGGTTTTAAGAGGATTTGGAGGGTGAGGTGCCAGAAAGAGGTATTGTTGATGTTATTAAATGAACATGTAATATTTAATGGAAATTTCTGTTAATAAAAGCATTCAGGTTTTCCTTTAAACAAACCCCTGATGACTCTTTAGTTTTTACTGGCAGGAAAGCATTCAGCATCTTCAGTAGATGGATTTGGGTTGGGGATTTTTTTCAGCTAAAATAGAAAATAATCAGCAAAAATATTATTTTTTTTCCATACGATTGTAAAACATCAACCCACAGACTCTCCTTTAGGACAACCTCAGACTTAAAAAATTTTCTCTGACTCCCCAGATATGACGTATCAAAACCTAGTCCAACTCAGATTTCTGACATTAGGTTCTGGCCTCCCTTCAGATACTACAGATTACATTGTTATTCTGGTTATGTGTTGAGTCCAGTGAGGAGTTCTCTGCTTGTGGTATCTGATCAAAATTGCTCTACACATCACAATGTGATTTGTTCTTTTTGATGCTGTCTCTAGTGAGAACCCTGAAGATCTCTGAACTTCAGGGACTGTGCAGGTACCCCATATGCAGCACAGCAACGGTGACTGTGCAGAGGACACCCAGTCGCACAAGCCAGTAGTAAGCCAGGTGTCCCAGCCTGGACCATCAAGGGACCATGATGTCAGGAGTTATTGTGGTAGATTCTGAGGTCTGCTTTTAACTCTGAAGGTGTAAGCCAAAAGCCTCCCAACCAGAAACGAGTGTTATGTGGGATATGCTTGTCAGAGAAACTATGGTAAGAAGCACATTTTAGCCCAGACACATGGCTCTAAACAGCAAAGCTGATGGAAGTGCTAAGGGAGAGGATGAAAGCAGCATCAGGTATCAGTGTGATACCAGCCAGGCTGTTGTGGTCAAAGTGACTGGCTGCTGTATCATGTTAAGCTAATGAAACACTTCACAGTTGGGAGGAAAACTGTTAGCCAGCAAGTTTTGTGTTTCAGACTTTTGAACCAATCATTTATGCTTATCCCTGGCCTCTAAAATTTTAGAAATAATGATTCATACATTTTTACATATTATTTGTATTCTTCAACAGGAAAAGGAAAACAAGATTTCCTGGTATTTGGCTGGCCAACATTTCTTCAGTTTGCATGAGCCATTTATTTGGAATTGATGTTGAAGTAAACGGAAATGAAGAAACTCTCCTCTTGGTACTTGTAGAAAAGACTAGCCCTGCCAAGAGCTCATTTACTGCTTCAAAAATAGCTGGGTTTTGGTGCTTAAGCAGCAGCTGCCTTCATTTCACCCACTTGACTTTAAAACAGCATCAAGTGTGTACTTGCTTAAGGATTATTTTAATTAAACTTGATTGCTTACATATATTATATTTAGGGCTACATATTAACTTTGATAATTTCAAATTTAATTGTAAACTTCCGTACCAGTGTTCAAGGCCATGTTGGATAGGGCTTTGAGCAACCTGGTCTAGTAGAAGGTTTCCCTTCCATGGCAGGGGTTTGGAGCTGGATGATCTTTGAGACACCTTCCAACAACTCAAACCATTCCGTGATGCTAAGGTGATTGGGTGAAAGAAAATGTTCAGTCTTTTAAATGCAATTAAAACAAAAGTGGTTCTTTTCCTACATGTTTTTAAATCAATCTTGCTGCTTGGCATCACATAAATAGTGTGTATAAGATATACTTTCATACTGGACTGGGCTGTAAAAGGTACCTCCAAACATCTGACCGTAAAAGCTAGACCTGTTTCTTCCCTTCTTGAAGACAGAGGCATACTTCATGTAATCGAGGTCTGTGTTTGTGGATCAGGGAGTAAATGTCTGGTTGACAGTGTACCTGGAGTGGTGCAAGGCTCTCTGGGATGCTTCTTTGGCTCTGAGAAAAGCTAAAACCTGTTCTTTCTTTGTCTGTTTCTTTTGAGGGTAAAACCAAGATGGTAGATGATTGGGTTTTTGTAGGTGAACAGCCTGGGCACTGCTGTGGTAGGTCCAGAACAGCGTGCTTCCACAGGCCAAACCACTTGCCCAGTACAAGGAGTATTTGTTGTAGACCAGCATGAGGCAGATGAACAGAGGTGGAAGTAGGTAAGAAAACAACAGACTAAACCAGCAGCTATACTTGGCAACAGGAAGAAGCCCTGAGGATCATCACAGCTGCTGGTTAAGATCCCAAGGAGAGGATGACGGCAATATTCTCACTTTCTGTGGGATGTGGATGGCATCAGGTAACAATAGGACAGATGCAGAATTAAACCCAAACACAAATAAAGGGTGGCAAAAACCAGGAAGCACCACAGAAATGTCAGGGTGTGTGCGGGTGATGTAAATGTGTGCCCATGGTCAGCGCTAAAGACAGGAGCAACACTAACTTCCAGGGCACTCTCCCACCTTCCAAGGATTAATTTAAGGTAGAAGGTAGAAACAAATTCCTCAGTGTGAGCCCAGGCTCAGTAGAATCAGGGCAAGGGCTAAGGGACCAGCATATTGGAAGTGCTGTGCTCACATCTGTTATTGCATCTGGGGATGGTTTGGTTTTCAGGAAAAGAAAGGGTATCTGTGGCATCTCCGTAGCATGTGCCAAGCCTCACAGCTCTGCCAAGGCCACCATGACAGGCATTATGGACATTCCATAGATTAAGCTATACACTAACCAGCTCTGGCTGTGGTAAGTCAGTAGGTGGCGGCACACAAATCAAGCCAATAAAAGTTGTTAGAAGAAAATATTCATCAATTTGCATCAAGCTGGGAGAGGTCTGTAGGGAGGAAGTGTTTGGAGGAGGTGTGGTGCAATCAGTCTGTACGTACCTGGGTGTGCTGCTTGCTGCAGTTGAAGTGCTGTGTTTGTTTTCTTACTAGGAAACCAGCTCAGCTTTACAAGCTCAGAGCCTTTTCTGTTATTTCCCCAGTGCGCAGTACAGGACATAGCAATCACCTCAGTACCTTCCTCATGTAAGTTACTGCAAACGTCCCATTACGTTTCTCCTCTGTTTTTCAAGGTAGTGCCAGTAATTTCTTCAGTCAGAACAAGCCTCCCCTCTATTACAGTGAGATGAAGAGATTTCCTTTATGCATGTTTTTGCTAGGCCAGTTTTGGGGAGCACCCAGGCTTGAAATGAGGTAAAAGTTTTAATGAGTGCTAAAGCCGTCTGGCTCATTTTAAGAGGTTTGCAAAGCTTTAATCCTTCAGCTAGAGATTCAAGGCATACTTCTGTCAGACTCTATCAGCTGTGAACTGAGGTCGGGTGGGGAAGGGGCAAAGACAGCTGAAGTTCCCATCACTCTGATCTAGTTTCACAAACCCAGGCAAACCAGGACTGGTATGACTGTGTGCCTGATGATTAATGGCTTACCCTTTCCAGGTGCTGGAGACCTGGGGAATATGAAGCCTTTTTCAGCCCCTTTACTTACCCCAGTGGCTCCACTGAAGTTACCTGCATCCATAATGATGCTGTGACAACTAGATTGCGGTGAATTTTGAACAAAACTTTTGCCCAAGTCAAGCGTCTTCTTCTTCCAGAGTTACTCATTTGCAGAATAGCAAAAATTCTGGTTTTCCAGAAACCTGGACCATACTAGTGCTGGTCTCCTTTTCCCATGTGTTTCTTTATATATGCTGCATGCTACCTATGGCCTGTTCTCTTTCTGGTTTAACTCTGCTACTGCTGTTTAATTTAATCCTCCTTTTGCTAAACCTAGGGAAGGGAAGCCTGCTGCCAGCAGTGCCGTAAAGCTGGGAAAAACAATTCTTAAATGCACAGAGTAAGCAACCTGGGAAAACAGGAAAAAATACGAAGAAATTATTTACTGTGATGGTGGTGAGGCACTGGAATGAGTTGCCCAAGAATGGTGTGAATGCTCCATCCCTGGCAGTGTTCAAAGCCAGGTTGGATGGGACTTTAACAAACCTGGTCTAGTGGAAGGTGTCCCTGCCCATGACACGGAGGTTGGCACTAGGTATTAAGGTTCTTTCCAACCCAAACCATTCTACGGTTCAATGATTCTTGTGATCTTTCACTGCAATCTTTTAGGACATTCATATTTTAATAAGCCACACATATGAACTTGATGGGGTTCTTTTAATTACACAGGATGTACTAGGCTGTGTGTAATACTGAAGTGAATCTCCAAGGCCTTACAAATTTTCATGGTCCAACCACCAAAAGGCTTCATGGACCAACAGCAAAAGGCAACTTGGCAAGCTGCACAGGAGAGCCAACTTTGAAGGGCTGTAAAGACAAAGACAACAGATACAGAAGGAACAAGTTACATAGTTATTCAAGAATGAAAAAAAATTGGGTCCCTGAAGTTTTGATTAGTTCACTTATGAACACTGGGAAGAAGTGAAGGAGGAAGGTACAATAATGTATTGCAGTGAGGGAAGCTGTTTCATGCATAAGGGATTGCATTGAAAAAATATTGAAAATGTAATGAAAGAATAAAGCAAAAGGGAAATAAAGTTAACATCACTGACAGAGAAGGGAAGGTAAGGCAGTTCATTAAGTGGGGCAAATGAGCCTACGTAATTTCTTCCTCAGTGGAGTTAGAATGCTTTTGGTGAGATTTCTCTTTTTTTTGAGGTTTCTGTACAGAACAGTGCCTGCCTCCTCCTCCAAGGAACTAGGATGAAGGCTGGATTGGCATCTCACAAGGCTTTTGGGTCAAGGACAAGCAGTTTAAACTTGGTACATACGAAAAAAGTTGCAGAATCAGGCCTGAAAAGAGGGCAAAATTTATAATAATGAAAATGAGGCTTTAGTATTACATTTTCAAATGCAACTGGGTATTCAGTGTTCCCTTCAGCTCATCAATACCCCTTTTAACTCTTGTTTTCTTTATATTCTATAATCAACAGAATAGAGAAACAAAAGAAAAAGATTAGAAAAGAGGAAAAAAAGGGAGAGAGAAGGAATGAAATTTACAAATTATCTGTTCAACTTCAAGTACTGTCCCAATTCTAAAACTATGAGTAATATGTTTCCCCTCAGAATATTTTTCAAAGTATTTTTCATTGTTTCAGTCCTTTGGCATGGAAAAATTGTTAGCTTTCCTACAGTGTTGATTACTTTTCTGAGGAAGTATGTTTTCTTCTTTCCTCTTTTCCTCTGCAGAAACATACAAACAACTTAATACCATGTGGAAAGTTGTCTGAACATTTTTACTTTTTAAATCACTGCTGTTTCATCCTAATAACATCTTTGCAATGGAGAATGCAATCTGCCTTGCCTTTGGTTCCTGCAGTGAACTATGGCATTTCCAATCTGCTTTCTGGATGTTAAAAACTAATAATTAGCTTTGCAGGAAAAAAACCCAACAAAATAGCAAAACAAAAAACAACCAACATTCCACAAAAAGATCCTAAGGCTATTTTTTGCCCAGTGGATCTTCTGCTTGGGGTTTGTGGAGACTGTATCTATACTAGTGGGGAAATGTGGCTTCAGAAGTGACTGTGAATGTGGGAACTCTGGCTCCAAGTTGTCCTTGCTTCCCACCCAAATAACAGATGTATAGCTCTAGAAGCATGATTGTGGATGGTCTGAGGCCCAAGTAGTGTGAAGATACATTGCTAGACATATACCTGCAGAACCCTTTGTGCTCCAGAAAGAGCACTCCAGACATGCCTGAGCTTCTGTATCTTGAGTGGCTGGCTGTTCACCCATCACGATGGGATTTATGGGCAGTCTCTGAACTCTTGGTGTAGACAAACCCAGGCTCAGATGGACACACATCTCAGATGGGATAGCCCATATGTTAAGCTATTCTCTTCAATGCATGGTAATGGCTGGTTGAGGACCTGCAAAAGGAAGTGTTGCTCTGTGAAGCAGAGGCAGTGTATGGAATGCAAAGTCAATAAAATCTGAAGTGTAGTCTTTTCCTCTTGTTTCCTGAAATTGAAGTGTAGATGTGACAGAGTGACTTATCTATCCCAAGATCTATTGCCTTGTACTTTTTCATCTTCAGCCATGGGTGTCACTGGGTTTGCTGTGTGAGCCTACTGCTGTATTAGCACTGTAAATGGTCTTTCCTGTTCGTCTGTCTTCCTTCAGTGAAACCATTTCTTAATGTAAAGGTTTGATAACTGACAAGCCATCTTTCTCTTTTTTTGCCTTTTTTTTAATTCCTAGGGTTGTTTCCTAAATCCTAATCCTTTGTATTTTATGTGTATTTGGAAGATCACACTTGGTTCTGTCTCCTGACCAGACCATCAGGATTTAATTGTAGAATCTTAGAGATGTGGGTTTGGATGTGACCTCGCCTGCTGCATTAGCCACTTAGGTCACAGTGATAGTATTAATTAATAGACCTTCACATCTATGGTGTCCATCCTGATATCTGCTTGCAGTACTGGTAGTTTAAAGAAGGATCAAATAATATTTTTCTTCCGAGGAAGCAGCATAAAGATTTCTTACGTATACTTTTGGAAAGATTGAAAACATATTAAACATGCAGCACATATTTTTATATTTTTTCATCCATCAATTTTATTCTTATCCAGTGTGAAAACTGTCATCCTGATACTTAGATTAATCTCCCAGGCTGCACACATCACCCGTAAATCACTCTGCTTCAATAGGGAAACCATTGGCTGGTGGAGCACTGGTGAGTATTTTTTATGGGCTGCCTTTTCCCTAGATGCAATAATCTGCCTGTCTCATCAGAGACACACTGGCAAAACTGACATACACTGAAGTGGCTGATCAAGAAAGACCTGCTATGAGGCGCGGTGAAGTCGGGAACGCGCATTCTCTCTGCCAACTGACGTGGGATGAGGTCTCACTTCCTGTTGCAATCATCTCTGATTACGAGTAAAAGATCAAGCAAAAAGAAATGTTAATTCATGAACCACGTGAAATGGGAGTTGGTGACAAGCACTGCAGTGTTTGCAGCTCTTTACTTTCAAAGCATATTACAGAATGAATTAATTGATCATCATGTTTTGAAAGGATACTGTGAAACCCATACAAATTTGACCCCAAAAGCCTGAACACTGTGTGTAGGAAAAACCATCAACCTTTAATTCATCCTTCACAAAAGAGCAGTTGTTCCTATGCCTTAAATTCATGGTTTTTTTTTCTTTTAATTCCTTTGAAAATCTGTTCTACAGTCTCAGCGCTTTCAACTGATGCTCACTTTAAGTGTCTATTTCTATCTATCTTATCTCACTTAAGTAGCCCAAATATAATTTCATTCTCAGCATTTACATCCTGCAGAGGTTTGTATACCCTTTATATTCATGCTCCTGCCACCACTTTCCAGTAAAATTCTTCAGTTTCCATACCTGCCTCTGTCAATCTTCTCCAACACCATTGATTTCCATGTAGTTTGAGCTACTGCTTTTGCAGGAGAAAATGCTTTCTGTTGTCATCTCATATGTTTGCTGTAGGATGTATTTGTGTTTCAGATTTCATACATATTAAACATCATCACTAATATGAAACAGTTGATATTTAAGTCCTTGTGTTTAATGATGGAGGTCTATGGGAAGACTGTCCCCAACAGCCAACTAGGCCAATTTCTGATGTAACTATTTAAGCCACATGGCAAAGTCAGGACCCCGATAAGTTGCTGAAAGTGGGAACCAGCTTCATGTATGGGCATATCCTAGAGTGAGTAGTTCAGAGGTACATTTGACTCAGTTGGTGTTGTTCTACTCATTTTGGATAAAGGGTTTGTGCAGAGCTAGTGAAAACCCTCAAAATTTTAGATTCACGTATTATTAACATTTGGGGTCAAAAGTAGCTAGATAAAATAACAAATAGCTGATTGTGAAGAATGAGATGCTGGATGAGCATGAGAACAAGTGTAGGTATTTCTTTCTATGTGGGGATTTAGATCTCACAAAGAAACCTTTGACAGGATGTCATCACCAAAGGTGGGCTTGCCTAGTGCTGCTCAGTCAGATGACACTTGCCCAGGTGGAGCAACACACTACAAGACCATCGCTATTTTGCTGGTTCCTGAGCCCTGTAGATGCTGTGAGCCTCCAGCTGGTCCCGCCACCCATGGTTTTAACAGCCAGTAATGACAAAAGCATTCTCCAACCACACACTTCTCTTCCTTTGGAAGGTTTTAGGTTTTTTCCTTATGCAGAAAGGGAAGCAAACATTTCTGCTAATATTTTCTCTTATGTAAGTAACTCAGTTCACGCATTGTTAAAACCAGTTAAATAACACCACCCTGTCTACCTGCCTGTGATGTGAAGACAAAGTGTTCTTAAGGTTAAAAGCAGTGAAAAGGTCAAAGTAGAAACTAACTCGGCTACTGTTAGGGTTTTTTTTCTGGTTAAATAGAGCCTACATCAAATAGGCCCTTAAATTAGAGTTTATTTGCATATCTGCCTGATGGGAGAATGAATGGATGAGAGGTGAAAGAAGGAGAGGGAGAAGGACTTCAACAACAGGATGGGGACAGAAAACAGAAGATGAGTATGAAATCAGAGATTTAAGAGGGGAGCAGAAAGGGAATAAAACAGTGTTTCTGCCACTGTATACTTGTCCTTCTTAAATAAGTGAGAGAATTTTCCAAGGAAGAGTTACTTCCATGGGCTGATATGAGGTTTTACCACAAAGAAGAGGCAGGCAGATCCTGGTGTCTGTGAATGCACAATGGTCCCTGACCAAGGGGAAAACCTGTTTTTCCACAGGTCGGTGTTCAGGCTCTGAGGAGACTCTGGAGCCTAGAGATGGTAAGAAATGGAATTTCCATGAAGTTGTAGAAACATCTTCAGGGTTGGAGTGGAGAACATGTGTAACAGAAGCAAGAGATGATCTGCTGGACTTCATGGCATTTGAGAAAAGAAGGAAGGTTTTTTGTGAAACAGCATAGGAAGAATGGTGTTTGATTATTCCTGATCTTAGCAAGAAGGATTTTTTCATTCAGTGAATTTGTTTTAGATGGTCATGATGAGCTGGAGGTCTCACAGCTGAGCTTATTGCTGAGCTCTGGGAAGGCAGGTAATGAGACAGGGCGAGGAGGAGTAAGTCAGGTCTGGTCTGCAGTGGCTGCGCTCCTACATCTGCACACACACACGTGCACACACATACACAGCCACAAAAAGCAGTGAGACTTAGCTGAGGGCAATGCAAGAACATGTAGAGGCTCCTGGGGAGCGTGAGGGGGGAGTGCAGCCAAGCTGGGTTTGCTGGGGTTGGGTGTGAGCTTAGAGCATTCATGCTGCCAGCATGAATATTTATTGAATCAACCCCCTCATACCTAGGCGTGCTGGCAATCATACTCTCTAGATCCACAATTTACACCCTCCTGCCACTGACTGCACATGAGCTGAGACCCCATTTAGCAAATTTCTTTTGAAATTTTGATTTATATGCTCCTAAAAAAATCTTTATTACACTTCTCCCTTCAGACAATTTACTTTGTTCAATATGTTTGGCTGCTGGTGGGGTTTTCTGTTGGTTGGGGTTTTTTTAAGTTTAATTCCTACTTTCCATTTTTCAGTATTTATTATGCCACATTCCCATGGGGCTGTGACTGGCAGGTGGGTCACAATATACATAACTGATAGGCCCATCTGTCTTCCTTTCACTGCATGCTCCCCCCTTCTTTCTCTTTCTTTCTCCCTCTCTCTTTCTTTCTTTGCATGTGTCATAAACTGTCAACTACAGGCACAGTCCTGCATGAGGACTAACAGACAGGTAGCAGCAGCCTGAGAGAAGGCTCTCAGTAAGTATAAAGGGGATTTAGTCACTTCACAGTAGGTTATGAAAGCAAATGGCTTCATAAAGGCTTGCATTACTTCTCCCTAATATTTACATTTTTTATTTTCCATAACCCATGGAAACAAGTAGAAACTGAACTGTGCTTTTGAGCAAAATGAGAGAAACATCTTCATTCTCTGTTCCTTTTTTGTTCTTTCTCTTGGTTCTTTATCCTCCTGCTTAAGAGCTCCTTCTTTCTTAGGCTCCCCAATACCCAAGGATTCCAGTGCTGGGGAAAAAAATAGATGCTAATACACTCTGAAAAAGCAATCAGCCTCTGAAAAGCTGCCCGCCTGGCTTCTGTTCTCAGTAATGCTTCCCACCTGAGGTTTGGGGAGCTCTGAGCTTGGTTATGTGCCTGCTTTTTAATTTTAGTAAAAGAAAAGTGAAAGTTCAAAGTACTGCAGCAGCTGTTCATTGTGGAATGCAAGCAAGAGCTCACAGGGACCATGGGCCAGCAAGGTACCAAGGGGCCTGATCCTTCAGCCTCTTGGTACCCATGGGGTGCACTGGCTGACACCGCAGCCAGGAAACGTGGCAAACTGTCAAGCTCCTGGTAAGGAAAACACAGCAAACTGCCCCTGTCCTGCCAGGCCAAATGTGTGACAGCAGAGTGACATGGAAATCTGCAGTTCCCAGAATCAGTGTGGGAAAGCAAGGACGGCAGGTAACACGGCTGGCTGGGAATCTGGCTTCTGAGGCTCTGTGCCTCCATTCAGCACTCCTTAAAGGCTCTGGCTCAGTGGGATGATGCTCCAGTCCTGCAAGCAAACTCAGGGCTGAGGGCAACGCTTACCAACATCAGCTGAATGGAAGCTGGCTATTTCTCACACTCTTTTTTCTCTACATATTATGCTTTGTGGCACTTGCTGCTTTTTTGGTTTTACCTTGTTGCTGTTATCTTGCATCATTTAGTAGCATTTTATGCAGCAGCCCCCAAAAACTGAAATTGTGAAAGAGTCATCCCACATTTTTTCAGTTAATACTAAAAAAAAAAAGAAAAAGGCAATGAAAAAATCCAGCGGCCTGTCTTTAACCTTTGGTAACCCTGACATTCTTTGCACTAAAGTGTCTGATATTAAAGCAGATTGCTTTCATGCCTACATAAGTAATATCATATGCTTCACATCAGCGTATGCTCAGGCTAGCTGAATTCCCACTGTATTATTGCCTGTGAATGTACACTCCATGCATACTAATAATGGTCTATCTGAACCAGCTTGCCTTTCAACTTTTTGAAAAGGAGTTTTATTGGTTTGTTGGATGGCTATGGCATAGGTATATAGTTTAATGACTGATGGTAATGCTTGTGTCTATTAGTGCTTGGCCGGTTGCGCCAGAGAGGTAGGGCTGAGCTGGGAAACAGCCTTACAAGCCTACTAGAATTACTGAAGAAATGGTGTCCTCCCTCCCCCACAGCTGCTAACCAAGATGATGTCCAGTTCTGATGTAGCTAAAGAGGCATTTCAGAGGACTTGTAAATTTTGTTTGGTAAGCAACATGTTTGGAAGCTTTGTCCTTTTTTTTCCCCTGTTTAGACATCAGAAAGGAGAACTTTAATACCAGTGTGATTTATTGGGATTGTGAGGTGGTCCGTATCCGTGTGAGAGAATTCTTTTAAGTTCTGTCATTCTGCCTCTTCTTTCTTCATCCTGGCTCAAATGTTTCTCCTCGAGATCTTTCTCTGCTTCTGTCTTGCTCTGATACACCCACTCCAGTGTTCGAGTCTGCTCTGTTTCACAGGATACATAGCCCAGGTTCCTTTACTGTGGGACAATAGCCTTGTACATAAACACAGAACCTGGCCCTATGCTGTTATTATTGTGATTCTCTGTTTTTTTCCTTCTAGCTTCTGAAAACCTGTTTGTGCTGATTATAAACTTACAATCCAGCTTTGGGGAGTTCAGGATGGTTTTGTTGTTGTCCCAGTATCCAAATCCAAGTGATTTTCTCACATTAGAGGAGCCCTGCCAAGTAGAACGAAGCCTTTTCTCCCATCCAGCACATCAGAAATTCACCTGTGCATAAGATGATGTGTGAAAATGCCTCACCTTTAACCTTCTTTCCATAGACAAGGTTTGCATTAACTTCTAAAGCTCATTACTAATTTGGCAGGCTCCACTAGGCTATAGACATACATATGTATGTGTGTATGGTATACATAAGCTACATGTATGTATATTCTGGCAAAAATCTTCCTGCTGGAGATACAACTTCCCTTATTCAGAACCAGGGAGGTATAAAGGGTTGGACTAAACCTCCATATAGGCAGTAGCCAGTAACAGCCCTTTTAGCAGAAGATGGGGAAGGACAAACACACGAATAATCTTTTTCCTGACACTTTCCCCAGATTCCAGAAACCTGTAACTTAGAGACTTCCTGGGCTTCTTTAATAAGGGTCACCCTGTTCTGTAGCTACAAGGCAATTTATCCTCCATAAATCGTCAAATTCCTTTTTTAATCCAATCCAGTTACGGATAGTGTTAAGCCTACTTTGTTATCCCAGTCACTAAATGGGGGAAAAAACAACCACTGAAGAATTAACTGTGATCAGAGAACCCTTATAGCATAGCTTCTGGTCACTTGCAGCATATGGATGTACTGACCAAAAAAGAATATGTCCAATCTTGATCCCAAGCGTAAATTGCAGGTAAAATGGCTGTATTATCAGCTCAAGTAAGAATCTTGATGTATTTTCTTGTCTTTTTTTCACTAGAGTGTCAAAGATGCAACGGTAGAGGTAGAATATTAGCTTTGTTTGACAAATTTCAGGTCCAATATTGTTTGTTGTGGTGGCCTTTTAAGAACTGTTAGACTTTGGCGAGGGAGGGGGAAGAGATGGTAGATGAATGGGCTATGAGATTGCTTTCTGATGGTGAAAAAGGAGCAAGTGCAATGTTTTTTTTCCTCTACATGAGCCAAATGCTAACTGCTCTTCATTCTGTGCTGAAGTTTCTATTGTGTAACTAATCATATGGGCATATTTAAGTACTGGGCTTTTTTGAGTTAAACCCCATTCAGACTGTTATGACTGTCTTTAATCTTTGAAAGACGGGTGGGGAGGGGGAAATCTGTTCTTCAGAAAAGAGACCTTTTTATATAGAAAACTATAGGGTTCTTATCTTTGATCTAAGTAAGCATAACTGTACCATGTCAGCAGCATATTAGTGCCAATGCATGTGTGTTGTACTTTTTAAATGCTGTTTCAACATGTGTCATTGGATCTGTGTTCCTACAGGCTCACAACAACCTGCACCCTGGTAACTACATGTTGATTGAAGCACCCTTATGAAAAAAAAGATATAAATGTTTGTGGTTAAGGTGATAACCCTTTTGTTTTCTCTGTAATCCATCACAGGGCTTGTCAGCCCTGACAGCTCGAGTGGATTTTTTTGAACACCTCTTTATCTGACAGCTTCATGCATCATAAAGCAGCAAATAGAATTAGATCAAAGTCTAAGAGTCACTGTAGGCTTGGTAAGGTATGCAATCCTGTTTGTATCTTTATCCAGGCTCTGACAGTTCATTTTAACTGGCAACAGGGGGAAGGAGGGAGAAGAAGGAAAGTTTCTTTTTCTTTTAAGAAGGTACAGTAGTGCTGCATTTTTAAACGTACACTGCTTTCACATATCATTTCCCCTAGACATCTGTGATTCCCTGTGTACTGTAGCACACTACATATATTTTCAGAATGCTAAACAACAGCAGTCATGTTCTCAAAGCAAGGGCTTAACCAGTGTGTGAGGCCATATACCCATATGCTTTAATAATCCTGACTTTTGTTTAATATCAATGGCAAAGATTGACAGAGCTCACTTTAAACAATGGAATATTGTCCATCTGGTACGTGCCAGATTCTATGAATTACTGTGATAGATAACAGGTTTACTAACAGTCCACCCTAAACTCACAGGACATAGTTAGCATTTACTTAATAAAGAAACAACAGAGGAGAGGGGAGGGGAGGGGAGGGGAGGGGAGGAGAGGAGAGGAGAGGAGAGGAGAGGAGAGGAGAGGAGAGGAGAGGAGAGGAGAGGAGAGGAGAGGAAAGGCTTAGTTCAATTAGAAATCTCAAGGGAACAGGCTGAAGCCATGATTTGAAAAACTGGGTGTCTAAAGTAATCCACTTTGGTCTGTGTTGATGTATCTTGTTTTTCAAAGCTGTTGGATAAATGGTGATTTTTGATTAATAATATAGGCAAACCCAAGGATTTATTCCAAAGCTTTTAGATATCCCATATTCCTGGAGAGTCTGTGGTGGAAGAGAGTGGGGGATCTTTCCAGTCCTTTTACTCTCAAGTATATGGAGCATAAGTATGAAATTAGGTAGTCTCCTTTGCTTCCGAGACCTGCACCTGAATGCTATTTTTTTCTTTCACCATATCATTTGCTGAAATGCCACATTAACATGGAAATTATTTGTGTGATGGAACATAAAAACAATCTCCAAACAACATGGTCCCATGAAGGGGGGAAGCTGGACCAAATGGATGCTGCCTTTGGAACACCAGAGAAAGTCCATAGCAGTTCTGTAGTACAAGATCCTATGCAGAAGCTGCTCTGAGGGTGCTTGTTAGGGAGGAAAGCATCAGAAGGGGAGTGGCAGCTCCCCCTGGCTCTTTCCCCTTTCAAGGCAATGGCTTGCAGAGGGGTGTTCATGCTGCCGCAGAAGGTGACCATCCTCCTGCCTTTGCTCCTCCAGGCCAGCTGGTGCAGGAGGAGCTGCAGAGGTGCAGGGAAACTACCTGTGGGAAGCACTCCTTCTTGCTGAGCTCTGCAAGAGCCATCTAGCCAGAGCAGGGCAGGGCTGGGGAAGCAGCATGGGGCAGTAAGAACAGCTACAGCAGCAGGGAGCTTTTTCATGGCAGCATAGCAAGTCTTGCACAGTGGTACTAGTAACTGAGCATTCCCTCTCCCCAAGTCCAAACAATTTTAGTTACAATCAGGCAAATTCCAGCAACCACAGGAAGAAACAACTGAGGTCCCTTTATAACACACAATGATGCTCAAGATTACTGTTTCCTACTTCTTTTTGCAGACTATGAGGACAGCCCATAGGTTTTTTCAAAATGCCATTTCAGTGGAAATTTTGTATTTGAAAGCAGCTCTGCAATTTTGTAACACTTAGTTGTAAGAGCAAGCACTTCTATACAGGCCTTGCGCAGTCCGGTGTGCAATATATATATCTCCATTGTATGGTGTTCCTCTACTCTGTTCAAAAGGTTTTAACAGACTGCATTAACTTCTGCTTGTAATTCTCTAATACAACCAAGTCCTCAACTCCTATTTTATTATTTCAATAACCTACAAAGCAACAGTTATTCACATTTTTCAGCAAAAGGTCAGACCAGAGGCATCCAATAGTTGTAGGCAAAGCCTGATATGCCTAGCTGCACCACCCTTCCATTCCTCCTTCCTTGCTTACCCTTCATCCCTGTGTGCTGTCTGTAGTCCCATTCACCATGTCAATAAAAAAAGAATACTGGTATCCTATATTTACTGCATCCCCTTGTAACAACCTACTTAATTCCAAACGCCCCAAATAAGCTGATGCTAAGGTTTAGTTGAGGTTTAAAATTATAAATACAAAGTTCATATACCTGTGTTTCTCTCTAATTACACTGTTTTGCAATTCAGAGTTTTTCTGTCTAAAATGCTTACTCCTGTGCATCAGGTAGGAGAGACCATTCATTTCAGTTAACCTCATGTAGGTGCCTGAGCCCTTCAGGTGTAGTACTGTAGCACAAGGGAAGCAGAGAAGGACAGAAATAGGGTGGCACTTAGAACTTCTGAGGTGGTCCCTGACCAGGTGGTGTGAACCCTGACTGTCTGCAATGTCTAATTGAAGAACAAGGAGCACAAAATGCTGGCCAAAATTCCTCCTGCTGGCCCAGCAGCATTTCATCTGTCTAGTCTGATAGCAAAAAGCCTGACTACATTTCGAATTACCTTACATGAATTTGCAGTCTACCTCAAACAGCTGAGAACTGCATACAATACAGCTACTATAGCTCCTTAGCAGAAGGCTACAAACATCAGCTAGGATTTTTTACTACGGGCACTATTGGGCTGCAGCTATTTGTGAGGTGACTTCACCAAGGTGATGTGGCTAGCAGGAATAACTGGCCACTCAGATGCACTGAACCAAGTGTTAGTCCATGACGTCTCTCCTGTTTCAACATCTATGAGCATGTTGTCTGAAAACTCTTCTCACTGTGCATCGTGCCTTTCCTGCCTTGACCCAACCAAGCCAGCTGAGCTATAACCATAGATCAAGAGGCAAGGTGGCTGATGGACTTGCATTTGGTGTCACTATGACCATAGTGAACAGCCTTGATTTAACTACCTCTGTCTTTAATCATACACAACAATTGCTAACAATCTTAGTCAGTAGTGTCTGATTTTTCCAAGTGTGCGTTAATCCCTGATTTTACACTGAAAAATTTTAAGCATGTGAGCATATGTACAGGCTGGGCGGCTTCCAGCCCTTCTTCTTACTTACTTACTTCCAGCCCTTCTTACTTCAAAAGACCCTCAGGAGAATGAGAGATGGTACAGGGGTATTCCTTAAGTGTTTCTGACTTTTTTGGATAATATTAACTCAAATTAATTAACAGATTTGACTTTGCCTTAGAAAAATGAGCTTTGACTCATAGAGTAGACACCGTGGCAATGGGAAGGATGCCCTCAGTGTTAACAAGACAGGACCAATAGCACCTCCAGCCTATGCATATGAAAGTCCTTCAAAAATCATAACTTCCAGTCCTATGGCATACTTTGACTTTCGTCTTAGTAAGTAGGTCCCTGTGGAAATATTTGGGAATAGTAGATAAAAAAAAAAAAGAAAATAAATACTCTTTCTATAGAGTTTTAAATATTTGTTTTCTTCCACTCAGACTGTGTTAAGGTATAAGCTTTTCCATGGCTCTTCTACCTCCTGCAAAACCTCTTTTAACTTTTATTTGTTATTTAAAAAGCCACAGGGTATAGTCTCTTCTTAATACATGGGGATTTACGTGTGAAACTCCCTGTGCATCGAGGTGATAATATACCCCTTAATTGGAAGCTGTTTAATGCTCTCAATTTAACATTTTAATAGAAAAGTTACAAGCAGTCTGGCTGTGAGTGCAGCACTATTAAAATTCCCAGCCAGGACAGTAGTGTTTTTTTCCTTAAGTGGCTTTTTATTTGCTAAAATTCGTTGCAGCTTTCATTACAAGTTGGGGCACTTTTAAGTTTCTCTCTACATTATAAGAAAAAAAAAAAAAAAGGAGAACTTTAAAGCAATCCTAAGTCTCAAATAAAAGGGGGAACTTAAAAGCATCTTTGCCATGTGTGTCCCTCTATAAGTCGTGCTTGCTCAGGTCATTCAGCACTGAGGCAACTTTATTGAGTGTCTTATTGTGCAAACACAGTAGGAGTAACGTTACCCTCTAAGCTCTCCAGGACCACTTATGTGACTGGGGTTTATTTGCTTGCATGTTTTCAGATCCTTACAATCATACAAGAACAGAGACAATGTGGGACCTTTAAGTCTTGGATATTACAGCCACTACCCTGCACAAAGCAAGCTATGCAGAAATGGGGTCCAAAGAGTGACCTTGTGGCTAGTGTGTACTTCGCAGTCTTCCAAGTTTTTGCTTTTAAAACACCGCTGGGAGGCAGGGAAGTGCCTTCAGTGCCATGTCAAAGGCACAGAAAAATATAGGGCCATACTCATAAAAGGATTAAAAGCATCAGGTGTGACTTGTAGCACCTGAATTCTGCCCTGTAACCACAGAACATAATCCTGAGCTCTCCTCTCTCCTCCAAGCTCTAAAATACCCCATAACCCCAGGTATCCACATTATTACAGCAAACTTCTTGAGGTCCTAAAGCTTTCTTCTGCCAATGCCCTCAGTCCTCTGTAGGCTGAGCAGCTCTGCACAAGACTCCCATCTAAGTCCAATTTGCTCTGTTACAAGGATGTGTCTGTAGCTGTGAATCTTATGATGTGCTCTCTGGAAACCCTATGGGTATTCCGGCATCAAAACATCAGTCTACCCAAGCAGGTTAGCGATACAGACAAGCAGGAGTAAATTTTCAGTGGCTAAATAAAGGCTGAGTGTATTCCCTATGGGTAAATGATGTCTGAGTTTGTTGCTTTATCTATTTTAATTTGATGTATGTGAAACTTTCAGCAAACAAGTCTGTGTGTACTCATGAAAACATAGTTTGTATTCCTATATTCCTGAATCAGACTTCTGCTCCTTGCCTTTTCCCTTCTCACTCATTTTGCACTACAGACAGATGTGTGGGTAAATCAGAATTTACTCAGCTGAACATGTACTACTTTAAGGAAAAATCCTGCTTATTTTTCTGTCAACACATAAAGCTTTAGCTGTGGGATGGAAGCATGTGCTGAAGTTGGGGAGGATTTTCTGTAAAGTTGTGGGGTATCTTTACTGCGAGAGGGTGGATGTGGGTTGGGAAGAATGGCTGGCCTTTGCTATGTACCTCCCATGGGCACAGCTCTTCTTCCTGTGGCCAACAGAGGTTTCCGCAGTACAGCTCTGCTGGGATGGGGCACTGCTCATACCTAGAGCTGGTACCCACATGGGTTGACCAGACCGCATGCCTGCTACAAGTCTAGCCATCCATTCTCTTAGGGGGTTGGGGATGAGCTTAGAGCCTGGCTTTATAAAGCTGTATTTTAATTGATTTGCATGTATTAGCTGCCAAAGAGGGCTTGTGAGAGGGTGTGACTGCTTATTTCTATATATCAATGTAATTTAACCAAACCAGACCATGATTCTATTATGATTCTATGATAGACTCTCTGGGCAGATTTCACCTTAGTGCATGAACCTCCAGGAGTGTTGATAATCTGCCTGAAAGGATGACTGGTCCCCACGGCCATTCATTTCTTCTTACTGCAAGAAAGAAGCTGAAGACTGACTTACTTGTTAGTGTGCTTTTGTGATGTGGCCACTGGGAATGGTACTTAGGCAGCTACTCACTTTACAAAGGCTTCAATAGCCTTCAGATGGTATCAACTTTTAGTTGTTCCTCATCTGGGCTGGAACTGAACCAGCATCCTGCTGGCTGAAAGGCTTCGTATCCCCATTAAAAAATATTTTACTGGCCTTCTCTACTTAAAATACATCAAACAGTTTCCGCTTGTGTTTGTTTTTCTGCTGAAATATGGAAGCTAAAAGTGGTCCTGGTAGACTATAGCTTAAACTGAAAAACACAGAGAGACAAAGCCATGGGTTGTTGAGGGCCTTTCAGAGGTGGGATGGAGGGAGCTGGAGCACAGCAAGAGCTCAAGGCCTGAAAAACAGAAACAGGTAGAGAAGCTTAAGTTCCTCAATTCTACAGCTAAGTTGAAAAGTCCCATTAACATTTGTGGAGAAAGAAAAACTTTCTCTTTTCTCCCCTCCCTTCACTCTACATTTATAGCAAAAGGCACAGAGCTATTATCTAAATGAGGGGATCACAGAAATATGCATTTTTTTGGTGAGAATATAATTCTGAATATGGCATTCCTGAAAAGGTCACTGCAGGCTATTTAGTTAGGAGATTTGAACAATCAAAAGCTATGCAAAAATTAGGTTTTCATCTAAATTAACTCCATGCTGTTTCTCCTGAATTATATTTTTTAGGGAAAGCTATAGTCTTACTGCAAATAGATTTTTCTGCAACATACAGTATATATTGTCTTTCAGTACAGCTTCCGACTAAAATTTATCTCTTGCTAAATTCAGACTAAATGAATAGTGTAGAACTAATACATTTTGTGCCAAGAAAATAAATGGCACAGTGCTAGACACTTAAGAGTGTCACTAATTATTCATGTGATTTGTGGCATCCCTCCTCAGCAAAGGTATGGGGGCTATAACTGGGAAACTCTTTCACATTTCCTTCTTGGAAAACACAGAGCGAGGAACTCAGCAGGCTCACAAACATGCCCAACCCTCTTAATTTCGGTATATCCAGAATGCTATTCCAGCTCCCAGAAATACTGTGCTACATCTAGTGTTTGTGCGCCGCAGACAAACCATGAGGCTTGGGCATTCCTGTATGGGAACCAAGGCTTTTTTCTTTCTCTCTTTTTTTTTTTGGTGAATTTTGCAAGCTAGAACTGTAGGAGGCTGGTCCCACTTTTAGCCTCCATACCTTGAATGTGAGGGCGTACCCAGAAGAGGTTTTTTTTAGCGGGTAGCAAATAGTTTCCAACCACACGACACTCAATCAGGCACAACATGTCTGCAGCTTCGGAGCAGCGCAAACTGACATACGGGGATTTCCATGGTTTTGCAAAGAAATTAGGCCTTTCCCTTGCCTTTTTATCCCTTTTTTCTTTATTTTTGGTTGTCATTGGCCAGCAATTTAAATGAACAAAGGAGAAGGAAGAAACAAGAGGAGGTAGAGATGACAAGGAAAAGCGTCATGTTGGCAAGAGATATTTTTTTTGACCTTCAGATATTACGGATGAACTTTAAAATCACCACATGAAGTACACTGAGATGAAAGTGGAAAATGTTCTGCCTACATGACTTCTTTTAAAGGAAAAATAGGTAGTCATATACACAGAGAAAAACACTGGCATGCTGAAGGACAGAGCTGGATGAAGACTGCAGAAACAAAAGACAATGTAAAAGGCTGTAAATAAAAAGTCACTTTGCTTAGCCCTGAGGTGGCACTTTTGTTTTCTGGGCAAGTTACAATTTTAATTAGGTTTTGTGACAGTCCTTGATGAATGTATCAAGTTCCTTCATTGTTAGTATCTCCGTTTTTTCGAAAAGGAAAGAATTGTCCTAGACTGCCTGTATTTTAGAATTGGTTTCCTCTTGAGGTAGTTGTTTTATTTTTGCGATGATTTGTAGACTTCTTCCACATACTGTTACCAGCATGGTCTCCAAAATTAAAGTCTGAGTGGCCAAAACTGGCTGAGTGATAGCAGTTTAGGATATTTTTACCCTCTCTCATAAGTATATCTGGACACCGTAAATTTATATTTTTTAAGGGGGGTGTGTGTTTTTTTCTTTTTCTGTGTTCCCACTGCAAGGACAGGAAGTCAACGGCTACTGTCAAAAGAAACCAGAGCTAGTATGAATACAGTTATTATGCTTTTGTCTTTTATTAGACAAAAAAATATGTTTGGCACTAACATAATCAGATGGAGTGTGTTCATTTCTGTAAGGCATTTAAAACGTATTACTAGAAGAATAACTGATGTGAGTGGAAATACAACACATATTTAGATATTTGAGTGAAAACGTGGTGAAAGACAGAGATGAAACTCCACCTTTAGGAGCCAGCTGGCCCAGCAAAGCCCTTAGGAACATTTCTGCACCAGGGCCAGAGGAAAGCAGTTCAGGCGGTAAGGGGGGTCTGAATTGTGCCCCAAAGGGGTATGAGCACGGAAGGAGAAAGGAGGCTGAATACTGTTCAATACTGATCAAAGGTCCTGGAAATGATTCACATTTTGCAAGGTCTTGTTGTGGAAAAGTCCAAGTTAGATTGAGAATGCTTAAATGAGCAACATTAAGATTAATTTGGACTCAGAATCACCAACAAGAAAACCTCTCTCTTGTAAACACCAACCTCTTAATTAGACAATCTTGCCTTTTTGTTTTCTAACATCAACAAAATGGATACATTAGTGCCATATGAAGCTGCCTTAGGAGGATTAGCTAAAGGAAACTGCATATTGAACTTCACCTTTTAATTAACTTTTAATGAATTGCTCTCACAGCAGAAAGCAGTCACAGAGGGACTCCAAGATTCAGGAGTTACCTAAGGTCTATAATGGCTTTTAGAGGGGGAAAAAAAAAAAAGAAAGAAAAGAAAAAAAGACCAATTTCTTTGCTTCACATCTATATCAGCTTCACTCATAGCCTGGGCTGCGCAGTCATTGTGGAATATTTGAATGGAAGAAAAGCTGAAAAAAGTTAGATGTGTAACTAATTATATAAACATGTCATCTTTGTTTTTGTCAGTTTTGGTTACTGGGAAGCATATTTGCCTTATTTAGTGTTGCCTTTGTGCAGTTATATTAAGCCCAAGAAAAAAAAGGAGAGGCAGCAAGGGAGGGAGGGAAGGAGGAAGCAAGGAGGGCGCAGGGGCTGGCAGGATGCTCTGGCTGCCAGCAGCCAGGCCAGGCCGTCCCCGTGATGATGACATTCCCTCAGCACAGCCATCAGATGGAGGTGAGGATCCATAGCCGGGTGAGTAATCGCACTTGGCATTCGCTGTCAGGAAGACAACTTTGGTACTGAGTCTAGAGATCATTAGGAATGAAACATCAAATGCCGGAAAACAAATGGAGGCTTAATCTTCAATGAAAGAGAACATCAGCAAAATGCTGCTTTCATGGTTTTGAGCACCTGACGTACTGGGAACTGGCAGGTTTTTACCTGTGCTGCCTTCCCCATCCCTTGGACCTGGGGCACCCGGGAGCTGCCATGAAAGGCAGCGAATCTCTCCTGCCGCATAAGGAGCAAGGAGGCAACAGGCCAAACTCTGGCACAAACCCATATGCATCCAGCTTTGCTTGAATTCAGAGGCAGACCTAGATGCAAACTGGAGGCAGGGTTTGGTTCAATTCTTTTAATTTAAGAGGCTTTGGCAGTAGGATGCAGAATGGGAATGTATCCCCTCCATCCCCTTGACTGTACCCTGGGGCTCTGGCCGCACTGAGGCTACCTTCTTGCCAACCTGCACCCCATGTCTAGGAGAGACACAGCTTTGTTTCTGGGCAGCGAGGAGCCAATACTGCCACTATGAGAACTGGTTCAGTGCAGTAAAATCAGAAACAAGCAAACTTGCAGGAAATGTGGTGTTCCTGAAAACCCACCCAGTTCCAGGGGACCCTTTCCTTTTGCTGCTTTCTTTCCCTCTCTAGTTGCTCTGTGTAAACATTTCACTCGCACACATTTTTGTCAACACAATAGCCTTTCTTACAGTGAACTTCCATGGTAGCAGTCAAGACAAAGGCATCTGTGAGCAAACTGAAATATTAATTGTTGTATTTTGCTTGGCTGAGTGTTCGCCTTCCAACGTTTGTCTTTGTGACACTCAGGGACTGCCCAGAGCTGTGGGATGTCCTTCTGCAGTCCTCCCAGGCTGGGTGATGCCCACCAGAGGGACCTCCTTCCCAGCTGCTCGGCCGCCGCCTCTTCAGCAGACCCCCACACTGTGCAGTTTTGGGGTCCCCTGGCAAACCCGCATGCATGGCTTTCTGCTGGCTGCTGTCTGCATCCTAACACCCTTCGCCTACCACAGTCAGACCACCTGAGAGTTTGGCAAGCGGGACTCTGGGAAAGGGTTGCCCACTATCTTGCATGGCTGCCCAGGGGCTTCATGAATGCCAGGCCCTAGCAGAAGGGTTATCCTGAAGCCCATCAGTGCCAGTGGGTGTTACATCACAGCAGGGATGGCTGAGATAGAGACACACTTGGTCCCCACAAGTCCTGTGGCTCTCTGAGGTCTAGACCCTCATACCCTCCTCCTCCCCATCCTCCGATCCTTGTTTGTAGGCTTTGGTTATGGGGTTCATTTTATCTAAAGCCTCTGGCTCCATGAGTATTTACAGGCTCTGGCTAAGTAGCCAGTAAGTCTGTGACCTGCCTAAACATGTGTCAACTCTATGAGGGTCTCAACACCAAGGTGTTGCTGAGCTGTTTTTCTTTCACTCCGAATCCACTTGCAGAAAAGGGCCCCTGTCCCATCTTAATTGTTCATTTCATCCTTCTCATCCCCAGGTGGGGTTCCTTATTCACTCATTGAAGATTTTATAAGCTATTAATTACACATTGATTCCATTAAGCTTGTGGTCCTTGTTGCATAATCAGCTTTCTAGGGAGACTGTACATGACACGGTGTGAACGCAGATGACAGGCTGGGTGAGAAGCGATGAAGATGTAGCTCCAGGAGAGGAGCCTCCATGGCTGTGCAACACCTGGCTCCCTCCCCACATCCCTGGGACTCTCTCCCACCTCACCAGTCACTCAAGCAGGACCAGGCCCACATGACTGGTGCGTTCATGTCTCACAGATAATCACACATAATCAAATTGGGAGCAATCTAAGCAAGCATTTCCCTGGCTGAATAGTCTTCATTAAAGAAAAAAAAACATGCAAGAAGGAATATAGTCAGAGAATAAAGAAGTCACAAGCAGAGAAAATGCCTATATTTGTCAGATAATTTATCCTCAATGAGTAATTCAATCAATTCTCATAATAATTATTTATAAAATGCACAAAATGTACTTTATCTGCTCAGTGTGTTACAGAAATGATCTCTGCAACACATAATGGGCTAAGAAGTCCTTATCCAAAATTGTAGACAGGTTTTCTATGGCTTTCAAGGGTGTAATACGGCTTTAAATAATTTTTTTAATGCATCCCTTGACACATCTTAGATATAAATTCTGATATGTGTCTCCTTTAAGTCAGTTCAGACAGAATCATTCAAACTGATAGTCCATCTTTCCGTAGGTTACATATTTTAATCACAGTGATATGACAACTAATGATAAAGACATGTATTAGACCTGATTTTACAAACTCTTCGTGCAGGATCCAGTATTCATTTTGCTTAAAACAGAGAACAAATAGTGTAGTTTCAAAATGGAGGCTTAGTAGGAACTAAAATAGGAGGATTTTGATTTAGAAAATGAAATCTACAAAAAAGAAACTTGGAACTTTCAGTGCACAATTGTTTAAATATTATGCAAAGAATGGCTACAATGAGGTTTACCCCAATCTTAACTGAGTGGGTTTTACCCCTTCATGAAAAAACACTTGGTTTTTTTTTTTCTCCCTGAAAAAGCCTGAATATTATACAGGATTTTGCAGAGAAGCAAAATGAGAAATGAGCTAAAATGTGCTCGGAATTTGCTTCCACAGCATAGCCCAAGCCATGCTCTGAGAGATGGTCTGGATATTTCAGAGAAAGAATGCCTATTATCTGTTTTCAGGGCTCGATGCATTTCATCGAAAAATGTGCTGGCAATATGCTGTCAAGCAGATCACTTGCATATTGTTTCTCCTGCATTGCCAAGCATTTGTACAACCCCAGAATTTCCAAAGTAAGAATAGTTCTTATAAAAAGCATGGTTTATTCATAAGTACGGTACGCCATGTAATGACCTCTGCAAAATGTACAATAAATGTACAATCCCCAGCAATATGCCTAGCAGGAGGATTCCTAACTTAGCCTCTCGCTCCGCAGAGCTCCGAAGCTTGTGCTTGCTTTCAGAATGAAAACAGGCACATTGAAGGCGGTGAGATAACTCATGTACTTAACATTTAATGCATGCTTACATACCGTAGTGAATCAGCCTTGGCAATAAAATATGCTCACAGCAACTGTTAAAGAATCCCTTAACCAAAATTCAAAGAAAAGGTTTTATTTTTGAACGCATTATTGCACAGCATTGGGTTTTTTTTTAACTCCTTTAGGAAGAAATATTTATTTTTTATTTGGAAGCGCTCATATTTTTTCAACTTGGCTTCAGTACTTTAAAAAGTGACAACAAACCCACAAACGTTTAGCTCTTATTAATTATGGGGAGGGAAAATTTCATTTCCTGACTGTGTTTCCCATGTACACACGAGCCTCAGGAGTTTGTGGCAATCTCTATAGCTGCTTGGGAGAAGCTGTTAGCTAAGCACTCAGCACCAGTGCAGATCTGCCGGCCTGGGGAGCTGAAAGAGCGCTATTAGAGACTGGCTGAGGCAAAGTACCACAAGGCAGCTTTTATAGCTAAAAATCTTACAGACACAAAGCATAGGGATTTATTTAATTGGTTCCCGAGAAATTAGGATGGGATAAATTTCCAGGAATCAAGGAGACACCAGGCTGTGAAACTTGAAGTCACTGTGAGGAAAGGGTACTCTCCTGTTGAAGACATCAGCCGTGGTTCAAAGGCCACAAGTTGTCTGCTGAGCTCCTGATACTTGCGAGAAAGGTGGTAGTTGGGGTCTGCCAGGAAGGGTGGGAGGTGATGACAGGTTCAAGTGTGAATTTTCTTCCTTCTTTTGTTCTGGAGGTAATTTCAGGACTTTTTAAGGAGTGGATTTTAATAGTAAAAAATACATAATAATTGAAAAATACTTTTTGCTACATGTATCCCTATTTTATTTTTTTTTTTTCCTAGAGATGCCTAGCCTAGAGTGTGAAGGCTTTTTTTGAAATTAATGATTAATATGCATTTGACTTGCTCAAATTCACATTTTTTTTTTTGACAAACATACCCATCTACATTAGAAAAGCTGCAGTCCTGTTAATTAAAATTTTAAATCCAGCTGGTTGTACAGGTATCTGGTAATTTATCAGTTTTGGATAACCTATTGAAATTCCACTCTTAGGTCCTAAATTCTTGGGCAGCCCGTCCCTGACAGTGACTTGGACTTTCAGTCTTACTTTATAAACTTCACAGGTTCCTGAAATGAAATTGCTTCTCTTTATATTTCCCCTCTTTTTTACTCACACTGACAGTGATACTTGGCTTACCAAAGGGGCAGGACTTAAAATGGTACTTTGTCCCCACAGTACTGATGCCCAATGAGAGTTTTTCAACACTGTGTTGAAAAAAAATATGTCTAGATCTAAAAGCTCATGGAGGTTTTCAAATACTTATGTCTGGTGCAAAAGAAAAATCAGGGGTTGGGTTTATGACTTCAGTCTGGCAAAACCCTGATGCCAGAAGGAAGAAATTAAAAAGTGAAAGGAAAGAAGAAAGAAAAGGGGAAGGAGGGAATAGGGAAAGAGGGAGGGAGATACATCTGCCTGCTACTGAAATATCACTGAATTGAAGAACCTACCCAAGAGAATATCTGCAAAATTTACTGTTATTTTATTGTTTGTTGGAAATGCCACTCAGAATGATGGTTGCTTTTCTAAAGGGGGGTCTTCTAAATTTGATTCGTTTCTTGTGTCATTGTGTCTGACCTTTTTTACAGATTTTGAAGTGCTTATTTCAGTTTGCAAAACATCATCTATCACACTTTCTCACTTAAAAAGCTGTTCAAGGAAATGAAAATGATCTCCATATTTTTACTGGAAATAGGCATGTCACTATCCTGGGAATGGTGTTCACACAAATTATGTGTTTCAGGTACTGCAGCACAAGGGAAATTAATTGGCACATTTTAAAGGAAAAAAATTCCTTGTCCACTGCAGAGTCCTCATCATCCTAAGATTTAGGGGGGGGAAATATTTTAAAAATTATTCCAAGGAGTGGGAATACATAAAGTTAAGAACATGCGTATCTTATCCTGAGGAAAAATATTACACAGAAAAGAAGAAATGGATTACTTCTGTTGTAATCTGAGCCTTCCATTGCTGCTAAAATTAATGTGATCTACAATCATCCAGTGAATAAAGATTAGCTTTTTTCTTTTTAAAATTTGGATGGGTTACATTCTCCAGTCAAAACGCAGATCCCCTTAGCACTCAGGCTGGTTTACAATCTGTGGTTATGGAGATCCAGCAGAAATAACTGCCGTGGTCCCCCGGCAGCAGCTAGTCCAAACTGGGGGTTTATTATGCTACTGATCCCACCATCTCATTCTTGCGATTTCCTGGCAAAATTCTCCCTCATCTGTGACTCACACAATGCCGCACCAGGAGAAGCTTTCATTAAAATGGGTGAGGAAGAAAGTAGGAGCAAGTTTGTAGGTGCCTTGTTCACTGTTTCTGAACCACAGCATCTCCTGTCCTCTATTTGCATGCAGGCTTGGGAGGGACCACAGCTTATCTGCTGATAGACACCCTGAGTTTGTTAGGAAGCTGACATTGAATGCTCTCCGCAGCATTTGGTTTGGGCTCTTCTGGCACCCAAAAGCCCTCCAAGCTCACAGGGTACCATAATATCTGCACATCTGCTTCTAAACTCCTCCTCCACTCATCTTGCACCACGTATCACCCTTCTCCAGAAAGGGTGGGCCTTCTGCTTGACATGTCCCATCCATGTGAGGGGGAGATGCCCTAATGGCAAGTGGAGAAGCATGGAATCCCTATGCAGGAATATGCTCATTAGAAATCAAAGTGCCAAAACATTCCTGTATTTAAATCAATGCTAACCTGTTATGGAATAACTTCCTGTCCTCAGCTTCTGCACAGGTGGAGCCAGTAGGGAGTGGTCTGGATGAGACTGCGTTTTCAAACCCACCAGCTGAACATGGTGCCAGCACCAAATCTTGAAGTGGAGGTAGGGAACCCCACATATACTGTTGGAGGGAGACACCAAGAACAACACCCCCATCTCCCTGATGGCTTCCCAGGTGTAGAGGGGCCTTTGAAGATGCTCCAAAGTGGCTCCAGGGTTTTGGCAATGTTGAGGACAGGGACCAGGGTGGAGTGAGGCTGGGTTTGCTCAGGGCGTGGAAGAAGGAGACAGGAAACCCCAGAAAAATCCTGGATGTTGGTGTTGCTCTTGGGTCAGCAGCAGCTGCCCACGATAGGGTGAGCATCCTCATGGGTAGCCACCCCATGCCTTGGCTGAGCACCCCACTGCATCCACTTTGGGGATGGTGGACACACAAGGAGAAGAGACCCAAAAAAACACCAGCAGTGCAAAGGACTAACCTTTGCACATACATATAGCATATCCTCCAGCAGGGCTGGTGCCGTCAGCGAGGATTTGCACAGGCCAGTCTCAGGTTTGGCTTTTTTTTCCCATGGAGCTGTTGAAGTCCCTTTGGAATATTAAAAGCCACATCATGGTGCTATACATATTAATGTGCAAGGATTTTTTTCTATTGTCTGTACCTTTCAGTCTAAGTCTGACTGACAGACTTATCTGTAATATCCAAGACTTAGGATGGTCTGATTTTTAGATAGACCACTCATTTTACTCTTCAGCATCATCCTTTTTTTCCCCCCATTAATGAACTTCCAGATTTAGTGACTTTTATGTTATACATTGCAGAGATGACAAAATATACTTGCTGATTTAGCTATTTACTGTTTATATTTTCTAGATGCAAAAGAATACATTTGATTGATGCAAAAGCCAGATTGGTTTGTCACAATGGAAAAGACATATGGCTTTTGAGTTTTTTAATATCTCTATTTTTTTAACCTAAGGTCAACATACTAATTAACATTTTTGTTCTTTTAATAAAATATTATTCTACTGAAATGTACAAAAATTGGATAATTTTTTTAATGTGCTTTCTTTTTGTGTTTATACTACTACACTCTGCAGATCTTTTTTGTTTGCCTACAGAGGGACTATTTCTGGAGTAGTTTTCTTATTTGGTAGTCGAAATAATAATAAAAGTCAAATAAATGAGACCAAAACAGTATGTAAGAGGGGAAAAAAAAAAATCCTGAGGTTTTTTTTCTCTCCCCTAGTAGCCACGTTCATAGCCATATTTATTTTAAGTAGCCTTGGGCAAAAAGTTATGTGCCTCATTAATCTAAATCAACCTTGCAGGATTTTATGGCAACTGTTGTTGCTGTTGCCACATTATGTATGCTTTTTTCTTTTGTTCTTCAATATAGTGCTTATGAAGCTAAGGAACAATTGTCACTTCCTATTATGTGAACTAAATGTACAAGAATTGATGGGGCTTTCTACCTAATGTTGTTAGCCTGAACCTGGTTTGTTTATTTAATGAACAAAATGTCACAGTGTATCTGCATCCTCCTGACATCTGAAACAGTGGCAGCTGCTGGTGGCAGATTTCCTGAAACTGGGGTGCAGAATTAACCAATTCAATTTGCATGTTGGCCAAAAAAGGAAGGGGGGGGGAATAGAGAGAGAGACAAGACTCCCTTTTGAAAACATTATTTTAAAAAGCACGTATTTTGTGCACAGATGTCCTGAGGACTATTGTATTGTGGGGGGCAGGGAGGAGCCAGTCTAATCCTGACACATAACCTACTTCAGCACAAGTAGATTTAGAGAAGTTCATTGAGATTCAGGGTTTAAATATGATGCCATTATCAGATAGATGCTGGGTTGGTAAATAAAAAAACTCTTGGCTGCAGGAGTGTTTTAAAACCTGGGATTCAGTCTTGCCTCCTTACAATGGGCTCTATTGAAGAAGAGATGTTGAATTTGCTGCCATGCCACCTAAAGAAAAGATACATTTTATGCCTTCTCTAAGTTGGGATTTATAGACATAAATAAATGGTGATAATGAACTCTTTTAGAAAGTGACAAAATCTGAAGGAATCACTGAAGACATTCACACTCCCCAGTTGCTAATCCTCATAATAATTGCTAAATGGTGGAGTTTTGGCATAAGCACTCAGAAGCTACAGCCACCTTCTTAGTTTGAAATGGTTGGTGGTGAAAAATGTTTACTGGGCACCAGAAGTTTTCAAATAGAGGTAAAACCTTCCTGAGATTTGTCTAGTTTTAACTGTTCAGTGGGAAGGTGATGTTGAGTCTCCACAGGCTCCAATCAAAGGAAGGGAAAAGGCATCCACCCAGGTTCCTTGTTTAGGGGTGTTACATGATTCCCTCATTGCAGCCAATATTACCACCATGCTTCATATGCAAAGGAAAGAAAACACAGTCTTTGGGTATATTACATGACAGTGCAGGGATCTGAACTACTTGGTAAAAGGCCCAGTTATGAGTATGTCTGGCAATTAAAAATAATTGGGAAGCAGGTTTGCCACTAACTCTTCCAAGAATGCCAGTTATGATATAATGATGTTTCATTAGACATGCTGAAAGCTGTGAGCTCCGTATGGCAATGGCAATTAGGAAGGATCATAAAGAAGAAAAAAAAAGGAGAAGAAGAAGAAACATTAAAAATATCCCAGCTAAGATTAGCATAGCGTTTAACGGCCACTTCATTAGCTAATTGATTTCTTATTAGTTACAGGGAAAAGCCCAGTTAGGGGCTCTGCACAGCTAATTAACAGCATTTACACAATTAGTCAGTTGCTCATTTTGTAACCAAACATTCTTGGAATCAACTGTGGCTGTGATGCTCTGGGCCATTTGATTAATTTTATTTTATTTTTTGCTAATATTGGCTTAACTTTCAAATAAAAAATTCTCTCCCCAGGGCCCCGCCATATTTAATCACAACATTATACAAACAGAAAAAGGCTACGTCACACAATCTTAGGACATGAATCGGTTCCTCTTTCTTTTATTTGCAAGTTGTTTTATTGGCCCCATGAAGTCAATAGCATTCAATAAGCAGAATCGTTCGTCTTCTCTCCTGACAGCTGAGTTTTTACCCATCAAACATTATTATTATTTTGCAACTGGCAAATGGAACACATGCATATTTTTTTGCTTATGTATTGGGAGAAGTATGCAGGAGGTCTAGCTAAGGTATTTTTTCCTAATGCAGTTGCTTCCTACTGCAAAAGAAATGTATTTAGTAGAAAACTTGACATTTAATAAAACACGTTTTCACATTAGTTTGTTTCTCAAATTAAGAGTGAATGAGGAAAATTGCATGATGTTATAAGGGTCAGAAAGGGACAGGCTGGATTTATGTGACACTTTGTTAGCAACTCTGAGAAAATTGATGGCCAAGAACATAATAAATAACAATAATAGCATTTAATAAAACAAACAAAAAGGAACTTGTCTGTTCATTTTCAGTTTATGGCAACACTCCACAATCTCATAGCACCCAATTATTATTCTGGCAAAATCCTATATCCCTTTCACTCCCCAGACTCCTGTGCACCAGGAAAAGTCAAAGTCTGATCTCGCTGTAGGCGGTAATGATATCCCCCCGATACAGGGGCTCTCCTGTGAGATGGAAGCCTTTTAGCATTGATGCAGATAGGCTGTTAGCACCGTAAGAAGACATTGCATATGTGAGCAGAAGGTCAATGTTTTCACTTGCCAGTTTTCATCGGCACACTGGGATTCTGCATGAAATTACCATATGCTAATTAAATAAAACCAAAACCTCATGATGATCGATCAGGTCAGAGATGATACTGAATTATCAATATATTAATTATCATGATTTGTTTTTCTTTCATTTCACTTCTCTTTTTTTTTCCTCCTTAATGTTTTCTCACCATAAGTGCAAAATGGGAAATAATTTTCATTTACCATTAGTGTATTAATTGCAGCTAATGGAAAAACACTTTCTCAGGCACATAATGGCAATTATTCCACTCCTCCCTCCTTCTTTTTTTTTTTCTTTTAATGAGAATTTATTACTTGAGTGTATTTGCAAACAGTGAACTATAATGGATGGTCATTTCAGTGTTGTATTCTTTTTTATTTATTTATTTTGTATATAGCTAATATACTTTCTTTCCTCCCACATTGTTTCTTGTTTTGCTGGTAATGCACATCTTGCTTAGTTGCTTCAAAGGATTGTGACAATCAAGAAAATCTCCAAATTACCTCATTTTAAAGTGGCATATTGGAAATTTTGGATTTTTTCTTCTTTCTGATGAGGAAATCTACCATATCTGGAAGCTTTTTCTGAATTCTGAACAACACCTACAGCATTCACACTGAGCTTCTTTGTGCTCCTATTAAACACAGCATAAAAACACCCATGCATCTGCGAGGCTTTACCAAATTTGAGTTTACTGAATCAGTGGAAGCAAGCACTTAGGTGGCTGTGGGGTTCTGGCATTAATCTCTACAGGGTCAGACAGTGCATCAAAAAGAGAGGAGGGATTAGGAACCGGTAGCCTTGGCTCCAACTCTTATTCTCCAGCTTCTGCTGGGTTTCTACTGTGTTCATTCAGTTCCTGCACAGTTTCCTTCTCCGATTTAACTTGTTGTCTGTATATGTAGCAGCAACTCATGTATTTCAAAGGATGACAAAAGGTAGTCTGCAGCTTCCACAGCTGACATCTGTTATTATGTTGTTTTTCCTTTGCAGGCATAAATGCCACTCACTTTGTTCCTCCTTTCCACCTCAGCCTCTGAGCATTTCAAGTTATCTTCTTAAGGTCTATCAGCTAGAGAGCAAGACAAAACACAATCAATTCCTGATATTCTTCTCTGGCACAAAATATCTATCATGGAGGCCACTTTCCCCACGTATCCTGTGGGATTCAGGATTCAGCCAAAAGAAGCTGCATAGCAACACCTGACTGATGCCACTAATTTATGTGAAATGCAAAAGAAAATTGTTGCTCCTCTTCTTCTAGCCCTTTCCTGAAAGCAACAAATGCATATGCTTTTCCTGTGATGGCTTACAGACCAGTCTCTCACAGGATATCAGTTAAGCTGGTACCCCAGCCAACAGCTCTCCTCTGGAGCACTATAAGTACAGTAGAAGCAACTTTTCTTAATTATATTCTCATGGTAATTTCATGAGCTGCATCACCCAACAGTTTATTGTTGTGTTGGTTTTGCTGGGTTTGAAACACTCAGCCCTGTAGGAATAAACATAATTTTTCAGTCACTTACAAAAAAATTCAAAAAAACCCTTGTAGGTAACTGGTCAACCAAATTTGTCCCCCACCATTTGTTTTCCAAATGCTTGCTTTATTTTCTTGGAGCTGGAATGCATTTCTGCTGCCTGGACTGGGTTTGGGGCTTGTGTTGAAGTGTCATGACTGTTAGCAAACACAGAAACAGAAATTTAAGAGGGGCTTCTGGGCTGGTGCTTTTAAAGCTAACGTGCAGCTCTGTCCATTGCGCATGTGCAGAGCTGACAGTGGTTTTTGGTACTTGAAAAATACAAATACAACGCGGTTCAATTCAACCATCTCATAGGGAACTTGGGAAATTAAAGTTGTATTTTGGGCTTTGTTACAGGCTGCAAAAGCCTGTATCTTCTCCTTGCCTCCACTTCTGCCTCTGTGAAATGACTATGTTAGAACCCTGAAGAGACCACCTTGAAAAAGATGGCTGAAAGTGTAGATAAGAAACAGGTCTTACAGTACTGCTGTTAATCTCTGTGTGAGGGGTCTAAGCCCTGCTGGCCATGGGCTGGTGCATGCCACCTTTAAAGGACATGGTGCCAGCAGCTCAGAGGGTCCTGTTTGCCTGCTGGCACTAAGGATCAGGCAGAGAACTTTCAACGTTACTAGTAGTGGGAAACAAGTCATACTAACAGGATACACCGTGACTGTTTTTTTCCCAGTACTCTCCAAAGACCTGGAGGAGGAAAAGGTCATTATTTGGTTTTTTTTTTCCCAAAATCTTTTTGCTGAGGATTTAACATTATCTGGGGAAGAACTGCTTTCCTAGCTTCACATCCTGAAGCCTCCTCCTGTCCCAGTCTTCATTCCCTATTTAGAAAAGAGACAGAGCAGCAATTTTTAATGACTAAATGGGTCTGTCTGTGTGTGTGACAAGTAGGGTTTGTCAGTCTTTAGGCTGGAAAATCAGCCCTTCTCTGCTCTGGAGATGAATATGCTGTGCAATTTCTGGAAATAATTTGCTAAACACGATTAGAAAGGTGAAACAACATTATTAGGATCGTATCAGCAAATACTATAGAAAAAGTCATGTTGGGAGAAAGAGTTCACCATTCCACAGCCCCCCTGCAGTTTTCAGACCTGGGAAACTAACATCCATCCCAAGAATCAAAGAAAGGAGTCGAAATTCAATAAAACTCACAAAACACCAATGTCCTAATTGCAGGATAAAACAGTAGATGGACAAGATATGCAGAAACTATTTCTGGACCACATAAAATATACAGAGTCAACAAATTATGCATTAAAACTGACAGCACAAATACATGCTGACTTCCCTTCCAATGACTCTGTTACCACACTGTCTCTTCCTGTAATACTTTCCTTCGCTCTACTGATATAATCAATGTATAAAAAAAAAAATGTTACAAGACAGAGAGGGCAAAAAGAATTTGGGATTCAGCTCTGCTTGGCAAGAAAGTCAGTGGTGACCACCAAAGCCCAGCATTTCTCAGAAGAGCATGTAGCAGGTGGTATGGGATGATGCTAAACAGATAAGTAGCAGAATGGAAACAAAAGTGGAAGAATGATCCTAGGATGCAGGCTGACTGTTGTGTAGGTGAACAAACAAGGAAGAAAACTCCTGCATGCTAAGGAAGGTCTCACTTTGACCTGCTGTGCTCCATACGTACCTACCAAGGAATGCCCATTGCTCCAGTGTGATCTGTCAGGCTGCAAAATCAGTAGGATTTCAACCTTTTCTCTTGTGGAAAGAGAAGGAAAGGCAGGTTAACTAGTCTCATAAGAAGTAATCATAGCAGATGGGAACTAGTTTTCTGAGATACAGGCTGCTTAGAATGGTCTGAAAGGTATTAAATTAAACAACAACAAAAGGGCATGGTGGCAAAGGGGAAATAAAGCAGAAAAATCATGATGCCCAGAACAAAATTAAGCAAGGTGCCAGAGACCTGAAGAAAAGTCTCTAATTGCCTTCAAGGATTGCAAAGAGCATAGTAATAAGCAAAAGGATTTGTTCACTGACTGTTGCACACACACTCCACCTGGTATTATAAGCCACCAGGAGGAAAAGTGGCATGACTGGAATGTTAAAATCAGTGGTATGAAACTATGAAACTTTTTTCCTAAGGACTGATCGAATTAGCATAAAAGGACAGAGAATGGCAGTCTATATTGAAAATGTTATCAGCTGTCTGAATTAAAACCAAGAGCTCTTAAATGCTTATGGGCTGCTGTTCTAAAACGTAAAGGAAAAGATGCAGGGCTGCTGGTGCCTATTGCTGCCTGCCAGATCACACCAAGGAGCAAGATGACTGGCTACTTAAACACTCATCTATCATGTAAAGAAAAGTTGTGCTATCATTGAGGATTTCAGGCTGAATCACGTATTTTGGAAGTTTCACGCTGCCAAGTATTAAAATAACCTTGGAATTATGCAAAATTATAGATTACAGTCTTCTAGCTCAGAAAGGGTGGCAACCAACACGGGACTATTTGGGACTGGCTTTGTCTTGACAGATAAGAGCTGAGCTACGAACTAGAAACCAGTGGTTGTTTAGGCTCAAATTGACAAACCACATAAAGTTCACATTAGTAATATATTTATTTAGAGTTTCTAAGAATCCAGTTATACAAAACTGGAATAATTAAGACATGAGTCATGTTGGAAGAATGGAAATTATAAAATATGGAAGACTGAACTCTTTTATAATGTTTTATAAATTAGCCAAGAGATAAAAACCTTCAGTCAAGAAAGAATGCTTAAAACCAACCATGTGCATGTGGGAGGAGGTAGCATGCAAAGCAATTAAGAAACAGCATATGGAAAAAACTAAAAGTGAATAACAGTGAAGATAAATTATGAAATTCAGAACATTGATGAGGGAAGTAAAAGGATACAAAAGGAAAACTATAGAATCATAGAATCAGCTAGGTCAGAAAAGATTTTTTAGATCATCAAGTCCAACCTTTACCCAGGACTGTCAAGTCCACCACTAAACCATGTCACTAAGGGCCTTGTCTAGGGCAGAATATATGGCAGTGGATGGAATTTTTGAGTATCTAAAGAGCAAAAGGAATTTCAATAAAAGTGTTGTTTCACTAGCTAGTTAGACATGGCAGAACTGTTAATGAGAGGCTGAAGTATTCAATAAACCTTTCTATTCCCTGCCTGGAGGAAAAGAGGAGAAGAACAGGTAGTGTATTTAAATCATGTAATAATGATAAAATATATCCCCTAATTACACATACCAAAATAGGACCTTTTCAAATTATCCTGTCCAAGAGTTTCAGGCTGAGAGCTGAAAAGCATGGTGGAGTTTCAGTAAATTCTGGGAGGCTTCCAAAAAAAAAGCAGATGCACCCATATTTAGAAAAAGTAGATGAGATATGTCACGTAACCAAAACTGACTAATAGCATTTTCTGACAGAGTAGTAGAATAACAGGTATGGGTCCAGATTAACAATTATTTAAAGGAAGGACATATCATTAATATTATTTATAGAAAAATCTTGTCAGACTAGCTCAGGATAAATTTTAATGTGATTACAACTTTGGTGGATAGAAGTAATAGTATTTGCAATGTAATAATATCCCAGCATTATTCCATATGGGACCACAAGTCTTGAATAACAAAGCAGAATGTTGTAAAATCAGTGCCACACATTAAATAGACTGAAACTAAGTTCAGTGGTGCATCCAAATTTGATTATAGACAGGGAGACTCCATCAAGAAGGCTCGTTCCTTGATTTTTAGTTTTCTTGCTTTTCTTTCTATTTTTAGCAATAGCTTAAGGTTCAAAGACAGAGCCTCTCAAAGCTGAGACAACAATGTAGGGTTAGTCACTGCCACAGAGCGAACATGCCAGACCTGTCAAATGAGAAGTGTTTTGGGTTGCTGAATGTGAAATGATGAGTCTGGGAACAACACATGCAGGTTGCACTTCCAGGGGAGCTCTGCTTGGGGAAGTAGAAAATTTTGGAAATGGTATTTATTGCCAGGATGAAAATCACCTGAGTATGGCTCCCAGCACATTGCTACAACCAGAAGGGCTAAATCAGATCACAGTATCACAGTATCACAGTATGCTAGAGATTGGAAGGGACCTCAAAAGATCATCTAGTCCAATCCCCTTGCCGGAGCAGGAACACCTAGATAATGTTACACAGGAATGTGTCCAGGCGGGTTTTGAATGTCTCCAGGGAAGGATCCTGTCAGTATAAAAAAAGGCATAGGGAGTGGGACTATTTCCACTGTTCTCGGTACTGACACTGTGCTCCCTGGGGTCCTGTGTCCACATTTGGTGCCCAAAATTCAACAAGGATGTAAAATAATTGCCATGAGCTCAGAGGGGAGCTCTGAGAACAATTAAAGAATAACTATTAAGAAAAGATTTAAGTAACTTCCAAGAAAGAAAGTTAACAGTGACTTGATTGTAGCTCATAAGTACCTCCACAAGGAAAAGATTTAGGTAATACATGGCTTTTCAGTCTGGCAGACAAAGGCACAGTGGCTAATAAGACCAATGGCTGGAAAATGAAGTGAGGCAAATTCAGACCAAAAAAGAAGGTACATATTCTTAACAGCAAGGATAATTAACCATTTGGAATGATTTACATAGGCTTATACTGGATCCTTCATTAACAGAGATTTTTAAATCAAAATGAAACACTCTTTTTTAAAAGAGCCGCTCTTCTGCAAGCACAGCTTTTAATCTTGGAGAATGAATTAATATAGGGAAGTTCTAGGGGCTCGAACATATGAAAAGTAGTGAGACAATCACAACAATCCCTCTTGGCTCTAAAACTGGTCAGTTTAGGGACCTATATTAATCACAGGTTTATATGTTTCTTTGCATAACACTTGGAGAATTTCATTTTGGTTTTGTGATGAAATTTGGTTTCACATATTCACAGGATTCCAGGTGTCAGGGCTTTAGAAACCACAGTGTGGCAAAGGCAAATATAAGTATTTTCAAAAGCAGAAAAAGTCAGAACTAGTCACAGGGTGAGATTCAGTTTTTAAAACATAGTGATCAAGAAACAAAGCACTTGTTACAGCTTTTCGTTTTACAGTTTTATTAGTTCAAGCCCCTTAGGAATGAATATTCCTCGTTGGCCTGATAAAAATTCATAACAGCAAAGTTAATAAAATGCCTCGTCACCTGACAAATCTAGTAGGAAGTATTTTAAAAAATCTGTTTTACAAAGTAATCCCCCAAGCCCTTGTGACACAGTCAAAAAGTTAACTTTAAATAGTCATAGGTAGCGAACTGTCATTCTCTGTGCCAAAAGATGACCCGTTAGCCTTCAGAAGAAAGTCAGGAAAAAGCTGGGAAAATGCTTTTTGAGAAAGGGAATTACAAGAGAAGTCCTGTGCCTCCAGTTCTCTGAAGCTATGAATCACTTTCTTCTAGAAATCTCTTGGTTTTCACCAGTACTTATTAGACAAAGTATCTCCTAATTTTAATGCTGTCACCAAAGGCCAGATACTACTCTCATGTCTATGCTATCTGTCTGCAGAATTTGCCTTAAATTTGTCCTTTCTTTCAGCGTTTGCACACAAGCGCCTTTACCATTGATGGCAGGTGACTCCCCATTCCAGTATGGGAATCATTCCCCCTCTTCTGTGAGGGGTATTTAGTGACCTGCATGGTTGAGATCTTTGTGGAGGAGGCTCGGTCATGTGCAACAGCCATAAAATCAGAGTACAGCACAGTCCAAACCAGGAAGGCTAACTGCCTTTCAAAAGGCATGGTGTTTTCTTTAAAGTAAATAAGTTAGTGATTGGTGTCTTTGGTATCTGCTGCTGACAAATATACCCTTTTCAGTGAGGAAGTGGACCAGAATATTTCTGGATGTTGTTGGAAGGGCTGGCTAAGAAGCTCAATTCATGTTTCAAAGCCAGCTCTAAGTACTTTCAAACAACATTTAATGCATCACTTTCTCAAAAAGGAGAGGAATGTCTATAGTTTCCAAACATTATTGTGAACCTGCACGTTTATATTCACATGTGCAAATTCTGCAAATTCACAATTACACTGAGTCATTCCATATATCACCATCACCAGCTGACAGCACAGTATGCGCTTCAGAGATGGGCTGTGCAAATGCCAATGGTACATAAGTGCATGTGTTTCCCAAAAAAAGCTGGCCTTAAAGAACATGGCTTTTTATAGCTGGCCTTGCATGTGGGACAATGAAGCACAATGAACAGAGGGTTTATGACTGGTCTGCAAAAGACTTTTGTCTAGTTGCGTTTGTATTTATACCACCCTTCCCTGACGAGCATTACTTTCCAGCTGGGGTTGTGCTGCTCTTGCAGCTTGTGTACAGAAGGGGGTCCCAGCAGTTTTCAGCCTGAACTGAAAAGTTCTCCCTTGCAAAAAAAAAGGATCTGGTTGAAGAACACTGAAGAATTTCAGCAGGAATTCAACATGAATTCAGTATGAATTACCTTTTTCTGACGTTCATTTTCCTTCATTCAGTCCTGCACTGTAGTGATTCATGTATCCAGTATTCTTTATTCAAAAAAAAAAAAAAGACAGAAAAACCTATACCAAGACAAAAAAGTTGCAAAGGGGAAATAACTGTGAGCATGAGATCATCTCTGCATCACTGCAGACTTTTATTAATGTTTGACTCACAGGGATAATTTTCGCTAGATTCCTTGGAATCCACTTGCTCATTTTTATTGACATTCTGGCAATATATTAAAGATTCTCATACATTTAATTCTACAGTTTGCTGTTTTCTTTTTCCCCTTGATTTGTGGCTCTTTCTTAAAGTAAAAGAGCAGATTATTCTTCCTTTCACCTCTGTACAGAACATCTCAGATGTGACCCCTGGGTGCATTAGCTGAGGCTTGGCATCATTCTCAGCTGGGGTAAAGCAGTGTTGCTGAATCCCTCCCACATCTGCTCCTCCCTGGGGTGGAAAGAAGGAGAATGGGAAAAGGCATTTTGGGACAGGGTGGGGCACACCTGTGCTTGGCTAGCCGTCAGCTGGCACGGGACTTCTTCTAGTCTGAAGCCATCTGGTATAAATTAGATCTGTCCCTCCTTGAGTGCAGGAGGAGATCTGTGTCAAGGGGTCCAGATTTTGTGCTATATTAAATTATATGATCTGATGGTTGATGGAGATCATCACAAGGAGAAGGGGGAGGCAGAATATGTTCTAGGGTAGCATAAAGTTTTGATTTGTGTCTGTTCAGGATGGCCACTTCACTCTCGAGTGGTGAAATCATGGCAAAGCTATGAAGCTCATCTCACTGAGTGTTTATACCATATGAGGACATGTTTTGCCCATGCCACAATCTCGCAAAAGACACTAATTTATTTTTCTAATGAGGTGTTGAAATTTCTCCTTGTATATCCCATATCTCTGTAGGTAGAGCCCTGCTCTCCCGATTAACAAGGCTTTGTCAACAGATGAAAATCTGCTTTGCCACATAATCAGACACATTTTTTCGCCATTTGAAAGGATTAATAGAAAGGCGTACTGCGCGCTTTGGAGCATGGAGGAGGCAGTGGTTTGATAGCAGGGCCTGTGCTTCTTTGCAAGGTCTCTGCTGATTCCAGCAGCCTGCATTCTGTTCTCAGCATTGAATTATTCAGCCCCACACCCCCGTCAAGCAGCAAAGAGCCTCTCCAGCTGTCTGTGGAAATTCTTGGATGTCTCTGGTTTACAGACCCTGCTGCCATCCTTATCCCCCTTGACAAGAACAAGGCCACGAGGGAGCCATGGGGAAGCTGCAAAGGGAACAGGTGCATCTTGGCACAGCCACGGGCAGACCCCAGCAGAATCCCCCAGTCCCAGCAGCTAACCCTGCTGCTGCTTTTGCTCAGTGGTGTCTACGCTTTCTGCAAGGCAGAGGGCAGCTATTGGTAGATAGATATGAACCTTTCCCTCTTTGCTGAATCCGATCCTTGTGCTACTATCTGTACGTTAATAAAACGGGTTGCTATGAAGTAACAAGTCACATTGTGAATTGTTTTATTGTAATATTGTTCACATTTACCATTTTTAAAAGAATTTGTGTACTCATGACTGGAGCACCTGGAGGACTTGAAGCTGCATTTGTATACTGGTAGGAAAAAAAAAAAAGCACAAGCACAAAGGGTTTCCCAGTGCTTGCTGTGAGCCTCTCCAGCTTGTAAAGGTGGTTTCCACTGACATAGTTTATCAGGGGAGGACTCTTTTGCACAATAGCACCTCATTTTTAATCTTCTGAGGTGCAACCCTCCAGCCATTAATGACTAAAAGACCACTGAATTTCTTCCACAGAGTTCAATGGGCTCCACAGCAGGACCTGGAGCCCTCAGGAATTGAAGTTGGCTTTCCTGAAAAGCTGGATGCTGCTTTTCCCCTCTCTGAGCCTCTGGCTTCTCCTGTGCAAGCACTGGAGGATCCTGGTTCAAGTACTTCAGGCCAGTCCTGAAAAAAACAGAGGCATGCTCCAGGATAACACGGGACACTGCTGTCCGGACTGCAGGGAGTCATCCATCAAGTCACTGTGCACGCCTCCTCGGCTTCACGGGGTGCCTGCAGAGCACACGTGCCGGCTTTCTGGCTTTCTTCCCCAAGTTGAGAAAGCTTCAGCATAGGAGAACAGGGGCCTCAGGTCCAAGAAGTCAGGAGAAAGTGAGTTAGTGACTTAAAGAGGAATTTGAAATGGAGAAGGGAAAATATTTGGAAGATAGTAAGAGGCCAAAATGTTCCAGGTGTAAGGGACAGTGTGAGAGGCAATGCAGAAATGAGGGGGAAGAGAAGTCTGAAAGGCAAAGAGCCTTGTGAGCTGCTCACTCTGAAGTCCCAGGGATGAGCCTTGTTTTTAAATCTCCCACCACTCTTCTGAAGAGTGAGCAGTGAGGTCACTTTAGAAAATTTCCTAGGACTCCAGCCCAACAGATGAAAATCCTGTTAAAATATACAGGCTTGCTGCACTAAGCCCTTAATTTTAACAGGTCGATTGTTTTAACAAGACCTATTTCAGAGTGCAGACCTATTTTCTGAAATATGTTTTGGATTAGTGCAATGGAAATGCGTTGGTTTTATAGGTCAGTTCTCTACTGTAAATTGCTTCTCACTTGTAATGGATTTTTGTCCCCTAGCAGGCTTAGTCTTTTAACAGAAACTCATTGGACTGACACACAAGTAGTTCAGTCTCAAAATAAAAGCTACTTCATGATGTTAAAAGGAATAGCGAGCCTTGCCCTAGTGGCTGAATCCTCAAACATCAGTGGAGTGGTTATTCACGCTGCGTTACCACTCCACCAACAGTCCTGAGCAAAACCAGTGACCACTAAAACCTTATGGCTGTTCTAAACCACATTTATCTGGAGAAGCCCTCAGATCAGGTGCTGTACATTGGGAGATAGGAACACCATTGCCCTATGCCCCCTTCTTCCCCATAATCAGACTTCATACATCCCTGGGAGCTTTCCCAGTGCTGAGAGGTGCTCCTATCTCTCAAAAGCTCTGAGCTGCAGGAGCTAGGAGCTTGAACGCTTGAACACCCAGCTTTAAGAAGTTGAATATTAGGAAATGAACTCCATTCTCTGCTGAAGACTTCTCACTCCCCCCCCCCCCCCCCCCCTTTCTTTTTTAAAATATTTTTGTTAGGGAGAGAGGCATCTATCATACAGGGGGGTGGATTTTTGCAACTGTGGCAGAATTGCACGCAGAAATCAGCTGAGGGACAATACTGTAAGGACAAGTAGCTCACAGACTTTCCCTTTACCTCTCAAAACCTCTTGCAACAAGTTTGTTTTGATATGGGTATATTTTATGCAGATACCTTTCAATTATGCCTTTAGCCCTTCACATGCTGCTTACTACATGTCAGTAATATTTAGCTGTAAATAGGGGTACACAGTGTGTGTGGAATGTTTTCATGGACTGATGCAATTGTTTCCTGAGTCCAGAAGCAGGAGATTGAAATAATTTACTAAATTAAAGCAAAACAAACAACTTCCCCACTCCAAAAAAAGATAAAGTGCAAGTGGCTATTGCTTTGGAAGCAAAACACTTCACCTTCTCACTAGGAAATGACATTTTGAATGCTGGGTAATACTTTTTAAGAATGAAAGGGAAAAAAATAGCTTAAGAACCGGGAAAAATCTTTTGATTGCATGTTAAATGGAGCATTCTGCATTGATATAAAATAAGCTTTTTGTTCTGGTTAGCAGATCTTTTTTTTTCTTCTCTCATGTTTCTTTTCATTTGGCCACTGAGCACAAAAATTATTCAACTGTGCACAGAGCTCAAGTTTATGTTTTGAATGCTAATGGCCACAAGAAGAACGACTCAATGGAAATAAGTTACATTTTCAAAATTAATGAGGTCTGCTAATTGAGTTTATCCAGGTAATAAAATCCATCTAATAAAGTTTATCAATGAAATATAATTCTTCCAGTTCTATAAAAAATATATGTTTCTTTGCCTGTACATCATCTGTGTGGAGATAATGAATACCTTGTGACATTGGGGTCATAGGTCAAATCCCAGACCTTATTACAAATCTAGGGAAAATTACTTTTTCACTGACCTATAGTACGACCTAATAGTCTAGGAGGAGTTAAAGGCCAATTGTTCATTCAGCATTGCCTAATAATATATATATAAGTGTATATATATATTTAATAACACTGATGCAATGAAAACTTACTGCTGTAGATATGGATTTACAGCACGTCCACAGGGATTTCTCATGCAGATCTCAAGATGTCAAAAAACAACATAACAGCAACACTCTGAAGTGCATGTTTGAAATGAATGATGACAGACCTTGGCGTGTGGGGTAGGGTTTTATTGTTCCTCCAGTGATTTGCAGTAGCCTCAAATAGTGCATCCTTAACAACTCTAGATGACAAACCTTTCTCACGCTTTTAAGGATGTGGGCTAATTGCAGCTACTGTAAGGAGACAAGGTGTTCTGGGGTGTTGCTCCATGTGGAAGCACTGCCAGCGCCAAAGCCGAGATGCCAGCCCTCCCTTGTGTTTTCGGCTGGACCGAAAAACTGAGACAGAGAAATTACACAGGTCCTTAGAAAAGACACTGGAAAAGGGTCACCTGGGGCTGTGGGGAGTTTTTCTTGCTCAGGCCTAGAGCACAGCCCTCACACGACTGCACTGGGAGAGAAGGATGGACGGCCTGCATGGTGTGCAGAACCAGGAGCAGAGAGCAGGGTTGGGCTGTGGTGTTATATCAGATGAAGGTGCTGGTACCCCTAAGAGAGCAGTTTTGATGCGAAGAGGAGGCTGCTGCCTTTTCCGTGGCTGAAGATATTGTCCAGCAACAGTTATTCTCAGGCCTTTCATAAGAGAGTCCTGCGGTCAGAATGGGGGAGCCTTAAATAATCACACATGTTTTCCACACTCATTTGCTCCTTTCTTTCTAGGCTCAGCCACATTTCTCAGCACACAGGTCATTCGCACACATCTTTCTCAGCAAACTTTTCTTCTAACTCCCTTCCAGCTTGCTGCACAATAACATCTCCCATGTTTCCTTCAATGGCAGTGTTGAACAGGATCCTGTGCATTTGAGCCTGCCTTGATTTGCAGGTCTGCTGCCCCATAATGACTGACAAACAGGCCACAGATTACTTCCATTTTATAACTTGAGTTTAGGGAAATTGAGCATTCTAATTAAGCACAGATGTAAGGTTAAAGTGTAGAACAATCTGGACTGGTTTTCATTTAAGTCCCTTTCTGATTCATTTGGTTCCATAAGAGAGTCACAATTAGAAAAAAATATTTTGTCAATGTTGAAAGACATGTGATGTAGAACTGATTGGATTAAATCTGAGTTCATGTGAATTTTGGCAAATTCAATTAGGAGAGGCCCTTGCAAGTACTCTGTGGAAAGCCTCCAATGGCTTTGCAAACTGTATTTGGATTTTCCAGTCCGTAGCACTGCATGTGTTGACAGCGCACCATCCCAGCGTAATGTGTGAGCATTACAAACAAGTTTCTTTGCTTTGTGGGAACCATAAGGTCAGCCGTAGAGTGAAACTGCAAACCCGGGTTCATTTGAAGATTCTCAGGCTGTGCAAAAGACCAGGTGAGCATGGGGTAAGAGGCAATGTGAGGAAAGACCTCAATGGAATGGACTGCTTATGGTAGCATAGACATCATAGGCTAGATTGGGAGAGCTTTTTGAAGTGTGGATGGCTTTTTGTGCAATTATCTCTCTCACGGCTAGGACAAAAGGACCCTGATTTCTGGTTGCAATGTCTAAGAGCCACCACCATGAAAAGGTTTCTATACCTGATATAAAATGAAATATCTTCTGAAAATGTGTTTCTTGGACTGAAAGTGGTGGATTTCATTCTGCTACTTTTTGTCAGTTGTCTGGTTGCTCCCGACTTTGGTTAATAACCTTTTTGTGGGGAAATATTTGCAGAAGTACCTGTGTTAATCTGGCTCTACCTGAGGGAAAAGAATTGAAAAAGGAAAAAGAAAGTTTTGTCCAAAGTAAAACTTGCTTCCCTCAAAAATTCCTCCCCAAGCAGACAGAAAGAAATACCTCCCTGTTAGAGGTAGTAAGATTGAAACAGTTTGCTTTTATTTTCTGACTTTGTCAAAGATAAAATCCAGCTCCTGGTTTCCCCTAAGCTATGCAGGAATGTGCATCAATTTTAATGCTGGTAACATATGTCGTCAGTTTATATTATTTTTAATAATCCTTTGTTCTGCCTGTGCTGGCAAAACATGATCACCAGGACTCCTTTAGTTTGATAACCATTCCATAGGAGCCAACAGACAAACAAGCGCAACCTTGTTTTTAAAAAGCAGTTGTTTTCCTTCCTTTAGAAATGCAATGTTTTGTTATTGATACAAAACGGATTTGCCTTTCTCGAGTCTCTCTCCTTCTTCCCCAGTCAGGCACTGGGTAGCACTGCAAATAAAAACCAAAGTAAAACAATAAAACCAGCATGTTAAAATGGACCCCCCCCTATACAGTCAAAATAGAAAGCAAGGAGAAGGCTGGATGGAAGAACCACAAAACGCGTTGGCCATTTCCCATCTCTCCCCATGGTGGGGGACTGTCACGTGTGTTTGATGGGGGTAAAGTCCCCTTTTACTGTGGCTTTCTAAAAAGCCTCCAGTTGTGTTAGCTTTGCCTAAGTGCTTGAACTAATTTCAGAAGCTTTAGAAATACTCATTGCTTTTTTATTCAATTTACAAAGCTCCATCTTCTTTTCTTTTTCTTCTGTAAAATATGGAGGAGGGGGAAAGTCACTTCATGTTTTTCCTGAATACAAAGAAAGCAAATACCCTCTCCATAAGCCCCCACCCCAAAATGAGCAGCCAAAGGTATCTCTGTTGTGACAGAGCAGCTATTTAGGCTGAAGCAGCTGTGAATCTGGCTTCTCTGCATTGAAGACAAGTTTCAGCCATGCCCAGAGCAATGGCTGAGGCTTCTGAGCAGGCTGGGTCTTTCACAGCTCCTTCAGTCTGGTCAGCTTACAGTGAGGACAAGCTCATACCCTGCCTGCACTGAGTCTCCCAAATCCAAACTGTTTCTGTTTTTATCTTTTATCAGAATTTTTGTATTTGGTGATTCTGCCAGCAGCAAGAATTGTTTACATTGCTCCTTTTCACTGCAGCTCCCTTCTTTCATGCATCTATCAGTATTGGCTCGTAACACTCAAGTTTGTACAGAAACGTGGCAATTCAGCTTGCTAATACATCTCAGGCTCCTAGTTTTTATTGATGGCTCTCCCTTGCAGCACAATTTTCCCTGTTGGAGTAAACTCTGAGCTCCACTGAGCCATTTCCTTTCATCAAGCCAAGATTTCCTCATCATCTTCAGATACCATCATGAATTTTCTCCCTCTTTTATCACCTCTGCCAGCTCTGAAACTTGCTTCCTATAACCCCTAAGTGCTCTGTTTCTGTTTCTTCCAATGCCCTTCCTTTGTAAGTAAATGCTGTATTGTGGTTGAAAGTCCTTGTAGGGAAGTCTGGGGAAATTTTCTCTGGAGAACCTTAAAGTAATACATACAATCTTCTGCAATCTGGTATACCGCAAGGCAGAAGAGGAAATTACACTCAGAGCTTTTGTACCATTAGAATTGACGTAGAGATTAATCCTTCAGACTTAGGTGGAATCTGAGCTGGCTCTTCCACCTCTCTAGGTTTTGAACGTGTAATTATGTCTCTGTGGGGAGAACATGGATAGATTTTGTATGACACAATTATTCTTCCCCTTGTCTGGCCATCATGAACAATGAGGCCAGCTTTCTTGATACTTCTTTGGAAGGGTGCATGAAAATCCCATTAACAAATTAAATGCTATGAGTAAAATCTTCTTGAAACCTTGCTGTAATTGTTGGAAAGCCAAAATGGGTCATATTGCAAACTTGAAAAGAAAATGACTAAGCTAGTGACCCCTGTTTTGGAAAGAAATGTTTCCCTGGAGGTGCTTTGGAGGCATGTGGGAGTGTTTATTTGTCTGGTATATGTGAATTATTTGGTTACATCTTACTGAAGTGTGTATTATTAAGATATTTTTTATTGGAGTATTATTTTAAATCCTCTGCAGCCAAGCCAGTTCGCACTGGTATAGTCTTACTATGTCATTGCTAAAACAGTGCACAAGATCACACCCAATTTTTTTTTTTTTTACTTTTTCTATAGAGCTATTGTGGGATTTTGTAGAATTAGCAAATATGAGGACCTCTTCCCTCTTTTTACCTTTCAAGAAGATAGATTTTGAAGCTACTTGCCTAGATCTGCAGCCATGCTGCAGGTTCCACCAAAATCAGTTTCTGCATCAGTCGCCTGGGATTTACAAACTTAACTCTTATTGAGTTGGTGGATTGTAGGACATCACTTCTGAAGCAGGGCTGAGTCATTTGTGTGCATTGACAACCTACTTTTCAGCACCGACTTAAGCACATAACTTTAAAACTTAGTATCATACCAAGACCACTGGCAGGCAGATGGAGCCCCTGGTGCACAGCTCTGTTAAACAGTATGTGGGAGCACTTTCCTCCTTCCCTGTGAGCTATTACATGTTATTGTATTAATACCTTTTATCTGACTGTCTTCCTTCATGGTAAAAATTGTGGTTTTCTGGAAAATGTACCTTTCAGAGACACTGAGACAGATATCTGTTCAACTTGCATTGGTGTTGCATGGGTATGAAGTCCACAAGCAAAATTTGTCCAGGAGGATGTGATATAAATCCAGTGTGGAAATGACAGAGCAAACAAAATGTCCACTCTTATTATCATAAACACACAAAACCTGTGCCTTAGCTGACGTGGCAACAGATTTCAGCACATTCAGTGGTGAATACTTGTTTGTTGGGCTTGTTCACTTACTTGTGCACAAAACCCAGCCCCTAGTCATGCATCTCCCAGCCCATAGTCTGACATGGTGCGATTCTGCTATACTAATTTCAAACTCATTAAGAAAAAATCCAAGCATCATATTACTCTGTGCATTGCACATGTACATGGAAGCAGCTAATAAAGTCCATGCTCGTGCCAGGCAGGAAGGGGAAATTTGCAGCCTTGTTAACACTTTTTAAACTTGAGGGAGAAAAATCTCATCTGGAAGTGTGGATCTGTGTTCTCTAGGACCTCGAGACAGAGTCTGCCTGTTGCTTTTGCAGCAAAGCAAAGAAACAGTACCAAAAGCTCTCCTAAAAATGTCTTGGATTAGCTAGTTTGGAGAAGTACCAACCTTGTCATTTCCAGGGGAGCGGTTAGAAATTTTCCATCTAAATTGGAAATGACCTGAATGGAAAGAAGATGTTGCCAAACTGTTAGAAAATTATTCATGCCCACCCTCTGTTTTCCTATAGTTCTCCTTTGGCCTGACTCATCTCCTCCTGGAATTATTGGACATCCTTGCCCTGGATTTGCTGGAAGCTTATCTGGTCCTTTGCTTTTTATCTAGACTCTCTGAGAAGTGTATGTAGAATTCTGTGAGTTAGTGAAAAGTAAGCATTTATTGTACAGAGAATAAATCTTGATATGCAGTACAGTTTTATGTAAAAATCATTCTGCTGCAGACACGATCTAATAAAACTCTTAGGAACACAAAAGAGAAATGTGGGGTTCTTCACTTAGGGGTGAATTTCACATGTAAGACCTTAGCTACACTGAGATCACGCTATGTAACAACCTATTGTATACATCTTGCATTGAAAACAAAAGGCAGAACTTCATTGAAATAATCATAAAACTATTTTTCCTATACTAACTACAGCTGTGGGGCATGTTTCTATGGAAACAGTTTTCCTTATGTGCTTCTCTATAGCTAAAGGTCTCAAATGGACCTTCTGTCTACTCATTGCCCATATAAACTGCAGATTCTGTACAATAATCTCTAACACAGATCAGCTGAATCTACTGATATGTGTCAGAAAACATTATCAGGAGGCAAACACCAGTTATTGCAAGTTCCCATAAATTTATAGATAATCAGGCCCTTAGTGGCAAGTTGGCATCTTAAATGTAAGGACTGTATTGAGGAGTTCTGATTAGAGGTCATTGTCCTGTCCAAAGCTGTAACACACAGCAATGAATTCTGTGCCTTTGCCTTTGCTGTACAAAGATTTATGTTGCTTTCATTTGAATAATTTATGCTGTATACTGCATTCTGGATATGAGACGGTAAAAACAATTTGTTCTTTGTTGACATAAATAAAACACTTGCAAAATTGCTGATTAAATGAGCCATGCACCTTAATATCTTCCTTGTTGTAAACCGTCGCTGTAGAAAAAGAAGGCATAAGTAAAGCTGATATTCTTCCAGTGATACCTGACAGTAACAAGGGAGTTGGCAGATAAAGCCCCGTAGATAGTAAAGCAGCTGTTATTTGAAAACACAAGATAAATTCACCACCTAGCTTGATATCTTCAAATTAGAAGCTATTAATCCATACTGTGCAAGGTATCTTTGTGTTCTTCACATTCAGAGACACTTAAAAGTAAAGGTATACAAATGCAATAATTTTATTATAGGCCTATCTACAGATAGTAATCTGGATATGAATAATGTGGAAGCAGTTAGGAGTATGGAGACTGATATGAACATGAGTGGGTCCTCTTTGATTCAGTAGAAGACACTAAGTACGTTTATATTTATTACAAAAACTGACAGTGTTTGGTTTTGAACTGTGGGATGTTATTGTCAGTACAGCATGGGCCACAACCAAGCACATGGTTATCAGAATAAAATTGTGTTATAGCCATTCCTCATAAATTACAAAGATGGCAGGCACGAACTTTTGAGTCCATGGTATTGCATAGAAGGGTAAGACTCATCGTATCTTAAAGTTAAGCATGACTCTTGAATTGATGCTTGGGATTCTCCTGGCCCTGGAGGCTCTGGCTGCCTGAACCCAGGTTGATGGTCTGAATCCTCTTCAGCTACTGAACTAAGTCTTTTCCTGTTGGCGTTAATACTGGTGTTTCACTAGCTAGTCACAGTTCTGCATTTTCCACTGTGGTGAAGAGCTACTCTGTTGAAATGGTTTGTTTTCATCATTTATAAATGCTCCTTTCCACTATCGCTTTAGCACGCTCCGTGTCAGTTGGCATTTAAGCCATCAACAACTGTATCTCAACTTACCCTTTGAATTATATAGGAGTTGTAGGGGCTGCCTTTTGTAATGTCATCTTCATTAATCAGCCTTCTAATTTTGCAGTATATTGTTGGCTAGGGTGAAGAAATGCATTATTTGGGTTTGGCTTTCGCCATAGCTGTTTGCTTCCATACTTTAGTCAGTTCTTTCTGTAGGATGCAGGAACCTGAATAAAATTCCCATTAAAATGCCTATGCCAAATTTGTCTATTTGTCTCCCTCTCCATTAGTTAAAGTAGTATACTGTTGCAGCCTTCCAGCAGCAATGTAGCAGAGCTCGAGCATGAGTCCTTATAGGAAAGGAGGGTGAATTTATTTTACAGCAGAACTGGCCTGTCTGGCTCATGCTCTCATATCTGCATACTCCCAAGCTCCAAGTTTTTGGTCTTAACAGACTGGCTGGCATTCCCAGATTCCCAGTTCCCTGACAGGCAGGACAAGAGGTGCAGCCTGGTGATTCCTTTTTACCTCTCTTGGGATTATAGACTGGTGGTCATGTTCTTGGTTACAGATGTACCTACTTCTAGGAGTTGTCAGCAAATACCCTCTTTCCTCTCTTCTGCCTTTGTATCCCGTGTGTGGCATCATCAGGATTTATTCTCTCCTTTTGGGTTCTTTGCGGATCCAGTCTTCTGGAGACCCCTTTTTTCTGCTCTCTCTTGTTTTCCGGAGCTGAGAATCTGCACACAGCTTTGGCATTACTTTGATGACCTGCTAGTCTAGGTGCCAAAACCATATACACCTTCTACCTTTTATTTCATCTGGTGCTCCAACACTCAGTCATCTTCTTCATTCTCCAGACTGATTTTAATATTTCTGTCACAGATTTCTACACATTCTGGATGATAGATAACTGCAGGAAACCTTGGTGGTCCCCATGAAGGATTTCTACAGTTCTCTGGAGATCTGTTCCTTCTTTAATCTTTTTAGTGGAGTTCTGGGGCTTTGCATCACTCTCACTCAAATCTCTGCTTGATTGTGCTAGTAGCAGTTGTCTGATACTTAGTGCATCTACTCCAGTCCATCTGCTTGCTCCTTTGCACCTGCCTGAACTACTGAATGCTTTTGGTTGCGGTTTGCAGCTCTATCACAAAAAAGGCTGACAAATCTGTTGGCTTATTTTCACATGTTACCAGTCAGGCTGCATGTCCTTAGTGGTCTCTTCTCTCTGCGCAAAAGTAGACCTGAATATAACAAGTATTTGGCATCAGTGGAATATCTCTGGGTATGTTTGACCTAGAAGATCTCCTTGCACTGCCATTTATTCACTCTTCTACACAGTCCCGCCATGTTGATAGTATCAAAGAAAGCAATTATTAGTGAAATTGACGCTTTTGTTTGGTTATTACGTTGGCAAAGGCCATGTATCATTAATTTATTGTTAGAATGTTTCTCTCTCAGCTGTTCTCATGTCTGATATCTCTCCACAGGCTTTAGTTTCTCAATTTTAAGTTCTTTAGAATTACACTACACCTTGCTTTGAGATAAGGAAACTTTGTTTCTGGCTGGCATCACTTGCGTACTTCATACAGTGGAGAGCAAGTTTTATACTGTGGGAAGTACAGTTGTGGAAAGCATGATTTCTGAAGAAACAAAGATTTTCCCACAGTTTTCGGGGGGGGGGGGGGTAACAAATCCACTATTCAGTACTTTGCACAGAAATTGGGGAGAACCATCTCAACTCTGTCTGCTGCCAGGGACACATTAAGAGAGAGCTGTATTAGCACAAAAGGGGAGTGTATCCTGGCTATGTCTACATCAAGTAGCCCATCCCAGCAGGAGCTTATCTCTAGAGTAAAATGGTTCTGGGAACCCAATACCCATGTCATCTGTACCCTAGGGGATTACTTTGGTCTGTATCTAGTCAGGTCCTGGGGAATGAACTCCCATGACTGACTGATATGCATCAAGTCAGCTTCTGGTGCACAGCTTCCCATGGTACCTGACATTCATCAGATTTATGTGATGCACACACTCCCAGTCTGAGCCAAAAGGCTGGTGTGGACACACAGCTGTGGCTGGTATGGACTGGCTGCAGTATCCTCTTCTGTGGGAGCAAGGAGGAGAAGAGGAAAGAGATTATGAGTGAAGAGGGTGAAGAGAAGCTGTTTATATGGGCTATAGTAGATATCTAATTTAAGTCCTGACCTTAGGATGCTAATAGCTACCGTCTTTGTGTATGAAGGTATTCTCTATTAGGGAGACATTCAGAAAAAAAGACCCTGAATTAAATGCTTTGAATAGACTCTCTGAGGGACTTGCTCCTACACCTAGATGTGACAGTGAAGCAGCGACACTACCCTTACAAATGAAAAACTTAAGTGTGGTGGAACACTTAGCAAGCATGGATGTCTACCCAGGTTCTGAGTTTGGACTCCTAAACATAAATGGGGAGGCTGGCATGTGGACCCACCTGAAAATTTATTCCCAAGGACAGACACTTGAAAACATCTAGCAAAGAAGACAGGTAATTACTAAGTATTTTGAGTGTGGTGATGCATCTAAATTCATTTCCCATTGACAAATGTCAGGCAGTTCTACCACAAGCATCTCACTCAGAGATGAAGTCTACTCTGTTGCTCTGTTCTGGCACTGGTGGTGTCACTGGAGGCTTTCAAATTTGACATTGAGGCCTTACGGTCTGCATGTGCATCAGAAGCATGGTTAATTGTGAGCTATGATTTTTAGGATCATAGGATAATTCAGATAGAAAAGGACCTCAGCAGATCACCTAGTCAAGCTGTAAATGGGGTCAGCTCTGCAGTTGACCCATATGCATTTACAGCTGTAGATGTCATGTAATTCCTAGTGAATGTTTATTTTTTTCCTCTGTAGAACACACTTTGTTTAATACTAAGTGTAGGTGTAGACTAAGGAGTGTGTATTATTTATTACTTGTAAAAGTAAAAACTGAGAAAAGATTGCTAAGTAAAAGTAAAAACTGAGAAAGCATTACTAATGTTCTATAAATAGTTTTGCTTGGCAAACAAATTTCAGATTTTTTTATGATCATTTTGGAAAGTCATTTCTTTGTCATTCGTTACGTTAAAAATGGCTTCTAGTAGCAGACCTAACTCTGACATCTTCTGTGCCACTCAGCCAGCAGAAGAACCACATGAAGTCACCTGGTTTGCATCACACATCTAACTCAGAGACAGAAAAATAGGGTTTACTGTTGAGCCTTGTTACCGAACAATTGCCTAATAAAAAAAAAGCAAAACCAAAAAACCAAAGCAATATTAAGAAATGCCTGTTCAACCACCCCTGCCAAAAATCTTTCTTAAACTACAATTTAGGATTAGCAAATATGCTCATTCAATTTTTCTCCCAGTGGGCCTGTTTTATTTTAAAATCACTTCAGAAGTCATAGAAATTTGAAGCATGAGCAATTTGTATTTGACATTTCATCCCATCTATCTATTATATAAGGATGATGTATCTGAACATGAAGGATCTTGAGGCATAGGAAGGTTGCCTGGTGATTCACAAATAGACCACAAAGGGAGTTTTCTTCTCTCTCATTCACATTATAATTCTCTGAAGGACAGTATCATTTTTATATCTCCTCCCTCAAGCAGCATGAAGTCTGCATCCACAGAGCCTGAGTATTTGCCCTGGGAAAGCAAAACAACAAAGAGAAAACAAAAAAAAGTTTAAAAAATCTTAGAAAGTAAGGGACAAAAAAACACAACCATGTTTTGTGGTTGTTGCTAGTAAGTTATTTTTAAAATCAGTTGCATCTGTGTGCTTCTGGAAAAACAATCACATGAGCTATTACATCAAAATTTAAATAAGGAAGATTATTCAGAACAGTCCAATGCGTTTTACTGGCAGGAGAAATTAGTCCCAAATGTTTATGTAAGCATTTGACTGTTCAAACTATGTATATAGTAGTCCTTGATGCTTACTCCCTGCATGCTACGCTATGTATGCACACAAAGTGAAAAGAAGTCTGAGTTAAAGTGCAGGCCCTTGCTTTTCAGTGACCAAGGTCTACTCTCACTCCACTCTTTCTGTGGGTGGGAGAGGGAAGTAACCTCTGGCAGAGGAACAGCAATAAACAGCTGGCGATGGTAACTTCTTAAACTGTTCCAGCTAGGTCTGCCAGATTTAATCTGATCATATCCCTCTTTTGCTGTCACGGGAAAGAAATAATTTGTAATTACCTAAACCGACCCTCTCGAATGCACTCTCTAATTTGAGGTGCCTCACCGTTCAGTGATTTATGAGATACATGGGACATGACTTTTTGAAGAGCACAGTAGTTAACAACTTATTAAAGCAAACAGGAATTGACAACACACACCATAGTTTTAAATTTGGACACATTGCCTCAAACAAGAGAGGGAACGGAGACGCATAAATGGCCACTTTTAAAAGGGCTCTGCTCTTCCCGGGCACCCTGCTAAAGGATTTGTGCATGTTCATCATGCAAGCATCCTGCATGGGTCCTCTCTTTCCATGAATCATCCCTTTTAGAACCCCTCTGATGTTGAGTGTTTCAGTGCTAAGAAGAGCAGTTATCTTCCGGTCACTGGTGGCCCAGACTCATTGCTTAAACAGAACAGATCTGATGGGTCAGTCTGATGGTCAGCAGTGATTATTAGTTATTACTTCCTTGTAATCTCGGAAGATTTTGTTCAGTAAAAGGCAGAGACCCCACAGAGATGTTGTGAAGATATTTCATGAGCATTTGGCTCATGAGAGCAAGATGTGATGAGCTATATGGCCCAAAGCAAAAAAAAAAAAAAAAGAAAGAAAGAAAAGAAAAGAAAAAAATCCCATAAAAATGAGAGAACCTTTGAAATTTATTATCTGTGCTACGGAAAATGCTTACAGATCCCAAGGAACAAGAAACCACCGAGCAGTAGACACAACAAAGGTAGAGGCAATGCCCTAAACCTTATAAGCTGCATAGATAAGGCTAACAAATGAAGAGAAGACAAAGTATTCTGTTTAATTCCTATCTTGCAGGTGGAAAACTGAGGCAGAGAAAGATTAAAAAGTGACTCACTCAACAGCACATGGGAAATCCCGGGCTAAGCCACAGATCATAAACCCCAGATATTTGAGGCCTTCAGCAGCATCATCACCAAACTCTCTTTTGTACCCAAACTCTTCTCTCTTTCACTGGTGGTGTTTTTTTTCCTGCATCAAGACTTTCATGTTACTTCAGAGCTGACCTCTGCTTCCCTTTTCTCTGTACAAAAGCTTATATATATAAAACTATATATTGTGGTTGATGCCACACCTTAGATCAAAGTGTGCCTTCTTTAAAAGGCAAGCAGTTAAACTTCAGGGGGGTTTGAGCTGACCCTTCTCCTTCCCTGGCATGACCCTCCCGAATGCTTGATCGAGTCATGGGAAGGACAGTGATGGCTCGGAGAAAGGCCACAGTGACCTCTGATAATACTAACAAGTTTCACTCCCTGTGAACGCAGCAAGGATTCATTAGTGCAGGGAGGATCCAAAAATATATAGGATGAAGAGAATTAGGCAAATTAAAGATGCATTCAATTTTGCCTCCTCTAAAACAGATTCCCAGAGGAGCACAGTCAATTTAACTAGTTTAAAAAGCTGTGGTGTCTTGAGGCGATGTACTTAACTGTTCCCTCCCTCCTTGCACTTTTAGCACCCAGCTCCTTGTCTTTTTCTAGTTGCCAGATGGGTTTATGCAGGGTTTTTGCCCCCCTCACAGCCCAACATAGGTTCTTTGCATGTTTTCCCTAGACCCCTGGCCCCTATCCCTGGGCTTGCCTCCATGACTGGCTGGCCAGCCCCCACCAACCCACAGCAGTGCAGCTGCACAGGCTGCTTTCTGGGTTACCCAAGGCTGGAAAGGCACTCAGGATCCCCAAAGTCTTTCAAATCCCTCCAGTTCCTCTTTAATGCGGAAAGCAGGAGTGTTCCACCATAGCAATCAATTGACACAGTGCTCCAGCACGGTCCATATGAGGGTTTAGTTGGAACCTCCCTGCAGCAGGCAGGCGAACCACGGAGAGCTGATAATCTTCTAATTAATAACACGGAGTTAGTGAATAACTCATGCTTTGCAAATAAGTCAGCACATGGAGGTCTCAAGACCCCAGTGTATCCAAAGGAAGCCCGAGAGAAACTAATTGACATCTGTGGGAGCTACAAGGTCTGTTGGCTAGCCTTGCAGCTCTCCACAGCTGCTCATGCATACACAGAGGAACTAAGGGGAGGCTGCAGGTGGCCAATTTTTAAGCAAAACCAGAAACCTCCACAGCTTCATCACTGGGTGAATGTTTGCACTCATGGACATGCAGCGAGGGGGTTAAACGGGAGCTTGCAGCGAGGGGGTTAAACGGGAGCTCATGGTGTGATTTGGGTGTGCAGCAACCAAGGCCCTGCTTATCTGGCAACATCAAGGACAGAATTCCCCTCTTTAAGGAAAAATAAATGAATAAACAGTCTTCATTCTGACAGCGACTCCTGCCCCCTGCCCCAAAAGGAGCAACATTACTATGTCATTAAACCTTTTCTTTCCCACAGCTTTTCCTCACTCAGCATTAAATGAAGACCCAGTGCAGCAGAGGGAGCTGCAGATGTCAGCCCTGTGCCTCAATTTCCTTGGGGCTGATATCAGGAGACCCAACTATTTATGATGGTAGCACCTTTACTGCTGAGCAGCTGAGCCCTCGCGGGCAAATGCTGGGCAAATCACTGGCAGGGAACTTCTTGCCCTCACAGAGGTGGGGAGAAAGTACAACTGAGAAAAAAGAATATTATCAGATGGGAAAATAAGCCCCAGAGCCACTTCAGCTGGGGGAGAGGAAGTAAAATATTCCACTTGGCTGCTCCTGGTGCCAGCAGCCCCACCAGCATCACCCTCTCACTGGTGCAGCAGCCCCACTGGGGCTGGGAGGTTGGCCCTGTGACTTCACAGATGTCCGAGGACTGTCGCTTACGAGGGTTCCTTGGATGCCAGCACCATACCAGATCCTTCTGCATCACATAGGCTTTGGGGGTGATGGCTCACCTAAGCCTGGCAAGGGCTGTGTGCAACATGCAGCCCTGAGCCCACCGCTTTCCTCTCAGCACAAGCAGCAGCAGGGTGGTTTAAATCGGTTGTTTCAAAAGTCAGAGATTTCACATGGCAAGCGCAGGGAACCCTTGAAACAGCAGTAAAACACATGGCAGAGTTTCAGCTTTCCCTGTGTTTCTAAGTCTAGTCAAGTCTAGTCTTCAAGCATTTCTAAATCCAATTCATCTACAGAAAGCCTGTGCGCTTGCGGGTAATTAGCTTGGAAGATCTCTTTGTTGCCTCAGCCTGGCTCTGTATAATATGCTCTGGTGAGTCAAAGAATTTAGTTCACTTAGAATGGGGTCATGTTAAGAAACAAGCTTGCAATCCTCAAACTGTCTATGTTATTAGAAAAAATAAACCCTGCTCTTTCAAACCCTATTTACAGAGGCATAATGCAAGCCCCCATCAGCATAAGTGTCGTGACCCTCCACTGTGTGTGGTAGGTGCTCCCCAGGGCTGTGTCCTATCCTATCCACAGGCAGTTTTCAGTGTTAAAGTGAAGCCAAGGGTGAAGCACAGGCACAATGTAAGGGAAAACCACAAGGACGGGATGTTCCGGGAGTAATGAAACACCAGGGAAATTAGGAGTGGGATGCATGTATCTGGGAGACGTTTTGATGCCCTATTCAAGGGCTGAATGAAATGAAGTCTGTAGTATCACTTATCCCACTGGTTTTCCTCTGGCAGAGCATGGCTTTCTGGCTACTTCCACTCTTCTTTTCCTGTGCTAGTCACAGGGCTGTGTTGCAATGAAGGGCAGTGGAGCTCAGGCAAAGCTGAGGGTGTCTCATGTGGGTGAGCATCCTCCCACCAGTGAGTTTGCTGATGTAGTTTCGCTCTGTAGGAAGCTGGTAATGATTATGGGGGGACAGCAGCCTTGCTGTAGGGCTGGTGCTCCAGCGGTGCCTGCTGGTGGCACCCCCCCCCCCCCCCCCCCCCATGCTGCCTCCCGGAAGCTACCCTGCCAAGGGCGCCATGGAATATAGAAGGGAATTAGGAGCCTTTTCAGGCAGATGCTCACAGGGTAGAAAAACAGTAACCCCTTTTTCTCCAAAGAGGGGAAGGAAGAGAGGGCAGGGGAAGGAGGAGAGGGCAAGGTGCTTCTTGTACTACCTTGCAGACCCCCTCTTTCCCTCATGTTATTCTTGCCCCTTAGAGCCTCATTTGGCAGGGGGCTTCAAGCCACCTCAGGCTGCTGTCATGTAACTTGGTCACACCACTCACTTGCTTCCACCTAGAGCTACTGTTCCCGGGCTTCCCACCTCCCCAAGTCTCACCTACAATAATCCCTATCATAAGCACCTCTGCATAACCCCCCTCTGCAGAACTCAGGGGGAAGCCCTGCCTGCTGCTGGTTGTAGAATGTCTCCATTGTGGCCCTGTCCAGCGGCTGTATATAATCTTTCTCTGCCAATATATGTCTTCTCAAGCTGAACCCCCACCTTCCCCTCCCGAAAATAAAACGACTATTCTTTTCTGGTTTAAGTAGATCTCGTGCAATAAAAAACATTTTATTGCTTCCAGTAATTGGTATTTAATTTGCAGGCCTTTACAACTTGCAAAGAACAGACTGCTTTAGCCGGAGAGCTGGTATGTGTGTGCACTTTGTGGATTTTATTCCACTGGCACTTGCTTAGTTGGCTGGTGTAAAACGATACAATTATGGTTTTGCAATCAGAAAGGCTGCAGATAAAGACCTGGAGAAACGTTAAAAGGTCCTGGGTCCAATTTGAAGCAGCAGGCAAGACAATATAATTTTAGGGGACGCTGCCAGCCTCAGACATCAAAACTTGACTCCTGTTAAGTGTTTTCCATTTTACTGTCAAAATATCAAAGGCTGTTATTGAAACCCAGGGTCTCTTAAAGTTGATTTTCTTTCTCTACCCTTCTCCCCCACCTCTTTCTTCCCTTTTAACTACCCCGATAAACCCGAGGCCAGGTAACCTGTGAAATGTTAGCCCCTCGCTCCGCAGCTCGCCGTGCAGGGGCGCTGAAGCCTGCCGCAGCACTTAATCCATTTTTGGGGTGAAATCTAGCTCCAGCCGACCCCATCCCTTACGATGGCCGCTGGGAGGGAGCAGTGGGGGCTTTGCCTGTCGAAGGCCACGGCTGTGGGGAGTCGCGGGGGACAGACTTTTCCCCGAGGGAGCCGCAGCTGCAGCACCCACCGATTCGTCCTCCAGGGCGTCAGGGCAAAGTTAAGCAGAAGGGACCGGTCGGCTCATCTCACTTCACCCACAGCCTGCACTAGTGGGGACTGGGGCCATTAACATAACCGCTGCCCGGCAGGCTGGGAGCCGGTGCAGCCGCGGGGATGGGGTATCCCGCCCTGTCCGGCATGGAGGCAGCGGGGCCTGCGGAGCCCTGGGAAGGATGGGGCGTACAGTGAGGAAGAGTTTGGAGGTGCATCCCGCTGCTGATCCCAGCCAGATCGGCTACTGGGGGGATCACAGGGCTACTGTGTATGTGAGTGCCTGCGTCGGTGAGTCTGTGCACTCACGCCGGTGTGCACGGATCCGCCTGTGTGCGAGTGTCCAAGGCGTGTGCGGGGTCTGGGGGGCCTGAGCCGGACGAGGAGAGCACCACCTCGAAAAGACCCTCTAAAAACACGCGTGTCGTTTCCAACTTGTTTTAACTGTGCAGTCGCGGCGGAGCCCCCGGCTCAGCGGGGACCCTCGGCACCCATCAGCTCCTCCCGGCACACTGGGGGGGGGGGCTCCTGTACCCCTCGAGAGCCACTGACCTCCTCGCCCACGGCTGCGGCCAGCTAAAAGGGCGGGAGGCTGTTCTCCGGCTGTCCCTTGTTCCTATTTAAAATACAGGTAAATACGCGGGCTTCTGCCTGTAATCAACTGGCAAATGAATTATCCCTTCCCCTGAGTATTGAACTATTATCTGATTTAAGTTTACTCAAATGTTTCAACAATTTCATTCTGCTAAGGGAAAAGGGGGGACACATGACAAAGTTGTGCCCTTAACATAATAAATAAATAACCCCCAAATAGTCTTCTGTAGGAAAGAAGTTAATATACTCAATTATTTTCTGGAAAAAAAGATCATAACATCTGGAAATTGATATCAAATGGTGTACAATCCCTGAGAGACGATAAACTTCCACTGTATAATATTTCCACTAGAAATCTTAATAATCCCATAAATCTTCCCTGTGAATTGGGAAAATGTAACAGTTCATTGAAATACTCATTGGGAAATAATTGAAAAAATGTAATAGTTCACTGAAATATTCGTGGGTTGTTGGTTTTTTTCTTTCTTTGGTGCTGTTGCTAACTCTGTGCATGTGTGTAAATATTCCTACTTCATTTTAAAGACATACACGGAATATTCCCTTGAGCGCTGCATACCATAAAAGAAAAATATGCCCTTTTGACTTATTAATCATTATTACAGAGTTTAAAATCGCAGCGTCCCTCGCAGATTACTGGAGGAGGCAAACAATTCTCTCTGTGTGTATTTTGTGTAGCGAAAAGCAGTATAAACTTTACAGCTCGAAACTTTTTCTTTTCCCCCTTTTTTCTCCTCGTTTTTTCGGATAGACTCTCCCAGTCCTGCTCGAGCTAGAGAGGGCGACTGAAATGAAGGGGACTACTCGCCCGTTGTGCTCGCCCAGTACATGGTAATTAATTATACACACAGGCGATTGCTTATTGCGATTCACCACGTGAATGTTTAATTTTCCAGAAGTAAAAGTAGGTGAGTGAGGATTTGAGCGAGTCTGGGCTGCCTGTAACGAACAGATGAGTAATTCATGGAGCTGGAAAGATGCAGCTTTTAAAAGAAAAATAATGATAATTGTAATAGAGAAGAAACGATGAGCATGAGTGTGTTTGCATGTGCTTCCGTGCAGCGGAGAGGAGTACGTTTGTGTGGTTTTGTACTGAATTAATGGATCCCTTCGGTTGCGTTGCTACAAGTCGGAATAAAGACAATTAAGCCCTTAGCATTTCTGTCACACTCCATTAATTACTGCCGCGGCTCCTGTCCCGGCAGCTTCGGAACCTACTCAGCAGGTACGATGCTCGCCCAGCAGCCCCAGCCTGGGAAGGAGGCTGTTGTTGGTTTAAACTCGAGTCTTTCGAATGTTCTTCTTTTAACTTTTCAGACAAGATTGTTTTCCTCCCCTTTAAAAAATGTTTTTCTAAAAATAAAGCTCAACATAAATGTTTTAAGATCAGATTTGCGGCGAAACCGTTGTAATTTTCCCCATATGTCGCCACAGCGGCTTGTAGATTTTCTTTTTTTAAATAAGTATTTCCACTGAAGCGACCAAAAATAAAAATCTAATATGAAAATGTATTCTTCCCGAAGCGTTTCCCTCCTGTGGGCCGTTTTACGGCTCCCAAATAAATCTTTAAGGTTGCGGGGGGGGGGGGGGGAGAGAGGGGGGTGGGGAGGGAGGGGTGCAAAAGTGCCCTGATGACGGAAAAGCAAGTCCTGCCATGATAATGTCCTTTATTAATATTATAGATGTGCAGTGTGCTAGATGGATCAATCGTATCCATTCACAATCAGGATTAAGAGAGCCTATTTTAATGAAAATCTATTAGTCTCTCACTTGAGACACGGATGTTACTTAAATCAATAAACAGCATAAAAGAGAATACGACGCAGGTTTCTAAATTAAAAAAAAGAAAAAAATCCCATCTATGAAATGTGTTAAGATGTCTGTAAAATCCTGAAACCCTCGATCGATGTTTATAAATATTTAATGTTAGAGTTTGTTTTCTTTTTTTTTTTTTTTTTTTTAACACAAATTGAAAACCATTAACACTGCATCCATTCTTATTATTAAAACAAATTGTTCTTGGAATTATATGCTGTGGAAATGGAGCCAGATTGAAAGAGCACCCTCTGAAATATGTTTACCCGCTTTCATGTAAACCAATAAAAATCTGCAGGAGTCTGTAGCGTGAGCAGAAAGGTTTGATGTACAATGTCCATGATTACAGTCTCTGAATTAATCACGAGAGAGAAGGAGGGAGGGAGGAAGGGAGGGAAAGGGGGAGAGGGGACTCAGTTATCTACTCAACAAAATCTAGTTCTTCTGGTCAGCGCTTATTAAAGCGTGGTTTAAACCCGTGATTTTTCCTGTTTGTTTATTTGCCCCTTTTCGACCAAAATAAGCTGAATCCGGGGGGGGGGAAGCGAGAGGGGAAATAGGTCTCGCCCTACGTCACACCATGAGCAAGTATACAAATGTAAATTCCTCTTATAAATATGAAATCCCATACTTCGCCTTGGAAATGCTTAAAGCTAATGAGACGCTCAAACTCATTCATAATCATCCCTCTCGTCTAACTCGGAGAAAAACCGCGGTGGTCAAGAGGTTCCTTTGAAAAAGGAGTAAAAACTAACACGTGTGTCGGTACCGCTTTAAATAAGCCCTCCTCTGCGACACCGGGTCGGGGGCTTTTCCCTGCCAGAGCTAGATTCCCGGCTCCTAAAGGTCCCCTCGCATTCCCGTCTCACCGGGTGGGCAGCACCCGGGGCCGGACACCGATGCCCGAGGCAGCCGGGAAGGAGGCGGCCCGGGGCGGGCTCTGCTTTGCGGTGGGGCAAGTGAGGATAAGGGAAAGAGAGGGGAGTGGAATGAGCAGGACCCCTGTTTGTCAAGTTAGGAGGCCCAGCAAGGCGGAGGACTCCGGTCAGGTGCCCAGGGGCGGTGGGAAAGGAGGGAGGGAGAGAAAGATTTGAGGTCCTGATGTCCTGCAGGTGCCCCGCAGGCTACTCTGCCAGGGGAGCCCTCAACAAGAAGCTGGTGGACAGTCCTAGGAGGGACTGGGGGGAGTTGGGGAGCAAGGAGAGCGAGGTGGCTTATGCTGCCGCAAAGGGGTACCCAGGGTGCCGAGCTGAAGCCGGGGGGTACCCGGGGTGAGAAACTGATCCGAAGGCAGCTCTGAGAGGCGCTGGTGACTTCTCAGTTTTGCGACAAGGTCCCAGGAGCTCCGTGCCTGCAAGGGAATGGGGTTTGGACGGCAGCTCCTTCCCTCCCTCCCTCTCTCCCTCCCTGCCTCCTTCCCTCCCTCCATCCGTCCCTCCTCCCCAGCCCGTTATCAGGAGCAGCAATAAGCCTAATTCCCCTCTGAACTCGCAGCCAAAGTTTGCAGAGAGGTCATAAGTGCCCCCCACTTTAGCCTACACCCGCACCTCGTGCCCTAGGTGTCAGCAAGGCCGTGGACAGAAGTGGGGGCCAGACCCACTCCCCGCCGCCCCGCCGGGACAGGCCGGGCTCCTCATCCCTCGCAAAGCTGCACGGATCGCGCAGTGGGGCCGTGCGCGCCCGAGGGGCTGTCCGCGCCTTCCGCCGTCAGTCCCCGCGGGGGTCAGCGTCGTGGGGAGGCGGCCGGATCCCGGGGAAGGTTGCGACTATGACCTGCTGCTGCTTTTTTTTTTTTCTCCTTTTTTTTTTTTAAATTTTATCATTATTTCCCTCTTTCCTCCCTCTCTCCCCCTTTTCCCTTTCCGGTGCTTTGTTTCGCTTTTCGCTTTCGGCAAGTTCCCCTCGTCTGCCGGGCTCCCCCCCGGCGGCCTCCCCGCTGCCGTCAGGGGCGAGGAGTGGCAGTGGACCACGGGTTGCCGCGCTACTTGCGCGCCCAGTGGCTGCCCCAGCCCGAGCTGCGCCCCGCGGGCTGAGGGAGCAAGGGGGGAACGGGGGACCGGCTTTTCCATCGAGCGCTTCCTAGCTGCCGGGAAGCGGAGAGAGATGGGGAGGGATGAGGGCAACGGGGTTTTTCCCTCTCTGTTTTAGGGGGGCTGGATTTGCCCCTGTGTTGGGGAGCAGAAGGGCGGACCCCCACACACGTGTGCTGCAGTCGTAGGGGGAGCCGCGGAGATGGGAGCGCGCTGGGGGCGAGGGGGAGAGAAGTCGGGTGTCCGGAGGAGGGGGTGTCAGTTCACCGTGCTGAAGAGCACCCTGCCACCGCGGGACTGCGGGAGGGGGAGGGAAGCAGAGCTATGAAATGTCTATCCACCCGTGTTTGCTTAGGGAGGTAGGACGGGGGTGGGGGGCAGACGGCGGCGCCGAAGGCTGGCGAAAGTTTCCCCGTTGGCGACTGCTCAGCTCCCCAGAGCCTCTCCGTGTCCCTGTGCCTGCGTGTGCCCGTGAACCCTTCGCCACCAGCGTGTGCGACAATCCACGCGAGCCCTTTACACGCGGGGGCTGCATGAGAGAGGCACAAGCAGCGTGTCGTGGCGGGATCCTCCCTCAGCCATACGTTACTACCACGTCTATCGTTTGCCTTTATTATTTATGTGGTGCCGTGTGATATACATTAGAGCCTGGGATTTGATTGGCGTTTGCGATGACAAGACCTGTTTGTTAAGTTGTAAGGCTTCCTCGGCTCCCTCATTTGTTAAATGAACTCTGGAGGAAGGATGACACCGAGACACAACAATATAATAAATGTCAGAGATATCCGCAGTGCCGAGATCAAATGATCAATCCTTGTCCCCTAGATAATCATTTTAAATTTGCACAGGGGAAGATTGATTCCCCCCCCCCCTTTTTTTTTAAGCCCTTTATTAATTGCTTCCCCTATTATTATTTACACACACACACACCACCACCACCCTTCCTCCTGTGGAGGTGTTAACACGGGTGCTGCGGGCACCTTTGGATTAATTAAACGTATTTTTAGTGTTTTAATGTTCTGCTAATTTTCGGAGCAGTCCCACACTCCCCCGGAACAGAAACAATGGCCCCTTGCTCCGACGAGGTTGCGACTCAGAGCAGAGGGTGGCGTGATGTTGATGGGCTCTGGTTATCCCCAGCTCGAGGTGGGAGAGGGAACGGGAAGGACGCAAAAAGCCAAACAACCAGAAGAAAAAATTCCACCAAATACCAAATAACCCTCCTCGTTAAAGCTCGATGAGAGGACGCAGAAATAACTAAATAGGTGGGAAGTCGGTTCTGCGGGAGGATGAGGTGGCGCGCGGTGGCACTGGAAATGCCGCCGCTGTTATCCGGGGCTGAATTTCAGGCAGCTATTCCGGCGCACGGGATTAATAATCATTACTAGAGCACAACAAAAATAACGGCAGCGTACCAAGAACAAGGTGGGGAAATTATTGCCATTCCTATCCTAAACCCGGCAGGATAAGTTTTGCTAGGGAGGAGAGAGAAAAGAAAAAAAAAAAAGAAAAAAAAAGAAAAAGGTGGATTTAATGCTCTATTTGTCGCGCACAAACTCTCGTGTTAACAAGTCATCCCTCTGCTGCACGCGGCAGGACAGCTCTACCGCCAAAGAAACGTTTTAGGTTTTAATTTTCCCCAGCAGTACCTTCAGACAACATAATAACATTAAACAAGAAAACAGAACCTACAACATTTACGCGTATCTAGAGAGCCCCCCTAGCCATGGATCCCCTCTTCCCTCACCCCAGGCAAGCAACCCCCTCCAAATCCTCCGAACACACCGACACCGAGCTCCGAGACACCCCATAACTTGTTTAACTGCACATGTTCCCCCACTCCCACGCACCCCCACCCGCCACAACAGGCAACACTTTTAAAACAGCATTTTCGGTTCGCCGATTTTTTTGATCATTGAATTAAGCGAAATTAGCCAAATAGCAAACCGGGTTGAATTCCCAATGACTACAACAAATGCACATCTCCGGCTTTTTATTCATTACCTTTTCTTTATTGTACACTCATTTTCTTTTCCTCTTGACAGCGATACATTTAATTGCAGGAGCATAGTTATGTGATTAGCTGTGGGTCCGTTTTTACCCTCAGTGTTGCCACGCACAGGATGTCCTTATAATCAATTAAGTCTTCCTCGACTTTCATTTCTGCAACGCGCTTACAGAATGCAGATACCTATTTTCATGTTTTCCTCTTCCCCCATCCCTCCCTTTTATTCCTCTCTCTCTCTCACTCCCCTCTCTCTCTCTCCCCCTCTTTTTCGCCGTTGCTTCTTTACTTCCCTAAATCAAGGTGCAAAGATGCCAAAGAGTGATGAAATGAAAAGAAAGCCAATTGCTGGACTGAGGTGGGGGAGATAGCTGCTCGGAGTCCGCCTGCAACTATGGAGCAGTCAGTAATTGCTGGAGACAGGGAGAGCTGGGGGCTGGGCTGAGGTAGCCATGTATAAATAGTGTGATCTCAAATTGAAAGGCATAAATAACAGCAGGAGTGATCTAACCCTATACAGCCCATCCTCTACGTGCAAAAACAGCGTGCGGAGGACGGCCACATCTCCGACTGCAAACAAGTGGATCTCTGTGGATAAGATCACCGGGCAGCCATGGAAGAACTTACGGCTTTTGTATCCAAATCTTTTGACCAGAAAAGCAAAGAGAGCAGCAGCGGCAGTGGCAGCAGCAACAAGAAGGAGACGATCACTTACAGGGAAGTTTTGGAGAGTGGGTTGGCTCGCTCTAGGGAGCTTGGAAACTCTGACTCTAACCTGCAGGACATGACCGAGAGCAGCAACCATTGCCCGGTGCATCTTTTCAAAGACCACGTAGAGAGCGACAAGGACAAACTGAAGGAGTTCAGCACAGGCAGGACGGCGGAAGGTAAGAGCGGGGCAGGGTTCCCTCGGCCCCGCGACCCTCACCGGCAGCCCCGGCCCCCTCCTCGGCCGCCCCCGGTTCTCCGCAGCAGGACTGAGCCGACACCAGCCCCGGTCCCGGTCCCTGCGGGGGGAGCGGGCTCGCCTCCCGCATCATGCCTCCCTCCTCTGGCCGCCTCCCTCCCGCAGCGGCGGGAACATAGGCTAAGAAACACAGATGCCTGCACCATAACACGAACATAGCCGTGAAAAATAACTCGCAACTTCTGTCCTTTCCCCCCCCCTCCCCATCCCCCTTTCTCCTCGGGCCGGCCCCAGTTCACATCCGAAATCGATCCCGTGCGTTAGGCATTCGCTCGCCCCGGGGAAGGGGGCAGCGCAAGACGTCAGACATTTTTGTCTGCCTGTGTATTTTTGTACGAAGAAACCTTGTCCGGGCAGTTTTAATGCCATAAGAGACCTGCTCTTCCTGTTTCCGGGCCGTCAGGATGCTGCTGCTGCTTCTTCTGGGAGAAAGCTGGATGTGGAAAGGACTCTCCCTGGACATTTTGTCTTGTTTTGGTCAGCTTGTCCTAGTCAGAGGAAGGAGCTGCCCGGGCCCGGTGAGACAGAACATCCTCGCGGGGAGAGGTACCGGCCGGCCCTGTAGCCTGGTCCCTCGGTCCCCTCCTGCCCTTCTCACCTGGGCCCGGGCAGCACCGCATCTCTCTGGCCTGCCCGGGTCCCTAGAGCTAAAATGCCATTCCTTCCTTTAGAGCAAAGAAATTAAATTAAAAAAACCCACAATTTTTAAACCAAGCCAGCTAAAAATCCCGCATAGGCTCGCAGGGGAAGGAGAGAATAAAAAGGGCGGGGGGATTAGAAAGTTGAGAAAGTGTTTCTAGGCAAGTTAGACAGGCGGACCTGCCTGGGGAGCTACTGGCTAGCACGGGGTAATAAAAACCGGTTAATAGGTTAGGGAACAACAACCAGTCTTTCAGCTGTTTCCTACTGTTTGATCTTGTTTAATATAACATTGGGGGAAAGGCAATTTAATTTACAGCCCAAACGCTTATTTAATATCCTCCTCTCTTCCATCCACCCTCCCCAAACAGAAGGACGGGTCATAATCCCATATTCGGGTATCCATACTTCTGCGCAAACCAGCACCGCTCAGCGCGGCTGATTTTTCTTCTCTAGTTGAGATTACGAAACGAGAGGGTTCAGTTTAGAGGAATCATCATTCGCACAGGAGGTGGTTTAAAAAATAATAATTAAAAAAAAGCAGGAAAATAAAAGTATATTAAAAAATATAACGCCAACGAAAGAAAAGCCACCCATCTTTGCTACTCTCCCTTTTCCCTGTGTATCGAAATTCTGGTTGTATATTTAGCTCATCTAATCTATGGAGAGGGGCTGGGGGTGGGGATGGAAGGGAGGAGTTGGAAGGAACTGAGATGCTTGTGACAGTTTAAATTCATGCCAGGTTTCAGTCTAATTCCAACTGATTCCGGCGTGTGATTTCAGTCACACCGATGTGCTAGTTAATATTTCATGCCTATCGCGGACATGCTGTAGCCTCGGATCTCCGAAAGGAGACAGAGCTTTTGAACGCGCCTTGTTTTCCCTAGGCATTTTCTGGGTGAGAACCCTCGTCTTTTCATAGGGGTTCCTCTTCCCAGAGAAATGTGAACAAAACGCCGTTAAACCCAAGCGGCGAACACCCCGCTCTGGAGGCTAGACCTTTACCAAAGTTTTCTGCAGCCGATATCCAGCCGGGAGGAACGGTTATACGGCCAGGGACAGTTTTCTTTTGGGAAGTGAAAACGAGCTCTTCGGCTTGGGTCCCCGACTTACTTAAGCACTGATGCGGTTCCGGACGTCTGCAGTTAGTCATTTGGGTTTTGGGATGCCCCCAAGTACATAGGTTAATATGTATGTGCATGCGCACAGTCGTGTGTATGTATACACACATATATACATACATATAACACGTGTATTTGGTGACGGAAAAAGGATTTAACTCGGAATTATCTGCAGATGTGGCTTCCGCCCCCTTCCCCTCAGCCCCACACGGCCCAGAATGTGAAGCAGGACAAAGGTGGCAGCCGGAGCAGGCTGGTCCCCGGACTCCGCCGGTGCCCGCGCTGGATGCGCTCCCCGGGATGTGCAGGGGATCCCGAGGAACCGGTTCAAGCTCCAGAGGTGCCGCTTGCTCCAGCACCGACCCTCTTTCGTTAGCCGGATTTAAAAGAGGGCCGGTGAATTAGGCCGCCTGGAATTGAGGCAAAGAGTGCGTGTGGGGGAAGTAAGGAAGAAAGGTAATTTGCCAAAGCAAAATAAATCCCCTTCCAAGAAAAAAAAAAAAAAGAAGCAACTTTTTCTCCCTTGCCTCCCCAGCCCTCCTTCCCTCTGCCCAGGAGGAGCTCGCTCCGAGCCTTCTTGGGCTCCATGAGAGCTGGGATGGGGAGTGGAATCTGCTGTTTTGGAGGGGCTGGGAGTCACCCGTGGTCCTTGAGCTGGCTCTCCCCCGCCTGCCCGTCCAGGCCCGTAGCCCCGTGGGTTTCGACCTGCCGGCAAGTATTTGAGGGAAGAAGCAATGATAAGAGGGAGAAGGACTGACGGTCTCTGTCTCATGCCCATGGAAAGTTTCTTTTACGAGGCAAATATTTTCACCGTGCCTTCACTATGACAGTGGTGGGGAGCTTCTTGCATAACCCTCTCTATATTACTTTGAGAGAAAACGGCGACGGAGAACGCCCTGTCCCTCTTCTTTTCCCACGGCCTGGAAGTACCAGGGAACCGGAGGTTTTCCTACTAGCCGCTTCCCCGAGCTGCCCGTGCCAGCCGGCGGCACGGCTATCTCCTCGCCCTGTAAGGAAAATACAATTAATTATATCGATATATATAGTTTTGCTGATGGGACATCAGCCAGGCAAGGCAGAGCTGCTCCTTCCTTCCCTCCCTTCCTCTCTCTCTTCGGCCGGCAGCCGAGGTGCCCCTGCCCCTCGCGGACCTGACAGCGGGGCTCAGCCCCGCCCGGTACCCCCGGGCCCAGCTCGCCCCTCCGGCCTGCCGAGCCTAGCCAGGCCCGGGGATCCCCCGTCCCGCTTCCACAGGTTGGGTTGAGTTTGGGGAAGGAGAGAAGGGAGGGAGCGGCCCCCCGTGTGCTGTGGAGAGAAACTTCAGAGAGATGAGAGGGGAAGCTCAGTGTCGTTTTTTCCTTCCCCCTCCCGGTAGGGATCTACGAGTGCAAAGAGAAGAGGGAAGATGTAAAATCAGAAGACGAAGATGGACAGACCAAGCTCAAACAAAGGAGGAGCAGAACCAATTTCACACTAGAGCAGCTGAATGAGTTGGAAAGACTTTTTGATGAGACTCACTATCCGGATGCCTTCATGAGGGAGGAACTAAGCCAGAGGCTGGGACTGTCTGAAGCTAGGGTTCAGGTAAGAGAAAGGCTCTGTTCCTGGAAACGTCCTCATCTCACTTCCTAACTGCCAGCGGATCCTAGCACAGTGCCCCGCTTCATCCAGAGCGGGGAGGTGAAGGCAGAGACGACACGTGTGATGGGGGAAGCTGTTTGCAACTCCGCCGTACCTGTCCTGCCAAAGAGTAATTCTGCTCTGGAAATATCTGTCCGTGCCTTCCGTTTCCTAGGAAGGCGGTTTAATTTCTTTTTTTTTTTTTCCTAATATATTTTGGGGTGGTGATGGTGGGGTGGTGATAGCGTTGACAAGCCTCTAATAACTGAGCAACTAGCTATTTTTTTACAATTATTATACTTTGCCTTGCAAACGTGCCATTAACTCCCCCTTAATCCTCACTTTCTTCCCTCTCTTTCTTTCCTGGGGCCGTTGAGAAAAAAAAAAAAAAAAGCTCCCAGGAAACAATCGCTGTGAATAAGACTAGACTGTTTGGGTGCAGAAGGACGGGATTAGCCAGAGCAGGGGGAAAGGTGCCCTCTCTGATTCGCACACAGGCATACGAATGCATGGCACCCCATCTGCTGGTGTCTCCCCTCGGCCCTCCCTGTCTGCTTCAGATACAGCTAAACACCAATTAGCCTTGGAAACCTTGAAAGAATGGTCCGGGTTGCTGCAGTTCTGGGGCCATTAGATGGGGTCTGTTTGGGTGTCTCCACATTGATTATTTTAAGATTACATTTTTAGTTTGATGTAGGGGAAAAATACCAGTCCCTTCCTCCCTTAAGCCATCTAGGGAATGCCTTCCCAAAGAGATATATGTATATATATAAAAAAATATATAAATGCAATTAATAAGATCAACCTGTGGCTCTCTGAGCAGGCCCAGAGCAGGAGAAACCTGAAGGAAATCCGGCCTTGGGTTATAACCCTGTGTTTGGCCTAACAGACCCTAAACCAAACCAAACTCCAAGAAGAAAAAGCCACCAAGACAACCCTTCCACTGAACAAACCGCCTTCACACCCCCGAGATAGAGGTGCACATGCAGGTGTGTAGTATCTATGCATGTGCTTGTGTGGGTATGTGTGCACAGGTGGAGGAGGTCTCCGTGCTCACCTTCATCGCCAGGGCACAGTGAGAGGAGAAACCCAGCCCCGAGCTACCGTGGGGAGAGAGGCTGGCTTGTGTGTTGTTCCCCCTCCCCCCCCCCCTCCCCCCAAAGCATGATCCCCCCCAGGAGGAGTAGGCAGGCAGGGCTCGCTCCTCGGCAGCCCTTGCCGGAGTAAAGCACTACCTCTCTTCAAACAGCTGCCTCCTGGAGGCATTTCCTGAAATAAATAGAGTAGCTAGGTTGTTTTCCTTCTTGTTTTGGTTTATTTATTTTTATTTTAAAGGCTCTTTTCTCCCTTCAGTTCTTGCCTTTTTCAGTATAAAGTGAGCAGGGCTAGGGATGGTGCCGAGCACATGCCTTAGGAAGAGTGGCTTGCGGGGGATATTGCAGGGGTTCAGTGTGCTGCTGGTCCTACTTGCTCCTGGAAGATTGATCTAACCACAGCATATAAATTAATGAAAAGATTAAACTTTTGCTGAAGGGGACATCAACTCTTATGTCATCTTCCCAGATCTTCTTACTTGGGCTCTGTAATATCTTTCCAAGGCCTTGATGTACTGTTTCTATAAAAATAAATTACTTGTAATTGAATTCTGCACTCTTTCTTTCAAGTACTTTATTACTGAGCAGCACCTTAACAGGATGTTCATAGTTACAGGAAAATTGGTGCTTCAAGTGCTTGCAGATCTTAAAACAGCACACCAAGAAAAAAAAAAAGGGAAAAAAAGGGGAAAAGGGAAAATGGATAATTAATTGGCAAATAAGCAGAGAGTTTGATACCCATCAATACATGGAAGCAGAGAAAAGAAGTGAGGAAAAGGGAAAGTTGTTTTTTTTTAATACTTTCAGAATTGTTCTCTAATTCCTATTTGAACCGCTTGTCCCTTGCTGTTAAAGGATATAGTTTCAATTTAGTGTGGAAATTTGCTGTAAATAAATTGAAGCTCCTATGGTAGCTAGTCCTTATTAACCTTTTATTTTTGGTGTTGTACTGGAAACTCATATCACCCAGCTGTCAGGGTTATAATTGAAAGTTATGAGACCATAGTGAGGAGCAGGCAGTAATTCAATTACAACAAATATCTTTGGGTTTATGGTGCAGGGCTAAATTAAATGTCATTATTCACTGTCTCTAATGGAAATCAAAAGGAAATCAGATTAGAGCATTTGTGAAAGAAATCACTGAGTGATCCTTAATGAAGAAATAACTGTCTAAAACAGTGTACTGTGCTTTACTTAGCATATTCATGACTAATTGGAATTGATCGTGAATCACACCAAGACTGATTTATTATCGCTTAACGCAGTGGCTAATTCATCACTTTTATTCCTCATAATCTTATTTTTTCATAGCTAAAGGGAAAGGGCACTTCGTTTCCCAGATTTAAATATAATTTCTATTTGAAAGATGTTCTGATTTGCAAGAGAAGTTGTTTAAAGGCTGCTTAAATTCCTTCTGACAATTTACACTACTTTGGCGGGGGGGGGGGAGGCGTGGGGAAAACACACAAGGAGATTTCCTGCAAGCTTTTGCAATCAAAAAAAAAAAAAAAAAAAAGTACTATTGTCTCTGAAGCTAGATGATATTTTGCCTGCCAATATTTTAAAATATATATATATAAATCCCTAACGGCCCAGTTAAAAGGAGAAGAGCTCTATGTTGTTAATACTGGGATATTGCTCGTAGGGAAAAATAGGCTGTGCCGAGCTGGGTGTTTCAGGGCAGAGAGGCGACAGCGGTGATGCGCTGGTCGCAAGCCGGCAGGGAACGGGACCGGGACTGGTCTATTTGTCGGTCTGTCGGCTTCGCTCTCTTCCCTAGCCACCCCAGGCAAGCAAAATGGTGCTCCAAACCCGAGAAGGCCAATTCCTACTTAAGAAAATCACTGATGTACCCGAGGTAATTAATGCCTTTGGAAGCCTTTCTTTGCACTAATTACTCCGTTGTAAATGACCATCATTAAGGCAACTGAAGAAAGCTTGAAGGGAAAATTTGATATAGGAAGTGCAGTTAGTATTAATTAACCGTATGAGCTCTTGGCAAGTGCAACAACATCAAAGGTTGTAGGTGTTTGCTCAGCTACAAGATTTTATCAGCGGTGAAAGTCAATGTTTGTCCATATTCGGTAGATTTTGGTGTAAGGATAAGGGCCCGAAAAACATTTTGGTCAGTGCCTCTGACAATCGTTTGGGGAGAGCCGCGAAACCGAGCACGTCGGAAGGGGACGAGTAAGAAGGGTCTGGAATACCCTTGGAAAAGAGGCAGCCGAGGCGCAGCGGTCTGCTTTATGCTTGTTGCAGTAGGAACGGCTGGAGCTGGGGCAGGATAAGGATTGTTGGATTGCAGGCAGTTCCCGCTAATAAGCGCTTCTTTACTCCCAGCCTGCAAAGATGGTGCTCTTGTCTGTACAGGATGCTGCAGAAGAGGAGTTTGCTTTCTTTTAACGTTTGGGAAGCGAGGAATGATTTAGACCTTTCTGCTCAAATTCGGTATCTAGCATCTTCTCGGAGAGCTTCACCATTCATGTCCAAGTCCAGCTTGGGGGAGGGCAGACGGTCCGGTCCCTTAGGACCAGACCCGGAGCTCGACCTGGCCCCCGGCGGTCTGTACCCGGGATGTCCGAGGTGTCACTGGAAAGGGACCGAGGGTCCCACTCAGCCTGCGGGTGGGATTATTTTGGGTGTTTGTGGGGGAGGCCCCTCGCTCCGGGCGGGTGGCACAAACAAGGACTTCCACTGGCCGCCCGGGAGGGAAAAGGGGGCACAGAGGTCTCGGTGCGAAGCGACCGGCTCCCTGTGCCCCGGGTGCGAGGGCAATCCTCACTTCCTAGGTTCAACTCCTGCTGAGAAACCGCAATAGAGAACAGGACCCTTCCCCCCTCCCCCGAAAAAAAAGACAGCCCCACCGCAGCACATAGATGGGTACATCCCTCTGGGCTGAGCTCCGAAGAGAGACCTCAGCAAAGTTGTGGGGAGCCCCTCGCCGCCTCTTCCTCTCCCCCTGAGAGAGCCCTCTCTCAGCAGCTGCCTAGCCTGCCTCCATATATTTCTGTCGTTTTGTTTTTGTTTGCGTTTTCTTTTCACAGGTCTGGTTCCAGAATAGGAGAGCAAAGTGTCGAAAGCAGGAAAACCAGATGCACAAAGGTGGGTCGGGGCAGCGGGCCGCAGGGAGGGGATGGCCAAGGAGCCGCGGGCGCCTTCGCCACTCATCCGTCCCCGTCTCTCTCCGCAGGTGTGATCTTGGGAACCGCCAGCCATCTAGACGCCTGCAGAGTGGCCCCCTACGTGAATATGGGAGCCCTAAGGATGCCTTTCCAACAGGTAGTGAGCTCCGGGTTTATTTTCTTTCCCCCGGCAAGCTCCGACCCTCTATCCTTTGCACGGGAGGAAGCCGGACACGTTTACAAGTGCCATTTATATACAAGTTGGCACGTATTAAACTCGGGCTATAAAGCTTCGTGAAGGAGCGCTCGCCCGCCCGCCTGTCGGGAGCTCAGCGTCCCTCAGGCCCGGCGACCGGGACGAGCGGGGGAGGGGGGGCACGGCCCTGGGAGGCGCCGCCGGTGCTAAGCCCTCCTCTCCCTCTGCCGCCTGCCGTGGGCTGGCACTCAGCCTTGGGGCCTCCCGCCCTCGTGTCAGAGCCCAGCTGGCCTCCCGGGGTAGGGGAGCACCGGGGGACCCCGTGGGGACGGACTGGCCTGGTCCTGAACCGTCCAGGGTGGGCTTCGGCGCCAGAGCAGGGTGTGGGAGGAAAGTCTCCCACTCGAGGGGCGAAGAGAATAAACCGTGCAGACCCTTGCGTTGCCGCTCTCCCCCTCCTTCTCCTGCGGGCTGCCGAAGCCTCTCCCGACGGCAGCGGCGCCGCTACGGGGCCCGGGCCCCCCTGAGGGAGGCCGCCTGGGAAAAACCGGACGAGGGGGTGAAATTCTGTCCCGCTTCCAGCCATCGCTTGTATCCCTCCCTCTTCTTCTTCTTCTTTTTTTTTTTTTGTCAATTAATCGAGGAATCGATTTTCCCAGCCCAAAGGGACCCTCCACCACCTTCTCGGTTTCAAAGACACGTGGAGCTGACAGATTAATTGTATTGATTTTTTTTTAAGACATATTTGGACCAAAATAATTAAATACATAAATAAATTCCCCCCCCCCCCCCCCCTTTCCCCCCACAACTCCTTCCTGAACCTGCCCGGAGCTGAAATCTCTCAGTCAACCCCACGTGTTCGTGTAGGTCGAGCAAGCTCTAAAGCAAACACCACCCCGCTGTACAGGGGACCCGTGGCCAAAGAGTTTTTAGCAAAGTATAAACAAACATCCCTGAAAAAAAAATATTAATATATTTATATACATATATATTTATATACATATATATTAGCTATTTCGCTTTTATAGATATATAAATTAGGTATTATATATATTGGCTATTTAGCATATATATATATAAATAAATATATATATAAAAAAACCTTAGCTATTTAGCACTTGTTGGCGGCAGTGCGTTGGGCCGTATTTAACATATATATGTTAAGTTTATTTTACTTTGCACACGCACGCAGGATTAGGTGCGTCTCCGCGCCCCGCGTTCAGAGGTTTGCGGGGGTCTGCACCGACCGGTGGCTCCGGGGAGGGCCGTGGCACGGCGTGTGTGTGTCGGTGCTGCCCGATGTTGACGCCGTGTCTCTGCCGCCACTCCCCGTCCCCCTTCCTCCCCCCCTCCCCACGCAGGTCCAGGCCCAGCTGCAGCTGGAGGGCGTGGCCCACGCGCACCCGCACCTGCACCCGCATCTGGCGGCCCACGCTCCCTACCTGATGTTCCCGCCGCCGCCGTTCGGGCTGCCCATCGCCTCGCTGGCGGAGTCCGCTTCCGCCGCTGCCGTGGTGGCCGCCGCCGCCAAGAGCAACAGCAAGAACTCCAGCATCGCTGACCTGCGGCTGAAGGCCCGGAAGCACGCCGAGGCCCTGGGGCTCTGACACGCTTCACACCAGACCCCCCCTACGCCATACCACACCATATCCCCACCTCACCCCGGGGCGGGCGGGCGTGTGTGTGACCCGTACGGACCTCCGGTCTGACCCCGCTCATCCTCCTCTTCCTCCTCCCCGGGCCGCCCTGCCACCTTCTTGTTATTATTTTGTTTGTTTTTATTCCTTTCCCCTTTCCCAAGGTCTGCGAGCGCTCGGCGGCAGCCACCCCTCATCTCACACCTTTCCCCCCGCACCCTTCCCCCGCTTTCCTCGCCCTCTTCCCGCTCCCCAGCCCCAACGGGGACTTGTCGGCCCGGGGCGAACCGGGCGAAGAAGGGAGGCCCCGGCGGCCGTTGACGCTCAGCGCGCGCGCGCGTGTGGCGGCGCGGTTGGGGACTCGCACCCACGAGTCAGAGACTCCGCCGAGGATAAAGTAGGTGTGAGGAGAGAAAAGAGAGAGAAAAGAGAGTTAAAAAATCACCCCAAAAGGGAAAAATACTGCAAAAACAAACCACAAACCCCCCAAAAGGAAAGAAAACGATATCTAAATTATGTTAATCTGTGAACACTGGGGACACTTTGGAATTCCTTTTGACCCTGGCAAAAGTGATCGCTCCAGCATAAACGTCACCTGCTGCTGTCAGTTTTGCTACTACCTTGTGCATGTGTCAAACGAAACACGTTTTGAAGATCAGAAATATATTAGAACTAAGCTAAACAACAGAAAAAAAAACCAAACCAACAAATAGTAATAATAATAAATAATAAATCCTTGGGGCTGGTCTCCATTAAAGATGACATTTCTTTGTTGCCAACAGTATTATTTCACTGCCATGAATCTCTTCCATCACTGAGGAGCTGCTGCAGCAGAACTGGTTTGAATTTAAATGTGGAATTTCAGATCTGAGGCAAGGCAGGTTTTTTTTTTTGGTTTTACGTTTTTCTTTTCTTTCCTTTAAAAAAAAAAAAAGGAAAAGCAGCAATAACAAAAAAAAATGTGCGTCTCAAATGGCCATGTCCTTTGAAAGGAGGAAAAGAATTTGCTAATTATTAGTGGTCACTTGAAAGATGGGAACAATAAGAAATGCACCTGTTTTGCCAGAATCATCTGAACTCGATGAGCTGCGTTGTGCCATAGAAACAGGTCAAGTTATTTTCATTTTTTTCTTTTCCAAAATGTCTGGATCTTTCGATCAAAATCTCTCTGTTTTTACAGGACGTAGAAAGAATGACTTATACAACAAAGACGGACATATGGTTTTAAGGCATAATACTGATGCAGCGTTAATTTTAGTGAAATGCAATTAAGTGCAGTAAAGTGCAATACTGTAAATATTATAGATTAAAAAAAATAAATAGCCGTACTTATTCTGTTAAAAACCAATTCTGCAAGAACCATGAATTAAGTCCTTTATGCTCAGACTGGTGCTTTGCAGCTCCTTGCCAAAACGACGGCCCAAGTCTTCTATGAATGGATAAAGTTACATGTATCGCATATGGGAAGAGGTAGATGCCATGATTTCTAGTCGAGTTAAATGTGCCATATTTTTGGGAAGTAAACTGAAGAGTCTGCATGACACTTTCACAATTAGTTTAAGTCAAAGAATCCAAACCAAAACTAAAGAAACAACCTGCAAAAGTGTTTTGTAGAGGTGGACAAGTTCAATATTTGGGCATTTTAATTTTTGCCTGTGGTTTAGACCCCAAGTCTTAAGCTAATGCTTAAGCAAAGTAACTACCATAAATCCAGAAAACATGGGGAGTAGGGAAATCCTTTAAATTACATTACCAAAGTGTCTGGGTTTACTGACCCCCCATGTTTTACTTTTCATGGTATTCACTTCAAATTAGTTCATTATATGTTTTCTGTCTTAATTTTTGGTGGGAAGAAGGAAGTGCAAATATTGGTCTTGTCTACATCTAACAAGGATAGCTACTTGTTGCTTTTGTTACCAAGGCCTGTGCTGATGGAAGGTTATCCTCTCAATAATACTGCTGTTAAGCCTGCTTTTTATGTCTCATTTAGCAATCCATTACTAGTTTTGGCTTTTGCTGATATTTATCAAATCCAAATATTACTGTAGGACAAAAATCCATGCTGTAGAAAAATTTTAGACACTTGTCTTCTTTTGTTATTTCTCCTTCAAGTTTTATTATTTTCCAGCAAGCATAACTTCTGGAATGTCAAAGTTGTGCCATTTCCCTTTTATTTATTATGTGAGGAGTATTTATATTTTGGATTTGCTAGAGCTGATAAATGTTACCTGCCTTTTCTACCTCTCTGTGAAAGCCCAGTACGTTTTAAAAGCACGGCCAAAACATTAAGGTAGCATTACTCATTGCTGAGGAATACAGACAAAGATCTCAGGCAATTAACAATTTCTCATTGAGACAAAATACTACCTAGAAAGTAAAACATTATTCATGGTGATGTATGAATTTCTGGCTAAAATAAGAAACATTTGGAGTGGCTCCAGCACTTGTAACATATGGATCTGAAAAATAATAAACATTACTACAGAGATGCTTTAGGCTGTAGCAAGTAACCTGTTGTACTGGATACTGACAGCCATCAAAGGAGAATTCGATACACATTGTTGAGGACTGGAGGCATAAAACTGTTGCCTGAGTGGAGAGTGCTTGTTACCTGTACCTCTGATGTAATTGTTATCCTTTCAAACCGTCTTTTGAGAATTTAAGAGAGGCTTATGTGATTTTTTTTTTTTTTTTTTCCCAGTCCTGTGCTGGACTTTCACAAAGGAGTAATTTTTACCTTCAAACAATTCCACAGAATGAGCTTGTTGGAGCTGTGGGTTTAGGATCTGAATTTTCTTAGACGTCTTCTAAGGGAGGCTGTGAAGTGCTACCGATCTTACAGTTGTGTTACAGGATGCACGTACAGTATGCATCTGCCTCAAATTGGAAGGAATAACTTTTCCACCTTTGCTGTTTTACTAGGTACCAACACAGCAAAAGTGCTTGTAGGTTTCTCTCAGATATTTTGCTACGTACAGTTTCTTTCTTGTATTCAAAAGCCAGTGGTAACTTAAACACAGTTCCCTGCTAACATGAAACAAGGCTGGTAGTGTAACATACATCTTTTCAGAATGAAAAATTCTTACAGTTTCTTCTGATTGCTTTCAATGGATGTCTCAAGGACCATCTTGCCCTCTACTGCAGAAGGGAAGAAGGTGGCAAGGTTTGTCAGTTTAGCCTATTTTGAGAGAAGGACCATAGATCAGCCTGGGGAAAGGGGCAGGGTGTTGCTGTGAATCTACCAAGTCACTTCATGATGCTCTTGCATTCCATTTAGCATGAAAGGAAACAGTGCACTGTGCAAGGGTTGTAGCTGAAACTGGTTCTGCTTTGCTTATTTCTCAATGGGCTAATTGCATCAGTGGTGGTATAAAAGCTTTGCCTTGTTTTGGATGATGCACTCAGGTGGCCTCCTTGTCATCCTTAACATCTCTTGAAAGAAACGAGGAGTCCTACCTGGGCTACCATGAACTGTATGTGTCCCTAAGTGTAAGTCCCTGTGGCTCCATTCACCGTGTGGAGCACCAGGGACCCATTCAAGTTGAGAATCTGGACCAAAGCATCTGCTGCGTTTCTGTTAATGTGTGGTCTTTTTTTTTTTGTTTTGTTTTGTTTGCATTTACTTCATTATTTTTCTTGAGGGAGTTGGAGGTTGAAGATAAGGTAGTCAAGGTCCTAAGATACTTATTAAATCTTAAAAGTATTGTAATTGTGTTAGATTCTCAGGCATGACAAAACTCTTTTTTTTTTTTTTTTGTACACCATCATACAGCCTGATGCAATCTTTCATTTGAGAAGTGTGAGATTTCCAAGATCACCAGAGCAGTGGCCACTGGGAAAAATTCCCTTGGAGGAGGCCTTCAGTTAGTGTATGTGGATTGCTAAAGAATCTTCCTCAAAAGTATGGTTTGGTATTTGAAAAATAACTTGAATGAATGACAATTGAATAATGCTGTTTATAAACAAGTCCATAAAAAAAAAAAAAAAGGCTTTATGCATGACATGGGCCCCTTTATAGTGGAAAAATAGTCTCTAATTTTTTTTGAACTGTCAAATAAGCTGAAGTACTTCATCCATTTGTATCAAAATAGCAAGCTGATTCCACGGCTCATTTTTATTGACTTGGAAACGTGAAAAAAAATTGTACTGGAATTTTTTTTTTTTTTGCTTAGTAAGGTCATATAGATGTAGTGGCATTTTGGTTAATAGCATAATACTTAGCATATAATGTTTATTTGCAAAGCACTGTATTATAAATGTTTATTATTTAACCCTCACCCATTATGAAGTAGATAAGAATTATTATCCCCATTTTTGTAGAAACTAAGGCATATAAATTATGGGCCAGGTTCTATGACCCATTGTCAAAACTGAGTATTATTACTTTTGGTTTTGTAATGTAGTAGCATACCCCAGATCATAATCTGACATGAACTTGCGGTGCTAGACACCTTTCAAAATTGGAGGAGAGGCCCTGCTCCAATAAATTTAAGCTCCATACCTGGTTTCAGCAAAAGTCTTAAAGGGAGCATTAAATGTGTTTCAGAGTGGCAGAATGTGTCTGTGAGTTACTTCCACAGAACACAAAGTTACTGCCCAGTCCTCTGACCCATATGTCACTGGGAATTTGCTTTATGGCGCAGTGGGGCTGAGCTGCAGCAGTGCTAAGACTAGAACCAAAAATCTGAGTTCCCAACAGCATGCACAAATTGCTGGAAAACCCTGGTTTCCAACTTCCTCTATTATAAATTTATCACACAGCCCACATGTGCTGATGTCAATTCTTTGCATGCTCTATCTGCTATATCTTTTAGTCATGTGTTTACCTGTAAAATAAGAATAACACACGGTCTTGAATTGACATACCATTGATGCATTGTTGCCTCAAAGACAATAGACATATAGACCTATGGAAATCAGATCCCTAAGGCAAACCCAGATTATGATTTTTTTTTTCTTTTTTTTCTGACAAAACCCACACATGTTTTCTGCTCTTTTTAATGTGCTAGGCAAAAATAAATTGTTTCTCTTTTTTTTTAAACAGAAAATTTTAGGTTTTGAAGACGTTATTGCTTTGGAGGTGGCAGGCTTTTCCCCTCTTCATTTTGAGGAAAATTTTCAAAGTATAGGAAAAAGATTACACATCTGTCTTAGAAATGTGTTTAGTTTTATATCTAATATCTAGTGATCCAACTGGTGTCCTTGTCATTGCTCATTCTCTACAACCCTCTAAAGTGCATGCAACCACTATGGTTGCAAATTTTTTGTGTTCCTGGTTAGAAAGGATGGTCAAAGTGCCCCACTCCTCATCTGTAAGCAGCCTACTGACCCCACTATTTTGTTTTCTTTCCCCAGTGTGACAGAATTCCCACGGCTAACAAGTTTCCAAACAGCTGTGGCTAATATGGCAAGAGCTTGCTATTGTCTACTGGTTGCAGTAAGATGTGGTAGGGCCAGAGAAGGTCTGATACTGCTTGAAAATGTATATAAAAAATAACAACCCTAAAATGCAGTGTGCTACAGAGTGTGATCTCCTCTCCTTAAGAGTAGAGCCTTCTGCTTTATGACCCATGCTTTTTGTGAAACTGCATCTCTTAATCATATCTTGAAAAGGTGCAACATGGATCCCATCAATGTAACCCAGAGGCTAATATGCTGGTTATTTTTGTTGGCCTTTCTAGTCAGGTTGGTGGAAGGCCATAGGCTTTGGTGTTTGAGGCATTCTTCAAAAGGGGATGTGATACCGGATACCCCTCAAATTTTGTTTGTCTGTTAGACAGATTTGATGCTAAAAGTTGGTTCCTAATTTTAGTAAATCAGCCTAGAAACTGTTTGATTTCTGATAAATAGTTGAAACTTGATGCAGTTCATACACCTTATGTTGAAATTTGATATTTAACTAAAATCAGTTAAATGTAGAAAATATCAGATTTTGAAGCTGAAGATATTTATTTAAAAGCAACGTTTTCATGAATCTAGGCTTATGGTATGTATTAATTACATCAAAGACAGGCAAATATCTCTGTTTCTTTGTATTAATGTATGTGGATGTTTTATTTATTTTTTTGTTTGAAAATTTCTAAAAGTGTATTTTAATTATGTTGAGTGTAAATTTGACAATGCTTTGCATTTATTTTTATTTTTTTAAAACTTGTTGCTTTTGTAAACCTATGAGCAGCCAGTATGATTTGCAGTACCATTGCATTATTTTGGTTATGTACACCTGAATTTCCAGACATTTCAGGGATTACTAAAATGAAAAAAAAAAAATCTCCAAAATCAACTCAGCTCAAAAGTTTGTACCCCTTTGATATTGTGGAAGAGAAAAACAAGCAAATAACTTTTTCTTTAGGTTTCAGTTATGCCAGCATGCTCCTACATGAATTCACTAGACATGCTGAGTTCCAGTTTCAGAGTGTACTATGTTGAATTACATGATATGAATTTACATCTTGTAAAAGTGAGATATGAATAAACTTATAAATATTTGTAATCATGTGTTAACGGATAGCCCCAATAACTACTACCAAAGGGACTATTGATAACAAGTCATTTCCCCCCCCCCCCCCGTTAAAATAGAGCTTTTTCTTCTGTATTTAATGCTTTTTCTTTTTTAAGCACCTTATATGCTTTCTCCTTGCACGGAATGAATGCAGCACATCTTACTCTGAAGCCATGCCACTTACAGATCTGTCTTTGGTTTCTGTGTAAGTTTTACAAAACAAGGTATAGCTTCTTATTAATCAGAAGCTACTTTTACATCCTATCAGTATATATATATATGTATACATATATATATATATTGTTTGTTTGGTATCCTGTTATATTTTTAAAGGATTGATATTTTTTTTGTCATGTCAGGAGAAATAAAGGAGTCCTCATAGCGGACCATTCTAGGAATTGTACTTGATGGCCCCAATCTGTTGTCTGTTCAAATCAATAGGAGAGGCACTAGATCAGGCTTTTATTTCCAGGTGATTAAGGAGTTTTTCCAACGTCCCTGTTTGTTGGTACATTAGATGTAATTGTCTCCTATAGTTTTATTCTTTCTAGTTGTAATCCAGCATTCTGATGTTGAAAAGGATACCAGGGAGTCCTCATGTTCCCGTGCACTGTGTTGTTTCATCGATAGCACCAAAGCAAACTGGGCTGGTGGAAGTCTTTCTGCTAGTTTACAGTCTGTGCAGCAGGTCCTAAACTTCTGAACTCATCACAGCTGTTAGGTTAGGCTTGTCTTGTTTGAAAGCCAGTTTGTCCAACATGTATGTAGCATTCAAACTTCATTAGCATTACAAAATGGGTAGTTCCATATCCCAGCTCTTACCCCAAGTCCTCCCAGCATGTCTTTTTTTCTTTCTCATCTGCAGCTGGCTGTCTAAGCTGTCTAAGCTGAACTCAAAACCTGTTTGTAGCTTTTCTGCCCTTGCATTTTCTGCAAGTATTTACATCTATTGGAGCTCTGACCTGGAACATAACTGGAAAGCATTTGGTAGAATATTCCCACATCAGGGTTACTGTTTCTCTCTAAACCAACACCACAAACTGACATCCTGTTTTTCCTGTCATAAGCTATGTAAGAGACAGGCTATTATAAGAAAATTAATCCTTCCTTTCTGTCTCTTAAAGATATGTGGGCAATGAATGGTTGTCAGTGTCCTGTACTGTAAGAGCAATCAGAAAAAATATAAAGTGTGTGCTGAAAGCTTAGTTTCACCAGAAGACCATCTAATAGCAATCTTTAAATAATTATGTTTTGACACTGATTTTTTGTCTATTCATATTCAGTTCAGATGTTGAAAAGAGAGATAAGTTCTTTTGGCAATTTGGTTGTTTGGAAGAGGGTTTTTTCCCCTCTTCATTTTTGTTAATTAACATGTTTTTCCAATGGCTACTTGTTCTCTTGATTTTTGAAATCATTAACAGCTCTGAGGGAGGTTTACTCTCTTTTGTCTTTGGGTATATTTTTATTCTTTTTTTGCTTGAAAATTTATTTTTAATTCCTTCAAAATTACACTTTGACCCTATTGCCATCAGCATTTTTGGCTGCAGAACTGTCTCTAGTTCTCTCTGTAGGATCTGAATTGAATTGGATAAGAATAAACACAATAATACCTTCCTCATGAATTGTCAGTAAATTTTTTATTTCTTTCCTGAGTAGCTTCTCTCTTAGACTGCTATTTTTTGAGCTGCAAACATGTGAAAAGAAAATCATAAGGTGCTACACAGGAAACAGAACTGAGTATCTGCTGGTGTGAATACCTGTGAACTGTGGAAATTTTACCAGTAATGTGTGGTTCAGTTCTATGTTGCTTGCATATCCAAAAGTTCAGTTAAAGTTGGACAGAGATCTGTATACTCAAGCCTGCAGAAGCCACCACAGAAAGACAGATTTGTGTTCAAGGACCGCATGCAAATGACTAGAGATTGGACAACAGAACAAAAGGAATTGTATATCATTTCATTTCCTCAAATCAAATACTCAGACTTCATTACCAATATGATTAAGGGTAGTGATCCTACTCTTACGTTTAATTGCAGGTTTATAATTGCTACCAAAGGGCTATAAAACTACAGGGTCAGAAAGCTGTATCCAAAAAAGGGTCTTAATGCCTCACTCTAAAGTTAGACTTCAGAGGAATTTAAGCACTTATTTCCAAAACCTTAACACAGGGCCCTTGGCCACTTCTCAAACTCTACTGAAGCCTGAGGGCTGCAGGTCCCCTAGTTCCACACATTAAATTTCTCCATGAACCTCATGTTCTACTTCTGTGTGTGCCTGGCACCTGACAGGTCTCTGTGGCTGGGTGGCTTGCTCTTAGCCTGACTGAGTTACGAAAACCAGGCATCTGTTTCATCTTCAGATGTTTCCAATCAGAAGTCTACATCACAACTTGTCAGTGGAAGTAAGGAGACACTTTTAGCAGATACATCTCTAGTGAGTATATTAAGGTTTGTCTTAGAACCAGACTAGCCCAAATGCAGCCACCTTCTCAGTAGACAGACATGTCCAATTCCATGGCAGGTATCTTCCATGTTCTTCCTTCTTGTGTCCTTCACTGCCTAAATGACAGCAGTTCCATTACTTTGTTTTCTTCAGAGGGGGGAAATTTCTGTTTACACAATGACTCAGTGACTAGTAGATTCACAAAGAACTTTACAGTCTGGGTTTCCCTGACTTCCTTTGCCTGAATAGATGGAGTAGCTGAAAAGGTAGAGCTCTTGGTCCTGGAGATATACTTTGCAGAACGTGCTAGACATGGACCTCTTGGATTGGGTTGACTGTAGCTGAATACACTTTGATAGCATAGGAGACAAATGACATTTCTGCTATGATTTCTGTTCTAACTGGTTTCCCTACTGTGTTTTCTGATATTATAGTCAACTAAAGCACAAATTGGTTTTCTACAGATTCCTGGGAAAAAGAATTATCTTAGTGTTTTCCCTAGGTGGGGCTTAATGCAATAGCATTTGAATATTTCCTAAGTATATCAGCTGTGCACCACAAAGTTCCTAGATTTCATGAAGTTTCCAATTTTCCTCTCTTCCTGGTTGCAAAAAGACTTCTTTAGAAGAGCGATATAGATGTACATATACATTTAAACACTAATAAACAAATCCCTCAAAAAATGACAGAATTTAAATTGCCACATACATAACCTTAGGGTTTTTAATGAAGCAATCTCATATGATTCCATCTCACATTATCACTTACATTCTTAACACAGGACCTCTGTTTAAGTTGCTGCGTGAGGTAAACCATGCTCGAGGAGCAAATTTGGACTGTGAAGAGAATGAAGCCATTTTCTAAGAATATTCCTCACCTGCATGAGATACCGGTAGGTGTCTGTATGTAGGCAATGAGGGGAAAACATGGCTTCATCATTAGCGCAGTAAATGATCATGTAGGAGAAGCAAATGTGGCCTGCTACTGACTTTCAAGATGATACATTGAAGGAGGTAAGGCATATCCAGGATATCACCAACTGTGTGCTTTCTGTTTTCTGGGGGTTAAAGTCAGAAGACCAGGAGTTGATGTACAGAATGCTCACTGTTGATTGTCACAAGTTTAATTGACACAAGCTATGTAGGTTTGGGACTTGGAGGAAGCAGATCACATTACACAGTGATGTAGATTCATGCAATATGCCATTGACTTACAGTCTTACATTCAGCAGGTCATTGTGTCTTTCTGCTTCAATCTATAAAATGGGTTTAATGACACTCTCCTAATGTGTACATAGGAATGTCACTCTCCTAGTGTGTACACAGAGGGACTATGACCATAAATTCATTAATCTTTATAGTACACTGATACACTAGATTTGCATGCATCAGCACAAAACCCATGAGGCAACAAGTAACTCTGTATTCAATGCAATGTTCAGAGGATGTGCAGTAAATAAAGCATGAGGATAAAGTGAAATATTGAGCAGCTGCTTTATTTACTGAACACTGTGCACTGAATAAAGTTGGGGTCTTGTGTGAAAAAAAACCCAACCAAACAACAAAACTCAATTTTATGGGCATTGAAGCCCTCTGATATTAGGGATGTTGAGGGAAAAGAGTTTAAGGGGCTCTTCTTATTAGGGATCAGTAAGAAGTAGGCTTGCAGCTCACATAACCTTTCAGTGCAGTGTGAGTCTTAATAGTAGAGGAACGCTCGCAGGTATTAACTGCAGCCAACAGTCTGTGCCTTCATCTTAGGCCAAATGATATTTTGAATTGGGAAAAACAGTCCCAGTCCCCTTTTGTTTTCATCCTATCCAGATGTATCCTATTGCACCCCATATACTGTGTTCTCCATCATCACTTTTGATCCGGTGCTGGTGTTGCTGGATATATAACTGTTCAGACTGTAGAAAGCTCAAGGCTGCAAGCAGAATCTAAGCTGCCTCAAACCAAGGGAAACAGCTGGAAGATGCAGAAGCTGGCCACATCTGAAGGAGTTTCATTAGGACATGCACAAGCTCTAACCTATCATTAAAGGGTGAGATGAAAGTTTTATCACTGGATGACGAATGAGGTCTTTCTTCAAGGACTAATTTAATTTAGTTTATATAATTTTTGCCGTCTACGAACATGTATGTGAATACTTGCGGATGAACGGAATTTTCTGTGTATCAGGGCTGTAGGCCTATTGGTCATGACAAAAATTTTGCAGGTGGTGCCAGCCATTATTAATATAGAGAGATTGCTACTGCTCCTCCTGTAGTTACTAACTTTGCTATAAAGGGAAAGCTGTAGTGTTGATAAAATTCTGAACTGCTTCTCAGTGTGGTAGAATTAGGACAGAGTCTGATTTCCTGGGCCTTTTATTTCTGGGCCTCATGTATTTTTTCTTTAGTGTTTGAGACTTGCACTCTTACAGGGACACATAGCTTTTGTTGACCAGTGGTAGGCAGAGATAAATTTCTAATATAAATAGGTGCCCATGGCTTTGGAAAGTCCCGCTTGGGGTTGTCATGGGAGCCAGGGTTTGAACCAGGATGTTGTGCTCTAGGAACCCTTCATCCTTGTTGCTAATGGATTGGATATGGAGCATTTGGAAATGTTCCATTTGGAAATAAAGCATGTCTAGGCCTTGAATGGTGTTCAATACCTTTTCTTCAAGTTCAGTGTTTTGTTCATGGAGAAGCAGAAGAAAGATTTTTTTGCCATGAATACTCTTCCTGAATAAATGATACACTAGATGATACTGTGAAGCTTGGAGTAATTTTGACGGAAAAAAAAAAAAGGCAGAAAATAAGTGAGAAGATGCTGCTGAGTTCAAATCGCTTATCTCCTTTATCTTAAATATTCAAGTTCTAGCCTTTTATCAAAACCATATATGTCTCGGGAACTGAGAAAATCAGGTTCTCAGTGCTATTACTGTGAATGTCTCTTTCTGAGCCTCATTCACTTTACCTTGGACCAAATGACTTTTGCTGTTGCAGAAAGGCATAGCTTTCCTTGGTGAGTGATAGCTTCTCTCAGATTGTTTCAACTGCTTTAATTTATCCACTTTCTTAGCTGCTTGGAGTTCCTTTATTCTTTTTATCTGGATGCTTGTTCCACATCCAGTCTTGCTTGGTAACTGTAATCTGTAGTGGTCTTTCTATTAATAGGCTAAACCCAGATTTCATAAGTGTTCACAGATTTTTGAAAAATGACAATAGAAGTACCTCACTGATAGACCAACACTGAATTTTGAAAGAGTAACAGCCGTACTGTTATCATGCACCACAACAGAGCTAGGTCACAAACCAATCTAGTCTCAGCCTGTCATGTGGATTGTAACCTGTGAAGTTTATAGGACCTAGCAAGTCATATCTTCTTGATCTTAGATCTTTATGCTTACATGAAGGAAAAGCAATGCTAGCAAGGATCTGTAAACTATTGTAGAATATCATAATGTATTGCAAATAGAGCTATGTCTTACCTTGACTCAGAAGTTGGAGTATCTTGCTGGTAGCCACCATTCTGTGCTTAACAGTGACTGCTTGTGTGTTTTCTGGTGATAATGAACAAGTTGGTTTCAGTATTGAAAGCCTTGAGTGGCTCCAGACTTATCTACATAAAACCACATCTCTCTTGATGTTTCTATTGGTCAGTAAAGAACAATTACTCTGAAAACCTTCTAGTGTACAGTGGAGGCTGTTGTAAAAATATTTCCTTCATGATCTGCTTTCTGAAGTGGTCCAAGATAATTCCAGTTGTTTGTCCCTTAAAGTATGCTGTGAGTCACATCTGTATATGTAGGCTTTTGGGGATTGATATGGCCTGCTTTTGCTCTGGGTTGATGCTTTGAGGAAAGGTTCTTCTTAAAAAGGAAAGCAAATGTTTAGAATATCCACACATTTTTTACAACACCATGAAGGCTGAGTAGTGCTTGCATACTTCAGTGTGATTCTGTTGAAGGTGCAAGATAACTGCTGATTACATCCTCTTTTTGGTGTGAGTTGCATTTGGTGTTTTGGTTTTTGGTGTGAGTTGCATTTGTTGATACCTCTGTTTTCTCCCTGACCATAGTCAGAAGTGGACTTGGATGAAACTTGTATGATGCTTTTTCTGCTCACTTGTATGTGCATTTGTGGCTTCTCTTCTTGGGTGTCATTTTATTTTGGCCTTTACCCACCTGCTTTGAGCATGTAGTGGTTGACAGAGAAGCAACCTCTGGAAATTTAGTTTCCCCCTTACTGCCGGAAGTATGTTTTCTTTGCAACAGCCTGTTTTCTTCAGGACTGTTGCATGAGACAACCTTAGCATGGGTATGGCAAGGCTGACCCACAGGGACAGTCTCCTAAGTTCCTTGAACTGAATGTTACTTTTGGAAATCATATCTGAGACATTTGAAAATGACACAAACTCTCTGTGCTGCAGGCGGACAAGGTTAAAAGAGACTTCCCAGTTCATAATATAAAATTCCACCCAGCCCTGGAAGGTTCTTTTTCAAGCCTCCAGAGATCACAGGACTACAGCCTAACAGGTATAACAAACACACTTTGGGGAACTTGCCTTTTACTTGAAGCTTTCCTTGTCCCCTACATCTTGTTAGTGAAACTCCTCCTCCTCTTGTTTTATACACTGACAGGAGTCCCAGAAAGGTCAATTGTTTAAAGATTGTATATGTACATGCCATATTGTGTTTATAAACTTTGCGAACTACCATCTCTTGTGTCACTGAAATGTCCGCGTTTTGAGGTAAGTTAGGTTTTTATCATTAATAAGATTGTTATTTAAGTGGGCTGTTGTACCTATAATACATATGACTGGAAATGGTGGCATTTGCCTTTTGCATGTGAGCATAGGAATAAATAAGTTTATCTCAGAAACTAACTGTAGCTATGGCAACAGATACATGCTGTATTTCATCTTTGGACACATAAGCAGCCATGTTAGAAAAGAAGTTATTTCAATAATGGCTTTTCAATAATTAATTGCACAAATTTTACAAGTCAAGTTAAGAAATACTGCCATAGTCGAACTAATGAGCATTAAGTTAATTTTGATACTCAACAGTGATTTTTCATGCAATTAAATACTTTTCTCAGGTTATAGTTAAAAAGCTGCCTGAGAAATATTTCCTAGAGAGCCACTAACAAAAACAAAGTTTGAAGTTTCTCAAGTGGAAATAGGATTCAAACTTTTTATAGCTGTCCTTGTTACCATTTTATATTCATAGTGTCTCTAGCAGGATAACAAATATCTCTAACTACATGTCCACAGGCAGAATGGTTTATAGCTGAATATTTATTTAACTAGTACTTAAATGCTTACCTAATTCATAAGCATTTGTGTTAGGGATATGTGGTTCCTACAGGCACATTAGTGGAGTTTCTAATTTAGATTGTTTCTTGTTAATAATTCAAAATAGTGCCATCTTTCCAAAATCTTAAGTATTGTCCTTGGCTGCTGCTTTGCTTGTACCATATCTATCTGAAACTGTAAATCCCTTCATCCTCTTGCAATATCAGCTGCTTCTGAAACTGCAGTAAGAAACATGAGAGAGCACTTTATGTCTTTGCCTATAGTAGTTATAAAGAGCCCAGGCTGCGTGCTAATGATCTCAATAATGACTGATGACTACAGAAGTTTTCGAGAAAGAAGATGTTGAAAGAAGCTAAATAGCAGAAGCAAAAGAGAAAGAAAATGCTAAATCGGACCACCAGCATTAAAACCTGACATCAGCAGCCTGGAATCTTCAGGTGAAATTCATACCTATCCAGAGGATCAGTATAGGATATACACATCAATTTACTCTTTTAAACATGTCCTGGGTTCAGCAGTAGCATTCATTTTTCTCCTTGGTAGCTGGTGCAGTGCTGTGTTTTGACTTTTGGCTCAGGAGCAGAGCTGATAACAATGATGTTTTGGTTTGGCCAAGGACTTTGTGAGCCTCATGCTCTGCCAGGGAGGAGGGGAAGCCGGGAGGAAGCAGAGACAGGACACCTGACCCAAACTGACCAAAGAGGTATTCCATACCACAGCACGTCATGCCGGGGATGTAACTGGGAGTTACCCAGAAGGGCTGGGAGACTGCGGGATTGGAGGAAGTATCGGTCAGAGTTTGGTCGGGCTGGGGTGGCGAGTTATCGGTTGGCTGGTGGTGAGGTGATGTATTCTCTTCCCTTGTTATTTCCTTTATCATTATTATCATTGGTGGTAGCAGTAGTGATTTGTGTTATACCTTAGTTACTAAACTGTTCTTTTCTCAACCCATGGGAGTTGCATTCTTTTTGATTCTCCTCTCTGTCCCTCCAGGAGTAGGGGGAGGGAAAGAAGGGGGGGAGTGAGTGAACGAGTTGCCTGACTGGGTTTAAACCACGACAAAACATTATTTCAGTAACTGCTAATTTTCAAATTAGCAATTAGGGAGAACTGCAGATTAAAAGGAGGTATAGGTTCTGTACCATTTCACCATGAAGGGGTTAATTTTGTCATTAAAGAAGCATGCAAAGAAAAGTAAAGTGAGCACAGATCTGGGTCAAATAGAGACTTTGGCAGCAATTCCAAAGCTAAATCCTTGACTGGCTACTTTCTTTGTACATGTACATTTTATTAGGTTTAACCTCAAATTTGTATACAAAATTGGCTTGTGCAGGTCTGTGAAAGTTGTACTAGAGCTCCTGAGTGGCTTCTCTAGATTCATCATCCTTCCTGTTTGTCATCCTCTCTGTAAAATGGAATTCCATTTTATATGCTGGACATGCTTTATGATGAGTGTGGTGGAATGAGGATATTCTTCTTTACATGTGTGCCCAGACAGTCTGTAAAGGCCTGAAGGCACTAGGAATGTGATTTCTCACCTCATGAAGGATTGCACAAAACTGATTCTTCAAGCACCTTGTCCCTAGTGAGTCTGCTATAATAAACAGTGTTTTCATCTGAAGGGATTCACCATTGTAGAGGAAGAATTTAATATATTCTGTTTTTCTGAAGACATAATTTTGCCTCCTCTTTCACTGCAAAACCCCTGAGCTAAATATTTGTTTATATTTGTGAACATGGTATGTCTGTCTGTGATGCTGGTAGGGCAGATTTAGATTTTGTTCAAATGTTTTGTTATGACAGAAAATTGCATTTATATTTTAAATTTACTATTTCAAAAATAAACACTACAGACAAAATTTTCCATCCTGACCTACACAGCAGCTCTCAACTCCAATAGTCTGTTCTTCCTGCATGAAGGAAACTCCCATTGATGTGTGGATCTGAGAGGAGAATTTTGCCCTAAGGGCTCAATTTTGCTCTGAGATTGACATATGCATATCATCAAAAATAGAATAATCTATGCATTTGAGGAGCTATCAGCAGCTCCCATGCAATGCTGTTGCTCTTGGAGATTTCTAACATCCTACTAAAATGTGTGATAGCGTGGGACCTATCCTAGGTCTAGTGTTTGAGCTAACAAATCCTCCCCCAAGCAGATGAGATTGAAGCAAAAAGATGATCTTTCTTTGTTATTGTATGTCGTGTTTTAAACCCAGTCAGGTAACTCGTTCACTCACTCTCCCCCTTCTTTCCCTCCCCCTACTCCTGGAGGGACAGAGAGGAGAATCAAAAAGAATGCAACTCCCATGGGTTGAGAAAAGAACAGTTTAGTAACTAAGGTATAACACAAATCACTGCTGCTACCACCAATGATAACAATGATAAAGGAAATAACAAGGGAAGAGAATACATCACCTCATCACCAGCCAATCGATAGCTCGCCACCCCAGCCCGACCAAACTCTGACCGATACTTCCTCCAAACCCGCAGTCTCCCAGCCCTTCCGAGTAACTCCCAGTTACATCCCCGGCATGACATGCTGTAGTATGGAATACCTCTTTGGTCAGTTTGGGTCAGGTGTCCTGTCTCTGCTTCCTCCCGGCTTCCCCTCCTCCCTGGCAGAGCATGAGGCTCACAAAGTCCTTGGCCAAACCAAAATATCATTGTTATCAGCTCTGTTCCTGAGCCAAAAGTCAAAACACAGCACTGCACCAGCTACCAAGAAGGAGAAAAATGACTGCTACTGCTGAACCCAGGACATTGTAATTATTCATAATATGACATCTCAGGCAAATTTAACAAATGCTTTTTATTCTATATCACTTCCTTGAGTAGCTCTCATTCTAGGGCTTTCTCAGGCAGGTACTCAGTCAGAATCTGTCTGGCTTCATGTGATTTTTCACATCCTTTGACATTGTCTGAGAGCCAGCTGCAAAATATGGCCTTTTCCTAGAGGAGTGAGTGGGTTACACTTGTTGTAAGAATTATACTTTCATTGAGGCTGGAATAGTACTTCAGTGTCTTATTTCTTCTTGGTGTTCATAAATCTAGAAAAAGTTATCTGAGGAGAAAAAAATCATCACCTCATCTCCTTCTTGCACAGCAAGCCTCTGTGGTCTTTTTTTTCCACCTGTTTTCCTCCAGATTTTCCTGCTGTCCTAAATAGTATGACCACTTACCTCTGGTGAGCACAAGTTTGGATAGAAATCATTAGTAATTCCCATTGATTTCCCTCATCACTTCTTGTCTCACCCTTCCTTTCCCATTTGTGCTGGTGGTGAAGTTCTGCTCATCTCAGCTACAATGCATTTCAGGTAGCATTAGCCACCTAACAAGCAAATTCTGAGTCCAAAAATAAGGTCTATGCTTCTTCTAGAGGAAGACACTGTTGAGCAGTTCCCAGCACTGCCTACTGTGTCACTTTCCCTATGTCACACAGTTCCTCTAAGGACATCAAAAGGGTTCTTCAGAGCAATTGATTAAAAAACTTTTAAAGTGAATGGGATGGCTTGTAGCTCACAAGAACTGTGATGGTATGAATATTCCATTAGTTTTTTAACAAAGGTCAAATGACCACAGTTTGGGAATGCAGATTTATGTAAACAATAGCATACTTCATCCCCAGGGACTGGTTATACAGCTTGGAGTGGGATAGAACTAGTTCAGTGCCCAAAACTCCTACTACAGGGGATGGAGGTCTAGTTAATTCAGTCAGTGGAGTGTAGAGCAGATGCTTAGGAACTGACTCATTTACAAAGGGGACATGTTCTATGTTGCCCGAGATCTCAAAGTGAAGACAGCTGTTTTGATGTAATATGTATGAGGGGCCTTCTGGAAAGGAAACTGGCAGCCTGAAGGGTATACTAGAGTGTCTGAAATGGCAGCTGACTGAACCATGGATCTTCCCATTGAGTAGACTGACACCTTATTCTTTTGTAGGCATCTACATTGTTAACACCTAAGTTTAGGTATCTATATTTTGAACAAAATTCCTCTCCAGAGTCGCTAATTCCTGAGCCATGACTAATTCCTGGAATTTGGTCACATTGACTATGACATATAGTATAAGATTAATCTAACAAATTGAGTGGTATTCCTTCTTATTTTGTATCTGATGTTTTCCAACAGCATAGATACTTTAATAAGTAAAACAAATAGCTTATCTTGTTAATACTGATAATAATTTGTTCTTATTTGGATGTTTATATTAATAAATGCTTTTGGAAAAAGTCTCTTTTAAAAAGCATGAATATTTGCAGTCAATGCACCAAAGTGATTCCAAATGTCATAAAAATATATTTCTAGCTGTTACTTGAACCTATGTTCAGGGACCTGTTTTCTCACTGTATGTCTGTGCCTCTCCTTCCTGCTGTAGTGATACTTAGTTGCTGCTTGGAGCTACAACATAACTTCTCCATGCTCTCACATCTGCTTAAGCTTGAGTCCGAAACTACTACTCCAAACCTTTCAACTTCAAAATGTTTCACAAACATTTAAACTAATCACAGCAATATCCTTCAGTAGGAAATACAACACATTTTACATGTGAGGAAACCAATAGAGAGAGAGATAAAATAGTATCCTGAGAGACCACATCAAATCCTTAATCTCTTTGGGTCACTAAGCATGCTGCCAGACAATATGGAAATGTATGAGCTGTAAAGCAATTTGTGGGGTTTTCAAAAACTGTGACTATCTGAGGTAGTGGTTGTGACTAACTCTTACAGTATGCCCACTGTGGGTATGATTGATGATGCTCTCATGCTGTACAGGGGGACAGCTGTGATGGTAGGACACTGACAAAACAATGGCTGATTGTCATACTCCTCGCATCAGTCTCCTACAGTGAAAAGCATATGTCTGAAGGTCATACACAAAACACTGACTTTTGGAAATAATACCTCAAGGTCAACAGATCAGCATATATGCAGCTGAAATATGATTTGGTTCCTCAAAATGGCATAAATGTCGGACTGCACTGTTTTCTGTAACAGAGATGCCTTAAATCAGAAATAGATGTAACCCTCTGAAGGTGAAAATTCCACCTCCTGAAGCTGATAAGGCCAGCAATGAAGCATCTGTCATACTCCTGATAGACACAAGAGGACACTGGTACTAGAAAGAAAAGTTATTTTATACATTTATAGGAATTCAATTCCTATAAGAAAGACCCCCCCCCCAAATTAAGCATAAATTTAAATCTCTAAGGCAGCAAAAACCTGCACTGATAGATCCAGCAGGCTGAGAAAAAAACCTAAAACGAAATAAAGCACAAAAATCCAGAGCCTTTCCTTACGATTTATGTGATGCAGCTGAGTGCATCTGTAGTGGGCACTCATGAAATCACTTTTCATTAAATCATACTTTTCCTGCCTTTAGTTTTTTCCATATGTCATAAACCAATACTGCTTTTCTCTTCTGATCAGATGAGCCGAGTATCTTCTTCTACTGGCAGATGAGACCTCAGGCTGCATCTTGTCTTCCATCATAATGGAATCCACTGTACAGGAGCACTTGGGGTGGCACCTCTTGGTAATATTTTTTTTTACTACACGAGAGTAATCGGCTGATGCTTCCCAGAATTGTTGGGCTGCTAAGGCTCTGGTAAACCCTGTATATGCCTCAAGGAAAACCGTACATGCCTCGCAGGGGTCCAGGAAAGTAGGTGAGTGAGGGTAGACTACCATGATCAGAAAAATGGCTAATGCTTATGAGAATCCTGTTGCTTGAGGACCATTCCCTGTTCACTTGCCATGAATAAGGAGGGAGCAAAGTTGAATGAATTGTCTAGCAAGGTTGGTGAGCTGGGTATCCCTTTCATAAACCTGGGGCTTAGCTGGAACTTTCTGAAGCAGTTGTGAATTGGAGACTGTCTGCTTCTGAAATCTCTTTTTCTAGGTCAGATTGCCAGCTGCAGAACACCAACATGTTCACTAACACAACTTGTTACCTTGCATCCTGCTTTAGGGCTGGATTTTGTCTCTTTACTAACTGGGTTATGAATGTGATGTGACTCAAGGAGAGACAATTTAGCCAATGGAGGCAAAAGTCCACCTGTGGTCCTCAGGTCTGCCATATGCCTCTCTCATTCCAGCACATGGCATGGTCTATGGCCTAGCCTCATTAAGACTGCTAATCTCTTCCTGGAGCTAACACGTCTACTGTGATGTTCAGAAAAAAAAATCCCAACACTGAGAGCAGAACAGAGACCTAATACTATTTTTTCAGGTATTGTTTCAGTACTGGAAGGCTGATTATCTTTCCTTGTTATGTCGTACATTTTGAATTTTAAGGTAACCTGATCTGAGAACGGGACAGCTTTTCCCTCCTGATAGAAATTCTTCTTTCCAAGCCTTAAAGATAATAAAACTTGCAATGCTGATATTCATTTATCTTATTTGCCAACATTAGGAAGTGTAATTCTATTTCTGCTTTCAAATCTCTTTTCAGCAAGCTTTTTTTCTCACCATCCCTTCTCTTTCTCTCTCTGCTTTACCCTCTCTCTTGGTGCTCAACCTTGTCAATGCTCTAGTTCATTCACATTTCACATTGCTGATCAAGGTAATGTGTTTAGGATTACAAAATGTTGATGGGTGTCCAAATGAAGCGGTAATGCTGTAGACCTCTTAATCTAGTGTATTTAATTAGAAATTTCTTAGGAACCCTCAATTCTTTAAATACTTTCTTGAGTGAAAGCTATAGGGAGACACAGTATCCAGTTTTCTTTAAGAACACCAGCTAGGGTAGGGAAAGTACTTGGTATTGATCATAACCAGCCCCAGGAATTCAGGCTCATCTGAGGGAGGGTTGTTCAATGAGCTGTGCAGGTACTTATCTCTCTATGTGAGTTTGATCACAGGACTTTTCCCTAGTCAGTGTTCTCTATATATTACAATTACCAACTTTGACAGTCAGGAATAATTTGTAACTTTTAGGTATTTTTAGAAGAATGGACCCCAGATCATGTTGTTGAGGATATTGCATTATGGAAACAGAAGGATTAAATGATAACAGTGTCATTATTTCTAAATTGCTGAACTTCCGTTCTCCTCTAAAGTTAGTAAGAAGAATGGTAGTAATCTAAGGACTCCCTTTCCTTTCACAGGGCTTCCCATACCACATAGTTCGAAGTCTAGTCTTTCAAAAATTCTTTTAAAGCCAAACTCTGAGAAAATTTTCAGAGTCAAAGCAATTGACAAAACTATAAACTTCATTTTTGGAAAACTATAAACTTGATTTTTGGTGTCTCTAGAGTTTAGCTCCAAACTCTTTGGAAGCTTTCCTAATAATCAAGAAAGGAACACAAATTATTCTTGTATTTGAGCTGCTTCTAGTAGATTAGAAAATCTCTGCAGTAATCCTGTTTTCACTCAGTCACATTTTCTTTAAAATAGTCCATTGGCAGTAAAAATTGTGTGTCATCTCAGTTTCATGACAAATATATTTTGAAAAGAAAACTGACATTTGGAAGATTTGTTCAGTCATTTTGCAATTGCGCACGTGTGAGCAGCCAGTAAACTTTTCGAGTTAAAAAAAAGAAATAAGATTGTGAGCAAGTTTTTATGATTGAAATGGTGCTAAATATACAGTTATATCTTCAGCTGTTGTAACCACTATGTACCTTGAATGATGTCAGTAAAACCACTCTCTTTTGGTTTTGTTAAGGACACAATGACCTACGCAGGTCCAACTTGAAGCAATAAGCTTTCTCACTGACTCAGGAGAATCTTGCCAAAATCAAAAGGGAAAAAATCCGTTAATATTTTTAAGCTGTGAGGGTTTAAAGTGATGGATTTGCTCAGGGTTGGGAGGAAAAATTTAATCTGGCTTCTTGTTTTGGATTAAGAAAAGTGCTTCCAGAGCCCTGAGTCTGAGTGAAGGTTGGCCTCACATTGGTCTGTAATAGCAGCACTTCTCTTGGAATCTGTAGCTCTGCAGAGATTATGAGAACATGGAATTTGGAGAAGGAAAGTTTGGCTATGTCAGAGGATAGTTTATTTCCCTGAAAGATTTGAATATTCCATAAACAGAGTATAGACCAGAATTTATGTGTAAATCCCACTGAATTTACACAGTGGGGAGACCAAAACTGTAGTAGCAGTTATTTTAAAAGCCATGAATTGTGAAAATAGAAGATGAAAACTTTTCTATAAATTTTTGCACTGTCCTATAGCATGTTGTTGCTGCACTGTAAGGATTTTAGCCAAAACATGGTTTTCTGAGAACCTGGAAGGAATTATTACGATGATATTAATTCATTGGGTCTTTCCATAAAGGTGTTACTATCCTGGTCTAACCTCAGATTCAGCTTTGGCTTGCTAAATGCCTTAACAAAATCTGATATTACGTCCTACCTCCTGGCAGGAGCTCATGGCCTGATGATGTATGTTTATCTACAGAGACAACTTTGTTTATGTGGTCGGGAGACAAAGAAACAACAGCTTGCAACATTACTCACTGGGTCAGCTCTTGCAGCAGCTTCAGGTTTTTCATGAATTTTCAGATGTGCCTATGCATGACGTTCATATAGAAGATCTTTTATTATCACCTGGCATATCACTGAGGTGAACAACACATTCTCTGCCTTTCAGCATAAAAAAAAAAAAGCAGATGTAACTTTCAGTAATTTTTTATTTATCCCCCCACCCCCCCCTTTCTTCTGGCTCTGCTTAAGGCTGTGTTTTGTTAGGTTTTCCAGATGATGCCCTTCTGTCTTCTGGCAATTCTAACCACATGGAATTCAAAGACTGCCTTTATTTATAATGGATTTTCAGACATTTGACAATGCGCTTGGGCCTAGAGTGTAGTTTAAGCCTTGCTCATCATATTCAGAGATCTGTCATACTGAGCATGGATGAGAGAGTCTTAGAAGCAGCAAGCCTGGGATTTCCATGGAGGGTATAATAAAGATGTAGCCAAGGACAAGCAGAGGAAAATATTTTCCCACCTTGATGTATCTGTTATGGTATTTGCCTGCTTCTCTTTTATACTGAAGGTGTGAGTTTCTTTGCTTTTTTTATTTATTACTGTACCACTGATCTTGGACCAGATCTGCTAAGACCTGTGCATCTTGAGAACAACAGATTTACTGGATGTGTGCAGGCCATCTGTGCCCTGCATGTTTAACAAGTCCAGTCCTTCCAACAACTGCTAGATTTACTGAACTTGTGCTATGTGGCTTAGACACCTAGAAAATGATGAGAGGAATTGCCCTAGTCCTAGTTCTTCTGGGGATTAGAAACAAGAGAAGTATCTTCCACTGTAGGAAAACTGACCTTCAAGGAGTGCTTCTGCATTCAGGATATTTATTCTGTGGGCTTTGGACAGAAGACAGATTCAGTGACTATCAGAAACCTTAGTATCTGAGAGAGAAATCTGTTTAACAGTTAATATGGCTTCAGGCTCTATAATTCCTCCAGACAGCAAAGCAACCTCTGCTGCTTTAAAAACTCCTTCAAGGTGTCATCCTTATCAGCATGGCACTTGTGAACCATTGTGCTAGCAAGCCACGGGGTGTGGGATTGGGTCTGCAGCCCTTACAGGTTAAGGATCCTGGACGATCGGTCTGGTTAAGGGCCGCAGAGCTGGCATAGATACACAGTGATGGGAAATGGGCAAAATACTAGGTCAATTTCTTGTACACAAATTAACTAATTTGTGTACAAGAGGAGGTAACCGATCATGCTAGGAATAAAAAAGAAGGAAGAAATTGTCTCGAGTGGAAGAATGAAGCAATGAAAAGTTTCTCTGCAGGGAAAACTCTGGATGTGAGGAAGATAACAGTAGAAGATGTGAATGACCCCATACTCTTTATCTGCTTTCAAAAGGGAAAACAGAAAATAATAGCTCTGTCTGCAAATAGGTGGTACTGAAGTCCTGACAGGTTTCTTTGGTTTCCAGTTACTTAGGCAGTCAAAATTAACTGTGAAAATGTTCAGGAGTATTTTGCTCCGAAATACTGAAATAGAAGGGTATTTTTTTTTTTTTTAGTTTTTTTTTTTTAAGGAAAGTATATTAACAAGGTGAAATCCATAACAGTCAAAGTCTCTGTGGCTGAAGAGAAAACTTTGCAATTTATATGGATCAAGACCCTATTTACAGAAGAGGTTGTGACTGGGATCTGGAACAAATAATTGGAACATCAAGAATTTACTCCTCACAAAGTAGTTCGAGTTTATTAAAATAACCAGTTTCTCAGTCCAGAAAGAAAGTGGGGACTTAGCTGATAACCCAAAATAGTACAAAGAAAGATGCTTGAGGAAGTTATAATTGGAGTCCTACAAGAGCAGCATCTGGACCTGCAGATGGTGTGGAAAATAACGCAAGCCATAAACTGGAAAAAGGTATGCAATAGATTACATCACTGTGAAATAGTTTGTAAGAAGCAGCATACAGGAGATCAATGACAGCACCATTTGCTCTGGGGGATTCTTCATAAGAGCAATTCATCAGAAGATGAATGGACTATCACCCTGAAAGCAAGTAAGACATTTATTCATTTTAAATTGGATATTGGCGCACATGATGGTGTGTTGATTGAAATAATGTTATCCTCCTGACAAGAAGCAGATAATGGAGAGTCAGGGGAGGCTTACAGGGGTAAGCTAATAGCAACTAAAGGTAACATGAGGGTAAATAAAGTAGACAGATACAGTCTGTATTAACTTTATGGAGAAGACCATCCATTATGGAATAAATAATATGTTGAGCCTTTGTTCTCACCAGGATGATGTGCTCACGGGAGAGGACAGGAGGACAATATACCTGAGGAAGCGTTAGAGGACACCAGCTAAGGAACAAGTTGTTTCTGAGCAGAACACACTTCAGTGGAGAAAGTCAGCATCCTTGCAGTCCCTCTTGTTATTCAAATTCCATTCCTCTTAAGGAAGAGGCTAAAAGAGGAGGTGGGTGATTTTACAACCCCAATAATCATAAAACGTGTAGGAGAAGAATGTGTGGGTACAGTCTTTTTCCATCTCTAGGGAAGAAAAGAGGGACAGAATGTTTTGTGAGTGCTTAGACCTGAAGAATTGAATAAAGAAATAAAAAAAAAACCAACCCAAATCACAAAATCCAGTCACAGTAGTTGTTGGGGGATAATTTTCAGGGAAGCTGTTTAATACAAGATATTTTTATATGCTAGATGTATCAGCAGGGTTCAGGGGAATGTCTTTGGGAAAACACAGCACGCTTTGTGTGCTTTCCATATTTTACTGAGTAAAGCCTGTTTCTTCAGACTTCCATTTAGGTTGTGCACAGCACTCTATTTGTATCATCATGAAATACAAAAAAAAATTTGATAGTAGGGAAGGAATTGGGTCACCATAGATGATATTTTAATCTGGGAAAATGGTAAAAGAAACTGAAATGTCAGAAGAGAATGTCTAGAATCTCTGAGCACCCTGGAACACAATCAGAACTGCCAGGTTAGTGTGCCACGAGCAAAATGTAAATTTTCTGTAACATAAATAACACACCTGAGAGAGAAGCTTATTTGACAAGACATATAGGTAACAGTGAAACCACTGCAGTTGACAAAGAAATAGTAGATTTCTTGGAATGATGGATTGCATTAGGACAATCGTACCTTATACTGCTGCCTGAATAAATAAACAGAGAATGCTCCTATACAATGACATTGCCTGACCTTAATAAAAAAGTCTAAGAAGTAAAAAGAATTAATTTGAGAGGATGGTATGTGCAAAACTATATTGTCCAAAGGTGCTTCTAAGAAGGGTTTTGATGCAATCTTCTTTCAGGAGAGTGGTCACAGCTTATAGACCAGTAGTTTATGCATAGTAGATGCTAACAGGAAATGAGAGTTAATAAGCTCAGATAGAGAAGGTGGCTTTGCCTTGGTTATAAAAGACTTCATGTTTTAGTTGTGGGAGGCCTTAGCTATTACTATTTTATTAGCTGAAATCGACTGCAAACCGCTTATTGCTGTTACTGAAAATGGCCTTGTGAACACTCCAGAGGATTCACAGCTTACTTTTTTTTCAACTACAAATGGAGGATTTGTAAATTGAATCTGAACCTGGAAGAGATTTGGAGATGCAGACACAGTCTTTAAAGCATTTGACAGAGGTGGCAAAGTTCAGCTTTAGCATGTTACACTAATAAAAATATACTTTGTGTTCTGAGGTGAGCTAAGGACCATGAGTTTCAAATTGACTACTTAGGATAAGGGTCTACACAAAGTAATTAAGATTAAAATGATAGTGGCAAACCCCAGAAAATTTCTCATCACTATTATCAGTGTAAAGGGAAGTGCTACTAGTGCATGAAATCCTGTTTCAAGAATCATGACTCCTAAGTTGTTATTAAAAAGTATGTGAAAAGTAGCCATGGAAGTTGATAGGGGTTCTTTGAGGAAATAAATTCTAAGGGAAAGGGTAGAGTTATTTTGACCTTAAATGAACAGTAATATCGAAGAGTCGCTTAAGTTTTGCTGTGTATGCCAGAAATAAAGATCAAGGTGTAGGAAAGTATTGTATTGATGGTACAGAAAAAAAACCCCACGGTTGGAGCAAAGCATACATAGATTATTTACATTGATTAGAGAAAAAAAGTTCAAAACAGAACTCTGTGAACTACGTACTTACTATTATTCTGACTCCTCTGAGATAATTTTGTTGGGAGATATAGGAAACTGTGACCCTATAGAAAGCCCACACTGGAGCAGGCTTCTGGCAGGACCTGTGGCCCTGTGCAGAGAGGAGCCCATGCTGGAGCAGGTTTCCTGGCAGGACTTGTGACCCTGCAGGGACCCATGCTGGAGCAGTCTGCTCCTGAGGAACTGCACCCCATGGAAGAGACCCACACTGGAGCAGTCTGTTCCTGAGGGACTGCACCCTGTGGAAGGGACCCATGGTGGAGCAGAGGGAGAATGGGAGGAGTACTCCCCTGAGGGGGAAGGAGCAGCAGAGACAACGTGTGATGAATTGACCGCAACCACCATTCCCCATCCCTCTGTGTTTCTTAGGGGGAGGAGGCAGAGAACTTGTAAGTAAGGTTAAGACCAGGAAGAAGGGAAGGGTGGAGGTAAAGTGTTTTTAAAATTTGGTTTTATTTTTCATTACTCTACCCTGATTTGATTGGTAATAAATTGAAATAATTTCCCCAAGCCCAGTCTGTTTTGCCCACGGCAGTGACTGATGAGTGATCTCTCCCTGTCCTTATCTCAACCCATGAGCCTTTTGTTATATTTTCTCTCCCCTGTGCAGTTGAGTAGGGCAGTGATAGAGCAGCTTTGGTGGACACCTGGTGTCCAGCCAGGATCAACCTACTGTGCTATTCCCAGTGAGCTTCTATTCACTAGATGGGTGAAAATCAGTGTGTGAGACAGGAAACAAACCCAAAGTGTTTAGACAATAGGTCTCCAGGTTATGTACTAGCCACAAGAAGCAGCTGTCCTGTCTTCTGACAGGAGCACGTCTGGTCTTCCAGAGGAAGCAAGACACCACCTCATACACTGTTGGACAGTTTAGTTATTATTGTGACTTCATGTGTTTGCATTAATAACTGTTTTAATTATAGCTGTCGTTAAATTCTGCCTTGGAATGGAACATGCGGTACTTGGGGCTGTGCCTTCAAAGGCTGAGCAGCTTGGTAGGGCACTGTGAGGCTCTTGTTGCAGTGCACAGACACCTGGATGCAGACAGAGGATTATTCCCAGCACCTCTGCTGCTGAGTAGCACTGAAGACCACAGAGGGAAGAGCTACTGAGGGCCAGAAGGCAGCCAAGAGGCAACTTGCCCTCCACCTATGATTGATTGGCTAAAGACCCTGTGGGAGATAGGCCATTTGCTCCTGCTGGCAGAGGAGATGCCAACCCACCCAGAGAGAGGGATTCTGAGAAATCTCTGAAAGGGGAACCTCAAGGAATGTCCCTCCTCCCGCCAGCAGTCATTCCTGCGGGAAACACTGCCTGCCTCCTAAGGAGGTGGTGAGTTCTAGTGACTGCAATATGAGGCAGAAAATCTCCTCCTGCCCATTTTCAGGGCTGTGAAAGGCCTTCAGGATTTGGTTCATGGAGAGTAGAAATCATAAGGCTTACGTTAATATGAAATAGGCTGACAGGTACTGCAGGTGAGACATTTTTCTGGTATGCACAACTTAACTCTGGCAGGTTAAGATGGTGTGACTTGGTTCCAAGCCTAATAAACCAGCAGAACTTGTGTTTCCTATGAATGGGAGCATTCATTTCAATGGCAATGTGTGTACACGTATGTTTGTGTGTGTGTGCATGTAGAGAGAAGAGAATCACTCTTCTCCCTTTTCCTCATGTCTTGTAGCATACAGTGTGCAGACATATCCAGTCTATCAGCTCCTTCATAAGGAATATGGAATAAAGAGTCCAAGGAAAGTTTAACAGCTTCATAGCTTGTAATTCTTGTTTGGCCACATTTTGTTTGTCAGGAGAGCACAAGAATGAGGCCACACATAATTTAACACCTTTGCCTATTTAGAGTTTGTTAGTATAACTTTTTCTGAGATTGTTTTTTTAAAAAATGTTTGTCTGAATTTAGTGGTTGTGAAGGAAAGTGATGGCCCAGAAGGCTGTAGTTTTCCTTGAAGAATGGGCATGGGATGAACTCCAGCAGAGTGAGCTTCCCCATATTACAACCCTGATTTGACCTTGAATGACCTTTTGCCGGACCCAGTAGAGTCGGTCTTCATCCCTTTCCAGTTCTTGGCCTTTTTGCTAAGACTGACAGCTGGGCTATGCCAAGTGTGGTGGTGCTTCTGGGAGGCTGATCTGCATCCAAATCAGAGCCTGACTTTTTCACACAGGCACAGTGTTGTAATAACCTTTCCAAAAATAAGGAGGTTAGCGAGCACAGCTAATGAGACAGAGATCTCAGGGTGAGTATTTCAACACCTGCAGCCATGGAAGTGCCACCTTTCCCAAGGGCTCTATTATTACAGCTGTGCTTAGGCTCTAATACTTACTGGGCCTTGTACAAATCCAGAGGAAGACAGAAAAAAGTGTGGGAGGAGAAATGGTTAAAGCGACTACCCCTCCTACTAGATCTCTTTAATAAGGGAGCACAGGGAAATAAAACAGCTTTCCCTACCACAGTTAAGGGGACAAAAAGACTTGGTTATTCTAGTGTCCTGGCTACCACAGTGTGTTGATCCTGCTGCGCATTGAAGGCGGATGATGAGAATCTGACCTTACCTCCAGCAAGTAGGTAATGGCTCAGGCAGCAAATCTTTAATTTTTTTCACTCCCAAATTTTGATATGTTTTGGGGTTTTTTGAAAATGAGGTCCCACTCCTGAATTTGCTTTAGTGAAAATTTGCCAAAGGCCACCCTATGATGCTTCTCAACAAAGATTCTCCAGCCTAGGAACAGTGTCTGCAAGCCTTGCGCTGGCATCACCATAGGGGCTGGTGTACTGGCCACTGCAAACAGTTTTGCACCCACCCTACCTGCACCCGAAGGTGGATGTGCTTTAGTCCAGGAGGTTTCATGGGGCTGGTGATGTTTTCCAACGCATACAGTAAGTCCTGGTAATTGTGTGAAGCTATGACAAGAAAGATGCTAGGACCCTGTCTGAAGCCAGCTCATGTTGCACTCGCATGCTGGTCAGCTTGTTTGGAATGGAACGTGCTATATTCTTCCTGAGCAAGGAAGGAAGTGGAGAGCTGTAAAAGAAAACTACACAGGTCACTGGATGGTCAACAATAAGGTCTCCATCCTTCACGCACTGGGGCAAAATCCTGCAGGGAAGCATGGCCTCTATTTCTGCACCGCTCTGAATTATGAGTGTTAACAGCATTTAGAGGAACCCTTGGTTTAATGCAACATTCAGTTTTTCCTGGTAAGATGTGACCAAAATCTGAATGTAGATTTCGATTTCAGTGCCTGGAAGCATAACCCTGAGTGTATTTTCTGCTGGGGGTCTGCCTCGGGGCTGTGATTAAGACAGAGGTGTTTAGACTGTTTATCAATTCCCAGCAAAATTCTGGCTGTTTAGATCCAGAAGGTTTGTTGGGCACGTCTCTGCAGAAAACTGCTCTCTTGCATTTAATCTTTTTCGCATGGTATCAAAGTTAGCAATGGCTAGGGAAGAAATTACTATTATTATTCATTAACTCTGGTCTCTCAAAGGAACCATATGTGCAGAGCAGAGGGAAAAAAATGCTGTTGGTTTTTAATCCTGAGTTGCTGCTACTGATTAAGTGTTTCTTTTTTTTCTTTTCTCTTTAAGAAAAAGGGTTTTTTTCCTGAAGCCTAAATGTCAGGAGAGTAGATATCCTTGAGGTGCCACTGTGTCTTCAGAAAGCTTTTGTCCAGCAGGCCACCCTGATATCAGCCAGCACTGGTTTTAAAGGATATCTGTAAAAAAATCATGGTTAGGCTCCTACATCTCAGGTCACAAGAGAGTGTGACTATTAACAAGTTCCAGCTGCTTTATGGAGTTTCACCAGCCATTTGTGGATCTTTTTTTTTTTTTTCCCAGGAAATCTTTTAACTGACTTTTTTTCTTTTTCTTTTTTGGAGGTATATTAAATCTTTCCATTTTTTTTTTTTTTTAAGTTCACATTAAAATCTCCATTTGTGTCCATGCTGAGGAAGTCTTTAATTACATTAATTTAAAAAAAAAGAAGAAGAAAAAGAAGGAATAGTTCTGATTTTGCTTTCAGTTGATCTATGATTGTGCCATCTCCTCTCTCTAGTTATGTTTTTTTTGTATTTATTTTCTTAGCAAGGTGCCTGTTTTAATACTGCAGCTGATAATCTAAAAATGTGTGAGTTATGTTTTATTATACGCAAGCTGCATTATATGGATAGAAGGCTCTCCTGGGCTGTCTGAGCTGTGCTGTGGTCAGGGCTGAGGAGATCAGCTCCAGTTAAACCTCTCTCTCTTCCACCCCTTCCATCCGAGGTTCCCACTGGAGTTTACAGCAGCCTCAGTGATGGTGGCAAGGCAGCACTATTCAGGCAGTACCCAAGCTCAAGGAGGTCCAGCTGTGGCTCCTTGCAGTCTCAGCCTGCTCCTGTTGCTGGAGCCAGTCCCAGCAGCTTGATGCCACCTAAGAACTGCCTTACTCTCTTCTCTGAGCCCTTTTGCTCAGTGTTGTGCAGCTGCCAGAGCTAGAGCTCAGCACTGGCCAGTCTGTTCTGCCTCCATGGCTGTTATTTCAGAACAGGAAAATGCTGAATAGGAAAAACAAATATAATGATGATGTTTTTCTCTCCAAATTTAGGGGTCTAAAATTTTGGCACAAAAATCTTTGTTTGGAAATTTGGGCCCAGGTCATGAAGAGAGCAAACACAGTGACTTACTTGTAATATCTGTATTTGAATTTAAATGAGAGTAGGCAAAAGGATTTCTTCATTTAAAGTTGCAGTATTCAGAAAATGAGAATCAGCTCAAAGTTGCATACTGTGAAGAAACCGCAAGAACAACCCTTCGCCAAGTGATTATTAATAGCAACAAAAATATGCAAATTCTTTCTTGCAGATTTGATGTTTGACACATTTCTGTTCATCCTACATGCATATATAACCTCTTGAATGTATGTATATCTACATCACACACGTGAATGAGTACTTACAGTAAGTATATATATCTATACACACTTATATATATTCTGCAGATGGGGGTCATCATTCTAGGTAAGAAAGACAAACACAGAAGAAAATAACATTTTAGTCAGTATCCATTCAGGATTTTATAGGAAATCTGGGGCATTGCTATGACAATTCCAAAAATCGTTAGCTAATACCCTTTAAATTCTTGCAAACGCCTACTCATTTACTGCAGCAGCACAGAAAACTCTATCAGGAGTGCGTGTTAAAGCCAAATATATATAGAAAACTTAGAAAAATCCTCCTTCTTCTGTATAATTATTGTTTTTCTCAGCATAAATGTAAATTGATGCACATAAATAAATTCTAATTACCATGAACATCTACGAAGTTTGGCATGAATTAGGAAATGCACCTGGAACTTTGTAACTCTTATGTAAAATTAATAATAAATGTTTTCTTGCCAACATCAATATGTTTGTATTATGGTCATGAGACTCTGATGCCTAAATTATTTAACACATTAATTTTTTATCTCCACTCAAGTTTACAACATAAAGTTGCTGAGTTTGGTATCAAACGTGGTGGTTCAAATCAAATTGATATTGCATTTTAATTAAGCGTTAGGACATATCTCTCAGTCTTTAGTCAGGCAAAACGTACTGGAGTAGTCAAAACTTGCTTTTCCTCTGCTATGCAGGTGCTGGCAAGGCTGGAGATGGACAGGCAGAACATGCAAATATTGCCTCACTCCCTGCTCTGTTCTTTTATTTGACACTTTTACATTGCGCCACTTAAGACTGTGCCACAGAAAAAAAGGTCAGGAATGAGTCACAGGCCATACCCTCAGCAGCACTCTCATCACACTGGGAAATACATGTGAATGTGATTGTGAAGGTTCCTAGACTGTGAAAAGGCCTATCTTCCTATCCCCTGAAGGATGCCCTTCCAACACACATGGTATGTGAGTGGAAGGGCAGCCATGCTTGCATAAGTGCCTAGTTGGTGAGATTTTGGGGTGGACCAAGGATTCGAAGGAAGCTTGTTCTGGATGTGCTCACAAAGTCCTCTTACGGAAGCAAAGGTCTTAATCACGCAGGATCTGCTTCAGGTTTTGATTCCCCAAGTGTTCATTTGCCAGGTTCTCACTTTGATCCCTCACCTTCTCCAGCCTGTGTGCTCCTCCTTTGTCCTCTTGGGCTGGGTAAACTACATATCTCAAAGAACCACACAGGCAGACATAAGTTACTGACAGGTCTTCTGCTCCTCCTTGCTCTAACAAACAGGCAGACCTTGCCCCCTTCTTGGGGTGAAAACTGGTTTGTCACTACAGGAAAAAAAGATTCAAAAGTGCAACCTTCCATGAACTAATGTTCTTCCCCATGTTTCTAATGAAACAGTGATTTTGGAAAACACTGGGACCAAAACACTGTCTTTGTCCAAGGATAACCTTACACATGACAAATGAGTAACCTGAGAGCTCTGAAAAAATGTTCTTATGACACTTTCAACCCACATGGACTCAAGGCATTCCATTGAGATACCTGAGTTTGAGTGAATGCAATGTCACAGATGGGTTTTTCTCACTTTGGTGGTGATTGCGGAGAGCTAAGTAGCTGCAAGGAGAGCCAGTTGACCTGACCAGCACCTCCCCATCATAGCTCTGAGGAAAGAAGGGTCTTTGTCATGTAATTGCCAAGGCTGGGACTGTTTAAGGACTGTGGTTAATCATTAGTAATTGACCACTAATACTTTAGCAGTTCAACAGTTTTCAGTATCATCTCACGTCTTATTAGCATCTCATGCCCACATTTTTCTGCATTGCATTATTATCCTAGGTTCATAGATATTTCATTCTACAAAGAGTAACTTCCTGTTATTTTATCCAAATAACAAAATATGGTTGTCTGTGGTGGACTGACCCTGGCTGGCCACCAGATGCCCACCAAAGTCACTCTATCATTGTCCTCCTCAGTTGCACAGGGAGAGAAAATATAATGAAAGACTTGTAGGTTGAGATAAGGACAGGAAGAGATCACTCAGCAGCCACCATCATGGGCAAACCAGACCTGACTTGGGGAAATTAATTTAATTTATTGCCAGTCAAATCAGAGTTGTGTAATGAGAAATAAAACCAAATCTTAAAACATCTCCCCCTTCCCCTCCCCGTAAGAGACACAGAGGGACAGGGAATGGGGGTTGTAGTGTGTTCATCACACATTGTCTCTGCTGCTCCTTCCTCCTCAGGGGATTACTCTCTCCCAGCTCCAGCATGGGGTCCTTCCCACAGAGTCAATCATCCATGAACTTCTCCAGCATAAGTCCTTCCCATGGGCTGCATCCTGGCTTCAAAACTCAATCCACTTTCAGCTCTTCCTTGTAATCACTCTGTAGGCTCTTTCCTTTGGAGGCTGAACTGGTGTGTGGACAATGATCTCTCTTGTCAGAAGCAGGTGCTTCTCTGGTGAACCTTTCTGCATTCCCAAAAGAGGGGAGAGGGTCTTCTATATGGTGCAGCACCAGCTGGTTTCCCCTCTTCTGGGACATACACCATCCTCTTATGGAGCATTGCCTTTTTTATCAGTTCCTGTACTGAGCAGGATGCTCCCAAATTAATTAACATCTCAACCTCCTGTGAGCATCTGGGAGGCTCAACCATTGCCTGAGCTTATGTTTGCCGTGAAATAACTCTGCTCTTAACACATTTCTCTGTACTTTGTTCTCTCCACTAGGTCAGTTCTCCTTGAGGCAAGAGGATTCAAATGCTGCCTTTTATTCAGCATAAAATGAGATGGTGCTCTGGTTTTGGCTGATGTAGAGATAACTTTCTTCTTCTTCCAAACTTCTGAGGCCAGACCTTGTTGCCCTGCTTTATATTCTCTCTGCACCAGCCCCATGAGAATATTATGGGGCTCCATGCACCAGTGCTCTGTGTTGGGGAAGGACACAGCTCTCATGACTGGTGATGGATGCAGATGAAAAAGTGTGTCAGAGGCATTACTCCCATCTGACTTTTCAAAAATGACCTTTGTATGTTCCTACCTACCACTAGTCTGTCTTTCTATGTTTTTTTACTGTCTTTTTGGTGTCACTGTTTTTTATCTTCTTCACCAGAGATGCACACCCAAAGTGTTGCTCCTGTTTTATCATTATGTTTGTTTTCTTCTTTGCTACCTTGTATATTTACCTGCAAGTTATCTCACTAGAAGATACACATCCCTCGTCTGTCATTCTCTGGCTTCTTCAGTAGTCTGCTTTCCTGCACCTGCAAGATACTTCTTTCAGAAATTCTCCTTTGTGGCCATGTTTCCAGACAGAAGTAACTCCTTGCTAAGGATTCTCGGTTTGAACTGGAGCTCTTGTAAACTCTGGATTTAATGCACATTAGGCTCTGCCTGACATACAGCTGAAGGTGAGTAGCCAATGTGTTTGTCAGTACTTGATTAGATGACTGTTACTCCATGAAAACCAAAAGGAACCTCAGATATAGCCCAGGCTCTGCCTTCCTAAGCCATTGCCTACAGATGTATGTCTAACTCATTTTACAGACCTCCACTTATGAAGTCTTCACAACGTTTCTGCATCTTTGGGATTAGAACAGATTTCAACATCTAGCTTAAACTTCTACGGCTGTAATTAGAGCTTGCTGGGTTCAGCCTCTTCATTACGTATGTGGAGAACAGCACGTCCCTTTCCTCCTTGCTATACTCTTTTCCAAGGAAGACTGTTGTCATCCTTATAGATGCAGGAATTTAGGACTGAACTGAACAATCCTGTAACAGTTGAAGTAGTTGCTACTCATGGGAGCAACCTGCCCATCTCCTGTAGGAGAGTGGTCTCTGTGATTCTGTATATTCAAGCTCAGGTCTTCACCCTGATGACAAGACAAAGTGCACTGAAATCAGTAGCAGGCTTAAACCTTTATTGACTTAAGGGGACTAAAAAATATAGGACTTTTATTAGTATTGACCTCTAACAGATGGTAGCAAAATAACTGCTACAGAAAACACCATGACATTAGAATCACATCTGGCTTGGCGGTGCTGGAAGGGACTATACAAGATCCTATATAAAACCCCAAATGTCTGTGAATGTTTATGATTTAAAAGTTAGTGCAGGCTCTGAGACTGCTTACTGAAAGAGAACTGTCTGCCTACAGGGGAGGAAGACTAGTTCTCTCCCAGTCTCATCCTCTTTCTGGTTACCAGCCCAGACACCTCCCCCAGATCTGTTGACCCTGATCTCTGCTGTTGTGTGAAAAGCGTGTTAGAAAAGAGCTTTCTTCAGTTAGACAGAGGTTTTTTTCATTGTATGGCCAAAGCAACATGCATCTTATTTTTTACAAAATACCAGACCCATGATTTCTAACTTGTGTCAAGTCCCTTCTCACATGAATGAGTATGAACTTACCCTTCTTTTTCTTAACAGAGCATAGGTGTAAAATACTTTTAAATCCTCTGCAATTAGGGCATAGAGCAGGGCTTGAGTTGCTTCTCAGTGAAATCATAATCACAAATATTTCTTGTATTACATTATTCAGTGTGAGGGCTCTTGCTAATTCCGCATCTCTGTGCAACAGGCATGTGTTTTGGCTCTATAATCAAGATAGTTTGTTCAAGACTAGCATTTTCCTGATTCTTGTTGTCTTGCATCTTGTAAGCCGAGTATTTAAGTTTTAAGAGTAGCATGTTTATTTATATATGTTGCTGCTAATCCAAACTGCCTGCTAAACTAATCCCTTGTTAAAATGAAATCAAGTCAGCTATTTTAGATTACAAAATTAAAACAATAGCTCAGTCAGACACTTCACACATCTGTTTTACTTTTCCTGTATAGGTGTGCAGTTTTTCTTACATTCTTTCTCTGCAAAAGTGCCACCAATTAGCTGTACTTTCCTTTCCTTTCAGTCTTCTCTTGTGACCTAAGTATTTTGTTTTCTCTGTTCTATTGCTGATTACTTTTGAAATGCTGGCTTTTTTATGTGTTTGTTTTCTTTCTCGCTAATACATTTTAAAATGGATAAAAATTTCATGTTTATTACTTGTTAATATGTTATCATACTCTATTACCCAAATTTGGACCAGAGGTAATTCCAATGTGGGAAATGCCAAAATAATACATTCTTGGAGAAGAGATCTTAGATAGATATGGAAACCCAAAGTAGGCTTTGATTTACTTACAGTCTACAGGAAATGAAGCATTACCGTCAATATGGTACATACAGATTTTAACTGAAGATAACTTTATTTCCAGCTTTACCTGCTGCTTTGATTTAAAGTGCTTTTCACATCATCTAATTTTTCATAAACTTTCACATGTTTAAGGTTTGGCTTTTTTAAGGGATTGTATAAGTTTTCATTTTGTGCAGAAACCCCTTTCTTATTTAGTATATTTGCAGAGCACTTTAAAATGACATCAGGTGAGGGTTCCTCCAGCCTCCTGGAGCCAAAAATGTGGAACAATTCCCCTTGCTCCTGCAAGTGGGGTTTATCTCACTGCTTTTTAATAAACTGTTTTTTGGACTGTTATTCTGAGAGATTGGCCTTGTTTCAACTGAGGTAACTGTCAGGCCCACTCTGATTTGATATAATTTTCTTGATCCATTTCTTTCATCAGCCTTCTTTGAAAGGTGGAGAAGCAGCCTTCTGAGGCAGGTTGACCCCATCTTGGTCCTATATTTAACTTTACATCAACCACTTGAAGAGCGTTAGCTGAGGAACTTTCAGGTCTCCACCTGCCACAGAATCATGAGTGGCTGTGCATCAGGAGGTGGAAGAATTATTACTTCCCTTCTACTAAAGAGAAAGTAAACAGAGAAAAATCATATAACCTAAATTCAGGTTGCTCTGTAACACGGGGAGGCTGTGACATGGCCAGGAAATAAAGCTGATCCAGCTTGTTTCCCTGAGCCTGTGAGAGCCATATCTATGTAGTGAGTGCAATTGTCCTCTCAACACCCTTCATGAGGGTAAATGCCTCCTGCCACTGAGCACTGTTCCTCTGTCCTCATGGGTACACATTCCCATTTCCTTCCTAGCAGGTCCTTCAGAACCAAGCCCCTGTGCTTCCTTGAATGGTGGCACATGGTCTTTAATGTTTCGTAACATATTCAGACAGGCTTTATATTCTGTAGGGTTATGATACCAGTCTTAACAAGAACATAATACTGTTGCAGCCTTGGACCCAGCAATAACTGCACTATTCACACAAGCTCCTACAGAAGGTGTGAAAGCACAGCTTACCTTCATAAATGTGGTCAAGAAAAGCAGGGACAGCTCCCTTCCTGTGTCTGGGACTGAACGTCCTCCCTGCCAAAGGTCTCCATCTCCTGTGGTAGCACTCAGTGTCTACACAGACCTGCCTCCAACATTTTCTGTGAAGGATTGTAAAAGCACATGGCAAGTTGAAGTGTGTGGCATTTTGTATATCCAGCCCACTTTCTGGATGGGCTGTTACTTACTTTTCTGTTATTGCTGTAGAGTGTAGGCATGTGCAGTCATTGGTGAGAAGTGCACAACTAGATCACGGTATTAATAATTTGCCAAGCTTCTCACAAGGGATAGAGGAATATTTCAGCAAGTCTGCCATGCACTGTTCTATTGACCTTCCCTTGTCATGAGCTAAACCAGCAAATAAGAAATAGCAGGGGGTTATCTCCTCATGCTCACTCTCATCCTGGAAAGAAAGGTGTTTACCTAGCTTAATAAACAAGTCCATAATGTTAGTGCTATGAAAGAACTGGTTTTGAGAAAGACATTTACAATTTGAATGAAGTTACCCTCTGTTTTCCGATCACATTAGTTTCTTCTGTGCTTATAACAGCTAGAAGTCCAGATACCTCTGGGAATTGCAGGAGAGTTGCTTCAAGCATACTGTGACACACAAATACATTGTGTTTATAGTGTATTTCCTGCATATAATCATCTCAAATGGAATAACTGACTGTGTGGTGTCTCAACCATGCTTTTGCTGTGACATCCAAGAAAACTTACAAGTGACTCAGTCCTAGATAATATTCTCAAAGACATACTGGTTTGTGTTAGAACAAGGTGATGGACTGATGATTTGTTGATTCATGAAAAAAGGTCCTAGTATGATGAAAACAGGTTCTAGTATGCTATTTTGTAACACTGTGGCAGAATATTAATTCTGATTATTGACATATGTTCTATTTCTAGCATTTTCTGTTCCCTTCTTAGCCATTTCCGGGTTCTTGTGATATCATTTTACACTGTAATAGCTTTTGAGCTGAAGGATAGTGGACTCAAGAAATTCAGTAATTCTTGTATTCTACTTTTTAAATATGCAATCTGTTCCACTTTCTGTTACATCTCTTTTTAAAGTCTCTTGATACTTTGATAATTCCCAGTGCTGCAGTATCTGCATTTTTCCACCATGTTTTACCCCTACGTACTACTGTATGATAGGAAAGTGTGATTATGGCTTTCTAATGCAGTGTTACAAACAAAATCACAAAGGTATTTTAAAGCCCAATTTCTATTGAACAGTTGAGAATATGAGATAGATTACCCAAGTGTCACAAATCAGGCAACTGAGCAGGCAAAGTAGGCAAACCTCCAAATCCTCAATTAGAGGCCTTTCTACTGACCATTTGTTTCTCCAGGGAACACTGAAGCTATAGCTAAGAGAAAAGAAGGGACAACCAGCATTACTCCAGACTTCAAACTGAGCTTCATGAGGAGTGCCAGCAGAGAATGAGCTACAGTAAACACCTGGGAGCAAACCTATGACTGTAATCTGGCAATGCTTTTCATCACAGACATGATTTTGACACGATGGGGTGCAAGTAGGTCTCTAAGACATACTATGACATGCTCCAGTATCTTCACTGAGCTGAGAAGTACTGTGCATGCTGCTGGTTCTCAAAAGCTTTATGGGAGGCATATTGCAGTGGAAAGCTTGGTGGAAGGCAGCATCTTTTACCTTGTCCAAAACTGCAGAGTTGAATCCTCAGTTTATTAATTCCTTATGTTTACTGATTTGTTTGTCTTTTTTAAAAAAGGGAATGGTTTTCCCAGAATTGCTAATTGAGAAGCTGAAATTAAGCTGGTGTTTTCCCTTGATCCCATGCTGTAAGCAAAGAAATGAGCAAAAGTCACTCTTTATGAGGAGAGGGGGACACTGTATGGCATGGGGGGGGAAGGGGAAGAAAGAGGGAGAAGGAGGAGGAGGAGAGGGAGTTGTGCAGATTTCCTGCCCACACTTCAAAAGGGGCTCTCTTCTCCTGTATTATTTCCTTTCCCATTAGCTTCACTTTGTTGGCTTATGGTTCCAAAATGCACCAGGAGTCAACTCCAGTGCAAACCTGATATTAAAAACTAACAGGCTAATGCCAGGGAAAACACACTCTCCTCCTGGTTTCAAAGACAGATTTTCTTTTTTCATAAGTGCAGCCATACTTTTCTAATAAAAATTCATTAAACAATGGTTATGAAAGATGAAGGGTGGGGGAGGGGGAAGGGATACAATCAAGTGAGTCCCTTTGAACTCACTTGAAAAAAATACAAAAGCAAACAACCAAGCTGTTAGTGTCACACGTTTCCCTTATGAACAGAGAGGCCTATCCAGGTTTGCTCACAGTCAAGAGTAAAGATGAGCTAGGCACCTTCTCTAAACTTCTCCCTTCAAAAACTGTAGGATTTCAACTCTGTAAACATGGATATGGGGTCTCTTTTGTGTTGCTTCAGTTTACATTATTGTGGGTCTAAACGAGTCTAGTAGAGACTGCTTAATTCGTTTATGTAAAGTAAAAACAAATGTAGAAGCCCTCGCTATTTTTTATTGTTAACATCCCATTGGGAGGCAGGAGAGTAAATATTTTAGAAGTTTAAAGAAATCTACTTAAGCTTAATAATAATGCTGGGTTTCAAGTAACAGAGAAGAGTACAAGTCACTGGAAGATCAAAGATTACACTGAGTTTTATAGCAAATCTGGGCATAGATCTCCTGGGAGGGGTAAATCTTCAGAACTCTCCTTTCCCAGTCTTTCATGGTGATCGTTTGACATCTATGGAACAAGAAAGTGGGGAAGTGAGAATTCATGCAGTTCTCCTGTGCCCAGGGAAACGGGAGGCCAGAAAAATGACAGAATGCTGACTTTCTCGCTAGCTTATATCTAAAAAATCATAAATTAAAAAAAACAAGATAAAAATAAATAATAAAAGAATACCCTTTCTTGTCCTGGATCAGTTTGCAATCTTGTGCTAATTGGAGTTTGAGTGAGTCATCTCTAAATAAGATTGCTGACAGCTTCCCTGGGTTTCTGTTAAGTTCTAGTGCTTGTCAGCAGATTTTCTGAATCATTTACCTGTTGAGATACACTAGACACTCTTTACATTCTTTCCAGCAACATTGTCTCTTTCATCCGAAACAAGAAGAGGAGAATGAGTGCTGTATTTTGGGCCATGGGCATGATTGCATATAAAAAAAATGGAGGAAAAAAAGGAACACCAAGCAGAAGAGCTGATAATGAATGATGCCACATAACAATACTGTAATATCAGGTATGTGTGTGGATGTGTTCAGGGGATTAATATTTAGAAAGCATAATCAAGAATCTCCAGCATAGGAATAGAAACTGGGCCACATTGTTTTCCCATGGCTGAGAAAGTTTCCACTGGTTCGGCTTCCAATTATAAAAACACTGGAGTCCTCAGCCATTACACCAAAGCTTGTAAATTTCCTAATGAATATTTAAAATAACCCTATGGAGTTTTTTAATGTTAATGTATTTCATCCTTCGACTAACACGAATATCCTACAGGGCTACCATCGTGTTTAGCTCCATGGTTAATTCCATTCTTTTCTTTTAATGCTAAAATATAATGTCAAAGGAAAAAAAAAAATCTTTGTTTCATCTACTTCTGGTGTACATTTTATGTGTTATTTTGCCACACTGAAGTTTCAGATGCAGAGCAGACCCACACAGACATTTTCTTTCTATGCTCTCTTACAACACAAAAGCGACTCATGCACTCCCCCCACCCCCCAAAAAGCAATTATTGAAAATCAATACCATAATAACAGTGAACAGAGCTGTATTTTTTCCTTGATAGCCAATTATGAGCAATTTACTAAAGTTGTCAACTCAAGGCAAAACAAATAGTGTTAATAGTATAGATTTCATAAAGACCTATCTGTCTTCTTATTGCTGCAGTCTGAGAGGAGTTCCAAGTTCAGCTTGGTAATGGAGCAATAACTCACCCAGAGACGGAGAGAATACCATCACCAGCACTGGTTGCTTTTGGAGCAGGGAGACTGAGCACTGTTGCTGTGCAATATGTCCAAATATGTTTTCCTCCCCATAAATAACCACTGGGTTTTTACGGGAAAGATGGGGAACGATGATACATAGCAATTTCTTACATGATTTTGGGGTGTTTTTGGACTGTGCAGTAACCCACTGCAGTATTTTGTTAAGAATTTTGTACTGAGAAGTTAATGCTGACTTCAGGCCTGAAGGCAGGCAGTGCACATTTACCATGTGTTTGCATAGCATCTAGCACAACAGGAACTTCACGGCTTCTCAGTGCTACTGGTGTGCCAAATTATAAGACAGAGGAGCATAAAAGTGATGTTAATATGGTAGATGAAAAGTTTGGTATCAAATCAAACAGATTTCTTTGTGTTGATGACAGTGTTACTAGACCAAGTTCTGCCAAATTGTTTTAACTGTGGGAAGCTGTGTCTCATACATTGCAGCAAACATGACAGTCTCCGCCTCTGTGAGAGGAGCACAGTGCTGATCTTGGCATTGTGCACTTGCAAATGAGTTCTCACAAAGCAGGGCTATGTCCCGCTTTCCTGTGACAGAAAACGGCAGCAGGGAGAAGGTAAGTAAAAGGCTCTGTGGATCTGAGGTGTTCCCACCAGGTAAAAAGATGCATAGGGGGCAAGTTTCTTCCTCTGGTCCTTCAGAATTTCTCAGAGGTGAAGGATGTCCATGTGGTGATAGATGTGCTGTGTATATCTGCACATCTGAGCTCGACCATGAGCAGAGTTTTTCTTTAAACCCTTGAGAGTGTGCAGAAAAGTATTCTAGTGCCAGCCCAGGGCATGCTGAGAAGGAAACCTACTTTGTGGTTGACTCTCCAAGTAGCCTATGTTTTTTGCTGAAAGCACTGGGAGGATGGGCAGGATTGTGCCAAACACGCTCATGTCCAGGCTGAGCTCACCTCTCCCCCTGAGGTCAGGATATGAGTTTGAATCTGAACTATAGCCAGGATCTGATGCAGATGATGGATGGAAAAGCCCTTTGGGGCCTGGAACTTTAGCCTATGCTTAGCTTTTTTTGTGCTCCCCAGCTCAGCTGTCCAGCTTTCTGGGAATCCACCATTCTTAGTCCCAGACTTTGCCTCTATATTGGTGCAAAAGCAAGGTGTGGGAGCACAAACCAGTGTCAGCAAGCGTTCATTCCTACATATATGAAGGGCAATTGTGCATAGTTTCCAAGCTGCGTTCATCCTCTGGCCTTTAAGGAACATATAAACCCACAGCAGCAGCATATTACTCCAGGGAACAGAGGGAAAGGAGACACGAGGCTTCTTGTAAGCTTCTGCCATTCCTGGCCTCTGAAAGATGTGTGCGTGTGTATTTGGCATTTAAATTGAATTTCCTCCTTTTTCATCCCTTCTCAGCTAAGCACTGGAGGAGCAACACTGGCCTTCCACTTGCAAGGAGCTGCCAACAGCTGTGTTTGGTGTGATGTCTGCCACACACATGTGGCTCTCCCTAATGACGGTCTGGCGAGGGTCTGAAGACAGCAGCAGCACTTGCTGGCAATTCTGAGACACTGTTCTGCTTTCCTTTTGTGCGTCTTGGGCTTTGGAGCAACTGCATGCTCTGCTCTCCTTCCCTAAGCGCAGCTGTCAGTGAAGAAGGGGTGTCTACACTGGAACTCACTCCAAATGCTCCCTTAAGCTGTCCTGTCTGTTTTAATCTGCAATCCCCTTTCCCACATACTGGAACAGCTGACTCTGCTGTAAACTCCAGCTGGTGCTCACAGGGCTTCTTAAAATGCCTTAAAGTGTTTCTCTGCTGGAGACTGTGAATGTCGTGAACGTCTCCTATGCCATAATCCCATCTGCGTGTGACAGGGGTGAGCACTGGTGTCCCACTTTCCCTGGACAGATTCAGGGAGAAAATATTCCTGGAAGATAAAGGGTTGATTTTTTTCCTCATGCCTAATCTGTTTCTAGCCAAGCTGAGCCTGGTGAGCAAATTTTAGGTGCCTCTTTAAGCGTTTGCAGATCCCACTAGCAAAGAAGAGGAAACTGGTTTGGGGAAAATAAAAACCAGCCTGCACATGAAGGAGGAATTGGAATCAATTTCCATGTCAGGTTTAAGGTCTGTTTTAAAGTTAAGGTTTGAAGCTGAGGTGCAGAATCAAAGTTTGGTAGCACTGAAACGGCAATCTGTTCCTGGAGATTTCTTCGCTAGCAGACATAAATACAAGAAGCCAGCTAGCCTTAAGGGATTTCTACCATCTTGGGTTGTGCAGGAAAGAGAGCTGGAGTTCTTGGAGCCTTGTCATGCTATATTTGTCCTAACACTGAAACAGAAGGGGAAGTATCTTACTGCTCAACAGTGAATGTGTGGATGCAGGGATTTATTTAGCAGATCAGAACAACTTCTAGTGCCATTTTAAGGCATGAAGTGAGAAAGACCATCTTTAGGTGATTCCGCAGGGAGTGCTTTGTAAAATTTGACCAAGATGCTGTCACTAGTACAGCTTTTCTTGAGTGAAGAACAACCTGATCTTTAATTGACCATCAGCTGTCAAAGGCAAAAATTAATTTTGCCAACAACAACTACCAATGAGTAGATGAAGGATTTTGCTGCTGTTTTTGTGTAGCTCTGTGCTCTGCTGCTTGGCTAAACCTTGACAGTACTTTTCCACAAACACTGGCTCTGAAAAATGGTCCTTTCCAGAGAAGGGCTAAGAGGCTTTCGTTGAAAATGCTTGCCTGAAAGCAAGGTGGCATGTTGCTGGTCCTCGTATACTGGTTCTCACTGCTCTCACATGTATACAAGAGATATGGGAGTTGTCTCTCAATGGTTGCTATTCAGTGTTTGATGCATGACACTAATGAATATTCACAACATCTCACTCTATGCCCTTAATGTGTCTAAAGCAGTAGCTTAGGCACATGTTTCCTCATGTAGCCTCCTCCAGATGGCAAAACAGAATATGAGCTCAAACTAGATGTGAATGGTCCTCTGGAGCAGTGTCACTTGCCCTCTCTGTTGTTTACAAAGAAAAGTCACACCTTAACTTATGTGCTGAATTTTGGTGCCTCATGTTTGCAGGCCAATATGAGGAAATGTCCTCTGTTTGTACTGTGCTACCAAAACCATCACATCAGTGACCTGCTCTGTGGAAAAGGTGCTGCTGGTAAAACACGCTTTGGAGAAAAACAGCACTAAAACTCTGTCTTGAATGATTTATTTTGTACACTGCTTCTCTTCTGGAGTGTGAATTGTGTGTTAATAGCTTGCAGTTTTCTCACATTTGTTGGTTATTTGAAACTATTGTCTGAATAATTTCTATGAATAATTCTTGATCTGTAGGTCTTTCACACTCATTTCACTGGGATTATTTGAAAACTGAAATTCATCTTTCAAGCTGAGTTAGTTTTTATTGGTCTCATAGATCATAAAATGTATTTCTTTTCATGGAACTGACTGTTGAAAAATAGCATGTATTGTCATATGAAGAAATACATTTGGGCTCCTGATGAGCAAATCTCATCTGTTTGTAGGTTCTATGTGGTTTGTTTGAACTATCATTCATAGAAACAACCACAGTATTAAACAAGCTCACCAATTCACCTAGACCAGTCCCCTGAAATCTCAAGTAATAGCAGAGTAATTCAAACATTTGAGTATGGATTCAAATACTTACAGATTTTTAGCATCTAAATTAGCTGGGGAGTAATTTTCCTTATGTTTTTGATCAAGTTGCAAGTCCTGAGATCATTAACCACTTTCTTGTGGATGTTTTATTTCTCTTACATTTGGTTGATGTTGTGTGTAGAAAACCAAGGGAGAAAGAGAAATACAGAATATCAGAAAGGTAAGATGTAAGACTGGAAGAAATCTCGGGTCCCTGCCATCACCAAGGCTAGGCACTATTTTAAAGAGGAAAAGTTAAATATTTATAAGCCTTAGAGAACAGTTTATTTTGGATTAGTTTTGCATATGAAAGTTTGGGTTGGTTTCTTTTTATCTCGGGAGGCTCTGTTATGCCAGTTAGTCACTTCTCTGCAGGAGTACCTCAAGGAACTTCCTATTGAGTTTGTGAGTAAACTGTAAACATTCACATTGGCTGTCTGCTTCTTGTCCAGAAATGAGACCATGTATAGAAATCCATTTTAATACTTCAGTGATTTTTTTCATAACAGCACTATCATGCTCTGCGGCATATTCTCCTTATTTGTACTGGAGAACTTCTGTTTTTTATGAGCATCCTGAAGTGTAAAAGCAGACACAGGGAAAATGGGGAATTAGTTCTTGAGATACTGTGTTGTTAAATTATCTTCTCAGTGTCAGCCATAAATAGCTGGAGTAGTAACAGTGAGCAGAACAAACAGTAATGCTACTGAATACAAGCATGAGATGGAAAGATTTTTATCCCAGCCCAGCCCACCCACCCCCTCCCCCAAATGTTTACTTTCTAGTAACAAGCAATAAACAATCCAATGTAATTTACACCTCAATCCATTTAGATCTCATAAATGAGGTCTAATTTTATTAATCACTCTTTAATTAACCAATTCAGAATCTTGTTTCTGTCTTAAAAGAAGGTAGGTCTTACAGGTTCAATGCCTATCTTTCAAGCATTTTGAAATCTACTATACTAATAAGAATGTTTCCACTGTGTACCATGGATATAACAGTTCTGTGCTCACTGTCCACCCAGACTGGGTCCTTTGAAGGATATATTTTTCCTAAATGCAATATTGCAGTACTACAGGAAGACTTTGGGGTGTGAATTTGAGTTGTCTTCACACTCACAGACCCCCAGCAGACGGCTCGCTGACCAGCACAGGCAGAAGCAGGAGGTTACGGCAGTGCCATTCCAGAAGTGTATTTGGGCAGTGGCATGGCATACACCAACCCACAGGTTTGCTGAATTAGGTGAGTAATACTGGGGGCATACATTACCTGATGTGGGATGCCAGGAGATCACAGAGCTGGAAGGGATCTTGAGAAGCTGTCTGATCCAGCCTTCTACCCCAGGGTGGGTCTGCGGTATCTGTCTCATTCTGGCAGATGTTTGCCTAAACCACACTGATGGTAGCACCATGGCCTTGCCAAGCAGTCTGTATTGGTGCTCTATGGTCCGTACTGTTAGAAAGATTCACCTAGATATTATTTGAATCATTCCGTCTATTATTTTAGCCAAAAAATTCAGAAGTTATCAAACACAAGCGTGAGAAAGAGATTATCCCCTTTTTGCAGGACAACTTTTACACATTTGAAGACTATTACTGAGTTTTGTCTCATATCTATTTCTTAAATTCTTCCAGTTTCTTCAGTCTTTCCATAATTTCAGGTTATGTCCTCTAGATACTCATCTTTGTTCTCTAAATGATACCTTCTTGCAGTGCCTGACCTGAACACAAAACTCCCATGGTGGCTTGTTTACTGATATGAAGGGTATCTTGTGAGCAGCGTTTCTTTTTATATACAGCCCACTATGTTACTTGTTTCTGTCAGAACAGTGTGATATTGTTTCCCTTTCTTAATTCAAAGCTGATAATTCTGATAATTCTGATAATATTACTAATGCACTCCTAACTTAAACTATCTGCCAGTTTCTAGCTGAGTGCACTAGAGTAGCTTAGCTGATCCATGCACATTTCACTCTATCATGATGTATCTATTTTCCATAATGTTTTGGCAAACACTCTGCAACTTCCTTAACTCTGTGTGAGCACAGCTAAGCAGAATATCTGGTATAGTACTATTGCCATGAGCTAAACTTGAGCAAGTGCAATATATATTTATTACTTGAAAAGAGATTAAACCAAATAGCTTTCCCCTGTCCCACACTGAGGAAGAAGATGGTTTTAAATTCCTAAATTATTAATTTGCTTTCAGCATTAGCTTCTGGGAAGCTCTGTCCTGGTCATGGCTATACATGAGGAAATCCTACCTGCACATAAGGGTGCTACAGTATTTCAGACTAAGTGAGGCCAAGTTCATCCAAAGATTTTGATATGCAGCATGATAAGCCCTTTGAAAATCTGGCCTGTTTCTACCTATCTAGGGCTAGAACCACCTGGGAAACCTGTCTGCGGCAGGACATACTGAACTAATTTGAGCTCTTGGCTCAGGGCTCCAGAAAATTAGTTGCTGCTAGGACAGTCTTTGGTAGCAGGAAGTCTTCAGTCAGGTGAAATGTTAGATCCCTCTTCATACTTCAGCCTTAACCTGCTATACATTTGCTTTTTTCATTCCTCCCTCTCTTCCTTAAAGCAGGATAACTACGTAGGCGTGTGTTTGGGTATATTGGCAAGCATTGCTACAAGGAGACCCCCCTTTTTCTCATGAAATATGAGGAAACTGTCAACACTCATCCCTAGGGGTGAGCAGTTAGGTGGATTAACTTATGTCTACTGTTTTAAACTACACACCAGCCATATTCACTAAAGAGTCAGCAGTCAGATGCGATAAACCCACCATTCAGCTACTTCAAACAGTTGTCACGCCACCTGTGTGACAGATGAAGTAAAAGACAATGGAAGGAAAAAAATACAAAACTGTCGGTTTGAATTAGAGAGGAAAGTATTTTGCTGCAGTTTTCTAACTTGCCAATTGCCAACTAACAGGCATGTTATTGTTTCCAGTGATGTTTCTTGCTTCCTAATAAAGCAAGTATGTGCTCACCACCTCAAGTGTTCATGCAGACACCAAAATTGTCATGACTCATCTTGATGGCAGCCACCTGCATTTAACTGCAGGTGACTACAAAAACTAGATAGGTCAACACTTTTAATGCTCAGGTATGAAACATCTCACAGGACCTCTCACCAGTGGATTTCCAAAGTTTGGTTTAGCTTGAGAAAAGTGCAAAGGAATGGCTGAGCCCTATCTCTTCAAAACCCACCTGAAGTTGAACACAACTGCCTCCAATGAGGTGATCAGCACAAAGTGCCATTCAGTCAAGGGGAGACAGAGTGATTGCTCATGTGCTGCATTTGTGAGTGGAGGTTGTAAGCTGGAGGAATACAGAGTGTTGTTTTTGCTGTTTATGGCCACAGCTCCATTGGGGTTGGAGCCAGGCAAGGTGTTGGAGAAGGCAATTCAGGTGACTGTGTTGCTGCAAGCGTTTGAACACCTGCAGATAAAAGGAGTTTCTGTTTGTCAAAAATTTCTATTCACGTCCCACTTGAAGCTTTTCTAGGCACTATGCTAACCACAGCATGACAAGACATTCCAGCGAGAGGGAGATTCAGTGGCATGGATGATCTTCAGGAGTGAGGATGCTGAGTAGCTATCAGGAGCCTTTGGGCTTTTCCTTTCCTCTCCTATTGTCTAGTCTCCAATGCAGTGCTTTTCTAACCATCTTGCATGTAAAATGTAAGAGATGTGACTTTTATTTTTCTCCATGTTTGAATAGTGCTTAATAACACCCTATGTATACTACTGCAATTCAAAGTGCTCTAAAACCTCCCCCAGACACCTACTGGAGAGCTGTTCAGCAAACAAGTTAGAAACATGATGATTTAAGGTGCAATATGTGATTTAAGGTACAATATGCAACTTAAGGTGCAATATGCAAGATATGCCCCCAAATAATTACACAATGAAGATGTAGTGACCATGGACAGGTGACCAAACAATACTGTATGTCAGCTGCAGAAGAAAACTGCCAATTTCAGAAACTGGAGGAAACTGTGATTAGGAAATCCCATTGTAAGTAAACCAGTCATCTGCCCCTGAGCTGTCCGAAAGTGACTTGGCAAACAAATAGGTACTTTTGATGCTGGGACTTTCATCGAGAATGGGATCCAGCTGTTCATGTCAGTGGTTGCTGCTTTTGCTCTATTAAGTGTCTTTCAGTTAATTCTGTGTAAATCTGGACTCTCCATAAAAAGAAAACCATTTTAATTTCTGTTTTCATAAGGAGAGGTGCTAACTAGCTTCTTCCAGGCACCAGAGTTGGTTAATAACAGTACCCATCTGCTTTGCCACAGTACATGTGTTTCAACTTCTGGTGTTTTCAATATGGCTGAAGTGCTTGATCGTCTGTGCAGGTGTACAAACAACCACAGAAAAATGAAGAAATGGTAATTTCCCAAGTCAGTGACAAGAAAGGTATTTTTATCTTTTTACTTAGTCTGAGACCCAAAGTGTGGTAGAGCTGAGGTGGTCAGCTGTGGGCACAGGAAGAGTATTTTTGATGCAGGAAATGGTGAGATGGCTGTTTACTTGAAACAGGATCAGATACAAATCTCTGACTCATGCCCAAGTTCTGTTGAGGTCTGAGGAGTTCGCGGCTTGGATCTTGCCTCAATAGTGTAAAAACCCACCTCTGCCAGTACTGATGCACTTCAGTCCAGAGAGATGACTACAGCCCTTAGAGAAAGATACACATCAGCTTTTACATACTTGGCTTATGCACCAATAACTGCAGAGCCAGAGCAAAAGGTAACTTAGAGCTGGCTGTAATGACAATTGCAACAAGTAATGTGGTATATACTTCGGGTGCTACCCAGCTTTGAATTCTGTGCCGTCATGCCTAGATAGCTGTGTTGCCACCCCAGGTTCCTGATTTAAAGGTATGCCTATGCCCTCAGTGAGTGTGTGGATTGTCATCCATACACAGGTGGATGCTCCCAGCTGAGTCTGAACTGTGCTGAGTTGAGTAGTGAAACCCTTGACAAATGGCATTCTTCATGCCCTGCTGTGCTTATGCTGGTGCTGCTCCATGCAAGATGACTTGGTTTCAGGCCGCTGCTGCAGCACAGAGGAAGTTTTATGCTTTACTTTGTGCTGCCAAGAGCAAGCAGCCTAATTATGGCTTTCTGTGATACTGGAGTTCTTGGCAGCAGAATAGGTGCATTGTACCTCTATCCCTTTCTCCATCCCTCTGCAGGGCAGACAGACCTGAAGCACTTATTATTTCTGAGGTGGGAAGCAGGTGTTTAGTGAAGAGCATGGATCCTACAGAGCCAGAGGAAAAAAAACCCACAAGCACTCAGTAAAGTAGATGCTGGGGAAAAAATAAATACAAATCAGTAATTCTGCCACCAGGCACCTGCTGGCATTGTCAGTGAAATTTAGTGAGAAAGGTATACCCAGCCATAGGTTTTGCAAATGCTTTTTTTCGAAGCCTGTTACAGGTCTCTCTGCATGTTTATTTATTACTGTCATCACAGCACTTCATTCCGGCTTTTTAAATGATTCTGAAAGGCATGAAGTTTAACATCCGCAGGTCTGATGTCATGCTTTAACCTCCACAAGACAACTGGCAACAGCAGCAGCTGAGTGACATTTCCCACACTGCTCCAGCAGTGTGTCTCTGACTCCTCCTGGAAAACTGACTGCCTGGGGTGAGAGGAAGAGGCCATCTACATGCTCACACCATCAGTCCTTGACCTGTCCGTTGACAATATCCAAAGGTGTCCTTTCTGACAGCTGCAGGGACAGAACCATTTTATGATAGGGACACATGTCCAGGCTGAAATCATCAACTCATTTCATCTAAGCTGCTGAGCAGCTATCAGAGAGTTAGCACCTGGCTGCTTGAACAACTGCTCTGGTTTTGAACTGGTGGCCTTTTGGTGACAGGCTCTGATATCCTATTACCAATTCCCAAGCCATCCAGCTCCTCTGAGCACATGCAGTCTCAAAAAAACAATTACATATAAATGTAAATGACTCTGAAGTGCCAAGTGATAGAGACATGACCTTCACCTGGTTTGGGTGGATTGTGTGAGACAGTGTGAACTGGAGGTAAACTGACACCTACAGATTTGTTGTTTTGGCAGTTTCAGAAACAGAATCTAGCTCCAGACCCTTGCCGCTCTTTGCTTCCCTTCACCTGCACCCTCCTCAAGGACAATAAAACTGAGACGTAATACATCACTTCTGTGATGGCTCTATTTTCAATCGAAATGGGAGATTGAGCGCATGCAGTGACTCATGAGATTTACATTCATCTGCTGTACAGGGTTGTTAGGAAGTTGTAGTTTGGGTCACTTCGAAGTACTTTTATTTTGAAAAATTGGCCAGAACCTCAGCTGGTGTACATCAACACAACTCTGTTGCTTCAGTAGAGCTGATTTACTCCAGCTGAGGATATGGCTTCATATCATATGGCTGGTTTTAAACTTAAAAGTATATAATGCTGCCAAGTGCAAGACAGGCAGACACAGAGTTCAGTGTGAGAGAATTCTTTGTAGGAAGATCTTGTTCCTGTATAAAGACATTTATAGCAGATGATTAAGAAATTATGTGTCCTTACATTTTCTAAGAGTGCCGTGTTTAGATATAATTGTGTTACTTTGGGTATTATTACTTCCATTTACAAAGTGAAATTCAGCCCTGCTCTTTGAAAATTTGTCCTTTCGTACTTAGTAAATCATAATTATACTGTCACAGTGGTTACCAGTGGACCCTGAGGATCAGTGGACTACTAAGGGAATCACAAAACGTAACAAAGAAAAATCAAACCTATTGTTAATAGTCTCAAATTCATCATGCAAGGATGTGCAGCACCACTGAAAAATGTTTAGGGGATTGTAATTTGCAAAAAGCTGGGAAGCACTTTCAATGAGGTTATATTTCTTTCCATCCTTCTTGCTGTTTTTCCTCATGTTTTTTTCCCATTTTGTTTTCAGTCTCTTCCTGGTGGTGTGTTTATTTTTCTTTCCTTTCACAAGACAGGATCTTGAGCCTTTAAAATATATCTATCTAACCTACACCAAGGCATTGGTGAATGTTAAGATGTTCTCCCCATCCCCAGAGCTTTAGAAATGGCCATCAGTAGTGGCACCTGAAGAAGGGTTTTAAGACAGAGCCATCTGTCTAGATGTGATATTCCCATTTTGACAAAGTGCTTTGTGAGTCAGCTGTTTCGTGCTTGTGCTCCTTAGAGCTTTGGTTTTCTTTGGTTACTGCCGTCAAAGATTGTTGTTCTGAGTCTTTCAGCTGGGTATGTGCCTTATATGAGAGTGGCGATTCTGATGAAATCCCTGTCAGAAACCCACAGCAAAGTGTGGAGCAGATATTTGTAGTAAAAAGAGAATTTCTTCATCAAAGAATGTTAGTCTAGACAAAGTGCCTTTAACAGCTCCCTAGCACACCTCTGACCTGTGTAAATGGAAACTCTCTGTCCCTGTGCCCTTTCTTTGTGCTGTGTTCAAATCCTACCATCAGTGAAGCATGCAGCTCTCTGAAGGAGCTTGCTTGCTTGCTTTTTCCTCCTTTGCTTTTCCCTGGAAGTTGATAGCTTAGCTGGGACAGAGGGAATGCATTTCCTTCAGACACCTCATCAAACAACGACTTCAAAAAAACCCTCACTTCTTGCCGGCTATTTTGAAATTGGAGTCAGTTTAAAATTTACAGGACAGATTCTCACATTGGTTGACATATACACTATTGAATCCAAAACCTGTATAATGAACACCAGGATGGGTAACAATGAGGTTTGTATACACATATCATTAACAGAATTATAACTTATTCTTACACTGATTGTAAGGGAGAAACTTTGACAAAGTTTATTAGCAGGGTACTCACCTTCCAAGGGGTATGAAAGTATTCCACATCTAGGGTTCAGGAAAAGCTGATCAAATGGAGTAATTTTTTTTTAATTCTGTTTTCACTGCAAGATGAAAGAATTTTGAAGAAAATGAAAATATTCTAGATTTTCTACCCAGAAATATTTTTGATAGAAACCTTTACCAACAAATGGTTCAGCAACACCACTTAATTAAAAATGCTTTTGAAAATGTAGAGACTTACAACTTAGATGTGAGATAGAAATGGAGAAAAAACTCCCTGAACATATTTAACTATCTACCCAGAATCCTGCTTAAGGTTGCAAAAGTTGCGATTATATTGTATAGACATATCCCCAGTTTTCTTCCCAATAATATGTTCTTGTATTCTCCGTTTGGGGCTGTCCAGAGCAGTCATGCAGTTACATCACAAGCTGGAGTAAGGAACTTACCTGGGTGAAAACTAAACCAGGAGTATAAAAAGAAGTTTCCAGTTTTCTCACCATCATTGTGAGTCCTGGCACAAGAGAGCAACCAGATATTCTGTCTGGAAACATCTTGGGCTTGTGTGTAGCTCTTGTCCCATGTTTCAGTCAAGGTCTTTGGGATGCTGATTTGCCCTGGGAAATTTTGGAAATGGGTTTTTCTGTATTGTGGAAAATCTGTGTTGTATTGATGAGACCTGATATGGGACTGACACACGACCTTTTCGTATGAAATAGGCAACACAGTTTGTTAAGCCAGAGCTCTACTTCTGCCCTGGCTTTATCTGAATGTGTTGACTTCATTGGAGTTACTTCTCATTCATGTCACAGCAGGCGAGGAGATATTTGGTGTTGAGCCTCATAAGACTTTAAGAAAGTGAAACTGGAGAAAAATGCACTAGTCTTGAAATTCTGTAACTTCTGAATATTTGCTTACAGGTATCTAAACATATCACACAGCCTTCTAAAATATTCCATGTATATATTATCAGTTCTGTTTCCTCTGTGTAGGCTGAGAAACTGAAGCATTAAAAAATTAAACCCAAAACCACACAGCGAATTTGTGCCACAGCTTGGACTACAGCTCAGATCTCCTTCAGGAATATTTCACAAAATAAGTTATGCAAATATATGTGTCCTTGTGAGTAGTGTAGCAGCATCCATGTGAGGACTGGATGGACAGAAATGTCCTGTAGATATACCTTTTAAACTGGTATACGAAAGCAAGATGGGTGTCATGCAGTTAAGTGCCCCTTGATCTGATTTCTAACAATCTCATACTGCTGCACACTATTTGCCCCTGCTGGGACAAACGTCTGCCCGAAGTGGCTTGCCCCCAGTACATACAGAAGAGTTTTCTGTGTGCTTGAATTTGCTTTCAGATAATTTTTCACTATGTCCGTCTAGACCTGTTTTTAAATGTATTCCTTCAGCACCATTAGTGAGGCAGTGCAATGCCATTTTTCTAAGGTCCTGAATGTTTACTTCTCCAGGTAGGGTGATTATGGGCATGATGGAATGATGTCTTTAGTCAAGTGTAGATCTTATCTTCCCATGTAACAAGGTAGCCTAATGAAATGAGTTTTATTCAAAGACCTTGTCTCATAACGCTTCAGGAAAACATGATAAATTGAATGATTCTTTTAACAAATGCATCACACAAAGCACTGGCATATTGCTTATGAAGTTTAATTTTGTAATGGTTCATGGGGTATAATATACCTGTAGCTATTTCAGTGGAATGAATTTTACAGGCTCATTACAAAAGCAGCACTGTTGTCCCAAAATATTGCTTTTCTTGTTGAAGTGTTGCTTGGATTCAGGGCAATTTGCATGTATAGCCTCCAAGGAATCATTGCATCTCACTTTTTATTTTTTTTTCTTTTATTGTGCTATTATTATGAACTATGGTGAAAGTCTGTTATTTAAGTAGTAAGAACCTATCTGTTCTTAGCAGTGGTTTCACTGACCAAGTGTGGCAGACCAAATCTAAATCCAGAAATTGATATTTTTTAAACAAAGAAAAGTTTGGTTGTTTACCAGCTGAGAGAATGTAAAACTAGACAGAAGTAAAAATATTGTGATTTGGTCATATTTTTGCTCTCGTGGATCTCGGATATGCTGGTTTTAACATTTCATAAGACATTAATGGGAAGATGAGTGATCCGATTTACTCATGACAAGAGAAGTTGCTTTCTTTGTACAGCTGTTTCCAATAATAAATCAGCACTCCCATTACTGTAGAATGGTGCATAATATAGTGAAACTTGGAGTGAGCCTGAAGTGTATGTTTTCTGTCCTTCGTTGTCCATTTGGACTTCTACTGGGCTTGTCTTTACCTGTGGTGGCCCAGGAGAAGAGCACTTGTCACTCCCCTGCATTCAAGACTCAGTCCATCTGGGATTTCCAAGTGCATTCCTAGGATTGGTAGGGTGAGTGTGGGTGTGAACACATTGTCCCATCTCCTACTTGCATGAGAACTCCCTTCCTACTTCAGTGGTTTTCTCTGTTTGGCTGCTGAGGAAAATGTAAAGGCATAGTTTATCTTAGTGGGAGTGGGTGTGGGAGTGACCTAGCGTATAAATGACCTAGTAAATCTGTGATTTACTCAAGTTTTTGGCAAAGCTTGTAGTCAATGTCTCGTCCTTGAAGACTGGTATCATACGAGTTTCACCATCTATCCTTTCTTAAATAGGGGAATATATTTTTAAGTGCACTAAGTTGCTGTGCATACAATGACAATCCTGGGGACTGCTAAACTGATCCTCCTGTGTGTGCTGTGTTTATATCCAGGCTGTATACCCACTACCTCTCCAACCACAGAAACCAATGTGAGAGTAAATGCTGATGAAGAATCAGCTCTTCCTCCTGATGGACTCAAGAGCCATAGGTTCCTAGACCAGGGATCTCTAAAACGCTCAGAGTTAGACCTCTTTAAGCACAGACTATTAAACCTCTGGCACTGTCACAATGGATTGCATTTGTTATTTTCCCCTAGGTTTTTCTCAGGTCCATTAGTTTCTCGTGACCTTTTTCTTCACTTATAATATCCCTAGAATTAGAAAGACTGAAAAGTATCAAGGATGAGTTTGTGGAAGCAAGATCAAAGAGCAGAGCTGAAGACCACTGAAATCAGTGTGAATTTTTCAAAAGGCTAGAATACTAGAGGCTTTTTTCATGCTCTTGTTCTACATTGCTTGTGTAACAGCAATCCTTAGAGGAGTCTAACGAAACTGGAACCTCATTCTGTTAGCCACTGGCTAGATATTCAACTTTGCTGGATTCATTGGAGTCATGCCAAGGCTGAACAGAGGCTCTGAACCAATCTCTGCTGCAAATGTCTTACTGGATAGGAAACACCTGGCTTCATGAAGCTCAGATCTGGAGCCTTTACATTCTAGCATAGCAGAAATACTCATTACTGCTAACATTAACTCTACAGCAGGGGAGTTGAGTGATTTGCCCTAAGTCATGCAGCAGGTTGTGGCAGCATTAAGTCTCCTGAGACACAGACTCAGACTCTCAGTCCTTTTCTGTCTGTCTGAGGAAATCCTCTGTCTGAGCATCGTGCCACTCAGGGAATCAGTTCCAGCAGCATTTTCCACATTTTGGGGGTGGGTGGGAGAAGTCCATAGGCACATTAACTTGGAAGAGCAAGTGTGGTACCTTTGTTGGAGTCTGAACACATACTTGAAATGTCTGGGCTTTCAGGGGTAAAAGGTTGGAATGCACTGAGCTGTAGTATTATCTCAGTTCATATTATTTGATATAGTTGTAATAAGATACACTTTTTATTGATTATTACAATAAATTTTGGCTCTTGAGTGAATAAAACTAAAGTTCAGTAATTTTGAACACTGAAAACTGTCATTTATTTAAATAATTGCTTTTATATAAATCTACAATTCATATTCAGCTTGAAAACTTGGACTTTCAAGATTGTTGAATCTCTTTTTATCCATTGTTTATCCCATTTTAAAACACCAAAAGATACTTCAGGGGCCGTATTTTGTACAGTTAAGAATATTACTTCTTGAGACCTTTTCAAAGATTATTGGTTAGGATGTCCATGACACTTAGCTTGCAACTCTTTAGCAATGAAACTTTTAGTAGCACTGAACATGGTAGAATCTATCATGGGACAAAGGAGTTAAAAATCTTTATGAAATTGAGTTTGATATCTATATAATATGTGTACAGTATTGCACATATATACCACAGTCAGTATCTTTAATCACACTTGGTGTTTCTGTCTGTCTGCATATACTTCACAATTTTTTCTTCTGTAGCTTCAATTAGTGTTTAATGAACTTAGTGAGAGTTAATTATTAAAAAGTGACTTCAGGGGTCAAGCCTGTTTTACTTAGATCCACAAAGACACAGCATGAATGTGGTTTTGCCACTATGAATATTGTTGTGGAAAGCTCATTATTTTTTTTTTTTAATCAAGGAATAAAAGGCTGACCAGCCTAAGTATCCTTTCCACAACACATTCTCCAGCATTATTACCATACATATTTATAAAGCAGCAATCTGTCCTGTGTTTAAGTATATTCTTACAAATCTAACAGCAAGCATCCATTTAAGTCTGACAGCATCATTCAGTTCTTTTTATGTTCCTCCTCCTTACTGATTTAAAAATGTTATGAAATTGAAGTAGACTGCCATAAGTACAGTGACAACATGTTATTTTCCTATTAAGTACTATGGGATGTGGTCTTTTGTGCCTTGCTTCAATACTTGTGATAATTAAACATTAGGGAGGGGTGCTGAATGTAATTCTTTTTAATGACACCGGAGTCACAATGTTAACGGAGAGCCAACATGCCCGCAACATCTTGGATTCAAATCTATAATTTTTTACAGCCAACATTTGTGTTTTGATGAATGTCTTGAACTATCCTTTTAGCATTTGAGCTGATCTCAGACTGCTGTGGGATATACTTGTACTGGTCTTCCATCAGACCTGGGTAACATTTGAATTGTCAGGCCTTGTACAGGTTTCTCCTGACCAAACAGGGAGCAGAGGGTTCTCACTTACCTGCCAGGTAAGTGAGGGCAGAGAGCCAGCAGAAAGCTCTTGTGCACTTCAGTACCTTTCATGCCTTACAACTGTCCGTGCGGGCAAGGCTAAGGGCAGCCTTGTCAGGCTGACCTGTGCCGCAGTCATGCCTTTCTGTTGCTCTCTGGTCAGCTATTCCAGGGCACAAAGAGATCTGGCTTATACGTGGATCTTCTGTGCAGCAGGGTGCCTCAAATCAAGCCCCAGCTTTCACTAACTAATATTCTTAGGCTGATTAATCCTGCATAGTTGGTAATAATGCTGAAGATATTCAGATTTAGCCTCCTGATCACTAATACTCTGCTCTAAATAATAACAGAGGCGTATTGTAGTTTTATATTGACAAGAAAGTCCTGTGTCAATGAACTCTTTGTGCCTGACATTCAGAGAGATCAAGCTCTCATTAATCTTCTGCTGTCTTCAAGGATCACTGCTGATCACTGCTTGGAAGATTCAGAACTCTCACTGCAGTGGCTGATGAAGACCAGAGTCATAGAATTATAGAATCGTAGAATAGTTAGGGTTGGAAAGGACCTTAAGATCATCTAGTTCCAACTCCCCTGCCATGGGCAGGGACACCTCACACTAAACCATGTCACCCAAGGCTCTGTCCAACCTGCCTTGAACACCGCCAGGGATGGAACATTCACAACTTCCCTGGGCAACCCATTCCAGTGCCTCACCCATCAATCTCCTTTGCACGTAGGTAGTGCTCAGAATCAAGACTTTCACCCTACCCTTAGTTTACTGACACGCAGGATTCATTTCACCTGAAGTGCTGAGGCAATTTAGTCAAAAATCACATACTACAAGTGGTGTTTGTTACCGTGTTTTTTGTCTGCAGAGGGATGGTGCATGTTTTGTAATGATCGAGCACTGGTAACTTGAGATGAATTATTAAGCGCTGACAATAAATGAGCATCAATATGCAAACAAATAAGCAATGACAAGGAAAGACGGGAGAGATGGATGAGAAAAATTGCAAGGTTTCCTAAGGATCGGACAAAGATGTTTCTCTGGGATTATTTTGACTGGTGTCAACTCTTCCTTTTATTTAGGAGCAATTTCTTTCAAAGCAATAAATATTTGAAAACTTTGTATTTATTAAGTGTTAATTTTACCCCTAGGCCTTTTGAGCTAAAAGTTCAAAACACAAGACTGAAAATACACGCAGGCTCCATCTGTTCATCTCCTGCTGCATGCTTTGAAAAATGTCACCCAAAGCCTTCATTATTTTTAGTGGTGCTGTTTTTTTCCAGGCTTTGGATCATCGCTTTAACCTTCAGTATCTGTAGCTAGCTCTCTGTTTGTAAGTCACCTCTTCAGTACCTTGTATAACTATGACCGGTTGCTCTCTGTGGCTCAGGGAAGTCAGACCACCACCAGGAGAAGGCCAGTTTCCAACTATGGCCTGTGGGTGCGAATCTGTATTCAGGACTTTGGCCCACTTCAATTCACAGAGGATTTCCCACTGATGTCACCAGAAAACTGTACACAAAGATGAAGGATAGTAAATGGCTTCTTACAGGCACCAAGTAAGTAGACATCATCACTATTTAGGAGGCTGGTTTTAGGATTTAGTGTGTACTCAGAATTTAGATTTATGGAGCACCATTTATTCTCTGTTTCTCTCCTGTCCCTATCCTATTTCCTCTGTTTCATTCCCTTCTGCCTGTTTTGGTCCACCTCCTAATATTTTTCCTCAGCGTTTCCCTCTCTCCAACAGCTCCCCAAATCTTCCCTGTCTCATAGGCTGAGATGGTCAGAATTTGGATAATCAGTGTTGACACTTCTGAGTGCCATCATTAGGAGTTAGGCTTAATCCCTTGGGAGGCATGGAGCCCTGGGAGCTCACAGCTTGTAGAGAGCATTTTCAGCACCATAAGGCTTAAAATTTGTTCAGGTTTTGAAGTTTGGCTTTTTTTTTTTGTCATAATGTTATACCTCATTTAAAGAGAGCAACTGTTCAGGTTCTGTAAAACATCTATCATGAAAGCATCAAGCCAGCCAGATCCCATGAAGAAGATACAAGCAGCACCTTCTTTGAAAGGCTTTTAATTTTTCTTTTTTGACCTTTGGGAATTGGTTTTCCAATTGTAGTAAGTGGAAGCACTGAACATCTGGTGTTTCAGTGCTTCTATAAACTAGGCTATTTTTTTTTGTGAAATATGGATTTAGATGCCACACTTGAGGCTCCAAGTCTCACATATCTTTTTTGTTCTTGTTAGGAGTAAGCAAGAATTCTTTCTCATATGAAATGCTAAAATGTGTAGGTTCTTGTGTTTTGAGTGATAGCTCTTTCCCAGTTTTAAAGAATGCATCACTGAGATTTAATTTCACTGCTATCCCTGAACTTTATGACCAAAATCACTTGGGGAACCCTGTGCCATAGAGAAACCTGACCTGCTAGTAGTGCACTCCATGGTACATAAAAGAAGTGCTTGTCTTAGAGAACAAAGAGACATATTAGTGGAAAGGCAAGGTATGAATGCATAAAGAATATAATCAACTTTCATAGGTGGACATAAAGGGAAGATGCATCTTCTGCTAAAGAATCTGTCTTGTTTCCCTACTTCCAATTTATACTACTGTGGTATGTGGTAACATATTGAGTTATCAGTCAAGCTATTAGGCCGGATGTAACTATTTTTAATAAAATACCACAAAATGATAGAAAAGAATATTTGAAAGATGAAGATTTGACCTCCTTACATGTGTTACAGATTCTGAACATGATGTGCAAATGGTAAATTCTGAAAAGTTATCTGCTGTATAATGTCATTTCTGCAGAACTCTCTTGCCTCAGGGTTGTGAATTATTGTGCTGTGAACATTATAGGAGGGATTATTTACAATAAATAGTGTAAAACCCCAAATGTTTTGCAATCATAACATGTCAAATGCTGAGGAATGAAGAACCCACTTTGGTTTATAACTTCCTTCAAGTAAGAACCAAAAACTATACAGTACTGTACCTAATGGAAAAGCATCCAGACTAATCTCTATAAATACTTATCACAGTCTGATAAACTTAAGTATTAGAACTATCTGACATTTTCATTTATACCTGTAGAACTGGTGAAAGAAGTTATGTAAGCTGAGGTCTTTAACATTTTCTCAACATTTCTCATGCACAAAATAACTTAAAATATACTCTAAATAATCATTTGGCTGATCGTCTGTTACCTAAAATATGGTTTATCTGAATAATTTGAGTTATGCTTCCTACAATTCCCAATTTATGGTTTTAGAGGCATTCTTTTTTATTTCTCCAGTGCAGTTGGTACGCTGTAAAAATCTACTGCAATGGTCCTAGGTAATAGTGTAATAGGAGCCTTCTCAGTAGTAATGAAATTAATATAAGATCTTATATTTGTAAAATGTTAAAGTTCTTTTACCAAAAGGTCAGGAAATTATTTCTACCACATTACCCATGTGCAATATTTGACATACATCTGAAACTGGTTTTTATGCTCTGTATCATCATACAAATTTAAAAAGAGAAACAGAAAGCACTCTGCTGGAAAGGATGTGGGCAAGTAGGTCAACCCACAGATTCTCTTGGGCTGCCCCAACTTAAGTATTTTTGTGGCAGATCCAGAAAACTTAAAGAAAACATTTGGGAGAGTTTTTGAAAGAGTCTCAGTGCGCTCAGGACTGGTAACAGTGCTCCTAAGTATACTGAAAACAGAAATGGCAAGTCAGAAAATTAGCATTAACAGTAGGAAGTATATGCCAACATTTTTGAACTTACAACTATGAACACAAATAAAATATAAGATGTATGAGATGTGGAACAGACCACAGGACAGATTACTTTATTCCTAAAACCATTAAAAGAAATGCTGGACCTAAACCCAGTAAGAAGCACAAACAACATACAGAACCTCATGATAAAACTATGTGACAGAATTCAGTGCACTGCTGGTATAACATCCTTCACTAGCACAATCTTATCCCTTTCCTACTTTACAAATAATTTACAAACTGTTTCTCTGAGTGTGGGTGTGGACATGCTTATGGCATAAACATAAAGACAATGAGACAGCTCCTGCACTTGACTACAAAGATCCAAACACTCAAAACAGATCTCTGCTGCTCACTTCAAAGCAGTCTTTTTGGAAGAAAAGAAAGAATGCAAGGTACCCTGGGAAATCTATTTTTATCAATCACCTGCATCTATCAGTCATGTGGAGGTAGCATTTCAGTGGAAAGAACAAAGTCTTGCAAGCTAGTATTGATTATAATGCCACATGGCTGCAGCACCACTTAGTTTCCAGACAGTCTACAGCCTGGTGATTGTAGCCTGGCTCCCTGCAGTTGCTTTTTGAAAAGCCCAGGAAGATGTAAGCTTGATGAACGCTGTTTCCTTCTGCTTTTATTTTGCACCAAACACAGTGATACAGTGTACATGGCTGCATATCTTGGCGTCATTTTGTTTTCAAAAAGAGCAATGAATTTAAGATCAGGCTTTTAGGGTTAAGAACCCATGACTTTCATGATAGTCTCGTCTTACATCTTGGTCATGTCACTATCTTTTTTTTCAGTAAAAGCTAGAAACTCAAACTTTCAGCAGGTCTACTTACATACTACCAAGGAAATGAAACCATTTTCTTGGAAGCATACTGTATATATTGTTTTCCTACAGTATACAGAAGAGTGTATACTTTCAGAGAAACTATGTGTAAAAAAATTTACAAATGTTATTATAATTCCACATACCCAATCTGACATTTAATAATTAAGATGAGCTGCTAAATAACCCACCTTCCTAAATTATCAGGTAAAATATCAATATGTGGAAGTAAAAATTGTGAAATCCATGCAGGGAAACAGGCACTAAGGTTTCAATTTTTATTAGTTTTGCCGGAATTTTGAAGAAAAATGTAGCTTGTAAAATTTGCAGTAGTATTTTAATTGGATCTGCATCAAACTGAAGTACATTTCTGGTCCCATAGAATATATAGAATAATAGTATTTTACTATCCAACTTATTTTTATGTCATTTGGGAACCCCTATGCCAATGTTTTTGACAAAGTTTTTGAAATGCATTGGCCAGAGAGCATCCATTTTTTTTACCTTACACAAAAAATGGTATTAAATGATGAACACATCAAGCAGCCATGCACTATTCCCTATGGTATTATAATGAGAAATTTTTCTAGGAGGGAAGTAGAAAAGTTATCAAATGGAAAATTAATCCTCAGTGCACAGGAAACCAGCATAAAGAATGGCAAGTTGCAGGTTACCAGGAACAAAGCAGCGTTCCGTAAAATGCATAGCACATTACAGTGCAGGTGAGCTAGATGAGCAAAAGACATTCTATATTTTGTAGCTGTCCTCCAGACAAGGTATTTCTCTCTTCCTGTTGATGATTGCCCTTTGAGTTGTTTGAAAAATGTTGATTTTGGCTGCTGTATAGCCTGTAGGAAGTAGCAACTAATTTTCCCTGTTAAAGATCTGTGAAGATCCTGGCATTTACTGTGGTATTTTACTAGGAGGGAACAGTGTGCCAATGTCATTACCAAAGGTACAGGGATGTACCAATGCCATTCATCAGAACATAACATGAGACCCGCAGTGATTTTCTGTGCTCTCTCAAGACCAGTTTCATGATTTGGTTCTAGGTTTGGTATTCATCCCTACTTACATATTACTTATCTCCAATGACTGCTAGGAGTGTCCTCGCCACAAGCACCATCTATGACGAGTGAAAAGAGCTACAGGCCTTCAAAGGGATGTCAGCCCATCTAAAAACTTGTTTCCTGGAGATGCATACTTTGTCAGAAGGAGCCTGAGTAGAAGAGTCCATGTAAGTAGGTGCTTCAGTTAAATTCCTGAAGCCATGTGGGTAAATTTGGGTCCTTTCCCCCAGAAGGACTACTCTCCAAAATGTGCTCAGCCCTTAAATCTTTTTTGTATGGTTGGGAAAAGACAGAACTGTGGTGTCAGTCGTGTCCCCCATTCCCCCCCTCTATATTCTATGTTCTCTTATTAAAGGAAACAAAACTGTTTGGAAATTTATTCCAGACACAAGATTTTTTTTCCTTAATATGTATTTCTGATGCAGCCACATGCTGGGTTCTTTACATTAAACACATTTGGTGATTCAAGTTTACTTTTAGGAACAGCCTGTTTTGTTTTCTGATCTTAGTTGTTTCTCTCTTTTTTTTTTTTTTTTTGCTTTAAACCATGAGTTTACTTTTTGTACATTATGTCCTTTTAAGGAATGCAGGCCTCTCCTTCCATCTTCTATTGTTTATTTAGTGCTTAGTGGAAACACACTGATTTTCGTAGCCGGCAGCCCATTGTCAGCCTCCTTGGGTTGCCTCTGGCATTGTAAATGGAGGATTTCCATTTATAATGGAAATCATCCATTTAAATGGATTTCCATCCATTTAAAGGTAACTTTATTTTGGTTTAGATTAATCTCATTCAGCTTTACCTTTCTAAAGTTAAAGCATCTATGTCAGGCTAGTTATATGGGCTCCTTCTGAACTTAATGGGGAAAAGGGATCTCCAGAACATTACTCACCACTCTTGCCCCATGTCACTCTCCACTGACAGAGTGCCTGATTGATGAGCTTTGGCTCTGAGTGGACCCTCCCTGCTCATGTGTGCTTTGTATTTCCAGGATGATCTTCACAAAGGAAGGATGAGAAGCCCATTTTGTCATAACCTCCCCAGCATGCATATTGCACTGTATGGATTGTGCTTTGGCCTAAGCTCTGTTTCAGTTTAGTCTAAATCTCTTCCCAGCTGCTGTTCCCTACACCTGATTTTCAGCAGGTACAAAATTGTTCAAATGCCCTTTCCACTTGGTTAATTAAAAGTATGGTAAAAAATGGATTTTGTTGAGCTAATGAAACTCCAAATATAAACATCTCTAATCACTCCTCTGATTCTCCTTTATGAATCAATTTTTTCTGTAAAAGGTTGCTAAGGGCCATGGGTTTTGTATTGGCCAAAGGCTAAACATCTTTAATGCTGTTTCTCATTCTCAAGACCACAAGTACAGTATATTTCTTTTGCAGTTTCACTCTTCCAGATTCCCTTTGTATTATTATAGATTTCCTCTCGGGATCAGCAAAATAATATGTGAAGTATATTAGTGATATGGAAGCTTGCTTCAGGGTTATCTTTAGATATCTGAGTTGAACTCTACAAGTGAGGTACTAAATCTGCCTTGAGATTATTAATACAAGAACAAGTGAAAATGTAGGCTTTAAAAATAGCTTGTACTCCTTTTGTTCTAGGACAGGGGGAGAAACTGAACCAAGCTCTGCAGTCATTGCAACACAGCTGGCTTCACTGAGCTCACACTGATGTAATTGCCAGTAGAGTAAGGCTACATGCATCTTATTTAAAACAGTCAAATTTTACAAGGTGTGCCGATAGTCTAGCATGGGTAAGGCACAACAGGAGGGTGCAAAGTACTGCCGATTTTGCATATAATATCTTGAGTGGTGATGGTAATAGTCATACTGTTACATTCTTTAACTTTAAAATAGCTTAGAGAAATGACAATACAATAACACTGCATATGCAAGGCTTGAAGAAATCAAACCTCTGATATTTGTTATGTATCCTATAATATCTTCTGCATGGCTGGTATTTCATTAATGGGCTAATAAAACTTTGGTTTTATTAATTATGTCTCACTACTGAGGTTCACAATGAGCCCAGTTATTTTCAGTGCATAAAGCCTGTCTTCACTAACGCTTTTGCAAGGAGCTAGGTATTGCTCTACACTTAAGGCTGACTGAGTGAGTCTAAAAATTTTACAAGAGCTGGCTGACATTTATACCAATAAAAATCTGGGATTTCTTTTTTTTTTTTTTTTTTTTACTTTTGAACAGTAAAAATCCAAAAGTAAAGCAAAGTTTAATGTTTAAAGGTGTAAAGCTTAGATTATTGGGCCATTTGAAGGGTTTCTTGGCAAAGTTGAAGTATTGCATGTTTTTCAAGGAAGCTTTATACTTTATGTCAGGAGGATTTAGATACATGGCAAACTCTAATAATTCCTTTTGCCTTCTAAGCTCTTCTAGAACAGAAGAGTTTTAAAAATTTCATTCTGTTTTCAAAACAAAAATGTTTTCTTCATATTTATTCCTTCAATTAGCTAGTCTTGACCAATAAATTTTAGGGTTTTATTACTAATAACTAATGAAGAACAGGTAACAAAAGCCACAGCAGCATCTTGTACTCATTAAGAATTGGATCAAGTTAGCTTGCACATCGCATGAAGCATGCCGTCACATATAGAAATCAAGAAGTGTCTGGGGCAGCATACATTATTAATTAGAGCTGAAGCTAGACTTCTGTTGTGGCAATCATGACTTTCATGTTCTATTACTTTCATGTTCTAAAAATGCTATGCCTGACGATGTTTTATGATTTCTGTATGCAAGTGGCTGGACATTAAGCACATTTCAGAAGGGCCTGAAAGCTTAAATTCTCCTCACTAAAGGAGACATTCAACAAGGGCATAGTAGCAAATAAAGCCCTTCTACATGGTAGTGAGCATGCATGGAGGGCAGCAGTTGGCTCCTGGCACCTTGAACTCACTAGGATGAAGGTGGGACATCATGTCCCATTACATCCAAAAAATCTCAAGGTATTTTGTAGCCTCTTGTTTCATATTTCTCAAGAATGCTGGGGCCTCAGGTATAGGAGGGGCAGCACCCCACTCTGGTTCTCATATCTGCACTTTGGCTGGTGTAGTAATCTACCTCTTTTAAAATTTCCTGCCAGCTCCTGGCATTCACTACAAAAATACTCTTCAGCTGTTGCACTTTCTGAATACTTTAAGGGCAGCAAAATGATCAACCTGTTTTGGGGAAAGAATTAACTCTTTTTAATGCATTTAAGTATGGTCAAGCTGATGATGTCCTTTTGGGGTAGTGATAGCTAGGTAGGTAACAAACTTGTCATTACAAGGCTTTCCAATGATTGAATCCTCCTGTTTGATTAAGAAAACATAAAAGTGAGATTTTGCTATTTCCTCTATTAGCACAAATAGGTGCATAAAGTTGGCAATGCGCAGTTGGAGGAAAGGGTTAGAAGGTGGTCTTCTGACAGGAGTTCCATCAGAGGTTAGTAGGTTAATAGGGCACAGTCAAATTTCTTTTTTTGAGTCAAGCTTGGACAGCGAAGCCATCTATGTGGGTACTTCAAGCTGAATAATTGTACTTTGTGCTGAAGCAGAATTGGAACACAAGCATAGCTAAATACTGCATTTTACATAGGGACCAGTTACCATCAGCTGAAGGGCAGTACCTTCCCAAACTGCCGGAGCATGATCCTTTTGATTCTATCTTGTGGTATCTTCAGTTAATGGTAATCACAAGCAAAATACCCTGGGCAGACTGTTTACACCCCTTTTCTGTCACAGAACAGACACTGTAAAATTAATTTGTCATTTTGTTACAAAACCACGCTCCTGACCTAAGGAAGTTGGACATTTGTATTCTTGTAATTGAAATTATTATTTTATGGAATGAAGTCTTGTTCTCGTTTGGATATTTTTCCACGTAGTTTGTCTTCTTCAATGGGTGAAGGCTTTTCTGCCCCAGTGCAGTGAGGTCATCTGCAAGTGAATTGCTCTGCAAATCCATCAAGAGAGACGTGGTTCAATTACATCATCTTCGTGTTCCGTTAATAGGACCAGAGGATGCTTTGTATGTGACAGAATGGTAACGCTAGTGTTAGGCTTGATATTTTTTGTAATAGCAAAATGAAGCAATTGAGAGATCAGACCAGTTATACCTTCTAAGACCTTGTCTCCTCAAATAAAACTATAAGTGTTGTGAATGGACTTCAGACACCACAGGGCTTAATAGGAAATGTTTTATATATATATACATGAAAAAAAAGACATTAATAAACTTATAACACTTTGTGGGAGCTATCTTTTGGCAAACCTGCAAAGTCTTTTCAAATAATTTTGTTTGCTTGGTTGCTTCAAGGGCTCTATTTTCATTCCTGAAAGATGCTTGTTCAGCCAGTTTCTGAAATTACCAACATTTTCCAGGGCTATAATCTACTTTGACTAAAGAAAGTCTGATGATGGCTGATGTTCCAAGGAACATGTGTTTTGAATTGAAGAACAATGATACAGTTTTGTTTGCACTCATAAATAATGAATCTTTTTCTGACCACAAGTAAAGATTGTCTAAATTAGTCTCCTGATTCAGTAATTGATCTGAAGTGTATGCTGTGTCAGAGCTATCAATATAGCGATGACTGCATGCATCTAAGAGGGCTACAGTGGTGTTTATGAAGGACATTATACAAAATATAAAGAGAGTTAGAAATGAGCTATGTGGATTATCTTCAGTTAATGGCATGGCAAATGTCATTTTATGGACCTAATTTACTGAACATTAATAATGCTATGGTTGAGATAAATCATTTTAATGGTAAGATTTATGTGAATAACACTAGCACTAATTTACCAATGCAATTTACAAAATCCATTTAGCTCTTCTAAAGAGGCACTAAGTGGATATTATGGCTTGGTTTTAGACTGACACTATCATGGGAACAGGGCTGCCCTGGTCTTTCTTTCTCCCTTGTGCTTGTGTACAAGGAGATGAGTTCAGCAATAGCACTATGGTGAGTCAGAGAATGGTGCTGAGTGATCAACCCACATTTTTTCTGTGCCTTCAGCCAAAAGCCACAGATTAAAGTTATGCTAAAGCAACACTGCAAAGAGGTGCCTGGGGACTGCACCTCCTGCATTATGTCCCTGTATTAAATGCATTTACCTTCAGACAGCTAAACTGATGTCAACTCTTTGGGTCCTTTAGGGATGCAGAATGCTATTGGGAGGGGAAGATGTTGGGTATGAAGAAATCTCAATGCCCAGGTCCACTTTGCTTATAAAATTGTTATTTGCTGTTATTGAATGTAGAGTAACTACAGTACCTATGGTGTGAAGATGTCCAGGATGACCGGGCATCATTTCTCTTCCCAAGGAATGACTATGTCGCCTTAAACAGGAACTCTTACGGCAGATAGGGTTCACGGAGCCAGCCTGACTTTAGTTACCAGGGGAAGCTCCCAGGCACAGTGACTGCAAGAAATGGAGCAGAAACACTGCAGAAGCTTCCACCTCCACCTGCTTTTTCAGGAACAAATACAGAAGTTATTTAGTTTTTTTAGTCTTAGCTTTCAAACTCCACATGCACTTACTCTGAAAAACCTGTTTAGTCTCCAGGCAAAATTAATATAAGTAATTGACCAGCCTATAAATTAATCAAGCTGGGGGAAAAAAAAAGAAAAGAAAGAAATTAAGAAATACAATGTTATTTCTGTTTTTAAATGTAGATATTACTTAGACATTGATGTAGTAGGGAGCTACATAAGTAGACGATAGATAGATAGATAGATAGATAGATAGATAGATAGATAGCCAGCCCATGGTCGAGAAATGAGTGAACATTGTAATGCTTTTTAATCAGGTGTCTAGTATGAACATACAAGCTGATCAAATAGTGCATAATTGCAAGTTTAGAAATTACTGCATAGAGCATTTGATTATTCACAGAAAGTTATGGGCTCAGCTGAATGTGAGATTTTATGCATGTCTGTTGGAACTGGTTGTTTATGATGTGACATTCTTTAATGGTAAAATGAAAAACAGCACAGTTCTGTGCCAGGACATGAGAGGGTCATAGGGGGAATGAATATTTATGAAGCAAAATAAATATGAAGATGGAACTTCACTCTCTTTTTGCCATCCCCCACTTCTGTTTTTTAACTATAAAAAGTCCATGACATGTGATTTACATTGGCTTATATACACTGTGGGCACCTCATGTCTTTGTATTTAGCTCTGATTATGGTATAGTGTAGCAAGTACCCTCTTTGAGAAGTGGGTCTGTTGGAGGTGTAATTTGTCCTTTATTGCTTTTAGAAGATTCATGTACCCCTGAAATGATGCAGTAAGACAGTTTTGCAGAGCTATAGTTCTATTTTATCTATCTATTTTAAGGAAATGTAGATAGCTCTTCCCATTCAAACCTCTTGCCATAGAATTTCCCTGTACTCTATATTGTGACCTGTTATGTACTTACTCTCATGGAAGAGAGGCTTTACTCCTCATTTTACAAGACTCAAGAAAGAGACAACCAAAGGTTTAAGAACCAGGCTGTGGTGGGGTAAGTACTTAAAGAGGGATGGCTTACATCCTTCGCCTGCACATGAAGTACCAAAGTGACTTTTATCTTAATGTTCTCTAAAATCCAATTGGCATGAGGTTCTCCTTATCTGCTTGGCAGCAAAGGTGGTACCTGGCATCTTTCCTCAGTTTGTCAGGCTGTAATTTGGGTAGATTCTATGTCCCAGGTTAATAATCTGTAAATTTAAGCACATAACTGAACTGCTTAAGCTAGTTTAGTGCCTTGAGATCCCCTCCATAGAAAATGGAGAGAAACACATACCTCTGGAAAATTATTCTGCCATCCTAAATTTTGATTTACCTGTGAAGATAACAGTCTTTCTTTCACTGGGGAGGGGGTGTCTAGAGTGAGGAGCTCCTAGGGTAGGGGCTTCCATTAGATAATTGAAGTTGGATGGGAAGCATATAAATTGTCTTGATAGTGAGACAAAGCCTTGATGTCCTGCAGAGCCTGAGGGGATCATGACACATTCTAGCAGTAACTATTACAGAGAATTGCTCTAAGGAGATGTGGGTAAACTGAATGCAGGGAAGCTGCTAGCACTTATCTTTACTCGTTCATTGAGCAAGTATTGTGCAGTTCTGCCAGAAACACCTCTTCCCCCCAACAAGTCTGTTTTTCCTGGGCACAGACAGTTGCCAACTTATCAAATAATGAGGTGTTTTCTGTAGTGTGCACAAATAAAGATGAGAAAAGTGCATTCCTTGTAAATGCATTCTCAGAGGAAAAAGGAAACCAGAGTTCTGGATGAGACATGACACATGAAAGCATTCAGTCTGACTCATATTACCACTAACTCATCATCACCTTTCTCAATAAAACCAAGCTGCTTAAAAATTTGTTGAATGTTTTTTTCCCAGGGAGGAACAATATTTCAGGTGACAGAGAGAGAACACAGTAGGCAGCAAAGAATTCAATATGGATAAAATACTATGGTTTTGCTCATTTTTTTTTCTTCACTGCAATTTGGTTTCTTCTGAATTCTTTATGGGCTGCGTTCTACTGAGGAAAAACGCCCAAAACAAAACAAGCTCTAAGAAACAAAGTGAATTTCAAAGACAACCTGAAATGAAGAGTGAACATTCAAACAACTGAGAGGAAGCATACCCCTCCTTTGAACTCAGGAGGTTAGTATGAACTGGCAATATTTTCTTTCAGACTGTTCCTCACAATTAACTCCAGCACTGATGAAAACTCAGAGAGGAGATCAACGATGTGTCCTGGGAAGAGCCTGGACCCATAAAGGAGCAATCAAGAGCAAATTCTTTCTGAACAAGGGGCTGTCACGGGGATCAAAAGAATTGCTTCAACCACCTGTTTATTTACTAGCAAAAATACTTGTATTTATTAAGCTACTGAGAAAAAAGAACCAGTGCTACTACCTGGTTGTTTTATTTCCATAACTCTGCTATCATCATCAGTAGCTGAGACAAGTTCCTCAACAGAAACGATAAATGGGATTTCCCCCTTGCCCACAGCTAAATAGGTTGAAGCAAGAATGTTGAGGTGCAATGTTCATTTCTTGTTGTCAGCTCTTTCCCATAGAAGAGAGAAACCCACCTGCCCGGCATGGTGCTCGCCTGCACTGCCCACTTCCTGCACTGCCCTGCCTTCCCCAGAAGGAGTACCAGAAACCCTGCTTTGAAATGTTGCAGGACAGGATGTTAGTGTGTGTGATCTCCTTGGGGAAAAATCTTGCTGAGAGCTTTCAAAAGTCAAGCTATTTTGGTTATGTCACACAGGTGAGTTTTCAGGAGACAGGATTCTAATGGAAAGTCTTGTTTCCATTTAATGTATTCTGCATAATTTTGCTTCTTGGGAATGAGGAGTGATAATTCGCACTTGGTTCTGTTTCCCTGTACAATGTACAGAAAATTGATCATCTTCTGACCTAAAACTGAGTAGATACAACTGCCCATGTTGTTTCAGAGGCTTGCAATGTTCCCCTCTGTTGTGGCTGAACAACTGTGTTAGCCAGTCCCTGTTAGCGATGATTGGCAAGGTCTTGTCTTTTTTTTTTACCTTTTCTCACTGCTCTTTTGGCAGGATGGGTTTTTTTTTTTAGGGTGAACGAGGTGTAGACCCCAAGTGCATGTGCTTGCTGAGTATAGGCATATGCTAGGGCATGGCCAGCCAAGAGTGGACCACATGGAGGGGTTCTTGGGGGCCTTTCCAACACCTCCCCATGCCCAGGGAATATGCCCCAGTATGTTTATTTGCTCTTTGGCAAGGTACAGTGGAACCAAATTTCCATCTCTCTAGTGACACCATAGTAAGCAATGATGGAAAACACCTGTATAGCTCGATGTTCACCACATAACTAGTCTGTTAGCAAAGTAGTCAAATAAAAATGGACACAATAACATTTCTTCCTAGGATCAGTGTGAACAGCCTACTGAAGCAAATAAATTGTATTCAGGTGAAGGTGATGCTTAATTTTGACCTCTAATAACACAGTGCTTGTCATAAAGTCAACTACTGTGATCTTTTCTGTTGTGCCATCTGTAATGTTGAGGAGTCTATGTGAGGAGAGGAACCACCTAGGAAGGACATTCCAGAGAAAGTAGAAATACACTCTTTCCTAGGTGCTTCAGATACCCAAGAACATTGCTAATATATAGCATGGAAGTTATTATTTTGGATATTTGAAAAGAGAGAGAGCATTTGTAATGTATCATACACACCTTTGATCTGTGAGAAAACTAATAATGTGAAGGGTGAGAACACATGACATAATCACAGCTCCAGCCCTGTTCTGTTTCCATATTTCTGTGCCTCCATGGGATACTTATGTTGTAGTCTTGAATGCATTAACTGTTATGCATGAAGTCACATGACTTGAACTCTGGGGCAGACAGAGATTAATTGATTTCTAATGGGAAAATGCACGCCTGATGCTATTTTCATCACAACACATCCTGTCCTGTGCAGAGAGTAATAATCTTTTATCTATCTGAAAGTTAAATCTACAACACTGTTTACCCTCATATGTACAACCCTGCAAATGCAATGCTTCCTTTTCAGCTGATCCATAGGGGAGTATTCCAGCCTCTTGGGTTTGGTTTGTGTGGGATCCATTCTGTGCATAGCTTCTAATTTTTAAATCAGTCTTGAGAAGATCTGCCTCTGTTGCTGACATGCTCCTGTGCTGTTGAATTTTCTACCAGGGTATGTACCAGAGGTGTGTGCAACTACCTAGTAAACATCACAAGTATCTTAGGTTTGTCAGGAGCAGGCTGGCTAGGGTAGAGTGTGTGTCAGTTCTGGGAGTTGGTAGTGACTGTGCCAAATGGTCTGCTACAACCTTGCCCCACTGGGGCTGTACACCATCTTCCTCCCTCACAAGTCTGTTTAGAAGTGGACTATGTCCACCTCTGGGTTTTTTTCCAGCCTTTCCCAGCACATTTAAGGTGTGTATGTCTAGTGTATTGCTATCCTTACTTTTCAGCATATGACTCCCCAGACTGAACCAAGATGCGGTGAGGTGTTTTAATCCAGTCGTTGGATTTCATCACGGTGTGGATTTAACCGGTAAATGTCCTGACTTTGTCCCGCTGGACCACTTCTCACAGTTGTAACAAGTTGTATAACAAATAAATGTATCTTCACTTTGTTTTTCAGTTTCATTTTTGTCTTTTACTGCTTTTTGGTCTGGTTAGATAATCAGTTCTTCAAGGCAGGATCCTGCTGTTCTTATACATCTGTAGAGTACAGATTCTGTCAGTGCCATATACATCAAAATAACAAATGAAAAGTGTTTCACTTCTGATTGTACTCCCAGACCATGCCGTACTCTGGGAATAGACATAGCGTATCTGAGTCTCTGTCAGTGGCATATAGTGCATGTAATTATTGAAGGTTAGGCCAAGTCCCTCTCATGTGCTTAGGCAAAATATTGCTTCTTAGTGACAGAAAAGAGTGGTTTTGACCTCTCTTCTGCCATTCTCATGATGTAGATCTCCTGTTTGTCTGCAAATAACCATCTCCATCTTTGGTGATAAACCCACTAATAGTCAGACTTCACTTCCCAAGGATGCCTTGTGATTCTAGAGAAACTAAAACTGCACTTTATTTACAAGAAAATTGTAAGTCCACATCTTGAAATGATGTGGTCATGGTACGTAGTTGGAGAGCAAGGGATTTTTTTTGAGGAGGCAATCTGCCTTGAAAAAATGTCTGCCATGCAAAATGAAAAGAAAGTACCATGCCTTTCACTGCCTTCCTTCCAACCTGGATCAGTTTTCTTGTACCTCTGTGTAATTGTGAATATTCTAGAATGGTATATGCTCCTTTTCTAGCTTTCCTTATACTAGGTACAATCCCAGTCCTGAAGCTCTCACTTTTCTTGTGAAAGATGATCCAACATTTTCAATACCTAGAGTTAAAAAGATGCTTCTGCTCCTCTGACTTACCAGTAATTGCCCTACCTCATTTACAGAGATGTCAAGCACAGTCCTGATGTGGATTCTAAAGAAGTATTCTGCCATAATCATTCCTAGTAAATTCACAGATTTGATTTAACCTATCTTTAGAACACATATTTTGTTTCCCAATAAAGTATTCTTTTTGTGACCTCCTAATTAATAAGATTAAGGGAATTTAGCCTGGGAATCTGACAAAAGGCAGCATTCTAGGACCCTCACTGAATATTAATATCCATCTTGTAGCAAAAGCAGAACACTTGTTTGTGTATATTGGAGCCCCACTGGTTTAGGTCTTTACTAGGAAAACAACAAAGAAAAAAAATAACAAATTACAGCTGAAACAAATCATCAGCATTGCTGTTTTCAAATTACTATATTTCTGGGGAATTTCAGTCAGTTACATGAAAAAGAAGACACCAGTTTCAACGGAGCTTTGATAGTCAGGTTATGTTAATAATGGGGACTCATGTAAAATGCATAAGGTATACCTTACAGATGAAGAAGGTTGCTAATAATTATTCTGTATGCTAAGAGTGTAGCTCTTTCTGAACTGATACATAAAGACTCCTTTACATCCTAGTCTAATTACTTATAGACAGTTGAGCACAAAATTACTTTCATCTGTTTGAACATGTGGAAGGAAAGAGATTAGAGATGTACCTTTCAAAACAGCTGGTTGGCATGTTAAAGAAGAAAACCTACTGGTTCGTCGGTTCTGATTGAAAAGTGCATTTCTTTATAATTAGACCTATTAAAGTAAATGTCGTGCAGGGGGATTCTCAGAGGGGGCGACTGGGGTGCCCAGCATGAAAGTCAGTTGCTCTCTTATAGCTGCTCTAGAAACTGGAAGAGTTTTCAAAGCTGAGGAAAGATAGGACTAGGTGTTTTGACATCTTGTGTTTTTCCCTAGCCATTTGGGGATTTCTTTTCTTTGCCCTGGCTTCCATTGAGTAGGACTGGGAGTTTCTGGGAATGGCAAAAGGCTGTGGGCAACAACTACTCTCACCTTTTTTGATATCTTTTTCCCACTGTCCTTCAGGAAGAAGTCAGTAGGAGCTGTGTGGAAAGCAACAATTTACACAGGAAAAAACATATGGAGGGTCACAAAGGGGCTGCAGGCTGATGAATGATCGGTATCTTGAATCTCTGTTTGCTTTAGCTGATTTCAGGGCAAGTACTGTAGAAAAGGAATATGTATACAAGTGGTTTAATCCTGTACTGACTTTATAATATTAAAATGGAATAGTGCATTTGTAGCAACGCCAGCAAACAAAATCTCTCTCCTCTAGGTTTCTAATTCTGTCCAAAGCCTTTTAGTGTCTCCTGAGATAACAGCAGTAGTAGCAAGTTCTTAGGAGTGCTCTCATCCAGGCTGAGCATTTCACAAAGCAGCAGATAAGGGGACAGGACATAATATTATGTAAAACCGAATCTGATGATTCTGGAGTTGTGAAACTGGGTTGTGTTGTGTAAGTTTCCCACAGGGCTGAAATCTGTTAAGGGATCCTAACCCAGTGTGCAATGGACATATTACCCTCTATCTGTGGGAGAAGTTATATTTCTCACCCTTGCCCCTGAACATGTCTGTGAAGCAAGCTGATGTGGGTTATCATGCAACCACATTCTATGTAGCTCCTGAGGCCTCTGAAGGTCTCCCCTTTGTCAGCTCAATCCCTTTCCTTCTGCTGCTTCGTTACAGCCCCTCATCTACACCAGACAGTATTGGCACTAGAACCTGATAGCAAGTATTTCTTCTCTCTTTCTCCTCAGTTTCCCCTAGAACCTCACTTAATGATTCTGTTGCTATCATATCTTGAGTGCAAGTAGTGTTTGTAAAGCAATTAATGAGTGATCCGTGTGTGACTTTGAGCTTGATGATGAAGTTTTGTCAGACATGACTGCTCTAGTAGCTCTTGGCCGAATGTAGATCTGCCTTTGGGAAAAGCTGAAAATCCATACTGAATGGTCAGCCCTAAGCAGAACACCTTCTTCCAGGACCCCCCATGACCTAGCTTTGGAACTAGGCTAAAGTGCTTGTTTTAGAAGTCCAAGTAATGGTTAACTGGGAAAAAAATTGCAGCATATAAAACCTTCCTGTGTCCTCATAGGATGTGGGAAAAGTCTGCATTGAAACCTGTTTTCCAGCCCTGAGATGCCATTCTACCGTGTTTCATGACTACTGTTCTTTATGCAGAAATGCTCCAGACACACAATCACAGAATAAGTTTTGTTGGAACCTCTGGAATTCTGGTCCAGCCCTCCTGCCCAAAAAGGTTGTTCAAGGCCTTGTCTTGTCAAGTTTTGAATGTCTCTGAGCACATCTGAAGATCAAGTCTCAAGAACACGGGAACAGTTAAAATAACCACCAGTTTAATCTGGTATTCTGTCACTAACAGTCACAAGTGGATAGTATTTAAGGGATGAATATTGAGTAAGTCTACAGTAACCCTTCCTATTGCACACCTCAAATCAGTGAGTTTTGGTTTTGCTTCATGCCTGTCTGAGATCTGTGGGATTTTTGGGTCACAAGGATTGACTAGTTATGAAAAAGGATTGACTAGGCATGAAAAAGAAGATACATAGGCAGATTCTGGGTTCAGGCCAGGTTCTCTTGTATTTCTTCCCTAGATGAATTTTTCACATGCATAAAGACAGAACATTATACATAACACTTTACAAAAGATTACATCAAATAAGCAGGAGGTCCATGGTCTTAGTATGTATTATTGCCCTTTTCCATTAGATCAGCTCCTGTTCATGTCACAGAAGAAGCCAGTTCTTTGTGTCTATCTGGGTATGCTGGTAGTTGGATAATCTATGCCTGCGTGAGGCAATGTCTGCTGGCTGGCAGTACATGCGGCAGTCGCAATGAAGATGCCCTGTACAAATCCCACCTTCTCCTGAATCCACCATGCTCCTCATAAAAGCCTTCAGTGGGCTATTTTGCTGCTGTGTGAGGAAGGGTGTCCTGGCTCCTCCTGAGTTCATGTTGAGAGGCTTAAATTCTTACTTGAGAAAGCAAAAGGTAGTGTGGTACATCACTCCAAAAGATGACTGACTCTTTTATTAGTGAAATTAGTGAAGAGGACACTGTGGTGCACTGAGCTTGCTGAATGCTTCCTGCTAAACCGCTAGACCAACACAGAAGAATGACTGTCCTTCAGGGCCCTGAGCCTACCCAGGGGAAATAAAATAACTATTATGGCACCAGTCATGCTAACTTATGAATGAGTTCCCCTTTGTCTTTATTTCTAACTCGGTTTGGGCTTGCACCAACTTTGAATTCTTTATGGATTGAAGATACTTCTGATTAAAAGATACATCTTGATTTAAAGGACAGCTAGTGTGTTGCACACATAATACATGGTTACCAGGAGCGCTACTGATTGCTGATAATTTAATTCCTATAACAGACTAGAGAGAGCTTATTACCTGGCAGCCAGTATTCAATCACTATTTTCTGAAATAAACAGCCTATCAGACAGCTAAGGATAAAAAAGCAAACACGATGTCCTTAATTTTGTGTATTTTTTAATGTAATATACTGTGCTAACACAGACATCCTAAAAGCTGTCTCCCTCCTAATCCTTCTGAATGGTTTTCCCCTGTATTTGTGGCATGGCTTATTTAAGTAAATGGCATTGTTACATTAATTTTAAAATCTGATGTATGAGCTAAATAAGATAGTATAATAGAGCATGAAATGAACTAAAATACTGTCTTCCATGTTATACTCATCAGTATAACCATGGTTGGTTTTTAGTGTGCTGTAGAAAAAGAAGAATTTTTAAATAAGTAAGTTCAACTGATTGTATTTCATTGTCATTGTTCTTGGAACCACAGATAAAAGTACAGGACCAAAGACAATAGAAGCACTCAGGCATCTGGGCTAATAATAAATACTAAATACTGTGAAATAAAATAATTCTCCCCACCTCCCCAACAACCCAGAACCTCATTTGTCTCCACAGAAAGCTTGGTGCTGTTGAATGACAAAATGTAATAAATGGGTAAGCAGTGAGGTGGATAATGGAAGTAAGGCAGGAGAATCTAATTAATTTTAATTAATTAATAAACCAAATTATAACAAATCTACAGAAAAGACATCAGTCCTTTCAGTTATCCATCTTTTACTGATGTAGAATGAAGTCTGATATGACATCGGTTATAGATCAAATATAGAGTTGTCTGTGAATTTTCAATGTGATTTTTTTGAAGATAGATACATGATTTTCTTTTAAACAATCAAAATGCAGCTTCCCAAACAAGTTTGGAATTTTTCAGTGTGCTATAAGTAAAAATTGACACATAAAGATTTTTAGTTGGGAAATCAGAACATCACAAATAAAAAATAATATTTGCTTAAGGGATGCAAGGCATTGTGTTTCAGATTAGCTGAACAAGAACCTGTGACTGCCTAAGACACCCCATGGTGCTTTTTGGTGTAGCTCTCACTCCTTTACTCTTGTAGTTGCTGGATGAGGTGTCCACAATATATGATTGTTTTTTCCCATCAAATAAGCAGTATATTGAATGGAAACATAGGATAAGTTAGTCTACAGGTCAGTCCAGGACTTCTTATTAAGATTTAGAGGAAGCAAATTTTCCAGTGAATAATAGAATTAATTTCAATTTTGTAACCTAAATTCAGTTCTAGGTGTTCTGACTTTGATAATATATGGTATAAATTTCTCCCACTGCAAAATATGTACAATGGAATTGAGCATTTTTGTTTTCTATTGTTCTTGAAATTACTGAAGTTGAAAACTAGGACTGAAATTAAGTTCTAGTATATTTATATCCTGTTTAAAAACACAATGAGAGAAAAGTGAAGAAAAAGCTAGCGCAAATTGGCTTAGAGATGTGAGTATAGTGCTGGACAAAACTAGCATGAGAGATATAATCACATAACATGGTCAAGATAGTAGGGTGTTTCCTTATAGATATACTAGGGCTGTGGAGGTTAAAGAATCTGTCCCTTTCTGCCTCCACTTGCCTCTGCAAAACTGTTCTGACTGTATACTGACTGTATTAATAAACACTAAAGGCAGTTGAGAATAAATCAGGTCATAATTTCTTCTTCCTACTGAGTGTCCATCTGAAATGATTAGGTGCAGGAAAGTATATACATAAATATATATATAACACTTTTGGAAGAAATGGCACAGCTGCTGCCACCTATGCCCTCTGGCACTCCGAGAGGCAGAAGCTCCTTGTGGGTTTTGCAGTATGCTCTGAAGTGGAGTTGTGTTTTAATTGCTCCATCCATCCTTATTAAGGGACAGACAGAAAAAAAAAACTTTCTAATGAGAAAATAGATATTGTATATAGGTTACACTAAATACCTGCGGTTAAAAGAATATTAAGGTTGCTAAACGAAGCACTGAAAAAAACAGGAAATACTGTATTTATGGATCCTGGTGTAACTTTAATTTAGTTTCTGCAGTCAATAGCATTATGCTGCAGTTCCAGAGACTCCTACTTCACCTAATGAATGACTGTCTGGTTCTTCATGACTGTTCTACTTCATACCAGAGGTGGTATGGAGTCCTAAGCCTTATTTATCATATAAAATGCAAACTTGTTCTAAGTGCAGGGTTATTATTTTCCTCACAATTTTTCATTTAGCCCCCATACTACATTCTGTTAATGGTATGCATGGTACTCATCATTATAATATTTAATGTTTTCAAGAACATTCAATAATGCATTTCTGCAAAATTCTGGGATGTGATGGGTGATGGCTATTATTTGTTATATGTTTTGTTATGCTCACAATATTGTTTATGGACAAAAAAGCAACACACTTTGTATATAAAGCCAAGAATTTATTGTTGTCATAACTAAAATCTTTACAGTATAATCCAAGAATCATTTGTCCAAATTTAGTTCCTTCAAAAAAGATTATTGTGCTACATAAAGTCTCAATAATAAGAATAGTATAGTTAAAATTGCTATACACACTCTTAGTTTCTACTCCTTTTTCTGTTATTATGCTCAACCTTTCCCTGATCCTCTGGGTCCTAAGGTGGGCAGTTTCATTTTGAGGGTGCTGGGGGTACAAAGTAGACTTGTCTGCTTCTACATTCTTTTACTGGGAGAAATATGATGTTCATCTTCATGTTTTTTTCTTTACTGTAGAATATACTTGAGGGTGACTTTTCTATATGCTTGTTAGCATGTCCTTACATATTTGCTCTTTCCCCATAGGTCTGCAACTTTAAGCTAAATCCAAATTTACTATATATGTACACTTTTTCTAGGCTAGATGCTATGTTCTCTGTTAAACTCAATTTTGTCTAGCCCTAGGTCTGCATTTCTCTAATTGACCATTGTTTAGTTACTTATAGCCTGGGACACATTTCTTTACAGAACACTTACCTGAGCTCATTGAAAGTTGTTTTGGTTTGGTTTGTGTTTTTGTTTAAACCTTAGGCTTCAAGGGGTGATAATTGACTGGAAGTACTTTTAGTGCCTAATTAGTTTATTACAATCATTCTGTAAAAAAAGATGACACATGCTGAGTTAGGGTGGTACATCTAGTAGGATTCAAGATTTTTGGAGTTAGGTTGCAGTTCAGCACAAAGCCCAGAAATTCAGAGTGAGTTCCACTGATATTGGCTGCTTTGAGGTGCTCTGGGGATACAAAGCTGCCATAAGGTTGACTTAAATGGCCAGTAAAGTGGGTTTTACTGCTGCTTTGTGTCACTGGATTGCTCCAAAGCAGCCGGAATATCCTATGAATCAGGCCCCAGATGTTTATGTGGAGTTTATTCAAACTATTTTAACTTCTTTGACCATGAAATCTGCTGGAAACCTCATGAGAATAATCTCACTCTCCTTCTTCTGCTCTCAACCAGAAACACCAAAAGAACAGTCAGCCTTCCAATTTTGTCACACTTTTGATCTGCTAAAGACTGCACATGGAAAACAAACCCACCAAAACTTACATATACATATATGCATATGCTGATATATACAAGACTTACCTGAGTCTTTCAAAATTCCTCTTTATACATTATTTAAACTTAATTCTAAGACCACTCTTTTGTTGGTGGTGACATCACTTTACTTTTACCTAAACTGATTACTTTTTTACTGTTAAGATATATAGTTCAGGGCTTATCTTCTAACATGTGGTCTTGTACCTAATAATTCTGATTTTCTGTTGAGTCACATGTAACTTCTATGTTATAAATTCATGTATCTATTCTGTTTTATTCAATTCTAGTTACTATGTTATCTACTGCTGTATTCTAGCAGGTGGTCTTGTATGGGGTTGACTTCACAGGGGCTCAGAAATCTGCAGCTGAGTTAGTAACCTTTCATTCTCTTCATTGGTGATGTGAAAGTTACTACTACATTATCTCATACAGACAACTAATCTATAAGTTCCAGCCAATGTTAGAATTATTTTATAACAATTTTGAATGGAAATGTCATGTAAAAGTACTTTCACTTTTGGTGATAGTTTACAGTACCTTCATTCATACTAAATACAGGCTCATAATAGGTTGGCCCACTCAAGTCAAGGAACATGCCCATGGAGTCAGGTACTTCTTTGCTTGAGTAAAACTCTCACAGTCTGTCCCACTCTGGTGCCAGCTCCTTTCTGGGTCTGTACTGCTCTTATAATGAAATTATAAGATCTGTATTCTGCTGCATAAGGTCACAGATTTCTGAGATGTCCAGGTTGGTCTTTATCAGGACACCTATGACATCTTTGGGATATTTCTCCTTTTCACAGGCAAGTCCAACTTTTCATAAGATATAAATAATGTAAAATTATATAAAAATATTTCCGGCTTGAGTCACTTGAAGTGCAGCCAAGAAAAACACTGGGGACTGCATTGGAAGGAATGTCTTTTATTTTTGGCAAGACAGATGAGCTAGCTGACCTAATAGAAAATAACTATCTCTAACATCTTTGATTAAAATTCCTTAACTTTTGGCAAACATTTATAAAAATATTGAGCTTTAGGTTTACACTGTACAACACCCTTGAAGAGAAGTCCCACGAACATGTCTTTTCTCTAAGTTAGAGATCTATTAATAGATAGAGAAAGGACTGACTTTTGTAGCAAGCTGAAGGCTTAAGTAAAGGTTTGATACACCAGTACTCAAAAGGAGTCAAACAGGCATCTTCTTCAATGGGAATATTCAATCTAATGCTTTTATGCTGTGATTAATTGCTACATTTTATTTAATATGTTTTACAATAATAAGGTTTTTGTATGGGTTGCATAGCAATGCTTTTAAATATCTACATGAAAAGCATGACCTTAAAAAGGAGGCAGGAGGGTCAGAATAGTTGAATTGTTCATGAATGAATAATTGGTTTTGAGAAATGTCAACAGAGCCTGCTTGTCTATGCTACCGCCATTCCAAGAGAGGTAAACAGAGGTAGTCTTTTTGCTGCAATTACATGTGCAGTATTAAGAGGGATTCTTCTAATGACTCAAATACCTGAGATTACTTGGTCTACAGTGGGTTGGGGCCAAATCTGAATCTTGTAGCACACTGCACAGTCACCAGGTTATTAGTCAAGGAAAATGTTTATTTAAAATAAAGGTAGCCCAAAATTGGGTGACAGCTGTTTTTTCAGTTTGTATGTCGGACCAGTAGCTAAGCTCATAAAATACAGAGAGAAACAGCCACATGTTCACATGCAGTTTTATGGATACTTAGCACCATCTGATAGAGAAAGTTTAAGGGTATTTGTAATTTGAAACATTGAATTTGGAGTATGTTGTTATGTGGAGGTTGAAAAAACCCATAATTCCTGTACTAAAGACTTCACTGTGTAAATAGACAAAGTGGACAGAGGGTGGGAGAGAACATGGAGTGGTCAGAGAGGACATGGAGTGGTCAGTACATGTTCACACAGAAGAAGGAGTGTTCGGACCCATAGGGTCCTTCACACAGTCATTGCCTGATCTTTCAGTCCATTCTGCTTTGTCTCTCACACTAAATAGCTCATCTTATCTAGTCTGCCAAGTCTGTGTACATAATAAGCTTTTTACATACACCCAAAACAATAATCCAGTGGATCAGACATCACTGTTAGTATTCCATTGATTATTGCTTCATTGAGAAACTGGACATAACTATTAGGACTTCTGGCCTATCATATTACTTGAAGGTTAGCTTGTGACCTAAAATGAATCACTCAGTTATGCTGCAAACTGCAGAGATCATCTTATCTAGCTATCATATGTTTTTTAGATGAGCAATTTTATTTTAAAAGAGGCACCAGGAGAAATTGTTTGATATTTGGTTTAGAAGCTTCCAGAGCTCCCTACTAGTTTCCCTGATGTGTCAGTTATATCTGAGTTCAGAGTCTAGGGTTACAGACTCAAAGGCTGCATTGTGTCTTCATCAACCGTATATCCTCTCAGCCACTAGCCGGCTGTGCTCCTTGCTTGTATTTGCTCACTTTCCTGTCATCACTCAGTTCAACTGCCCACCAGCAACCCCCGACTCCTTCACTGTCCCGTTTACCCCTCTCCTTCATCTGCATTAGGCAAAGCAGAGATACTTTAAAAATCTCTTTTGACTGTCAAATCAGGGTTTGAATCTCATGAGAAATTCAATTCCAAGATTACACATATTCAGTATAAGGTCCCACTTGTAGTACTAAACTTTCTAGAAAGCAGAAGTCAAGCAGTACTGTGAGAGGCTTTCCTCACCCAGAACGCATGGCCCATATATAAGGACTATGATGCACTTGTCTACTTGAATTCATGCGCCTTCCTTTCATACAAGTGGGCAGATATGGCTAGTCACAACTATGTCTGTATACAGCAACTGCTGCTTGTATAACAACAGGATCATCACATTATTTTTACGTAGTACTGGATGTGGGATCTTTCCATGTTTTCTGTACCTCTGTACCTCTGTTGCGAATTACCACTTGGTATATAAAAGCAAGAAACTGACAGGTTTCATTGCAATCACTGAGATTTTATAAGCTGTGCAGCAAATGAAAGCTACATATATGCTGAATTTCTTGGAAATTATTCGGCTATCTGCGAAACCAAAATCCATTTTCACCAAAATGTTTCTGTCTGAGGGCACTATAGGAGAAATATTTTAACTGATATGAAGTCGAAGCTTTGCTTTTGAATTTCTATTTGATCACAATCTAACTACAGTAGGTACTTTATTGGGTTACAGTAGGTGGTGCAGTATACGAGCCCAGTTAGGGAAAACAGAATTAGAAAAAGAATCCTCTGTCCAGTCCTAGAGCTAAGATACTACATATTTTTGATGAATCTGGACTTCTGGATCTGCTTGCCATTATCTTCAATTAATTCATTGATGCTTCTTGTTGATTCATGCACTAAGATCCTCTATTACTTTTGCATAACTACACTAGCCACATAATGTTTTTCCTGGTATGTTGCCTTTTAGGTTCTGAAAGGCATCTCTTCGCTGCATGTTGGCAATATGAACGGTTTTGTTTAGTAGCATTTATGAATATTATCCTGTAGAACTTCCACATCTGGCTGAAACCAATAGTTTATTCCTCTGTTTCGTATAGAATGATAACACACTTTCGTGGCATTTCCAGTTTTCTGTTTCCTAAAAAACAAAATGACTGAAAATGCTGGATATGACTGAAACAGATCATATTCTGCTTGTGCTCTTTCACCCTTGTCTATTCTTATCATTTTCTCCATAAAGTTAAGCCAACATGTTGTCATATTTAGATACAACTTTAAAGTAGCACTGAATATTATAAAGAAAGGTATCATAAACCAAACCCACATCTGAAACTATGTCTTTATGGTGTCTGGATTTAAAAAAAAAAAAAAAAGAAAAGAAAAATAATGGTGGCTTGAATAACTTTGGAAATAGATTGAAGGTTCTGGATTATTAGGTAAAAGGGATTATTACTGCTAGATAAACCAGATATTTCTATATTCAGCTTATGGTTCTCCAAGTAATCAAGCTGCATCTTTTGTTTAAATTGGATGTGATCTGTATTTTTTTAAAAGGAAACAAATGCAATTGCCTATAGAGAGACATATCCAGAGGACAAATTCAGAAGACAAATTAAAGTATCTACATAACTTCACTCATGTTGGTCAATAGACTGGTTGTGATGGTGGTGAAGTTATATAAGTGTCTAGTGGTATGTCTTACTAGTTTGAGTCTCTCTGTGAATCAACCTGACTCCACACTGAAGTTAAACCCAGGCGCACACCAGCTCTTCCCCACACATCTGTCAACCCATTTTTGATGGAAAAAGAAATAGGATATTCAACCAAGAGAATGCCCATTTCAAAACACAGAAACAGAGATGATGTGAGTGCGTTTTCTGCATAACAAGACTGAGAACTTACTGGTACTTAAACATTTGATATTAGCCAGTTTATACACCATGGAGTGGCATAAGAAAGGTATAACAGAGTCAGTAGAACATAGATGTGTTTTAGCCCTGAGCTAAGTCTTGATCAACAAACAGAACTCAAGGGCTCTCAAGTTTTCCTTGTTTGTTATCACTGCTATTCATTTAGAGGGTTATGGAATTCTGAACTTTACTATCTTTTGGTCTCCCCATACAACACAGCTGTACTTTGTACAGTTGTTCAAAGGATTCTGCTTGAATTACAGTGAACCTCAAAAGGTATCACAGGTAATGGACTGATCATCCCCCAGGAACTCTGGAAATATCATTAGGGAACTGTCCAGCAAGAATTTCTCCCTGAAAGAGTGCCTCAGTATTGTGTCCCTCCCAGGGGCGTTACCTGCTGCAGACAGGAAAGAGCAGGCTGCAAACTGTCAATAGGCATGCTGAGAGGGAGAATGTAAATGCCTGCTGTGGGCTATGCTTTCCCCTCTCTGCCTGTGTCTGCAAGAAATATTTGCTCTATAGGTCAAGCAATATGAGTATATTCTGCTGCTAACATGTAAAGTAAGATGGTAGTAGATACATGAGAAAAACCAAACCTCTCCCATTTAGCTGACTAATGCAACCCATTGTCTGTCTATAAATACAAAACCTGGGTATTGATGCATGCTGGAATGGATGTAGAAAAGATGAGAAGGCCATAAGCTTGGTACTGAGCTCAAATACTCAAAGTCCCTCTGTCCATGGTTGGTCTTTCTTGGTCAGAGATATCTCTCTTCACTTTCAAAATTACTTAAGTGGCTAGTGAATGTTCTTGTGAAGGGGTCTGCCTGTGTGGTGACCAAAGCATGTGAAGTTTGAAGAGAGACTTCAGTATTATTCAGTCTTATATGCAGAGTTCTTTGTACGCAGTTGAACATTTTGCTACAAAACATATTGTTCCTTCTTAGAGAGTAGGGATACGCACATTGTGGAAATTGTCTTTTTATCTGAGACTTCCTTTGATAACATTTTTACTCTTCCATTCTTTTGACATTTCACTTCTACCCTTTTTTTGACCCTGTCTGTGCTCCCTTGCTTAATAATGTACTAAATGTTTCTGCCTAACCTATAGCCTACAATGAGACCCTTCGTTAACATCCTATTAGGCACCTTGCATGAATACCTAGAGATGAGCAATAAAGGTAGCTGAAAGAGTGAATAGGCAATTCCAAGATAGAAGTGATATATGGCAAAGTGTCTCCACTCTGCTTATGTAATTGTCTGGATTTTGATTTAAGATTCATCAGAAATGAATTATGCTACAGAATCTGTGCTCTTCCCATTTGAACTCTGGAATGCCATTAGTGATGATTTGTGTCAGATATCATTAAAATTATGCATAAAAAATATAAATGATCTGCAAAGCAATTACAAGCTTACAGTCCCAAACCATTTGGTCACCCCAATCTCTGTTTTGAGAGTTACAGGAAAAAAAAGCTGTCTTGAGTCTTGGAAGCTGCTTTCAGGATCTTTTCCTTTTTTTTTTTTTTTTTTTTTTTTTGCCCTTCAGGAATGGGCCGTTATTTGGAAGTTCAGGTCTTATTTAAAAACCATTTAAAAGCCAAGTGAATTTGGTGCCAAGCACCTTAGCAAATCTGGGCCTGAGAGTAACTGAAGTTGAGTATACTTGAAATATGTGACTTACTGGAAATGTAGTAGCCAGTACTTCAGAGCACTGTGAACCTGAACTGCTTATCGGTCTGTTTTATTCCTGTGATGTATTTAATTTGATAGCAATGTGACTGCTAGCCCTGATTTGAACCAGGTGCAGTGTGGGCAGATATTATACAAATTTCCTTACATGAGATCTGCTAATGCATCTCAGTTTGAATTTGTAGATCTGCCAAGTTTCACTCATTTAGAGAGAGGCTTCCTCATTTGGGATTAATTTTAAGACTCACTTAAAAATTGTCTCCACTTGTGATGAAACATTTTGCAGTGTGTGAATGAGATGTATAAAATCTCATTCAAAAGGCCAAATTCATTCTCTGGTGTAAGTTCTGGGGAATTCCCACGATGCTTTGAAATCTTCTTCATTCAGATGATCACAGCTCAAGGAGCCTGAACACTCCTTCAATTTGATCCTTGTGCATTTTGCAAAGAGTGCCAGTCATATATTCATTTTCTGATACGTTCATATGGAGTGAGAGATGAGATAGTCACAGATCATTTTCATTTTCACCTAAGCCAGGATGAAAACTCTACTGATGAAGTGAATGTGACATTCAGCTTAGCTATTCCTAATAAGAATAATATACATTTTACAACATATATAAATACATAACAAATAGTAAAACTTCCCTTTTTCCTTCTTCCTTTCTCCAAAATAAACGTATTAAGAAAGTAGCTAGTGAAAGAAGTTGGAGCTAGTGTAAAGCTGTAATATATATCATAACTAAGACATCCACCTGCCTTTTTGAACACAATAAATGACCGGCAACAAAACCAAACAGAAAACAAAAATCCAAAACCAGCTCCAAACAGTTCATCTTAGCTGATAAGTTCATTCAGGACTAAAGATTCCTTTTGTCTCTGTGTGATACTACAAAACTCTCAGGCTGATAAAATCAGCAAGGACAGGGCAATTGTCATTGCTCATTTTATGACCTCGGGCATTGCTCCAGTGCCTCAGACTGCCTTGGCACCATTAGTCCCTAGACTGCTTCTGCTGATCTTAAAGAGGCTTTTGCTGGTAATCAGTACCGACTCTGGAATCCCAGGACACCACTGCTAGTTATGCTGAGCTAAAATCATAAGGAGTGCAAGCAATAACAAGCACCAAGGCCTATGCTGACCCTTAGCAGCTGTTTATATGCAATCATAACCAAGCAAATGACTTTCCAAATGAAAAGGCATGTTTTTGGAACTGATAATAAATCAATCTTTAAGGAATGAGAAATACTTATTAGTTTTATTCTCTGCTAGGTTGTAAAAAAAAACCCAACTCAAATAAGAACCCCTGCCTTAGAGCCAGACGGCTTTCGCATATATAGGGAGATTTAAAGGGGTTGCACATCAAAAGGGGGCATTTTTAATAGTGTCCACATGACAGAAGAACACTACTGCATTTCTGAAAGTGATGCACTCAGCTTAATGAAAGGTAACTTTCAGAAAACCAACTGAATTCCCACCCGATCTCTGGCAATTAGTAAAAATAAAATGTGTAAGTTCTTAATGGGGCAAAAGAATAATAAATAACATAATTCCGACAGTGTGAATTTCAATGTCATGGATAAGATGGTAAGGCTGTTCTTAATTCAAGAAGTTTGAAGGTAATTAATAACAGAAAAGTTTTTTACAGATGCAGGGGAGGGAAGGCAACAGTGCCCTGTGTGAAGGGGGAGAAGATATGTCGCTCCAGCACCATGAACCCTATGTGGTCCTGCTCCCCACTCCTTCAGGGAGCCTCAGTGGGAAGTTGGTGCTCATGGCTGACCCAGCAGCATGGCTGCTGGCAGGCTTTGCTATCTCCTTCTCTAGCTAGTGCACCAAGGGTGACTCTGATGGGTGAGAAAGTAGGGGGACAGTCACCTGTGCCACACTAATGATGGTCACCTATTCCTTCCAAGACCTTACATTTCACTGTTCACATGTGCGGAAGTAGCTACTTTTCTCTCTCTCCCTCTGCTCCAGTGCTGTAAATCAATGGAGTTTATAAACAACAGACTGGAGGTGGGATTTATCTGGCTAGATTAGGGGTTTACATCTGAGCTGGCCAGCTTTTCTGAGAACACTTTGTCCCATCCTTAAGAAGACAACCTGTAAAACAGCTCAGATGAGCTACACCATGGAATTAACAGTGCCTTCGCTGACCTTCAAGGGAGTTGATGATGACTCTTCCAGGTATGGAGGTCTGTATGGCAGACATCTTAAGCTTAGGTGAAATGAAACCCTTCTAAGAGTCATCCTCAGATTTTCCTTTTGTTGATTGTGAATTCTGGGTCTAAAGAAGGTTGAGAATATTAGACCAAGATGAGCAGTATCATGTTTGTAGCTGTGGTCTTGTTTTGAACTTTTGCAGAGGACTACCACACCCCTCTGATGTTTTCTTCATAACATACCAACTGCTGCGAGATTGGCACGACAATGTAATATTACTAGAAGAAATCTGGTTTGAATTCCTTTAAAGTCAATGTTCTTGTAAATCTAATAAGTACTTGGATATTGATGTGTTAGTCACCATCTGCAGAATTTAAAAAGCTGAAATTCATTTAAGTCTTATAATTAATAAACAAAAATCCTCAGACTTAAAATGTCAAAAACATCATTAGTTACACTATATTTTTATGGTGTTATTCCTAAAAGGATATTAAAGTTCTTCTAAAGTGGTCTGATCTCTTACTATAATGCTGTAAGAAGAATGTTTTTCATCGCAATTCCACAGGGAAACCAAAGAAATTACTGATCTAGGCCATATCTTGAAATGCTTGGATGTTTGCTAAGGAACATTCCCATGCTGATTTTAGGATATGAGGAGATGAGACACACACCACAGCAGCAGTGCAGAAACAGTAGCCTAGTCCAGTGTCAGGGACAGGCATGCACAGCCAGTGCCGCAGCTTAAGCCAGTCAATGCATGCAAAATCTGCTTCAGGGATGGAGGAACAGTTGCTTTCCAAGGATCATTTAGCAAAGCAGCCATGAAAGTGGTGGGTGAGAGGAAAAGGTAAGGTGGAGTCAGCCAGGGAGGTAGACAGATTTGCTTTCTTCCTGCTGCAATTTGCTATGGGCACTGTCGGGTGCCCTGCAACAATTAGGATATGCTAATTGCAAATGAAGTATGCTAATGATCAGATGAAGCAGATGCTAATAAGATTGGCAGGGGTACAGTTACCCTGACAGCCGAGTAGCAAAGTAATGTTTTGAACAAAAAAACCTGCAAAGGTTGTGGGTATAGGGAGGTGCCCAGCTGACCTCTCTGAAGGCCTTTGTTCCCAAAAGCAAGGCTGTAATTTAGAGGTATGTGTGTGGGAGATGTTGTGCTGCTCTGTGGTAACCTGAATCCCTCTCATCTGGAGTCTGCCTGCAAAATAAATGCATTGTCTCTGACAGAGATAAGCTGCCCTCATCTGCCCAGTGTCATTGGCTAGGAAAAGTCAGACATGTGGTAGCCATAGGAATATTTCATATTCCAATTAAACTATTCAGGAAACACAAGGTCCCTTGTGGCTTATTCCAGCCATTGATGCTATTATACATGTGCAATGGAGGCCTAAGCTGTTCCAGCATAAAAAAAATACTGACGGCCACAAATGGATATTCCCTATGAACTTTCCGAGTATTTATGGACAGTTACACCAGAGGCCATTACTGGTGGCCAAAGACAGATTTGATAGATGCAAACAGGCAAGACAAATGGGAGGTACTATGGTACTCACATTTAAATTTGGTGTTACCTGTTAATTTTTCTTTTTTCCTTAAAAATACCCAACCAATCAAATGACTCTCTGAGCCCTGACAGCTTAGCCCCAACAAACAAACAAATCCCTCCCCCCAACCCAAAAACCCATGATAATTTTTTACTTTGGATATTTTTCTACATTTTGCAGAATTAACGACAAAATTACAGGTTTACTGTAGGACATCTGAAGTTAGGATTGTTGAAGATTCATGAGGCTGCTGTTGGGGTTTGTGTTCTAAATTGGTCTTACCCCTTACGAAAGCATCTGTATATTATTCTCTACAGAACTTCCGTTCACACCTTTTGATTTCACCTCCAGAAATTTCTTAGGTCTTAGTAAAGTGGGTAATGCTTGGCTAGTTCATTCAAGCAGAACGTGCTCCTGTCTAATCCTAGAACTAATCAGAAAGTCTATGAACGTCCCTCTTCGACTGGAGAGGTTCCCAGAGTGCAGAATTGTGCTTTTCTGTTTGTTCATATATGTCTTACTCTTCTCAGGCTTACCAGTTTATATCACGCTTCTGTTTTACCTCAACCAGCTGCCACAATTTGGCATTTCCCCATTTCAGTCCCTTTGAGCACTTGAGCTGCTTGCTAGCTACCTTACAGCTCTCCTGGAGTGAGCTTTTCACACAGGGTAGTGGGGGCTAATGCTTTCTTTTCAAAACCAGCTGGTTTGGTATGGATCTGATTTTGAAACAGTGTTTACCTGAGAACAGACAAAATTTGACCAACATATTCTACTCCCTATAGGAGAATCTACTTCTCAGTAAATACCCCAGTCACCAAATTACGCAGTTTGGGAAAGCAATCCCCATTCCATCTCTTGAGCACAATTTTCATTTTAAAAGTGAGATGGAATAAAATTGCACTGAAATATTAAAGAAATTCTGTGCGTTGAAAGACACTTCAACATGTTTCAACATCCTTGTGCAGAATTTACAGCAGGCACTCTATAGAAGCTGTAGATATGTTTATGCATTTTGCATCTTACTCCTTTAGTCAGGGACCCAAAAATAAATACTCATGCCAAGAAAGGCCATTACCGATTCTGGTCTCAAATATTTGAACAGCACAAGGTCTATTGCAAAAGGATATGTCTTTGGCCCTGAAATTTCCTTAGCTGTTTTTAAATCCCACCCTTTTGGGTTGGCGCAGCATTTATCTTTCTTTCATGTTACCCATTTATATCAGGTTTTAAACTATCCTTGGTAAGGACTATGAATTGATAAATGCTTATGAAGTGCTTGCTGTGTTGAGTTTCTGCCAGAAACTCTGTTATCTAAAGAAGATTATCTAAGGATGGCCGATACTGAATCTTGAAGGAAGAGCTGATAACTTGCAACCTCCTTCCATCTGATGAGTTAGAGACAAGATATATAAGGCTGCTAATGGTCCAGGGGACAGTGACAACTTCAGTGGAATAAACAGGATTTAAACTGTTGGAGTAGCAGTGGGATTGTAGAATATGCATCTTCCTACTTACATTTTTTCAAGGTGATTTTTGGTTCATCTACTGATGTTTTTCCTTCTGTTTTCCCTCTATTTTACTTGTAGAAATTGAGCAGTTAGAATCATAGAACAGTTAGAGTTGGAAAGGACCTGAAGATCATCTAGTTCCAACCCACCTGCCATGGGCAGAGACGCCTACCACTAAACCATGCCACCCCAGGCTCTGTCCAGCCTGGCCTTGAACACCTCCAGGGATGAAGCATTCACAACTTGAGAAACTGCTCTCTGGGTGGTTTTGGTGGATGACACAATATAAGGCTGTAGATGAAGTATAACAGTTCAGTGGTTTGGTGCTATTAAAATATCAACAATTAAAATACACATCCCTGTCACTAGGACTCTATCCTTTCATAGTGGGAGTTGTGTAACAGTGATCAATTTCAGTGGTAATGAATGTTACCTGTGAGTTGTAATAACGCATTTGGTTGGCAATTGTTTGGTATGGGTTTACCATCTGTGTGTGACAGGGATGAACAGCATGGTGGGTGAAGTGGCTTGGAGGGGAGGACAAGAGGCTGAGCACTCTAGAATAATGTTCCCATCCTGGGACCAAGGCGAGGCTGCCCACCAGGGATGATGCCAGTCTTTTGTGTGACAAAAACTGGCACCAGAAGCCGGGCTGGAACTGCATCTTTCTTTCTTCACATATTGAGCCTCCTTTGGCTCAACATGGACACAGGGGTGGACCAAGGGAGGCTAAACAATTTTCAGGCAGTCAGTGGCAAAGTGAAAAAGAACATCATCTATACAGGCGACTTTACATTTTGTTTAGTCTCTTTATTCCCATTCCTGTTATATCTAGGTGTTGATCACTTGTTCTCTACTGCATTCAGCTGTGATCTTTTTCTTTTAAAGAAGTGAACTATGTGAATGAGCTTGAAGAAAAATTTTAAAATATTAAAAGCTGTCCTTCTCCTCAAATCTAGCTCTTATGTTGGTTGTTTGCATACATAATTTAATAACTTGCATATATTTTTTATATGTTATTCTGACACCCGTAAACGAAACTGAATTCAGGAAAAATATTCTGGTATGTGGAATGCCAAAATGCACATCTGCATTGGTAAGGTACTAGTGTATATTTTGTAGGGCTTATATTACTACTCATTGTGGTTAGTGGTTAGTATGACTATCATGTTTTTGCAGTATTACGTATCCGAGAAAACGTAATTTTTTCTATTCCTTTTAAAATCAAATTACAATGTGACATTCAATAAAATATCTTTTGTGCAGCTAATAAAAACGAGATCCCATCTCACTGCTTTGACAAATAAACCACACAAGTCAAAATACTGCCTCTGATACAGTTTATAGCTTAAGCTTTCATGTCAGCCTTTCCTATAAAAAAGCCCCATTATTTATTAATAGCCTTCTATGTCTTAAAAGTTTCTTTTTCTTGTGTGGAGAAAAAATCATTTGCCTTTTAATGGGGTGTCAGATTTGTTTTCCAAACCTTCTAAAAGGTTATCGTTGTTACATATGGACAAGTGCTTTTTTCAGAATCAATGTAAACTCTGTTACCAGGGTAATTTACTGCAGTCCCCTGGTAGCTGTACGGAAAACTTAATTTCACCATTTTGCAAAGTGGAGGGGTGGGACTCTTTCCTTGTGGTTAACTATTTTCACATGGAGTGAAAAGAAAATGCATGCTTCTAGCACATACTAAATAACGGATGGGCTCTTATACTCCGTTTGAGTTCAGGGCACACTGGCAGTCTGGTAGGGTTCATGGCATAGAAGGATGACTGACACAATTAGATATACCATAAAACCTTTTGCAATTAACTCCCAGCTAACCAAAATATTCAAGCTAATGCTAACAGTGGATAATAAAAGCTTGTTAAATTTCCATCCATTACCCACACACATGCACACACAAATATCTGAGCCATGTTTTTGATGACAGGGAAGTCTGTACAGAGGGAAGGATATTCTATAAAAGATCCTGAGGTGTCAGGTTTGAGTCTGTCTTGCAGTTTGAGTCGAGAAATGGCTGGAGACACCAGCAAATATCAAATTCAGACTTGAGCATTTAATTAGAGCTTGCATTAGCAGATGCAGTATTTTATTTCGAAAAAGGCAATAATAGCAGTTCTTTTTCTGTAACAAACACTACTTAAGCCCTCCAAACCCAGAAACCACTAGGAACTGCTTAGGAGCTCGACAACATTTTTAGATTAAATTAATTATTTTTTACTTGTAATTTCTATTAAATTTCTTAATTCCAAATATATTTGGGGGTGCTGCCTACAGCTGCATAATGAAGAGTGGGTTTCACAGCAGGCATAAGCTCTTTAAATGTGGCAATTCATGGTCTTTCTGTCCACACTGAAGGCTGTTGACTAGGCTGAAGACAGTTCACAACATCTGTGCTGTGCTTAAGAGGAAGCAAGCTGATGTTCTCTTCTATTGAACTGGACTGAAACACAGACAGCTCTAGACTGAATTTTGAAGCTTGCTCTTGTTCTGCACCAGGGAGGGACACACTCCCTCTTTCTGGATCTCAGCAACAATGACCTGACAGCAAATGGCATAATAGAATAACTGATTTCATAAGGTAGAAAAAAAAGGGGAATACAGGTAATGAGTAAAAATTATACCACTTCAAATGCTGGGAACCCTGTGTTCATGCAGCATTTATGGACCTAGATGGATTTTTCCCATGGAATGCTGCCCAAATCCATGTAGGGATTTCTCCTTCCTCCCTCACTGTGGTACAGCATCTACTCATGCTAACATATGGGCTTCTCAGCCCGTGAGTATGAGGCTTCACAGAGCAGATATGGCTTGCTCAAATTCTCTGGTTCCTCTTCTGCAATGTTTTCTGCAAGGCTCCAAATACAGTCCTAAGTTACCAAAGCTGTTCAGTGTCTCTGCTTCCAAAAACCTCTGCAATGTAGGCTGAATCAGCCTTTTAAAATTAGCATGGGAATGTGTAAACTCAAAGCCCTAAATTCACTGACTTAAGTGAAAAGCCCATTTGTCATTTAACAAACCAAAGTTTCTAGTGCACAAAGTCAAATCCATGAGACAAGAATCTGAATGGTATTATTTTGAAAGATTGGTATTTTTAAGCCAGTCATGATTTTGAAAGCTTGGGGGTGGCAGCATTCTCTCTTTGTTGCAATGTATAAATGTGAATGGAGAACCATAAAATTGTCTGCTGAAAAGTTTGAAATATAAAATTTTCAGTCTTTTTCATGTAGGAAAAGCAAACAGGACTCTGAAAAGCAGACCCCCATTCTAATAAAAGATCCTTGTACCATCCTAGAAAAATGTTTAGTGGCCAGGTCACTTTCCTGAGATGAAGGAAACCCTGACATAATGCTTTTTCTTGTTTGGATCAAGAACTTCCTCCTTCATCAAGATCACAGAACAAAGGTCTTTACCTCTCACATCTGAACTTACTCATCAATAAACTATTTGCTATCCTGGCAGAAATTTGATGAGAAACTCCAGCCTGGAACCTGTGAGGTTTTTGTGATGACAGTTTCATTGAAACTAGCATGATAATTTGAAGACTTCTATCAATTGAACTTTAGAACAGTCTTCTAATAAGTAGGAAAAAAAAGTCCTAAACCAAGCAACCTTAGTTAATAGTAAGATGAACCTTGGTAAATTAGTGAATGAGATTATGCAGGACTCATTGCCTGGGACTGAATACAGTGACCCCCTGCGTCCTATGGAATTCTCCCATAGGAAGCTTTTAGTAAGATGTCATTTTCATATTAAAGAAAGGTTTTGTCAGACTATCCTGGACCACTTCCAAATATGAGTTTATATGAGGGTGGGATCCAACATCCTCATCAGTTGTTTGGCTGTGCTCTCAGAAGGGTTATCACTACTTGCTGAGAGCTTCTGAAAAACCTGCTGGTGTTCACTTCTCAGCAGGTTCAGTCAGCATCTCTTCTCCCTCAGAAAATCCTAAATTCAAGGTGAATATCTGTTTTTAGTGACTTTGGAGCTTTGATTTTCAGGATCAGGAATGTATCTCAGGGATTTCCCCCCCACTGTCTTCACACCCATGCACTGGGAGACACTATTACAGGTTATTTTTAGTCCCATTGCCTGGAGAAGGAAAGGACACACTGCTTGTCATTCATCCAGCTCATCTCTTGTAGTCTGGATTTTGGGCACTACTTCTTTCCTGATGTATGAGTCTGTATGGTATACTGCAGAGCAGAAGTGCTCAGTGGAGTTTAAACTTATCTCAGTATTCTAGTTGAATTAATGTAGACATAGTAGAGCAAAACTTTATGTGCATTCACAGAAAACTTCTACTTCAGCTAGCTCATGTAGAGACCACTTGTACATTTCTACCTTGCGTTATACCCTGAGTTTGCTGTCAGAGAAACATGTGACTGTGCAGATAAAGCATTAAGCCTCAGAGTTTGAAGCTATATTGTCATCAAGAAGCAGAATTTTGGCACACGGAGGTTGCCTAACTCTGCTTTGAGCTGTATTGTTGGAGTAACAAGGTGATGATGCAACAGCGTGCTCTTCAGCTGTGGGACAAACCCTCCAGGATCAGTACAGACCGTGTATACCTTGGGTTTTCCTTGCAGTAGATATCCAAAGTGGAAGACACCTTGGTATAAAATAGACCAAATATGTTTTCACATGCTGGCATTGCACCATTCAGCTATAATACAGACATGTTCATAGTTTCATTCACAGAATAACTTTGTAAGCTCTTTGTTGTTGGAGTCTGCATTTACTGCTCTTCCTCAGGAGCTGTGAGGAGAAGCAGTATGCTCAGTCCTCCCATGAGCCCTGCCTTCTGTAACTAGATGATCTTGAAGTCCTTTCCAACCTTAACTATTCTATGATTCTATGATTTTGTGTTGGCTCAGCATATGCAGGCTAAGGACACAATAGGACATTTTGTATGTTGATGGAAATTTTCATATAACTTGGCCTCTAAGTTGAAATTATTTTCCAATAAATATTAGAAAATAGATTTTTTAAAAAACTAATAAATTTGACCAAAATTACATAGGTTTCAAGAGGATGGCAAAAGGCAACTTCCCAGCTGAGATGGCACGCCCTGAAAAATATCATTCTATCAAGGAAGAGGACTTGTCTGTAGTACTATAAGAATTATTCTAACACAGAAAGAAAACATCTTTTTTCTTTAGAAACTCTGCATCTTTAGAAATTATACTTAAAAATTTAAATATTACTACTGCTTCTTTTGTCACACTGTGGCAGTCACACAGCATGAAGCATTTTTTGCTCAGATTATTAACATTTGGCAAAATTGCAGCATCTGAAAATGAGGTCTTATAATGGGAAGTACTATATAACTATAACTCACTAAGCAGCTCTATCTGCAGAAGCTCAAAAATATAGCTGGAAAAGCAGGAAAGCTCTCCTCCAATACAGCAGGGGGTTTCCATGTGAATGTAGTTTTTATCTGAGCTTATAGTTGAGCAATGAAGTCATTGGAAGGTCAAGTCACCCACCCAAGGTCACTGACTGGCAGTCAGTGACTGAGTCACTATCACAGCTTAGGGAAGTTCCTGGTTCCAAGTGAAGTACAAGGTGAGTGACACCAAGGTACATCTTCTCTCAGTTTCCATTATGTTTCTAATCTCTCTTTGCTACAGTAATGAATGATAATGAGTTGCAATCTTTTCTCTGGGTTGTTCTTGCTGCTTCATCGGTGGCACTTATTGTTACAATAATGATATAAGTGGAAAAAAAAATGTGCTATGTTATATTACGAATAAGTAAAACTAAATAACTTACAAAAAGAACAGCAGTTGCAATAACTTGTTAGAAAGAGCAGTCCTACTCAATGTGTCTGTATCAGGCAGGTCACCCTCTCCTTCTGGAATTGAAAATACTGCGGGAAAAGTGGACATGATTCAGTATCTGCTACTTATGTGAGCAAGTCTTACTAATGCAAGGATGGGCAAGGACAGGTGCATAATTGACCTGATGATATTTACTATGCAAAACAAAAACGTCAGTTATCCCAGCTCTGAGGATCAAACTCCTGTTATGCACCAGCACTTAGGCGCTGGTGAATATTAAACATTTCAGACTCCCAGGGAACCAACTTTCAACATTGTTCAGTGGTCATAACTCAGGTCAGTTTTATTGGAAGAGCTCAGCACCCAGCAAAACTTCTCCAAAAGCAACAGATTTTCAACCCAGTGGGTCCCACTGGTCAGTCTGTGCTCTGTGGAGGCTGTTGGGTGCTGCATTCTGTATGAAAGTCTGATTCCAACATTGTGCACTTTCTCTGAGGAGGAAGGGAGTGAGGAGGAAGTAGGAAGGAGCCTTCAGCTGTCCCTGTCTCTTTTTGTTCCTGTGCTACAACACCTGCATCTCCAGCATAGCTCCAATTAGAAAGAAATAGCTCTGAGCTGGGTCTGAAAAATACCCTGGCAGAAGAGTATGGGCCTGGGACAGTTTTGGGAGAGATGCAGTTAGCAGTGTTGAAACCCCTTGATGCTAGGTCTGCAGCATGTCCCTTCCATGTGTTCTCGTAACAATATTAGCAAAGTTTGCAGCTGGTGAAAATTCAATAGTATTTTAGCATGAGAATATTCCATATGCTTGATGCTATCCCCTTAATCATCTTATGCAATGTTCATGATCTTGCTTTTCCTTCGTCTGGTCAAATACTACGTTTTGTGCATGTGTGTGTGTGTGTGTGTGTGTGCACAATTTGTTATAGTTTATACTCTATTCAGTTATTTTTTTCCCATCCCCAATTTGTGATTTTCATTGTCATCATTTTTTTAATAACGTATCTTAGAAATTCAGCTACTGGTTTCCTTTCTATTTAAAATTAGTATTTGATTCCTACAAGAATACAAATACAAATCCACTCAATAAGCATAACAAGTCCTGGAGGGAATGATAAACCCAACTGGTTCCTTATAGGTCCTGGGTGTAAAAGAAAGGAATAGTCAAAAATTCATATAGTATGGGAACCTGCACTGTCTGTAAACCTTGGAACCCCCACAATATGTGATGTGTGTCATGGGGTGAGGTGCATATTTAATTGTTTATGTTTATGAAACTCCTCCCTTCTGTGCTGTGGCTAAATCCATCCTCTTCCTAAAAAAACCCAACTGACTTGTTTATTAGCTTTTGCAGCTGTAGCCACAGTAAGCAGCAAGCAGAACTGAATTAATATTCCATTTCCTGAGTTTTTATTGGTTTTGTGAATAATCTGTATAGCAACTTTGGATTTTCTTGAGCATATTTGCTATTCTAAGTAGTTTAATGCTATCCAGAAATATTTCTGGTCCTACAGATTTGTTTTGACTATTTGATGCATGCAACTGGACCTTTGCTGGTTAATTTATCATCTACATCACAAAATATTGTCTCTGTTTCTGTCTGGAATGAGCATAAGTCTTCAAATTGTGTATCTGCTGGGAATACAGTGTTTCTGAATTCACAATTTGTATTCAATGGGTATACTGTAGTATTCGTTTAACATTAGTTTTCCATGAATGTTTCATGTACCTTGTACTGGTTAATAACATGAAGAGACTTTATGTTTCCAAAATTCTCCTTGTGCTGTACTGGGGGAATTTATAAAGCTGTTTTGACTACAGCTCACTAGTAGTGTGCAAACAAAATTTGAGTCATTTCCAAACTCTTCTCTCTTGAAAACTCCACAGGCCACCATAATGTTGCTCTCAATATTTGTATTAAAACTGAAATTTCTTCTGAAAGTTAATCAAAAGGAACACAAAAAACCCAGAGCAGTGTTTCATCTTAAGCCCACATTCTCTTCTCTTCTGGGAGTCATTGGCCCGTCTAGGGTCAATGATTAGGAGATTGTTTGTTTATTCCGGAAAAACTTGATGAGAAAAATGAACCATCCATTTTTTTTTTGAGAAACCTGCTTCCAGGCCCTTTCTAGGCAGGACTCCTACTGCTTTTCTTCCAGCATATTGGGTATGTCCATTTTGCTTTGACATGCGAATATTGGAAACTATAAAACAAGCAAATTCCTCTGTCTGTCTGTGTGTCTGCATTTAAGATCCATTCCCACATTTTTGTCTCTCTTCTGCCTCCCGTCATAGGAGTTCTCCCTTTCCTGTGGTCATACTGGTACATATGGCTTGAGGAGGGCAGTTTCCCTCTCCGATTAAATTTAAGCAGCAACAGATGCTGGATGTCAGGCTGGCACTGCTGGAAGTGTCTGTCCATCACCCTCTGTCCCTGTCAGCCCTTGGTACCTGGTCAGTGCCTGGAGATAATGATGCACACCTGTGGGGAGGGGGCAGGTTGAACCGCCACCTTATACATAACCCCATGACTCCCAGCTGTGGTTTTCCACTATATTCTGGGGGCATGGGGCATTCAGGACTACAGCTTTCCAGAAACATGGCTTTGATGGGGCTGTCATCAGCCATCTGAGACAACCCTTCTAGGAATGTCATCAGAGCCTGGCAGTTAGGCAGATGTACAGAGTCACTGAAGTACCTGTGGAAGCGTAGTACAGGGAGCTGGATAATCATAATGCTCACACTTCCACATTTTAATCATGATATACTTGCTTGTAAAGAGAATTTCAATAGGGCTGCACATTATTCATTTTTAGGGAAGTCTGGCAGCTGCTGAAATCCTAAATCACAGCATTTGCTTCCTGCTTGATGCTAATTTGGGCCAGTTCCAGCCAACGGAGTTCCTTTTCCACTGTGTCATTTAATTACACATTTACCCATGTTTCTCAGCTAGTAAAAGCCTTAATATACGACCTCTTAATCTAATACTGATCTATTAAAAACTACACTCAGTATTTTAAAGTGTTAGACAACAGATGGAATTGACAGTTTTAATAGGTAGCAACTAACATCATCTCCCAATCTACACCTCTGTATTGGATTTCAAGCAACTGATATCACTGTGGACATGTGCAGATATGGAGCTTGCATTTAAAGTCAGAAATTCAATCAATAGCCTGTCTCTCAACAGAGTTTACTAGATTATATCAGTTAGAAGTGACCATCTGGCCTAATCTTGGGAGTTCTGAGATATCATGTAGATCTTTTCCACTAATGTCATTTTTATTTGGTTAACATTAATAAACTGTAGCAAACATTGCAAATCTTGCAATCTGAAGCTGTAACTCAATTTTTGCCTTTTACATGAGACAAGTCAAGCATCTGCTTCTCTAGAGGGAACATTTGTGAAAGCAAGCAAAAGAAAAACACAATCACTCTGAAGATTTTACTGTCTTTCTAGGTGTTTTGAAATGATGGAAAGTGGCAGTCTTTTTTTATTTACTAAAAGAAAAGTGTGTTACTAAAAGATATCTAGCAACTAATGTGATTATTTCTGTGAATACAAAATATGGAGGGAAACATGTAGATAGCATTCTGGGGGTTAAAGTATCAGAGTATTCTATGACGGTGATAAAAGAAGAACGTACATTACATATTCATCTACCAGATTTATGTTACAAATAAAGTCTAACTTTTAATCTGGTACAGTCAATATATATCACAAATCTGTGATCAGCCATTTAACACTGTCACAGCCAGAATGTATAAACTCTGAAAAGCCTTTTTTAGTACTAGAGTCAAGAACATTCTTTTCACTTGCACTTCTTCACTCCTTAAAATTCAATTTTAAATTCTATTTTGTGTTGGCTAAACAGTGCTATTAGAAATTCAGGAATGCTCTGTTCACAAAAAGGAAAATTAAGGTCAGTGTCCCAAGTCTACTTATAACTTTGTACACGTAAGTGACACAATAATGATTTAGTTATGCAAATTATTGTTATTTGCTTTTCATCTTGCAAAATAAAAATTGGGAGTGATTTAAAAATGGATCTGCTGTAATCAGAACCCTTGAAATTCTGGAGGTTATTCTTTTTGGCTTTTACCGATTTCTGAACAATTGAAATGTTCAAAATTTCCAATGGCGAAGGAGTACATTATTAAAACCCATAGGTGGGGAGAAGCAAGACAGGAAATGAAACAATGTGGAAAGAAACTGCAAAAAATTATATATATATTTGGTTACCTCATCAGAGTAGGACTCTCACAGAGTCCTGTTGTAGGGTGGAGGGGATGGAGACTGGATTAGAAATCAAAGATCTATGTATGTCCTTCTCTTGGCCTTGGTACTCAGAACTGTAAGAAGGTGACAAACCATTTCAGCCTCCTGTGCTGTTATTTCTCTATCCAGAAATGCTGAGAATGATTCTTATCTACCTTTACTTTAGGAAAATATGTTCCATCATTTAATGCATTCTAAAGAGCGAGTTTATGCTGCTGTTACAAAGTGTTTCACTTACAAAATAGAACAAGCTGACTTTGTCATAAAAAATATCTGACTTCTGCCCCCCACAAAAAAAAATCTGGAATGCAGACAAGCCCCTTGTATCCTCAAAACAATAAGAAAGGCTAGAATTTCAGTGGTGTTATTTTAAGCAGAAAATTTCAAAGCTGGAAGTAAAATAGAACCTGGAAAAAAATCAAAATTAGGGAATAGAACCCTTGATAAGTTAAGTATGTTTTTTGGAAGAACAGAATTTTGGTAAAGATAGCACTTGAAATATCTTGGATTTTTTTTTTTTTTCCTGCAAATAATGGTTTCTTTTTGTAGTTTATTTTCCTGTTTTATGGTGAAAGCTGAAAAGCTGACGTGAACTTTAGTTCCCCTTTTTTTTTTTTTTTTTTGGCCTTTGCCTCCTCTCAGAATTCTTATTTAAAGTATGTAAAAATATTGTTTTTTTCAAAATACATCACAACAGCAATGCTACAATTTTTCAGCCAGATCTAGAAAAGGAATGGAATTTTGCAAGAGTCTAAAGATGCCTTTTTTTTTTTTTTTTTAATACCTGTGAATCCAGCAGAATCCTGAAATTGACAGTGGCAGCTCTGCTCCTGGGCAAAGCTGAAAATTTTGCAGCATTTGTTTGCAATAAAAAAACCTAAATCCTTTTGCAGAAAAAAAACCCTATATTTATCCATTTTTAGTACGTCATTGACTAGTAGCAGGTCTCAGCTAATAGCTTCTTCTATGCTAACAGGCTGTGCACATGCCGTACATTTTTTTTAACTTTCTGTTTCTCACTGTGGTTAATAAATCAGGATTCAGATGAGAGATTCATAGTTAATTTTCAGTAGATAGCACAGCATGTCTCAGCCTATAAAGTTCTGGAAGTCCTGGGCTGTGAATTCCTTGGTACTGACAAGCCAAACAGCTTAGAAATTATAATTATAAGTTACAAGTGTCTTAAGGGTTGTTCTTCTGACATAAAACTAATTTCATGTTTTTATTCATAATGTGAAAGAGACGAGAGGAAAGGGCCTTATTTAGATTGAGCTCCCAGAGATATCACAGGCTCTGTGTCCTGATTTTAATGGGAAGAGATCACTTCGTTCCTTATAGCTAGTTGATTCTTTCTGTGTGCTCTTTTTTGACAATAAGGCTAATGAAAAGTAGGAATTCTTCCACTTTCCTCCTAGTTTCATTCATAGGCAGACATCTACTGGTGACTGATGTGTTTTATCCTTAATGGTAGTCATACACCATACACCAGAGTGTACTGGGCTCCCTCCTTGTGAACTGGTTCGAGCTTGACACCTCCTTTGGCGTGAATGATGCACATCAGTGAATGCTCTCACCTGTACCATTTTCTTTGGCCAAAGAAGAGTAGAGAAGTGAGAATGCGAGATCTGTGAAGGAGCCAAGGAGAAAGCAGCTTTAGAGGTGAGAAGAGTCCCTGTCACCCCTTCCCTATAAAGAAAAATGACATTCTGGAGACAGCAGCTCTCTACCTGAAACTCCTCCAAGGGCTTCAAAGCCTGAGGGGTGTCCTAGAGGTGTTCTGAGACCCTGAAGCCCAAGACAGCTGTGTCACCAAAGCCAATACCAGTCACATTTTAGCACACATGCTGGAATTTGCAGCAGCTAGGAGGCCCAGGGTGAATCAAAGCACGAATACAAGGACAAAGCTGATTCCTTCTACAAATCTCTTGATATGTGAACATATCAAGGTAGATGGAGAAACTCAGGCCAAGGGTTGTAAGAAAATAGTGAGAGAGAGAATAGGTTTCTGTTTGCTGACTGAGGTTTGCCAGACCTGCTTCAGAAAATGGATTTGGCTCGTGTTTGCTGCTGGGTACTAGGAGTGACTCTGCTGCAGTAGTTGTATTGTGCTGGCCTCCAAATGCTTAAATGAGCTGCTATAGTTTCATTCTCAATTTTGCACATGTAACTGAGGATTTGCATTGCTTACAGCTTCAGTAATTCCACCATGGAAGCATAATGTGAGTATTGGCAAATTCAGATGTTGAGCAGATAGATAATACAATTTTAGCTAGGAAAGGTGAAGGTCCTTACATGCCACTCATAAGATTCTAGGCTTTTATACCTCCTGGACTCAGCCAGATACTTCAGATAGGTTTGAAGTGGGAGCTATGTTACAAGGTTATGAAGGAAGCAAATTAGAAGGGCCACATCTCAACTAGGACTTAATCTGGCTACAGCTATAAAATACAATTAAAAAAGTTTCTATAAATATATTAGCAACAAAAGGAGGACTAAGGAGAATCTCCATCCTTTATTGGATGCAGGGGGAAATACTGTGACAAAGGATGAGAGAAAGGCTGAGGTACTTAATGCCTCCATTTCCTCAGACTAGTTGTTCTCCAGGTACCCAGCCTCCTCAACTTGAATACAGGCATGGGGAGCAGAATGCAGCCCCCACAGTCCAAGGGGAAATGGTCAGGAATTCAACCTGATCAGCAGCCTACTACACCATTTAGATACACGCAAGTCTGTGGAGCCAGATGAAATTCACTCAAGGGTAATGAGGGAGCTGTTGGAAGTGCTCACTGAGCCACTTCGAATCATTTATCAGCAGTCCTGGCTAACTGGGAAAGTCCCAATTGACTGAAAGTTGGCAAATGTGACACACATCTACATGAAGGGCCGTAATGAAGATCTAGGGAACTACAGCCCTGTCAGTCTGACCTTGGTGCTGATTAAGGTTATGGAGCAGATCATCTTGAGTGCCACCAAGTGGCATGTACAGGACAACCAGGTGACCAGGCCCAGTCAGCAGGGTTTATGAAAGGCAGGTCCTACTTGACTAACCTGATCTATGACAAGGTGACCTGCCTTGAGAATGAAGGAAAAGATATGGATGTTGTCTACCTAGACTTTAGTAAAGCCTTTGACACCTGTTCCACAGTGTTCTGCTGGAGAAACTGTCTGCTTAGGGTTTGGATGAATGTGCTCTTTGCTGGGTAACAGACTGTCTGAATGGCCAAGCCCAAAGACTGGTGGTGAATGGAGTTAAATACAGCTGGTGGCTGGTCACAAGTAGTGTTCCCCAGGGCTCAGCATCAGGGTCAGTTCTGTTTAATGTCCATATCAATGATCTGGACAGGAGGATTAGTACACTCTCAGTAAGTTTGCAAACAACACCAAGTTGGCTGGGAGTGTTGATCTGCTAGAGTATAGGAAGGCTCTGAAGAGGAATCTGGACAGGCTGGATTGTTTGTCCTAGGCCAGTTGTATGAGGTTCAACAAAGCAAAGTGCCAGGTCCAGCACTTGGATCACAACAGCTCCATGCAATGCTACAGGTGTAGGGAAGAGTAGCTGGAAAGCTGCTCAGAGGAAAAGGAGCTGAGGGTGTTGGTTGTGAGGCAGCTGAACATGAGCCAGCGTGTGCCCAGGCAGCCAAGAAGGCCAACAGCATCCTGGCTGTATCAGCAATAGTGAGGCCAATAGGAATAAGGAAGTGATCATCCCTCTGTACTAGGCACTGTTGAGGCTGCACCTTGAATCCTCTGTTCACTTCTGGGCCTCCCACTACAAGAGAGACATTGAGGTGTTTGAGCGTGTCCAGAGAAGGGTAACAAAGCTGGTGAAGGGTCTGGAGCACAAGTCTTATGAGCAATGGCTGAGGGAACTGGAGTTGTTTAGTCTGGAGAAGAGAAGGCTCAGGAAGGACCTTACTGCTTTCTACAACTACCTGAAAGGAGGTTGTAGCGAGGAGGAGGTTGGTCTCTTCTCTCAACAAGAAATAGGACAGGAGGAAATGTCCTCAAGTTGTTCCAGGTGAGGTTTAGATTGGGTATTAGGAAAAATTTCTTCACGTATAGTGTTGTCAGGCATTGGAGCAGGCTGCCCAGGGAAGTGGTAGAATAACCATCCCTGGAGGCATTTAAAAGATGTGTAGCTGTGCTGCTTGGGGCATCATTAGTGGTGAACTTGGCAGTGCTAGGTTAATGGTTGGACTTGGTGATCTGAAAGGTCTTTTCCAACTTAATTCTATGATACTAGTTTTAGCTAACTAAAATTGGGGTGTTGAGTCTAATCAGGTTGGAAGCTGGAATAACTTTGTTGTGACTTGGTCTTTTCATAGGAAAAGTCATTAAATGTTATATCCTGTGCTGCAAGGATAGTAAATTAAGTGAAAGTTACATGTTTTGACAATTTCTTTTTTAGGATTTCAGATACTGTTTATTATTAAATGGCTTAAACAGAATTCTTCTTTTGGGCTATAAGGAAGGGAAATAACATAATTGCCAAAGCCTTCTTGTGTCAGCAAAGGGCTAAGAACTGAATGATCATAGAGAAAATATTTTCTTTTCCTCCACTCCTCCTCAAAATGTAGTTTCACAAGGCCAGGATTGCAACATATGAGCATCAAAGAAGGGACTCAGTGTACACACTGGCTTTCTTATTCTGTGAGAGGTTAGTGGGAAATTTAATTTTTTCATAGTTGTCACATTTCTAAAGCCCTAAATTGACAGAAAAATAGGAATCCTCTCTCTTTTTTTTTTCTTTCAACAGCAAATGAGATTTGAGAACCTCATCAGGGTTTCTCATCAGAAGTTATTTATAGTTTTTACTTGCATGTGGTACTTAACCAAGGCATGGACAAAATGATGCTATTTTCTATTGTCACTGACCATCTGTGCAGGCTTAGGCAATTTGCTTCAGCTCTTTGTCTGCAATCATGAATCAGACCATAGGACTCCGTCCCTTGCACATTGTGTGTGAATGGAGACCTGTGAAGAAGTCCATGCTAGATCTCAATCCAAATCCATTCTGTGATTGTAACAGAAGATGAAACTTAAGATTGACTGTTTTAGGGAATGGGTGGGATGCTTAGGATGCTAAGCCTCCTTCTACAGGTGTCCTGCGGTTACCAACATACATACATGGAGCTGGCCAGGGTTTCAGCCTCTGCTGAGTCAAAGCAGTGCAGATGTGAAATTTCACTTCATGATAGCTTGTCTACATTCATTTATTTGGACAAGAAATCTTTGGGAAATAGGTGCTATCCCTTGCTATCCCTTTATACTGTGCCATATTATTGTTGTTATCACTATAATTATCACTATAATGAATAATAATATGTTATTATTAATAATAAATTTGCCTTGACAAATCATTCAAAGGGATCTATTATCTTGGGTTGTTTATTTCTGTGCTATTTCTAACTTTCTTTTTCATTTTGGCCAGTACTTGTGAATCTTGCTTGGGTTAGACTGTGATGCATGGCTTGCTGGTCTGAGGCAGAGTGTGGATGATATATATCAAAGAAAAACAATCTGCACCTGCTGGAAAGTGCACTACAGTCTTTGTGCTTGTGAAAACAAGACTCTAGAAAGTCAACTGATAGAAGGGTTTTCAAGATATTCAGGAGATAGACTTGCATAGCAGAAATGCAAATCAAACGCAGGATATGTTTACAAGGTAGGATTTGGTTAGTCCATTACATGTAGAGAGCAGTTGGAAAAGGTTTCTCCTCTGTCCAGGTTAGTTTTTGCTCACAGAATCTTGATTTAATATCCTGAACTCCTGGTCCTTACTGGGTCTGTTTTCATTGATACATCTGGAACTTCTTAACAATAACAGGTTAAAAATCTCTAGGAATTTTATACTGATCCCCACCTCCTTGAAGACTATATTCCCTAAATATGAAATAATTATTTCTGTTATTTTTATTTCAAGAGAGAAAAAAGTTAAATTTGTTCAAAAGAAAATGTGCCAAGCTGATGGACTGTATTAATTGAATTTAATTATATTCATGGTTTACATGATTCTGCAGTAGCAAGGCTTTGAAAAGAAACTTGCAGATGAATTCAGGCACCAGATGAGAGGTCTGCCTTCACCTTTGTGTAGATCACCTTCTCATGTCTCCAGGATGTCCCAGAATAGATCCAGAGGTGTGCTTAATCCTTAGGTTATATCCAGACCAATCTGATAATAACTGAAGTGGAATTTAAGATTCCCCACAATAACATGCTTGACAGCCCAACTTGATATATATGAATGAAACAAGATCACTGTCTCCACTGCTAATAAATGTTCAAAGTGTAGGATTTTTAGTGGAGATTAAGGAGAAATACACATTGCATAGCATTAATTGCATACCTCTCAAGCACGAAATGCGGATATATTATGACTTTTAAGAAATATATATGATGATAATATGTTACATACATTGCAGTAGAAAATGATGTCTTTGAAAATCTACTTTGTCTGACAAGCTGATGTAATCATTTTAGTGAAGGAAGAGGGCTGAAGAGAGGAAACCTGCAAAGATTTGAAGGTTGGAAGTGTTGAACAAAAGGCTGAGGGTTTACTTTGCATGCAATAAGTAATTCATCACAAATCCATAAACCAATTAGTAATGAACTAATGATGTTGCTTAACAACTGTATTTTTGATTAAAATATAAATAATTTAGGTGAGTATTTCTTTAGTCACGCCAGTTTCTGCCATTATTTACTAGCCTTGTCATGGCTGCTCTTAGATCACATACCGCTTATAAAACATTTCCCAATCTATTGCAAGGACCAGTTTGTTTTAATGCGCTCAGTTAACACCGCTGGAGCTATTAACAAGCTTATTAGCATAATCCATTGTGATATATCATTGTATAAAAGTTCAGCTCCACAACTGAATGGGACTGGAAAATGGCTTTGAAGATTTTATGATACAATAACTATCCATTTGATAAGCAATTAAAATGATACTCCTAGACATTAAGAGTGAAGACAATGGCAACACGAGGAAAACAGAAGGGGGTTGAGAGCAGAAGCTGCTGCCTGGTGTGGGAACCATGTAAGTGAGTTGTGCTGCTACTGCTCCTTAGTTGCAAATTGGGGCTCTAAAGCTCTAGTAATGAGTTGGGTCTGACTTTGTCTTTTTAAGCAAGGAAAAAAAAGTCAGTTTAAGGCTCAACATCTTCTGCTAGCTTACCCATGATCAATTTCTTGACCTCTCAAAAGAATGTTTTAATATACAGGTGAACCTCTGATTTTATGCTGGTTTTTTGCTTCTCTTAAATTTCAAATCCCTTTTCCTAGCTGTATGCATTATCTTTCTGCAGAAAGAAGCAGAATAAAGGTTACTGGACACATTACCACACGTTATTGTTCAAAATTCGCTCTGTATAATACGACTGTATTGTGCTTTTAAAAAGGAACATGCAATGAAAAAAGTAACACCTTTATCATAAAAAAAAAGTATCTTTTCAAGAAAGTGATGCTTTCTCTGGTATGCAATAGCTCTGATATGCTAATACTTCTGTTCAGCAGAGTCCTGGTTCTCCAGAGATTATTTGACCAAAATGTCCATTGTCCATATAATAGGAAATATTCTTGATACTGTGTACTCACACAGAATTTTTCTACTGTTTTTCTTCAATATCTTACATGCATCAATTAATCCTTCCTCCTGATGAGGAATGGAATAGAAAGCTGTTTTCTGAAGACAGCATGATCTAGTGGTTTGTACAGAGTGCAGAGATTTGGTTTCCAACCTTACTGTCATTGCCAGGCTGTGTGATTGTAGGCAAAACTTGCCGTTTTTCTACGACTCAGTTTCCCTGTTTTAAAAACTGATACCAAAATATCCAGCTTTCCAGAAACCTTTGACAATTTTGCAGAAAAAGAATTTGCATCTTAAGTGAAAGCTGTTTCATGGAATGTGCTATCTAAGGCAATATGGTTTAAATAATTTATCTTAGGTCCCAAACCCAGTTGTATCAAGATGTGGACATTGCATTTTTAACTGTTTCAAATTTGATATCTTGTTGAACAGTCTGAAGAGTTGTATGGCAACTTAAAGCTTACCCAAACTGAACCGCTTCCTGATATATAATTCTTCCTGCAAACAGATTTTCTGGAGATATACACATGAGGAGTCCAGCACCTTTGGGAAAATAGGTCAGAGATAGGCTTCTGCCCACTGCAGGGGCATGTGCATGCACCACTTGTGATCAGTCACATTAACAAAGTACCTCAGAATAGGAAGCATTACAGTTTGGGTTTGGGTTTTTTTTGGCATTTTCTTTGAGCTCATCTTACTAGGACACACATTTGAAGCCACTTTTGTGGTTGAAAATCTAAATTTTTGGGAGAGAAAAGTAAGACCATAAATTAGCATGTTTTTAGTATAACATATGGCTGTATATCTGCTGTCTGACAATGAGCACTGTAAGAAAGTGTTCTTGCTGTCCAGCTGTGATAATCAGGCACAATTCCTCCTAAAGGCAAAACTAATCACAGTGGATGGAATAGTGTTTTGTGTTTGCTGAATATAGAGAACAAACAAGAAAAAAAAAAAAAAGTCCACAGGTAACGATAACTCTGATAAGCTGTGATTTAGTCCAGAAAATGTACTGCTTTGGAGCACTAAGCTATATGTATTTAATAACACTGTAGAAATCAGGCTGTACTAGCTAGAGGTGAGCTAGTGCATTTTGAGAAATTATTTGCACTAGCAGAAGTTGTGGACCAAGGTCAGCACAGCCACTGATCAGTGGATACATTCACTGGGAGTTCTCCAGGCATCCGAAAAAATCTGGGATGACTTTGGCTGGGCAGGGTGTTTCCATTGCCTTTCCCCTCCTGATGAGGGTCATCAGAGCTGATGAAGTAAAGGAGAATTAGCTGGTCTAAAGACCAGCATCCCCTGAGACTCCTGAAACCTGAGGACCTAGGCTTTATATATCTATTTGTTTGCCAAGAGATTGGATGATAAATAGGGTGTCATCGTTTTAAAGCGAGTTCAAGCTTAAAGCTATGGGCTTCATTTGGGTGCAATGTGAAGCATCATATACCTCTGGCCAAGGAACTGCAGCTCATTTAGTAGATAGATTGAGATGACAAAAATGGCACAATTTAAATATCAGCAATGCACAGGAAGAGTGGAGGGGGAGAGGGAGAAAGAGAGAAGGAGCCTAGCTTCTTTTATTACAGCCATCTTGGTGCTTCAACAACAGGTAGCAGTATTACATATTCCCTTTCCACTTTAAAGCTCTGGTAATTTCCTTCCTCGTGTCGAGGCGATTTTATTCATTGTTTCCTTGCAGCAGTGATTGATGTTCTGAGCTGCTAATCTCTCTGAGTGATAACTATTTTCATGTAAGTCCATGAGTCTATGACACAGGCTGCTCGGCCAGGGCTACTGCTGACTACTTATTTTGTGCCTCATTTACATTTCAATCTTGGCCTCATGAATGTAAAAGCTAGGCTGCAAATTAATAACAGGAAGAATATTAGACCGCTCCAGAGTGGGGGAACAATGCAAATCCACCAGAGCACAAGGCTTTACCATTGTGTTCCGGGAGGGACTCATTTATTGGCCGGCAGTGAATGACATTACAGAGAATGGCATATCTAGAGTGACACAAATTTATTTCTGTCCCCAGCGCTCCAGTATATTTTCATAGAATCAGGGGGCTATTTGTCTAGGGACAATTTAGTTTCCATGAAAAATTTAAATGGTTTCTGTGGAGATAGTGGAGTGAAATTTAATTTGTTTCTCATTTACTACAGCAGGTATGAAAAGGAGAAAAATTGGATGTCTGATGGGCTGAAATTGGTGCTGTCCCTCCCCACTATCCCCAAAAGGCCTGTGGGCCTATATCATAGAGATTGAGCAAGACTACCTCATCCCTCCCCTTAGAGAATGGTAACCTTAAACCAACTTACAGAAAACCTTCGGGGAGGCTGCCAATCACCCTGAAAACAACATTTCCATCGATCCCCTGTCTGTGTGATTTATGGCTTCATTTTACGGTAATTGAGAATTAGTGAGAAGATTAGCAAGGCTCAACACTTCACCTTGATATGCACACTAAGCACCGTAATTTGTCACTAAGGGATGTCGGACACTTTTTTAGTTACACGGGGTTCCCATCTAATTGAATTTGGAGATAACATGGAAATTAATTTGACACAGGAAAATTTTGAATACAGCCATTTCCTCTATTGTAATGCACAATACTGGGCTGCGTTCAGGGGCAGCTATATTGATCCTGATCACTTTCAATTGTGGCCAGCTGAAGGATAGAATACACTAAATCTTATTTAAGCTCATATGAAAGCAGTTCATCTGCAGCAATCTGTGGCAGATAAAGAATATTACCTTTCATTTTGTCTGACTGCATCAAGATGAAGTTTTGAAAATTTACTTCTTGCAGCAAATATACCAAATGTCTAAAGTCAACAGTTAAAATTCAATTACAGACCAGCTCTTGTGGGCTGTTTACAGGGTAATTTGCTACTTAGGCAGCAAATGAAAATACTAACTATACTCTCCATGCATAGAGAAGTTACAGCACATGGAGAAGCCCCAAGGAAAGACAAAGAAAAAAAGATTCCAAAATTCCTGACACTTTAAAACACTGCCCATTGGATTAGTCTCGTTGTAGCTTGAGTGGTTTCATACACAATCATTTTTTACTTGTTACTGAGCCATTTTTGTGGGAAGTTTATTTTGTCTTAGTTGCTTAGCATCAGAGTCATAAAGATGGGACATGGTAGAGATCTTTTCATATCAGAGAGACAGTCTACCACAGGACTTACCTGCATTTACATTTCTATTTTATTCCAGTTTTATTTCTTATAGCCCCACTTTATGCTGTCCTTTACCCTTCAAATAAGGACTTTGGTTTCTTAGAGAGATTATTTCCTGGGAAGGGTGTTCCCTGCTGTGAATAGGGAAAGCATATATCGGCGTGTCTGGGATATTTATGGACATTCTTTACCAGACCATCTGGCTTGCTTTGTTCATATCTGTTTCAGTGATAATTGGCTTGAGATGAGCTGTAATCGAGATATATTATTCATCACCTATTATTATTACATGATGGATTTTAATCTGATCATTATTACATTGCTGTTTGGAAAGACTTTCGAAAGTCTTAATGGTAATAGTTTAAAGTTGTTATTTATGTAGCCCTGTTCAGTAAGCATGAGTACATACCAGCTCTGATGAACAGTGAGGACATACCCCAGTGCACAGGCATCAGGAGATGGTACCCAATGATCAGAGATACAAAGCTGTGGTCAATAGGTCTAACCTGGAGCTCTCAAGTTGTGGTCACGCTACTGGGAAGAAATGTTATACTGAAAGCTGTCCTCATCTAAATGCAAAATTCCTTGGAATTACTGATAACAAATGAAAATTGTTGTCACCACTATTATATGGCAGAGTACTTCAGCTGCTGTAGGCTTATTATTTGGTCTCAGATGTTTACCTGCAGGTAGACTTCTATAGGAAATGATGAGTGGCAACAGTGTAAGAGGTTAAACTGTTAGAAATGACATTGTGATTTTTAATCATTTTAGTGCTAGAAAATTTAGTTCTCAAACTAGAAATCTGATGTGCATACTGTGTATGTAATTCTCTTATCACATTTTCATGGGCTGTTTTCACTGAAGTAATATAAAAAGGTGCTAACATGACAGAAATGTCACTAATATGCTTAAATAATAATAATTATAAAAAGCTTAAAGGAATTTGGATCATGTTAGCTGGGGTTTGCTTTCATATTCTGATGCCTTCTGGACCACATCAGAGAAAGAAAGCTCTCTGATACAATGAAAAACATGTTAACATAATAAAAAACTTACTGATACAATTAAAAATCCATATTTGAATTATAGGACAAGTTATTGCCTCTTACAGAAAAAGATACTTTATTTTTTTTCTGAATGGCAAGCAGCAAGTCACGATGTAATAGTTTTCTGTGCTTCTGAGTCTTCATTAAAAAATGATTGTTTTTACCATAGACTTTATTTTCATTGCCTATAAGAATATTCACTTAAAGATCTGTCCCTTCCAAGACAAATTACAGTATTCTTATTATTAGGTCACAGTCCCACAGGTATTTGCATCTTTCCTAAGCTGGATATAACCACTATCTTTTCTTGACCCTAAGCAACAGAGAAGAGAGAAAAGAGAAAAAAAGGGAAGAGAAGGGAAGGAAAAGGAAGGAAAAAACCAGTATGAAAGGGAAAAAGAGAAGGAAATAAAGATGAAAAAGAAAAGGATATAAAGATAAAAAAGGGCAAAAACCAGCAAGAAAGATCTAAAATGTGAAAGATTGAAAGAATGAGTGAGAGAAAATAAGGATGAAAGAAAGAGAAAAAAAAAAAGATGCAAACCCATAAGGATTACTATAATTTTGCCTGAAGTAAAAAATGTCCTTCGTGTCTGAAGGCATATCAGCTTAGGCTCTGATCTGGTTAGTTTTCAGAAACTGAGGGTAATATAGAAAGGAATTCAAATCAACTGTAGGTATTTACTTTCAAAATGACTCTCCTCAACACCTTCACTCTGTTGTTGCTCTAAGACTGAAAGGGCTTCTATATCAGACAGGCTGTGGTCTTTGCCTATGAATTTCCATGGGTGTCAGAAGATATGCTTCTGTGTCTTGATATGAACACTGTGAGCATTTTGGTCCCAAGACTCACCAACACAAAGGAAAGGGCCATTCTCTCTCACTGAACCCCCTTGAGGGACTCAATGCAAGTTTCAGCTCTTAAAACGCAATGGTAGCTCACACTTGCTTTTGAAATACAGCTTTTTGAAGTGATGCTTAGTGGCCAGAACCCTCCAAGGAAGTGGGCTTTCTGGTCCCATTTCTGCCTTTGCTTGAAGAAATTCAATCCAAAATCACTCACTTTATTACAAGAATACTGAATGTTCTGTGCATGTGTCCATGGACATATTGAATGGATTTTCCAGCCAACAGAAAAAAAACCTGAGTGTTTCCACCAGCTAGACTAGAAACGGACCCATGGGTAAGGAGAAAGGTGTTCACTTCCATGTGAAGTATTTCTGTTTTCTATACTAGAAGCATTAGCTGGGTCTCCATTTTTCACAGCAATGAAATAAGAGTTTATGTGTATTTGTCCACCTCTGCTATAAAGCTTTTTATATTTGTAGTGTAACATTAATCTATGTGGCTGTCATCTATTTTATTTTGATATCTTCTTCTCTAAAGAATCATGTCTTTGAGAGATTAGTTCAAAGATTTTAAAATGTGCACAAGTGTCTCTGTTTATTTTTTGTTAGTAAAGATGATGCCAGAAAAATGTGCCTTACCCTTGGAGTGGAAGGTGATGAGCTTTGCCATGGCATTTAGTTCCATAAGATATTCTTCAGAACTGGGATGGCTGCTAACAATGTGCCTACATGTGGTAATAAGTGGTGCAGAAAGCTTATCTGACAGCTTAAAGCTATATTTTAATCTTCTTGGCAAGTGCCACCAAGAGACTTAGAGATAAGAAAAAATTCTTCGAAGATGAAAATCCAGTTAAATACCTTGGAAGAAGTAGAGCATGGGGACAAAATAGCCATGGTTTCCAGTTTTGCTGATAAGGTGTGCTGCAGTTTTCATTGCTGTCCAGTTTTTCCTAGCTACTGTGTGCAGAGTTACAGCACTTTGCTGTAGTCTAGTTGAGGAGGGCCAGGACTATCATGTTGTCAGTTTTCAAGATGGGGTGGAATTCAGATAAATATATACAAGTGCTCTGATTTGAATCCTTACTGTTAAGAAAGAGTCTCAAAGTGGTCCTGTGCTGGTGGGCTTATGCAAACAACTGTGGCTGTGTTATTTTCCAGTACAGGAGATCAAGCTATAGCTGCAGATTTCTCAAAATTGTTTTCTTGTACCTTTCTCATCTTTGATTTCTCAACATCATCTGGCGGCTCGTAGAGTATGAGCTGGGATGAGGTCTCTTGTTCAGGCACTGGACCATCTAGGTGACTGTTGTGTGATTATTTGTGAAGGAGAGGTAGATCTGGACATACTACACGTAAAGCTTTATAATGCTATAAGATGTTTTAAGGCTTATATTGTGCATCGAGTGTAACATTTAAGTACAGATTTTGTACTAGTTTGGAGCTCAATCAAATCCACATGTAGCCAGGCAAAATTATTTCTATCAACATATTTGAATTGCTGAAGGGGCCATTATTTTTTCAGGAATCTTTCCTGATTGTCAGTGTTTCATCCCTGCTATGAATAAGAATTCACAGGGGACTAAAATTAACAAAGGAAACACAACATTGTTTGACATTCCAGATCTAGGATAAAATGGCCTAGGTTCCTTTGTTGCTTCTCGTTTCCTTAGGACTTTGGTTACTCAAATTAAAATGGAAAAGATCAGATATATCTAATGATGAAAGATGCTGAAGATACTGGTGTAACTGGAATTGATAGCCATGTTGGTCTTCCAATGACAAGCTAAACTGAGAGCAATAGAACTGCTGCCTTCACCTTCCCTTTTCCCTTCATGTTCTTGAGACCATATTCAGATTCACAGACTCTCTTTTGTACACAGACTATCCCGAGCCTCTTCAGTTAGGGCACTGCACTGCATCAGTCTTGAATGTCTCTGTTTGCTGGGTGGCATTTAGCACAATCCAAGAGAAAATAGGAGATCAGAAGCATTTGGGCCACCCGTTTCTAGTGCAAATTGGTGAGAATACAAGCGCTGCAACTGAGTTGCACTCTCCATTTGCTTGTGAAGAAATTAGTCGTTATTAAAAATAACTCTGCAACACTATATCAAATAGATAACAACCTGTGGGTCAGAATGAAAGAACAAAAGGTGCAGCAGCAGAAGGAAGTAATGATAATCAGAAGCAAGAACAAATCTAACTTAGGACGCCCCAGAGCTACAGTAGAGTTAGTGCAAAAAAACCAACCAAACAAATCAAATGCTTTAAATAGAAGAAATTTTCATAAGATGCTCCTTAAATGTAATTATGGAATAGGGTATAATTTATCATCATGACTCAGGGCTTCTTCTATATGTGCTAAAGTGTCTGAGAGGGCTGTACTTTTGCAATTACTACTGCACCTGCTCAGAAGCAAGCACTCCTAGGAGGGGCATTGTTTTGAAAGTAGAAATGCTCTGTGATACTTGGGAGGATTTGGTCTCCACCTGTTTCACTCCATTTCACTAGATCAGGCTTCCATGCCTCTCCCAGGCTCCAGCATTGCATCATTGCAAAGACAGAAGTCAGATCTGACTTCCCGCACACACCTTGCTTCCCAAGGGGCACCAAGGGGAGAGTCTCAGCTGCCATGGCCAGCAGGCAAGCTGAGATTCTTTGAGGAACCTACTATAAAGTGATTGCTGCCCTTCCCTCTCATGGCTATAGTGCCACTTGCCAGAGAAGCTGGATATTGCTTTGTTCTGAAGGGGAACAAGCAGTAGGAAGGGAACATCCTGGGTGGTCTCCATCTACCTCTTTCCTCTCTCCCAGTTTCTGCTGTGGAGGACACAGGTCAGTTATTCATCAAACAAGAGCTCAAATACTCACATTTCCAATACTTTGGATGAAGACAAGAGTTAACTTGAAAACCTATTATTAAGAATTAGCTTTCTATAGGTGTCCAGATTACTGAATTTTAAGTCAAGTCTATAAATCACCAAACTTTTACACCTCTTGAGCTGACTTTCAGCGATCCTCAGCTTCACAGCAGATATTGATGCTTTGTTTCCCTGTGCTTTGCACCCATATTTTCTCAGGGACTATGAAGCAACCCTGTGCTTGATGGGGGCAGTCAGAGGGGGGATGGGGGTGAACAGAGGGAGAAAGCGTAACTGAGAGACTGATAGAGACATCCTGACAGCTGGAATGGGTCATCAATAGATCCATCATGCCAGTAATTTGCAACAAATTTAACATACATCACTTTAGTCAGGCCACGCTGTATCCGTCTTGTCACAGCATCAGAGTGAATAACACTTAAATCGGGTGTCACCGCTGACCTCTCTGACCCTCGAATTGACACTGCTGTTTGAGCTTGGCCTAGCTGGCAGCAGATGCAGGAAGATTAGTACAAAAGGTGGTGGTGGGGGGGTATGTGTGTGCAAAAGGAGGAGAGAGCGTAACAGTACAGCTTAACCAGGCAAATAAATGAGATCTCTGGATTTTCTCCCAGTCCTGCTTTGCTTGATAAGTGTTGGCAGTTATTTAGACCTACTTCCAGCATTCTTTAGTCACATTATTGACTATATACTTTTTAACTCCGATTGATTTTATATGTATGCATGTATTCATGCATATACATATGCAACTAAAATTGCAGTCTTCAAGGTGACTAGCATGCACACTAAAGTCTTGTAGAAGATGAAGAGCACAAGCAACAGTAAAACTAAACTACCCTCTTCTGTTTTTGAAATAGGAGACCCGGCCTGAGACATAAATGGATGCTTTGGCTGTGTTGCACACTTTCAGCATGTCAGTGCAGACCTAACCTTATAACAAAAGACCAAGCTTCACAAGTATGTCTCAGAAGGAGAGCAGGAGGGATCAAGACCCTGATCAAAATCCCAGATCCTGGGATGACTGGGGGCATGTTAAAAACACCTAGACAATCCCAGGAAGAATGAAGCAAGCACAGGCAGTCTTGAGCTTGGGGAAATCTACCCCTGACTTCAAATCTGAAGAATGATTTAACTTAGAACTTGTGAGCAGGACTCACTAACCAGCTGAATGACATATTTTCATGCAGCCACGAGAAGTTTTTTCATCTATTTCCAATCTTAGTGAATACCTTGCATAGACTTCTACAGTTGTTTATATTGACAAGCATGGAAATGACTACAAACCTGTTAATTCCCCCTGGTGCTAGAAATAAGACACCCTCCACAGCCAGGCAGAGCCAACTGAGTCTGCTCAGCATTTATTTTTTGAATCAGCACATGATAGAATTACACAATTTGTTTGCTCACCCAAAAGGCACTTTAGAGCCATTCACAGTATGTATGTGACTGGATGCTGGGTGGGCTTTTCCCCTTCAGTCATTCATCCTTCTAAATAAATACGTGGCTATGGGCTGAATATGGATTTTTTTTTCCTTGACCTATTATACTTAAATGTGTGATTTTTAATTAATGGATTTTGAATGTCTTTGAGCACGTAATTGGAAGTTATAAAATTAATATGCATATGATTTGTATAAGATCTTGTCCTTTTATTCTGACAGTCTGCTTGGTGTTTGATATCTTGGCTAAACTGATTTATTACATCACTAAATATCCATCAACTGGAAGAGTAAGAAGCTCTTTGGTTATTCTGTATTTTCTACAATGCTCATATTTAATGAGCATTTGAAAGTGGAAACATATCAGAAATGATAGAAATAGGAAAATTAGAAAAGGTTTGAGAAGTGGCTGTTGTATGCAAAAGAAAACTTTTTTTTATTATTATTGTTGCTGTTTTTAGCAAAGGCTGGTAGAAAAGCAGACAGTATTTTTTAGTTAGTCATCCAAGATGTTAATCGGATTCTACTTTATTTTTTTCTGAGTATTAAGCTAACACCCCAGGCACCCATTGATACCACTGTGAGCATTTCCCCTGTCCTTCCCAGGAGCAGGACTGGGTCTGAGTTAGGTGGTCTTACTCACAGCAAGTGCTACTGAGGGCAGTTTACAATGTATGTAGTATCTTTAGAACGAAACGTGAAAGTTACTCATGTTTGTAGTCATCTTAAAAACTGAATTGCTGTATACTGTGAATGAATTTCTGTGTTGCTTGGGTAAAGAGAAGAAAGAAATTGGAAGGAAATCAGCACCTGGCAAATCAAGTTTCAGTCAGGGTTCCTGGGACTGGAGAGCTGAATGGAGCACAATTGCACTGGGAAGGTGAAGACCTCTGTCCTGTTGCCCACATATTCCATGGTCTGCTGTGGAGATGTGTCTCGGAGAAGTTAGGGGTCGTACAAAGTTGGGCACAGGGCACAAGTGAGTTCATTCACATACAGCTCATAACCATGTATGAACTGGTGTTAGCCCTGATAGGGAGTCCTGGTTCTTGGGATAAAGTAGCTTTTTCCATTTTGCATATGTATGTTCTCCCCTTCCTTCAACTTGCCCTTTAAAATAAGTTTGTTTTATAGTGATCTGCTTGCAGTACAGTGATTCTTCTTAAAACTGTTTTTTTTCCCTCATTAATTTTGATATGAAAGGAAGAATTTAAAGCATTTAGAACAGAATAGAATAGTTAGGGTTGGAAAGGACCTTAAGATCATCTAGTTCCAACCCCCCTGCCATGGGCAGGGACACCTCACACTAAACCATGTCACCCAAGGCTTCGTCCAACCTGGCCTTCAGCACTGCCAGGGATGGAGCATTCACAACCTCCCTGGGCAACCCATTCCAGTGCCTCACCACCCTCACAGTAAAGAACTTCTTCCTTATATCCAATCTAAACTTCCCCTGTTTAAGTTTTAACCCGTTACCCCTTGTCCTGTCACTACAGTCCCTAATGAAGAGTCCCTCCTCAGCATCCATGTAGGCCCCCTTCAGATACTGAAAGGCTGCTGTGAGATCTCCATGCAGCCTTCTCCAGGCTGAACAGCCCCAAATTTCTCAGCCTATCTTCGTACAGGAGGTGCTCCAGTCCCCTGATCATCCCTGTGGCCCTCTGGACTTTTTTCATCAGTTCCATGTCCTTTTTATGTTGAGGACACCAGAACTGCACACAATACTCCAGGTGAGGTCTCACAAGAGCAGAGTAGAGGGGCAGGATCACCTCCTTCGACCTGCTGGTCACGCTCCTTTTAATGCAGCCCAGGATACGGTTGGCTTTCTGGGTTGCAAGCTCACACTGCTGCGTCATGTTCATTTTTTAATCAACGAACACCCCCAAGTCCTTCTCCACAGGGCTGCTCTGAATCTCTTCTCTGCCCAGCCTGTAGCTGTGCCTGGGATTGCTCTGACCCAGGTGTAGGACCTTGCACTTGGCATGGTTAAACCTCATAAGGTTGGCATCAGCCCACCTCACAAGTGTGTCAAGGTCCCTCTGGATGGCATTCCTTCCCTCCAGCGTATCAACCGAACCACACAGCTTGGTGTCATTGGCAAACTTGCTGAGGGCGCACTCAATCCCACTGTCCATGTCACCAACAAAGATGTTAAACAAGACCGGTCCCAACACCAATCCCTGAGGGACACCACTCGTTACTGGTCTCCAGCTGGACATTGAGCCATTGACCACAACTCTTTGTGTGTGGCCATCCAGCCAGTTCTTTATCCACTGAGTGGTCCATCTACCAAATTGGTGTCTCTCCAATTTAGAGACAAAGATGTTGTGTGGGACACTGTTGAACGCTTTACACAAGTCCAGGTAGATCTATCAACTGCTCTACCCCTGTCCATCAGTTCTGTAGCCTCATCATAGAAGGCCACCAAATTGGTCAGGCAGGATTTCCCCTTAGTGAAGCCATGCTGGCTGCCACCAAGCACCTTGTTTTTCATGTGCCCTAGCATGCCTTCCAGGAGAATCTGCTCCAAGATTTTGCCAGGCACAGAGGTGAGACTGACTGGTCTGTAATTCCTCGGGTCATCCATTTTCCCCTTCTTGAAAATGGGGGTTATATTTCCCTTTTTCCAGTAGTTGGGAACTTCACCTGACTGCCATGATTTTTCAAATATGATGGCCAGTGGCTTAGCAACTTCATTTGCAGGCTCCTTCAGGACCCAAGGATGGATTTCATCAAGTTTGTTTGACAAAGGATCTTTGATATGTGTTTGTGACTGTTTTGGGGTTTGCTTGTGGATCCACCAAAGAGTCATGTTATGGATCTGAAGACTAGTTTGAGACTTTCTCTGGTTTCTTTATATAGGCTGCCCTTGGGTGTATGTGAAAGCTGTTCAGGATAGGAGGTCAGAGATAGATAACCGGAAAGGGTGCTAACCATGTGGTCCCCCTCACTGCTATTAGCTGCAGGAACTGGCCTAACTTTTCTGTGTGAGGCTATTGGCTTTTTGATGAATATTTTCTGACTGTACTGTCACCATATTTCTATTACTGAGAGATAAAGTATTCATTAGAGTTAACTGTGAATATCCCAAAATTTGGAATATATGAACACCTAGATATTTTTTTTTTCTCTCAAAGGAATACCAACTTTGGGTCTGAAAATTTAATATTCCAGTATGGGAATATGGTCAGAATACCTCATAAAAATTGTGTTTGTTTTTTTTTTTTCTTTATGGCCCCATTTTCCCATTGGTCTCATCTTTCTCAGCAAATAAATTTTTCTGTATCAAACCATGAATTCCCTTCAGAAATGAACTATTTCACCACTGGATTTTCTGGCCATTCTGCAGAGACTTGTCCAATTAGGCCAGGAGCCTCCCCCCGATAAAAGTGATGGTATGAAGAATTTACAGTCTAATCCCTGAAATGCACTCATATGGCAGTGCCTCAAAGAAGCTATTCAGTTTTGAGGGGAAGGTATACGGCTTTTTTTTTTTTTTTAAATGTGTTATTTAATAGAAGTTTGTTAAGTAAATAATCCTTGTAGTAGCTGTAATTTTCTGGCCTAATGTGAGTAGAAGAATATGCTAAGGTATTCATAGAATCGTAGAATGATTTGGGTTGGAAGGGACCGTAAAGTTCATACAGTTCCACCCCCCCTGCTATGAGCAGGGACACCTTCCTCTAGACCAGGTTGCTCCAAGCCCACTCCAGCTTGTCCTTGAGCACTGCCAGGGATGGGGCAGCCACAGCGCCTCTCGGCAAGCTGTGCAAGTGCTTCACCACCTTCATAGTAAAGAACTTCTTCCTAATATCTAATCTAAATCTGCCCTCCTTCACTGTAAAGCCATGCCCCCCTTGTCCTATCACTACACGCTCTAGTAAAAAGTCCCTCTCCAGATTTCTCATAAGTCCCCTTTAGGTACTGGAAGACTGTTATAAGGTCTCCCCAGAGCATCCTCTTCTCCAGGCTGAACAAGCCCAGCTCTCTCAACCTGTCTTCACAGGTGAGGTCCCCCAAACCTCTATCAGCACGGCCCTCCTCTGGATTTGCTGCAAGGGTCCATCACCTTGTTTGTTCTGGTAGATATTGATACGCACACTCTTTAGTATTTTCACAGGAAATAAAGATAAAAAATTACAAAGGGGAATGATATTAAAACTTTTCATGGAGAGCCATCTGACTGTGGCTACACCTCATTCCACTCTTAAAATGCTTTACAGATAATATTTTGGCTCTGAATTAATTCCCATGAGGTGAATTATTCTCACACTTTACAAATAAAAGAGGCTGGGACTCTATCCCAGATTTTTCTTCTCCCTTCCTCCATAGAAAAACAGAGCCTCTGTAGCCACAGACCTCTTCTGCTTAGAAACCTGAGACATTTAGCAGCAATACCTGACAGAAAAGAAAGTCAGTCTCACTTTCACAAATGCAGTTTGTGATAATGGTTTTAGTAATGCTGCTGTGCATACTGGTAAGGGTTAAAACTTAAACAGGGGAAGTTTAGGTTGGATATAAGAAGGAAATTCTTTCCTGTTAGGGTGGTGAGGCACTGGAATGGGTTGCCCAGGGAGGTTGTGAATGCTCCATCCTTGGCAGTGTTCAAGGCCAGGTTGGAAGAGGCCTTGGGTGATATGATTTAGTGTAAGGTGTCCCTGCCCATGGCAGGGGGGTTAGAACTAGATGAACTTAAGGTCCTTTCCAACCCTAATGATTCTATGATTCTAAGGGAGACATTTCACATGGGGAAGTACTTTCCCCCTGAAGTCTGGCCTCCTGGCGTCTCTCCTCTCCTCTAGGGGAGAAAATGAATCTTGTGGTTTGGTCCTGGTGATCACTTCCCCTTGGACAATGCTTCAGCCGCTTGCTGCTGTCAGCAGTTTATGCCGAGTCCCAGCCAGCTGGAGGGGCTGTATGGGATGGCAGGAGGGGAGTAGAGCAATGCAGGTACACTGGGGGTGTTGAGCAGGGCCATCGCCATACTCATGGGGGAATGATTGTCCTGCCAAGGAGGGGGAACAGTGTACACTTATGTTTCTTCCTGCTCCTCAGGGAATGCTTCATCAAGCAGGCACAGTGTGGGTAATGAGGTGCTGGCACTGGAGATAGCCCCACTCCCAGCCACCAAAGACATTGACACATCCTACTGAGCCCTCAGGAAGGAAACCTCATGTGTTTATTAAAGCCCCATGGGTGCTAGGTCATTCCCACTGGCTTGAGCTTGATTAAGCAAATGTGTCCCTTCACCTGTTTTCTTATTAGTTGTTTAACCATTTGTCTGCTGCCTTTCTATGTTTTTTTTTTGTTTGCTTTGAATTTTTATCTATATATTGTTTAAAACCAAAAGCACGAAAAGAGCTCCAAAGAGCGGGTTGTTCTCTGCAGTCCTTCTTTGCTGCCATGGGGGCAAATGAAGTGCCTGTTTAAGCCTAAGATGAAAAGATTTATAAATAACTTTCTCATGCCATGACTTTATGTTTTAGTTTTCAAGAGCTTTAGATTTGCAGTAGTTGAGTCTCCCTGACTTATACTGAATACTTCCATATTAAAAAACAATGAAGGTGTGCCAAGATTCTTTCCCAATAATAAGTTTTATTAAGTACATCAGGTGTTAGTGTTGCATAGATATACAGTAGTGCAGGTACATTGCAAACAGCATCTTATAGTATCAGACAAAGAGAACCTTTTACAAACCCCATGTCTCTAATTTAATTTTAGAAAATTAGATACTCAGAATTTTGCATAAGATAACTGTATTACTGGGATGCAATTTGGCCCAGGTTTCTAGCTTTAGTGCATGTGGCTCCTTAATAAAAAGTGTCAGTTAAAATGAAAATACAGCTTGGGTAATTAAATTTAATTGGATCTTGTCACTTTAAATCCTCTTCGTTTTTGAGTGTTTCTACAGAATTGCAGCTTCTGGTTTGCTAATTTCTTTATTGCAAGCTGTGCGCTGAACCTGACTGTCCTATAATAAAGTGGGACCTTGTTTTTGTAGAGGGCTTTGAACCATGACTGTAATAACAAACAAAAGGAGGGTGGGAGCTAATTCATTGCCAAAAGAAAAAACCTCTCCTTTATCCCCCACACATTTATTTAGTGAAAAATAACAGGTCTGAATTTATTAACTCTTTCATTTTCTGGCCAGTTGAACACCATTTTGCACAAACTCTCATGAATACTGTGGTATGATGCTACGCCTGTGACAGGTAGTAGCAGCAGTAATTATCATACTTTTTTATATTGGAGTTGTTTGGCCAAGCAATAGGGATTAGGTGAATTGCAGTATTTATATTTAGGTCAAGCAGGGTGCAGGCAGCCACAATGCAAATGATGCGTACTGCCTGCCAATAGCCACCACGCTGATTCGGAGGGATCACCTTCTCCAGGGGTGAGAGGTAATTCAGTTTTTTTATTACATATTGCACATGCACATCATCCAAAAGCAAGGAAGATTTAAGTGCAGGGGATGAAGAGAGAAAATATTGCCAATACCAACAGACACATCATAAATATGAACACTGTGTCACAAATTGTACAGCTGCTAATGCTCATATTTCAAATTAAAACCAGTTGAATGAATTTGTGCACTCGGATTTTATGCGTGAAATGTGGTATCATTGCATCCTTGATTAGAAGACAGGTCACTTAACGCCAACATCACAGAACGATTAAAGATGTAAGACTGTCCTTCACAGCACAGTAGTGGTCCCTCGATTCTGTGCTAAAGCAGATGGATATGATGTAATTACATTTTGCAAAGTGCTGGCAATACAAGCATCTCAAACCAGAGTGTTATACTGTTTATAACCTTAGTTCCAGAAACGTGCCTCACATTTTACCAATACATCTTGGGAGAGGATCTCTGCAGCCAGACACAGCAGGCTCTGTTCAGTTGCCCACATATGGGTGTCCAGGGCTGTTTGAGCTGCCTGAGGTTATATGAGATATCTGCACAGGACTGATGGACTTTGGGCCCTCAGAGTAAGATTCAGGGCACACATGAATATGTGTCTTTACACGGTGTCTACATGGGAAGCAGGTGCCTTAGTGCCTATTCTAACTAGTGAAGCTTTAGCGTTTGGTTCAGCTGAGCATCCAGTGGCAGCTGGAATACCCTAGCTTACCCCATCTGACCTCTATCTGCTGGTCAAGAAGAATATAGCTATCACATGTTTCTGTTTTATATCTGTTACATCTACCTTGGTAGTCCAGGAGGGTTCAGCTGGTACTAATTCACCTACTTATCATTTGACAGCTAAAACTAGGCTTAGAGATCCATTTGTTCCTTAGAAGGAGCTCACATACAGTGAACTGTAGGTGGACATTTAAACTTCAGTGTCTGTAGTCTGAAGCCATACAGTTACTATTTTTGAGGACCAGTTCCTCATTCAGGTAAAGCTCACACTTACCCCAGAAACACCATGGGAGTACCTGGAGCATAAACATGTGGCTCTTCCCATGCTCAGTCTCCCTCTCTGCTGCACTATGGACCAGCTTGCCCATCTGAGCAGCACCTGATGGGGGCTGGTGCTCCACCATTCTTTTCTCACTCATCTGCTGCTTGTTCCCAAGGCAAGTCATCTCATACTAGTCCATTGTGATTTCCCAAGGAAGTAACACTCTTACCAGCATGCATGGTTGCATTACACATGAGATCTGAAGAAGGCACCTGGAGGCAGGAACAACCCATCCCTTTTGAAATAGGTGGCAAGCACCATCTTTGGAAGATCTGCTTTTTTCTGGAACTTGGATGACTAGTTTGTAGTAATCATCTAAATTTCAGATGTCTAAATTGACAGATCCAGGATGAGATGAAACCTGTACCATCTGCATTTCTAGATTTTGTTAATGAAGCCACAAAATTTCACCATACAGTTAGATTAAGGTATGAGTAAAACACCCCGGTAATTAGTTACAGGCATTTGACTCAAATAAAATAATGTCCTGGCTTGCTGTCACTCAAAATAGTGGCCAAACATCCCGTCAAAGAAGTCAGAACAAATCCTTTCACATGGTTTTGGGTATTTTTACAGTGTTTTATAATGTTGTTAGGGGAGCACATAAGCAAAGACAGTGTAATTTTGAGTCACCTTTTTTATCAATTTTTTTTAGAGCCTCTGGAAATTAATAGACTACAAAGATCTTTTCAAATAGACAGCACGCTTTATTTATACATGGAGGAGGTGGATAGATGGATAAAATTAATATAAAATTTCTTACAACCATCATTTAGTCACCATGATTTATCAGGCTGTAGTAAGTCTGCTAGTAAGCCTGGCTACTTGGGGTTTTCTTGGCACACTTGGACTCTGCGATCTGGGCTGAAATTGCAATTAATTTTGTAGATGAACTATCAATTCTTAATTTATGAGAATGATAGGTGTAAACAGTGGTTCTCATGTTCAGTGCATGACTTGAGACTCAGAGGATGGCCTGCTCAAACACATCTTGTGCTACTGAGTCATTTTGACATAACTTTTCTGTATTTTTTCCTTATATTTGAGGTATTGCATACCATAATGGAATGCAATTTAAAAAATGCTTGAATTTCTGATGTAAATATTGTAAGGTATTAATTCCTGCACTTTTTCTTTCACTTGTGGAAAAAAATAAAAAGACCAACACATGGATTCCAGTTGACTTTTATCAGGTTTTAATCTCCAAGGTTATTTGGCACTGTTTGGAACACGCTATTTTGTGTTTTTGGAAGACAATTAAGCTAGCTTGACTTCCTTTGTTGGTGCAAAAAAATTTATCACACCTAGCTGACTTTTGGTGGGGACCTGATCCACCTTGTTTGTGGTTTAGTATACACTCTTCACTAAAACCAGTACTAGCAAATTAGCCTCTAAAGTACTGTGCCCGATAACCAGTAATACAGCTATACAGATTAAACTGCATTAACAGCTACAGTGCTACAATTAATACTCTCTGATTAATTTGCCCATTTTAGCAAGCAATGTCTCTTTCTGTAGTGATATATGGCTCCTTAAGGATATATGATTGCAAATTTACAGATGATTGTTTTTTTGCAGCCTTATCTTTACCTATTTGATCTTTAAAGGTTTACAGCAATCTACTGCTATATTTTTGTAAAATAATGAGAATAATTATTTTAAATTTATGAATGAATTCCTATTCAATCACTTCTGTCCTAAATTAGAAACCATCTGAATGACAGTTTAAAATCACAATAACAAATCTTACTTGACCTCTTCAACATCATCATTTAATACAGACTCTTAAATGAACATTTTAGTGTTTAATTGTTCAGCACTTACACACGCTATTATGAAACATTCGATTTCAGTAACAGCCTTTTGTTGGGAGTAGAGAGAGCTCAATACATATACGCAAGAGATTATACAATGCACTCCCTGAGATCTCAGGGGATGCTCTGGGTGACCCAGGTGCTTCTTTTCTGGCCTTACATTTTTATTTAGGCAGGCATCTTCTTTTGGTTGTAGCAATACTGGATGTTACTGTTTGTACAGCCACCCTTGTAACTGCTTTTCTGTACAACAGCTTGAGTTCTGCCAAAGAGGAATTCATATGAACATCCCCATTTTGCTGCAGGTTGGGTTCACTTGAACGTACAGTTGTGCCATTTAAGCTAGTCAGTCTAACCTTGCCTACAGTGAACCAGAGAGAGCAGGCAGCTTGCTGGAAGTACTGACCATCTTCGGGATGGGCACAAATGTGTAGCCACCAGCACACCTCAGTCCTGAACAGGACTTTTGAAACTTTTGAATTAAATTAGTGAACTCTTATTCATGCAATTAGTGCCACTGACTTCCATGGGACTACCACCATCTGTGAGATCATGTAAATCTGGATTTACATGATCCTACAATTTTCCTTCCAAAAGGTTCATATGTTTGAGAGACACCAGATCAGGTACTAGCTACCTCTTGATCTCCCTGATAGCTCCCAGAAATAGAAAGTGTCTCCTTGCAGGTCCCTACTGTTCCATTGAAGTACAAGGTAAACTTGCTGTACAACTTGCACTGGCTCACTTGTTTTTACTGCTCACTTGTTTACACAATTTGAATATCAGCATAGCCAGCAGCCCTCTGTGCCGGGATTGTCTTCTTTTTTGAGCCAAAAATAAAGTAAATTTTAGACCTGCTTTGCTCAGGTCACCCAAAGGCAAAAGTTTTATGTCCCACTAGCAATCCCCTTGGATAGGTTGTCTGTTATTTTTTATGTATGTTGAATCCAGTGACAGCTGCCAAATGTATGTGGCAGAATGCACTTTCTGCATGTGAAAAAGTCTAAATGCCTTCTTATGTTATATCGGTGTTGCTGGGGGAGCCATTGAACCCATCTGGTTCTGCACTTCATATAAGTATGCCTGTAAAGAATAATTTTGCATGACAAACATATTCCTTGAATGTTATTGTCTACCCACTGGGACAGAAAACCATCTACCCATTCTGGATAGATGGTTGTGACTATGATGTTTGGTTTCCTTCATACAGCAGTTTATGTAATTACCATGTTTATGCCCCTCTCTCATTCTATGAGTGCCTCCTTAATAATTTTGGAAGTCCCAGCCAATTTCAGCCATAGCTGGCAGGAGGGAGAAGATCTTGGAGATATTTATTTCCTGTAAGTTTGAATAAAATAGGTATATACAGAAGAGAAATCTTCCTAGAGAATTTACTGAGGGAAAAGCTCAAACCTTGTTAGACACCAGAGACTCTGAGCAAGAAAGAAATAGAAATATAGTGAATACCACAGCTGTAGGAAAAGCTTCAGTCAGCCATTGTCCTTTAGAGCCAACTAATTTGTTGTGACAACATTTGTGTCACAACTCTGTAGGAACCCAGAGTCTGTTAGCTGTGCTGTTCACCAAAATATATCTTTCTGCATCATCCTTCACCATCCACCACAAGAAACTTGTGTAGCAGTCACAGGTGATGGACATGTATATTTTTGCAGCCAATTTTCTATAAATCCCCCCACCTTTATTTGGTTTATTTTTGAACATTGAATGCTTCTTTTATATCCTTTTTCTCCTTCTAACCACTCGAAACACTTTGGTTGAGTTAATAACCTGGTGGTCTATCATTTGTAGTTATTTCACAAGTCTGTGCTGCTTCAAGTGTCACATCAGGCAGTATTACAGATGAAGTCTGTATGGAGAGAGAACTCAGTGTAACTCTCAATTGACCAAGCAAACCCAACAATAAAGAACAGTGTTCATTCTTTCAACCTTAAACTCGAAGACTGGTAACAAAGAAAAGGAATTCCAATGCAAGAATCTGGGGAACAAGAACAAAATCCTTAAAGTAAAAGGAATTTTAATGCTTCATAGAATTGTAAATACTTTAAAAACTAAGGTGCAGAACATGGTAAAAGCAGCAGTGGCCTTAGGCTAATCTAGCTGGATGGACCTGCACAGCCCAGAGCAGCTTAACCTGTTCTGACACAGGCCCTAAGGTAAACTTGCACATCTTTGGCTGCAGGTCTGAGTAAGGGGCCACGTAAAGGCCTGATCTGGTCGGGGGAGCTCCAAAGAAAGACAACTTTCTGTTCAGGAGCAGTTGCTGTGTAGATGTCTCTTGTGCTGGCCCAGGCCACCTGCAAATTATCTGAGCTCCCTACTGATGTCTATTAGTGGGAGACTATTCTCACATGGCTTTACCAAACAGATGGATTTCTCAAGGAGGGATTTGTCATTCCCCTTTAACTAAGGCAAATACTCAGCAGCTCTAAAGGTTTTGTCTCCTAAGTCACTTGAACCCCTTGATAAGATAGTGTACCGTTAATGTATGTCACTGTGATATTTCGGAAGGGATAAATAACGCATGACTGGCAAATAGAAGTTTTGAATTCAAGAGGCTTCTTAAAAATAAGTTAGGAAGTGTTCATAAAAGAGATAAATGAGGAAAAGGACTTTAATAAATGTCACTTATTTTGAATCATAACCTCTTTAGAATGATTGGTATATTTTATTAACTTCATGTGGATATAAATGTATTTAAATGCAGAAGTATCTGCTTTCTTTGCAAAACCTGAAACCATTTCTTACAAAACAAGAAATTCTCTCTGAAATTTAAAGTGTAAATATTCACTGGCTGATGAGTAATTAATGGTCAATACTGACAATCACTATTTACTTATCCAGAACCCCAAGTATCTGTTAGTTTACTGAGAGAAATTAGTAGATTCCATGAGAGAACTAAATGACTTCTCAGGTTTATGGTTTCTTCTTTGTTCTTTCATTCTTGCCATACTTGCTCTCATGACAAGAACTGCCCATGCTGACCAATGTTTTATAGAACAAATTCAATATCCTGTGATATCTCCAAGAAAAAAACTGTTCATATAGGTTAACTCAGTTGGTTATAGAGATTAGAATACTTACATAAAACTCCTGTGGGTTTTTTTGTTTGTGAAAAAAACCACTTGAATGTGATTTTATGGCAGTTGTTTATCTCTTGCTTTGAAAGTGTTCCACTTAGGTATATGCTTAGTGTTTTTTCCTCATCTAGCACCCTTGCAAATGACTGCAACTGAAACATGTGTAATTTAAGGGTCAATGGTAGAAGTCATATAGAGAAATGTACTAGGTCCTCCACAGAAATTTTCCAGATTCAGATTAGCCTAAATTATTTTTCTTCGTCTTTTCTGGGTATTGTAGTTAGAAATCAGATTGTTTGGTTCATGTGGTTTCTGTAAATGTAGGACGGGGAAAAGATGGTACATGCACCTTTTTCTCCAGTGATTTTAGTCCTCTTATGTTTAGTGAGGTAGTAGAGATAAAGGGACTTTTTTCCAGAGCATCTTTGGAGTAATGTCACTGCAATAGGTGAAATATGTAAGGGATCTCATTTTGTTGCTGATGGCACTAGTCAGTGTCTCCTTTTTTGTCAAGAAATCACTTCTTGATGCTGTGTAACTCATCTACAGTCCTCTTTTTTAAAGATTATTGAAAGTTTGTGATGTGGTCCCTCTCATCTCTTTGACCTTAGTCAGGAGAGTTTAGAAACCTGGCTAAAGCTTGGAAATTGTGAAAATGTTCTCAAAATGATGGCTGAAGGACTTCTGTATCTGCCTGGGTTGTCACTGATTATGACAGATTAGTGATTTATCTGCAGTCTGATAGGATTGCATTTGACTCATCTCACATGAAGATACTGAGCAGTATTCCCCAGAAATGCTACTGTACACTCACATTCAATATTGTTTTCCTCTTCAATGCACACGCACATTGAAGTGAAAGGTAGGTGCCTTAATTGTGGGGTTTACTATATACTAAAGACATCTCACTCTAAATCAGTGTTTGAATTGAAGATGCCAGTTCTGTCAAATGTCTTAAGCAGTGCCTGAATGAAACTGGAGCATGGGACAAGAGTTACCTAGCATAATTTTTTTCATAGCGTTTCACTTATCTCAAGAAAACTCCAAACATTATGAATGTGATTAATGGCTTGATGTTTTATTGATGCTTTCTGTAATGTAAATTTAGATATATTGATTAAAGAATTCAACTTTGATCCAGCATCTTTTGAATTCAGTAGAAAGATTCCCAATGGTTTAAAAATTTCCCAATGGTTTAAATAACTACCAAACCCTGTTTAAAATGTGATCCTATTGATTTCAGTCACTGTTGTACAGTATCTTTGCTATCATTTGAAACTATGATTGAATGGAGAGATACTTTATTAGAAGTTTTTCAGAATGGTAATGTAATAATTTTCTGATTTAAGAAAAGTTTGTGAACATGTAAGTAATGACTTAAGAAACATAAATATTTTCATTTCATGCTTTACAGACCTAGTTTACGGGAGTCAGATAATTAGATTGTCTACAGCTGAAGTCTGAAACTTTTTATAGATATTCACTATTTATACATATAAATATTTAGGCATGTACACCTGTGTGCATATATGTGTGTGTGCAAATGAAACTTTTAATGGTATCAATCATGTAAATACATTTCCTCATAAAACAAACGTAATATTTATCCCATTTTCTATTCTGTTCAATACCATTCATGTGTATTGGTGTAAACCCTGTTGAAATCAGCAGCATTCTTCAAAATGTATATCAGGATGTGGCCTACTCGAGTTTAGTCTTGTTTCCTTTAATATTCCTATTCAGCACTAAATATTACCTATCTTCCACTTTGCTAAACAGCAAAATCTTTTCAAAACCAAATTATGAGCAGTGTATGAACACTTTGACTTTAAAATCTCATTAAATACCACATAGCCAAATAACGGAAATAATGATATTACTACTCTAATCTAAATGCATAAATCATCTGTGCAAAAATTATTTCCCATGAAACATATTTGTCTTCATATATTTTATTTATTTTTTTAAACCTACATACATATACAGACATCTATTACCGATGCAGGTAAAGCTACAACTCTTTTTGAATGTGAAATTGAACTAGCAGCCTTTGATCTGAACTACAGGCTGATCTGAATTCAAGAAAAGGCTGCTGCTAAGCCACATTCCCATTCAATCCATTAAACCATTCACTTCTGTGCTCCTCATCACACTGACTCCTAATTTGACAATGACAAAGAGCTCCACGGTGATTTTAAATTTCATAATTTTAATCTGTCAAGTCTGACATTTAATTAGTGCCCTTCTAACCTGTGCCCGTTCACTTGAAGGTTACTGTTGGTTTTCCTTTAGAAATTTTTCCTCTGGAAGAGTGGATTAATAAATATGTACATAACTGGCAGGGATAAAGACAATACACACACAATGGTCTATTAGTTCCAAATCTAGACAGATGAGGTTAATAATATTTTAAAGTGCTGCTTTATTGTATTAAGAGTGATTAAGCCCTTGGCTCAACCCTGTATGAGTTGTTCATTGAAAACATAAAATATAAGGTCTATTAAGTAAAGTCTAGCGAGAATGGTTACCCAAACTACAGTAGTACTGTTTTCATAAGGCATACTACAGGAGTGCATAATTCCTGCGATATAATTTCTTGACTTAGCTAACACAATGGAACATGCTAGACTCACTAAACAGACTAATTAGATTTTGATCACTAATCAGTCTATGATAATGTGCCTTATAGAGCAAAATCTAGTGCAATTTAACACTTTGGTGTTTCATTTTCTGGACTGAATTCAAATGTAAGTTAGGTCACTTCTTAAAAATGAGTTTGCTGTTCTTAGATCAGCCCCACAAGAATATAAATCCCAATCACAAAAATATGCTACCATTCGTTAGTGCTAGGATAGTGGTCAGTCAAAGTCCTCAGGGAACAAACCTTAAATGAGCTTTCCAGCACCATACCCAGCTGCAGTCAGTAACGTATGATGTTCATTATATTGTCACTAAATATTGAACACCTAGAAGTGAAGACAGGAATAGGTAAAAGAATACCCTTTCTTAGAGTAGGCATGACAGGAAGAACATGAGTGAGAATACAGGGAAAACATGAGCCTCTCTTTCTCAGCTAGACATGCCCCTTTTCTTCATTCTGTGCCACAGTGCACACTTTTAAAAAAATAATGAGTCTACATGAATACTGTTATTTTCTTTACTAAAGAAGACAGATACCACCATGATAAAGTAACCCATCGGACAATTCAGACTTTTTCTAGTGCAATTTAACACTATTGAGGGTTCTCCGGATTTTTTCCTGGAAGACCCAGAAGAAAAAGATAACACGAAGTAGTTTTCTTTCTTTAAAAAATAGAAATCTCAAAACCAAGTTGAGTACAGATTTATATCCTACTACTTTCACACAGGCTACTCTCTCAGAGTTATTCTCACAGTTTCAACACCCCCAGGTCCTTCTCCATGGGGCTGCTCTGAATCTCTTCTCTGCCCAACCTGTAGCTGTGCCTGAGATTGCTCTGACCCAGGTGTAGGACCTTGCACTTGGCAGGCATGGTTAAACTTCATGAGGTTGGCGTCAGCCCACCTCACGAGCGTATCGAGGTCCCTCTGGATGGCATTCCTTCCCTCCAGCGTATCAACCGAACCACACAGCTTGGTGTCATCGATAAACTTCCTGAGGGCGCACTCAATCCCACTGTCCATGTCAGCGACAAGACCGGTCCCAACACCGATCCCTGAGGGACACCACTTGTTACTGGTCTCCAGCTGGACATTGAGCCATTGACCACAACTCTTTGTGTGCAGCCATCCAGCCAGTTCTTTATCCACCGAGTGGTCCATCTATCAAATTGATGTCCCTCCAATATATCACACAAGTCTACAGTTTGCTGTCATCTCTCACTTCATTTATTTTGGCCCACTAATTCTTTTCAGAACATTCCTGACCTCTTCTAGGTACCAGAATATATGCTGTTGCACTCCACTGCAAATCCTCAATCTTCCCTGAGTGTATAGAATGGAAGGGTTAATCAGATTTCACTAATGCTCTATAAGCCTGAAAGCTAAACACTGAAAGGAGATTAAAAAATGTTAGTGAAAATTGTCCACAATTTTCTTACTAATAATTGCACATTCCATTATCCTACTAATCTTAGTAACTTTTGCATTTCTTTATGGGACTTTCCTGAAAAAAAGTCAGCAGTGGTGTTTAACATAATATAACATAACATATACTTCTCTGTTAATACTGTGTTCTTCCTAAGGGTAAACCATTGAGACTCTTATATGGTTTTTGCATCTGAGCAGTAAAAAATGCTTTTCTACTGTGCTCAGGGATTTAGGCTCAAGATGCATGAGGCCATTTTTTGTTTTAGGAAGTGTTGAGCAACACAGACATTTATTTTTTTTTTTAATGGATGTATAACTGTTTCAGCTGAACTTTGTCAGGAAATCCTTCTTAGCTTCAAAACCTACAAAATTAGGTGCTTTCTCACAGTAGCTTTGAAGGAACTTTATCTCTCACATGCAAGAAGCAGGTTCATATCTCTGAATCAGCATCTTGCAACTTTTACTGACAACTTCTTTATTTGTTTGGGTATGGTTCTCTTTTCTGTCCTGTTGTGTGAAATGAGCATTTTAAAAATTTTTAGAAGTTTCACTAGGTAGGTATTTTACACAGAGTTCTTTCTAAAAATTTCTTGTCCCCAGTTTCAAATTTTCTAAATTAGGGCAGTGTTTTAAGGAAACAGTCCATCTTTTCTTAATGCTTGCAGATGTGACAGCTTATAAGAACAAATCTATACTTCTGGGGTCCAAGTTAGGAGTTATCCATTTTGTCTGCAACCAAAATACGTCTTTAAGTCAGGTAAGGCTCCTTTCTATCTCCTTTTCTGCTGTAACAATGGTAGTAACTTATTATGTGAGCTGGTATGACCAATTATATAACATTATCAATCGAACACTGTTTAATATAATATGGCATAGGGATGGATTTGTTCCCAAAAATTGTGGCACATAAGCTATTACAAAGATCTTAATATGTCCTTTACAGTTAGGGCTGAGAGAACACATACATGTCTACTAAATTATTTGTGACATATGACTGTCATGAAATGGTGATAGCAATGACTAAAAATGGAGACCAATGCACTCAAATAAATTCAGTTGGTATATGTACATTTTTTGTATATGAGACAGCACACTTAAGACTACAGTTATTTTCACACCATTGGCCAGACATCAGTTTAACTCAATGCTTGTGAATAATAGAACAGCAGCAACCATTTGCTTGAGTGACTTTCATGTGAACAGAGAGATTTCTGCTCAACACACGAGTCCTGACTGCTCTCTTCTATGTGTTATAATATGAAATGCAGAGATGCTTATTCTGGGTGCTCACCAGAGGCTCTGGAAGAGACAGTCCTCACTAGACTCATGTTTCCAAAAAACCAGATTTCAGGTATGAATTCAATGTGGTTTAGACTCTTGAAAGCAGATATACCTGTCACAAATGTAGACAGGTTTTGAAAGGGTGGTAATCCAGTTAAACAAATAGAAGTGAGATCCACAGTATAAGTCTTCCTATTTGCCCTCCGCCCTATGATTTTGACCCAGCTACTAGCCACCCATTTCCAAGAGCAGATAGAAGGTAGTTTTGGAGAAGAATATCCCAGAGTCTTTTGTCTAGGGCATTTTTTTAGAAGATAAAACATGAATCATTATAATAGCTGTAATATATATATGAATAGTTGGTATAATCAAGCCTATAATATTTGTCAACCTCAGAGCTGATGCTTACCAAACCAAAGTTACATAGTATTCTTTAATTTTCAGAGTTCATCACCTTTGTAAGATGGTTTGCATTTTTTATTCATGTTTATTCACAGACCTATTGTTTAATGCTGCACCAGGGGAGGTTTAGGTTGGATATTAAGAAAATTCACCAAAAGGGTTGTTGAGCATTGGAACAGGCTGCACAAGGCAGTGGCGGAATCGCCATCCCTGGAAGTGTTCAAAAATCATGTAGATGTGGCATTTAGTGACATGGTTTAGTGCTGGTCTTGGCAGTCCTGGAGTAATGGTTGGACTTGATAATCTTTCTTAAGGTCTTTTTCAACCTAGTTGATCCTATGAAATGAATGAAAGATGTGAACGCATGAATCTGCTTAGCCAAAAAGGCAATTAAAGCTGCCTCTCATACAAGCAACTTCTAGCTTACTTAGAAAAGAAATAAAGAAAAATAGTCTTTTCTCTCTGCTGTCACAGAATAATGGCAGGTGCTTATTCTTGCAAAGGATTTAGGTTTGGGATTTTAGTAGAGAAAGCTTTTCTTTAATTCCTGGTTCAGAATGTGAGCTCTGAAGATGGGTGGGAATTCAGTTATTCCCCCCCCCCCCCAGTGTTTCCTGTTGGCTGGCTCTTTCTCCCTGCTTTAGTGCCTGGAGTTATTCAGTCCTTGAGCACTGTGCTCTGCTTACAGCTGAACTTCAGCAGTCTTTCCTCGTGCTACATGAGCAGGTGCAGGTGGATGGGCAATAATAATTAACACCTTGGTCCATTTCAGTCATCCAGGATACTCTGATTTATTGACAGGTCAAATGAAGTGGAGTAGTAAAACAATACAGATTACATATGAGAAGAGTGATGTCTTGCTCATGACCTCTCTGTTCCACCTTCTGTCTGCAAGGTAAGGGGAATTTCTATGCCTTGCTCAGAGATTCTTTTCACCTTACAGCCTCTTGGTCTGCTCAGTTTTTGCTTCCTAATTATAGTAGTCTTAATATACAGTTGATTATATGTCTTTACCATGGGAGAATCCAAGAAACATTACCATCTTTTTATTTTTTAAGTATTTTAGAGAAGTTATAAGTCCATTCTTTACCTTTCATTTGTCCTACCGTCCCCTGGGCCTTTGCTTTAATTTGTCTCACTTCTATTTGTTTTACAATGTCCCATCCATTACAATTAGAGATCTGATTGAATTTGCATGCCTTTATGTTGATACTGGAGAGGTAAGAGAGAATAAAAGTGACACTATATGTAACCTGCTCACATAAAATAAACCTACACTACAAAATGGTGTTTCTTTGTAGTGGCAATCATGGTCACTTGTCAGTCTGTGGGTATCTCTGTGGAGAAGTTTTATTTTATTTGAGACAGATAAAACAATTATAACTGGGCAAAACAATGTAATTGATGACTAGGCACAGTTTAATACAGCATGAGTAACTTCTCACTCTTCCTTGCATAATTCTTCTTTTTTTTTTTTCTCTACAGACTACACTTCATATAAAGTAAGCTTTATGTAAGCTTGCTTGGAAAAGTGGGTGTTCTTTTGTTTCCAAATCTGTGGTACATGGACTACATCTGTGAGATGTCAATGCATAGTTCACAAAATACTTTGGAAAACTCATTTTAAAAGCATAGATGTGAATTCCCACATTCAATTAAAGAAAAAAGGAAAGCAAATTAAAGTCATAAAGAGTCTCAAAATTTAGCATAATTTTATTTGTCTATAGAAGAGGAGCAGTGTGGTAATATTGCACAAGGCTGCCTGTGGATTTCTTCCAGCATGATCATGTTGGCTTTTGTTTTGCTAAGATTATTTGCCTTTGGAAAGCTACATACACGTTTACTCTGTAATAGAAAGAAAAGAGAATATTTAAATCAGGAATCCAGATTAGATCAGTTCAGAGTTATCCTGAGGCTGACATTCAGATGTATGTCAGAAGCTAAAACCCAAATGAAAATCTACTGTATCCCTGTTACCAAACTTTAGCTCGTACTGTATCCTAATGAACACACTACGTAAACAGGCACTATAAGAATCTTAAATTTCAGTATAACTGTGGCCCATTAAAGCTGTCAAAAAGAAATAAATGCATCAAATTTCATGTCAAGACTCACAACTTCATTTTCCTTGCAATGAAATCTTTTTGGTGCCATCATCACACTGAAGAATCATCGCTAAAATGGGCAGTTGATTCTCCTCCTGTTCTCCTTTTTCCTTCTAAGTTGTCCCTCAGTTCCTAGTCAGAAAAATAAATAGATGGAGCTCTGTTTAATCCCCAAAGTTGAGGAGAGGATCAGAAAGCATTGCTTGTGCAATTAAGAGAGCTTCCTACAGTGTCTCTTTTTTGATTTCATAGAAAGTAGAATACATACACCGCCTCACGCTTTTCTGGATTTGATAGGGATAATTTCTCTCACACTTTCTCTGGCTCACCACTTTCCTGGGTTTGTCTGAAATGCTCTGAATATGTAGAATGCCAAACGCATACATAGTGTACTCCAAATGTCTTTTTCATGTAGATGGGAAACCTCAGGAATACTTTTAAAGTTAGCTTTAACTCTTTCTATTAGCTGTTTTAACCAGACTGTTTTCTGTTACATAATTTTAGTTTCATAAGAATATTTATGTTTTAAGTTTAGTTTCATAAGTTTAATAATAATTGGAATTCTGGTTTAAATGTCTAAACAGATTTGTTCTATATGAGTCAGCTGGATTTTAAAATATTACTTTCAACTTAATTAAACTCAAAGAATAGCTGTAGGAATTGAAAAGTGATTTTGTTTTCCTTAACAGTCTTTCTAAAAGTGATTTCATATTTCTGAACTTGATAAGTTTAAAAATTGCTGCATAAATATTTCTACACTATTATGAATATTTCTACAATTATTTGAAAGTTTTTGTCCTCAAAAGACTTGTGCCAAGAATCAGCCACATCACTATACAGGACCTTGCTATACTGTACTTAAGACATCACTAATGAATGTGATACTATAAAGGTATCAAGCAAACACACGTAGATTTGTACAAAGGATATACAAGATTTACAACTAGAAGTTTCAAAGATAAGCTGGTAATTTCATATTTTTAAGGTACAGATGCAATTTACCTTCTTTCATAGAAACATCAGCTAGATCAAAATGACCAATGTCTTCTATAGAATATTTTTCCAGTGCTTGTTTTTTCCTTGAAATATTTAGTGTCTGAATGCGAAAGGTATTCTTGGTAATAATTTTGCAAATGCCAAAGCTGAGGGTTTTCTGAGGAAAGGAAAGAAAAGAAAGCTTTTATAGCATAGTTTATGGCTCCGATAATACATCCATGCTTACCTCTTCACTTCTGAACAGCACATCCTTTCAACCTTTCAAAGTCATAGTAAGACAGGAATATCTTACAAAGTTCCTTTCCTGAGATAAAGATCATAATTACACCACATGTTTCTTGTACAAGGGCCTTTATTCTTTGAGAATAAAGACTTGTTGGCTGTCTAGGTCTCAAGTGTGCGGCTCCTTGCTCTAAGATACACTGTATGAAGGGTAAATACAACTTGCAGCTCACATCTAAATCTGTAGAAGAACAAAATAAACAATAATCAATGCATACATCCATTTTGTAAAATAAAGTACCAAACCAATGTAAAATACAAATGTTAAAAGCAGCTAACATCTAAAAAGAGGTTTTAAAAATGTAAGTAGATGTAAAGTGGTTAGGGGTGCTCTCTTCTTTGGATCTTTTTTGGGGTCTGAATGTGTTTTTGGTAACAGAAAGCAGAAACATTCACATTTTCTCTAATTAACAAAACCACAAAATTTATTAAATCAAAAAGCAACTTCTTCCTTCTTGACAGAAAAGCCAAAAGTGTTGTAAGCATATGTATCACATACAAACAAACGATTATTTGCCTTTTAGGATTATTCAAAGATGTAGCCTAATTTGTAAAGATTTGACAGTACAAGTTGTAATAACTAGTACAACTATTCTGATATAAATTATCAAAAATTGTCTTTGCAATGTGTTTTTACTGCACACGTATTAATGTTTTAGAAGGAAAAAAAATAAAGAATGTATGCCATATTTTTCCTCTAGCCAAACTTTAGACAATCAAATATTGGAGATGCCTGGATCCTTTGGAAGGCTGTTTTTATACAGCCAAAGCCTGGTTGGTACAATCCATGGTTATAATTAGATTGTCAATGCAAAAACATACTGCATAGTTGAAAATAATGTAAACAGCCTTTACATCTTTCTTGAAATGAAAATATTTTACAGGTTTTTTTTTTCATTTGACAATGCAGACAAATATGAAATATCAACAAATCTGCAGTTCTACTTTACTTATGAGTATCTCCATCTTTTTCTCTTTCTCCACAGGTTCCCTAGGAGAATGATGAGCCCCAGTGATTTGCTGAGGCACTGCTTCTGTCTATTCATGTTAGGTCATCCAGTTGGGGAAAAGAAACAACAATATCTTCCTAATTATCATCATGGCATCTGAGTGCGTAAGTAGGTGAATGATTACAAACATCAAAACACGATTTGAGAATAATTAATTCCCTAAATGAGCATTTGCAGAAAACTGTTTGCAAAAAAAAATGAGCTTCAATTTGTTTGCACAAGTGTGTCAAACAACTCTGAATTGCAAACACATTAATAAGAATATTTCAGCTCTATGACAACTTTTAAGAAGAAAAAAGAGGGAAGGGGAGGGAAGGGACAGGAAGGGAAAGGAGGGGAGGGGGGGAGGAGAGAAGAGAAGAGAGGAGAGAAGAGAAGAGACGAGACGAGACGAGACGAGAGGAGACGAGAGGAGACGAGAGGAGAAGAGAAGAGAAGAGAAGAGAAGAGAAGAGAAGAGAAGAGAAGAGAAAAGAGAAGAGAGAAGAGAAAAGGAGAGATTTCAGTTGGAAGGGACCTACCTTCAGGTTGGGCAGAGAAGAGATTCAGAGCAGCCCTGCGGAGAAGGACTTGGGGGTGCTGGTTGATGAGAAAATGAACATAGGCCGGCTTCAGTGTGCGCTTGCAGCCTAGAAAGCCAACCATATACTGGGCTGCATTAAAAGGAGCGTGACCAGCAGGTCGAAGGAGGTGATCTTGCCCCTCTACTCTGCTCTTGTGAGACCTCACCTGGAGTATTGTGTGCAGTTCTGGTGTCCTCAACATAAAAAGGGCATGGAACTGATGGAAAAAGTCCAGAGAAGGGCCACGAGGATGATCAGGGGGCTGGAGCACCTCCCGTATGAAGACAGGCTGAGGAAGTTGGGGCTGTTCAGCCTGGAGAAGAGAAGGCTGCGTGGAGATCTCATAGCAGCCTTCCAGTATCTGAAGGGGGCCTATAGGGATGCTGGGGAGGGACTCTTCATTAGAGACTGTAGTGACAGGACAAGGGGTAATGGGTTAAAACTTAAACAGGGGAAGTTTAGGTTGGATATAAGAAGGAAATTCTTTCCTGTGAGGGTGGTGAGGCACTGGAATGGGTTGCCCAGGGAGGTTGTGAATGCTCCATCCCTGGCAGTGTTCAAGGCCAGGTTGGACGAGGCCTTAGATGATATGATTTAGCGTTAGGTGTCCCTGCCCATGGCAGGGGGGTTGGAACTAGATGATCTTAAGGTCCTTTCCAACCCTAACGATTCTATGATTCTATGATTCTATGATTCTACAAAGATCATCTAGTTCATCTAGACCTTACTAAGTCAGGGCTGATGGCAAGTTAAAGCATATTATTAAAGCCATTGTCCAAATGCCTCTTAAACACTGACAGACCTGGGGCATTGACCACCTCTTTAGGAAGAGTAAAGAAATGTTCACTTTAAACCTCCCATGTGTCCTTTCACTGGATTGCAGAGAGGAGCTCAGTACCTTCCCCTCCAGATACACTCAGGTGGCTGTAGGGAGCAATGAGGTTTTCCCTCAGCCTCCTTTGCTCCAAACTAGACAAGCTCAAGGACATTCCTTCCAGCCCTTTCACCAGCTTTGTTGCCATCCTCTGGACACATTTAAGTGCTTTTAACATCCTTCTTCAATTCTTGGGCCCAGAACTGCACACAGTACTCAAGGTGAGGCTGCACTGACACTGAATACAGTGGGGTAATCACATCTTTTGACCAGCTGGTTATTTTTTGATGCAACCCAGGATACAGTTTGCCCTCCTGTCTGCCACAGTATGCACTGCTGACTCCTATGGAGCCTGCTGCTGACCAGCACCTCCAGATCTCTTTCTGGAGGGATCTGTGGCTCTCTCCCCACTCCTTTCCCAGTTTATGCTTGTGTCCATCGTTACTCAGACCCAGGTGCAGAATCCAGCATTTCAGCTTGTTAAATTTCATCACATGAATCATAGTCCATGTTCCAATCTATCTAGATCCCTCTGCAAGGCCTCCTGTCCCTCAAAACAGTCAACAGCACCTCCCAGTTGGGTACCATCAGCAAATTTGGTAATGGTGCATCAAACTCTGCATCCAGGTATTGATATATAGAACAGAACTGGCCTTGGGGAAAACTAGTGGTGACCAGTCACCAGTGAGATATAACAGAATTCACTACGACCCAAACTGGCTCTGCTCTTCAGACAGTATCTTCACCCAGTGCACCATCAACCCGCTCATCCCAAGCTGAACAACTTGTCCAGAAGGTTGCTGTAAGGGGAAGTGTCAACAGCCCTACTGAAAACCAGAAAATTACATTCATCACCATCCCTTCATCCACTGGGCAGGTGACCTTATTGACTTCTGTTTTGTAAAGCCACATTGACTGTGCCTGATGATTGCATTATTCTTTAAATCTTTCTCAAGTATACCCAATAGGATCTTCTCCATAATTTTTCCAGGACCTGAGGTTAACTAAAAGGTCTCTAATTTCCTGGATCTTCCTTCACACCCTTTTTGTAAATTGGAGTAGCACTGGCTAGCTTCCAGTCTGCAGGGACTTCCCCAAACTCCCAAGACTTTTGGTAGGTGATCGAGAGGCATCCTGCTGTAACATCTGCTAGCTCCTTCAGCCAAGCCCCTTGGACTTGTGAACATGCAGCTGATACACCTGCTCTCTTACTGTTTTGGTGTCCCAAAATGGAAAATGACTGCTCCTGTACTTGTGTTCTTCTGAGTCAGGGGATTTGGAAGCCTGAGGTCTATCAGTATTGTTAAAGACAGGAAAAAAAACCAAACCCAAACATTGAATATGTAAGTTTTTATTTCATCCCTATTAGTCAGGTGACCATCTTTAACAAGTGTCAGTCTGATGTTTTCTTAGACCTCAGAGTTCCAAGCTCTTGCCTGTGCCCAGCCTGCCTGTGGGAGGAACAGTGTAGGAAAATGAGAAAACTCCAACACTATGCAAGCCCTGCTCCACAGTAGTATTTTATCAACATTGTTTAAGTTATACATCCAAAATAAAGCACCAGTGAGCTGCTGTGAAGTAAACCAACTCCATCCCAACCAGACTCAATATACCTATTTAGTAGCATTCTACTAAGGCTCTTTTTCTGTATAGCAAGTGAGGGTGGCTGACATAGTAGGTTTTGTCTCTCTCTCTACCAAGAAAATTGCACCTAGGTTTTTGGCTCTTAAGTTATTTTTATTGTTAATGGGGTACTTGACCTTCCATGTCCTGGTCAAATCAATTACTTTTGGAATTTAAAGAGACCTGGTGATTCTCTTATTTCTTGGCAGTGATAGCTGTGGTACTAAGTTGGCAGCACCCATGAAACCTCCTTGAAAGCACTTAATATCTGTGCTACAGGGAGGATTGCCACGTTAAGACAGAGAGTCCCAGAGGTACCTTGCAGGTGTCTTGAGCCTGCATCTCTATAGTCTTCCCTAAAACACTTCCTGAAGGAAACCTGAAAATGAGGTGATTGCCTGACAGAATGCCAGCAAAAAGGAAAAGATAAGCTAAGCAAAGATGTAATGCCCTTCCCACCTCCTCCTCCCTGTGAAGAGTCTGGCATCTTTGCCCTCCCTTAGGGAGGCATTGGCAATCAAGTCCAATAATGAAGAAAGCATTGGCAATCAGTTCCAATAATGGCTCCATTATTAATGGGTATGTTTTCTTCCTACAATATGTTTCTTCCTTGATTCTGTCTGTGGGAGTCTTATTCTCCTTACCCCTTTGGCTAGCATTAATTTGTTCAGCTTGCTTTTTTCTTTTTTTTTTTTCTCTGCCCTTTCTTTTCCCTGCAAACCTTAATTAATTCTGTATATTCTTGTTTAATAATACTTACCTACCTCAGAGGGACATTTTGAAGCTTAATTAATTATTGTTCAGGTATTTTTTTTTTGGTTGCATCTTTGAGCAATCCCTCTTTACAGCTATTCTGGCAACTTCTCGTTCTTTCCATTCTTCTTTTGTAGGCCTTGTAAAATCTTGTGCCCCAGTGAAGGTAATTAAAATTTTTCTGCTCTTCTTCCACATTGAAGAATTCTTCCTTGCATTCAGATCTGCTTGCTCTGGGCTGTACTGAAAGGGAACCTACTTTTTTATTATTCCTACTTGTTTGCTTTTGCATGTGCTGAGTTTCAGAGGCATTGTCCCTCTCCTAAGCCACTGAAGAAGTGCTGTTCTGACTTGGTATGAGGGTCCCCAAGGTTGGGCTGCCCTGGGAGATGGTACCTAAGCTGTGAAGAAATACACAAACCAGAGGGAAATGGAGCACCATTGTTGATCTTCTCAGCACTTCAGCAGTTATTTTAACCAGGTGAAACACACCTGAAGTACTTCCTGTCCATTCCCATAGGTTGCGTGGCACCCTCAGTCTTCTCCTCCACTGCCCTCTCTGACCCTTGGTAGCCACTGAAACCCCTTCACTCACCATTCTGTAAGACTTCTTCCAATGGCTCCTGATGCATGTTATCATATTTATATATTCATGTGCTGTTTTCACCTTCACATCTGCATACATCCCCCACCTCCCCCTCACCATCAAGATGAACCTGTAGGCATTTTACAGCAGAACAGAATTTCTTTTGTCACTGTAAAGAAATAGTTGGAGCATTTCATAATATTCTCAACTTACCCCCTCCAATTTTCCAATTACCTTAGCAGGAGCTTAATGACAAAGGTGTTTGTGCCTCTTGATAATTAAGGATGGTGTGACTGTGACAGAGAAAGGAAAAGACACCAATCTATGACTTTTTATGAAAGTCTAAGAGAAACAACTTCTTACAACGATTAAAAAATTCTACTGACATTTATTTTTAAAATATTAGCTAATTCTACACCTCGGGTTTTCTTTGAACTAAGACATCAAACTTCCACAGAACCACTCCAGTGGAAGGGGACATAACTCCTCTAGCTGATTATATTCCAGGAAAAGAGAAAGGAGGAGGAAATCTCATCTAAAAGCTTTGAGTGACTTCACTAAAACTAGAACATTTTTTTGTAGGCAGTATTGCTTTTACATTTTTTTTCAGATTGAATTGCATTTTGAAGCCAGCACTCCCTGATTGCTCACCACTGAAACAGCTACACTACCTTGAGTTTATTGCCTGATAAATGGTAATGTCAGGTCTCAGAAAATAACTGGAAGCAAACTACATTATGACATAACAAAAATCCTAGTTCCCACATTAGCCTGGTGATTATGACAAATTTGGAACACGTAGGACAAACAGCATTTCTGAAATCATGACAGATTGTAAAAGCAATAAATTTTAACTTATGTTTTAAGCCAACTCTTTTTTTTTTTTTTTTTTTTTGGCCTACAGTGTGTTCTGAATATTCTGTACACTTTTCATAGGCTGTATTCCCTTTGAAATCAGTAAGAGAACTGCAGTGTGAATCCAAAGACTGAGTTTTGCCCTGGGTGCTTTTGATACAAAAGTAGCAACTTTTATCCAAGAAGGTATGGGATTTGGATTAGCAAAAGGGTCTTTATAACATGGAGATGAGAAATGTTGAAGCTTGTTTTGGTTTCCTGTGGGTAACCAGTCCCTTCTTCCCAGCCAAGGGATGGAGGACAGTACAAAAAGATACAAAAGCACCTTTGCAGTGTCGTTGAAATTGATGGCCAAACACCCTCTGATTTGAGCTCCCACCTCAGTTGGTATGTAAATTCTCTAAACCAGGTCCTATGTCACAACAGAGTCCATTTGGTTTGCAGCAGCTCTTCTGCGAAGATACTGAATGTTCATAGCTACAAAATAAATTAGTAATAAAGTATGAACTAATATATTAATGTGTATTAAAGTCATTAATCTCCCTTTCTCCAGTCCTCCCAGTGCTGTGAGAAGCATGTGTTTTGCCAGGTATACTGCTACTTGAAAGACATCTACTAAATCAATAATTAAATAATAAAACTAGGTGATGTTGCTTAGAATTCCCAAAAGTTGTTATAGAGTGCTCCTAACTCTGAAGTGCCCATCAAGTAAAAATTTTATAGTAGTCATCATCCATGCAGCATGAGCTTCAAAACAGCATTTTGTTTCTTGAGTTACAGATATCTCCCTCAATTGTTGCCTAGAGCTGGACCAAACCTCTGCTATCAATCCAGCACTCACCACTATGGCTCAATAAATACAGTATTTGGAATAATTTGAATTAAAAAAGAAAAAAAGAACAGTTATTGACAGAAAATAATTTACTTTCTACAGACAGCATATTTCAATTGCAGATTTACTTCTAATCAACCTTCCTTCCTTTTCCTCTGTTGGATGTTTGTATCATTTTTCATCATAGTTTTGCTTCAGTTCTCCATGCACCCTGATTTTATTAAGAAATATGATCAATGATCTTAATGCAATGCTACCTACAATATTTTTACTGTTTTACATTTCAGCTTCTTTCACATGTACAACAATCTTTAAAATTGCTGAAAATAGTGACTTTCCCCTGTTTCATTTAGAATGTAGCAAAATTACATTAAAAGATGAAACCATGTGGACGACTTATTAAAGTCCCTCACATTTGTGTAATTTAGACATTACATAATGTATGAAGGAGCACAACTCATATATACATATTTCAACAATAAACATTAATAACATGTTATTATCTTTATTCCTATGCTTTTCCTTTAGTCTACCAAAAGCAGCTGGAAGCAAAGTTCATATCACAGTTATTTTCATTAAAGCTACCCTATTTTAAGAAAGGCTAAGCTTTCTTCAGTGGGTTATGAATATTTTACCTTTCAGCATACACATAAATAAACAAATCTATGTATTTCATATACCTGCTATTTAACAAATGTTCTCCATCTGGACAAGAAGATATTTTCAGGACATTTGGACTCATTCTGATGAACGGAGCCATTACCAGAAAATCAGGTACAGGGTCATGGAAAACTATGGACAAAGTAGGAAACTGATTTGAATTCCACAGAGATGGACATAATAGCTGCTTTCTCAGATACATTGATATTTATTGTTTAGATATTCTATACTTCTACAGTTATTATTGCAGCTATAGTCTGTATTTTATAATGTAGAAACATGCTGCGACTGCTGACAATAGAATTTGATGTTTATATTGCAGTGAGGCCTAGCGACTATGCCACTTTGCCCTTGCAATAACACTGGGCAACTGTAAAAACCTCTACGGACTAGAATATGGAGATAACTGGAATGTACCCAGCTTTGTTATCTGAGCTCCTCTTAGATCACATTTTGTTTTCCTGAATGGAAAATGTAACTTAAAAAGAAAAAGATGTCCAGAATCTGTGAGCCAGGGGTAAGGAGAGGAGAAGAGCTTGTATCCTTGGTGCCAGGGAGTGAGGCTGTCCAGTTCATCATCTACATGAGAATCCCATAGCTGTTGGCTGAAATAATGCCACCCACAAAGCTTTATTCTCAACTGAGAAAAAAAATGATAACAAGGGAGGGGCAGAGCAATACCCATTCTGGTACACTTAGAAGAATGTGGAGTCTTTTTATATGTGTGTGCAAAGGGAGTGTGAAAGCACAAGCTCTCTCCCAAGGCACCCGAGTAATCAGTGAGGGCAAAAAAGCTGGTCAAAGTTACCGGCACACTGGGATGCAGGCTACTACAACTTCCATCACTGTATATTTTTGGGAACAGATTACCTGTTAAGCATGTTTTGCATATTGTTGATCCTATTTTGGAGCACAGGAATGGACTATGTTCTTCTAAACCTATTATGACACTATTTCTTTGACAGTGTATTTAAAGGGTGACTTATAGTCCTTGGGACAAATTGTATGAGAATGGTGAGATCATGCTGATCAAGATTAAGTAGTTTAAGCAGCAGAAAACACACTCCTAGAACTGTAGCATGTAAGGCGTAAGAACCAGTGGTTATTCCAGGACTAATAGATCAGCAGTGGGTTTAAGTTCTTGGCAGGGCAATGCAACACATCTTGTTTTAATTAACCCCTTAGGTTAATTAAGCAGCTCTGGGACAGGATCTAGATCACATAATTTATTGTCTATCTGCTGCTGGGACTAGTGGAGAGCTGGTTACCAAGAAAAATGTCAGACTTTTCCTGCAGAGTTGAAAATTTGGCAAAGCACATCAATCTGATCAGTTCTCATACTTTCTAGGGCATGTGTCTGGAAAACAGCCACCATTAGAAACAGTAGTAACAAGCAAATAATGACATGACACGCATTTAAAATCAGTGTTGATACTGTCAGAAAACGAGCTTGCTTAGAGAACAGATCATACCAGCTGGAAGATAGCAACAGTTGCTCTCCTCATGGCAGAGTTAGAAGCAAATGCTATATAAACGAACAATAAATATTTAAAAGAAATCATCATAATTTATTTGCAAGATTGAAAGTATCCCAGATCCACAGAGAGAGGAAAGAGCATATAAAGGTTTATTTCTTTTAAGGAATGGATTAGTGAACATGAGAATCTCTAAGACAACCAATCAAAAAATCCATAAATCAACATTTTTCTAATCAGTCAAGTGTAGAACTATTAGATAGCAGCATCTGACTCAGACCACATCTAACTACTATGATCCTTCACAACTGCATCACAACAAAATCATCAAGGTTAAGTATGAAACCCCAATAATTATGTAAATACAGTTAGATAAGAATCAGTTATTCTAGATATTGCTGCAAGTCAGAGACTGGGAATAAAGGAGAATGATGTTTGTAAATTGTCCTGGGTTCAGCAGTAGCAGTCATTTTTCTCCTTCTTGGTAGCTAGTGTAGTGCAGTGTTTTGACTTTCAGCTCGGGAACAGAGCTGATAACAAGGATGTTTTGGTTTGGCAAAGGACTTTGTGAGCCTCATGCTCTGCCAGGGAGGAGGGGAAGCCAGGAAGAAGCAGAGACAGGACACCTGACCCAAACTGACCAAAGAGGTATTCCATACCACAGCACGTCATGCCCAGGAGGTAACTGGGAGTGAGCCGGAAGGGGCTGGGGGACTGCAGGGTTGGAGGAGGTATCGGTCGGTGCTTGGTCGGGCTGAGGGGGCAAGTTATCGGTTGGCTGGTGGTGAGATGTTGTATTCTCTTCCCTTGTTATTTCCTTTATCATTAATATCACTGGTGGTAGCAGTAGTGATTTGTGTTATACCTTAGTTACTAAACTGTTCTTATCTCAACCCGTGGGAGTTGCATTCTTTTCGATTTTCCTCTCCGTCCCTCCGAGTGCAGGGGGAGGGCAAGAAAGGGGGGGGAAGTGAGCGAACGAATTACCTGACTGGGTTTAAACCGCGACACAAATTAAAGTTCACATTCAAAATGTCTAAGGAAGTTGTTTCTACCAGACAGACCTGTATTAATATGGCAACCAGACCAGAGGTGGATTTATGAATAAATATGACTAAACCTGTAGCTTATAGGTTATAACCTATAGTTCTATAATGCTATGAAGGAACTTGATTTTATTTTAGCAGAGAGAGTCTCACCTCAACTGCAGTTTTTTTGTATTCAGAAGCTTAAGCTTAGTTGTTTTATCTACATTCCCCGAATTATGAACTTTAACAATGTTTGTACAAAAAATACTCTTACATTAAAATGGCTGATTTAAAGAAAATATTTGAAAATTATGTCAAAAACATCAAATATGGTAGAAGTTTGAAGTAAAATGAGCACCCATTGTGACCCAAAAAATTAAGGCTTAGGACCAACTTCCAGGAACACTTCTCCCTATCTCCCCTCACAGGTGACTTTGACCTTTTTTTCAGACAATGGTTTGGCTGTAGCATGTGCGCATTTGACAACTCTTCCCTGTACAACCACAGCTGTACCACTGATTTGAAAGTAAAATGGAACCAAATGGCTACAGTCAATGCAGTTTATCTCATTTCTTCTTGTCTTCTGCTCCGGTAATCCTATGCTCAGATCTTTATACCAGCCAGTCATTTTTCAATGCCAGCTTTTGGTTCTAATCTCAGTCTTCATTTTCCCAAGAATTTATGGAATGAACTTCAGCTAAAGTCAAGTCTAATTCCTGGGGAAGATCACAAAACTGAGGGTGAAGCATTTGAAGAAAAGGGAGGGCATGTTATGTGTTTCTATGATCTCATTAGAAAGGATTCCAGGTGAATCCAAAACCTGTCTGCCTTAAGAAATGCTGTGAAGCCTCTGTATTTAAGTGAGCATTCTCCACAAAAGGCACTTTGAGAGCTCAAATACTCTTGTTGATTCCTACCAGCATGACCTGGTCAGTCAGCAAGTACTCTTCAAGCTGAATTTGGATTCAAGGACAAAAGTCTATGGGGAAAGAACCTTGAAGCTACTGTGCTTGATTTTATATGAAACACACACATATTCCAGGCATAAGTGACAAAGCAAATCACAAGATGGTGAGATAGGACAAAAAAAAAGAAAAAAAAAAAATCTGTCACTTGAAACAACACTGGACTGTTTTTTGTTTGTAATTTAGCATAGAGAGTGAGCCATTGGCCAAAGCAGCTGAAATCTAGGATATTGTTATGAATGTAGCCCCTCTTTATATTTCCATGGAGCAGTCTTGTAGTATTTGGAGCTTTGGCAAAAACTAGAAAATTTTCTGCTAGAATGGAAAGCAGTTTAATCTTACCCACCCCTCAGGTAGAAAGCTTGAATGTTCTGTAAGCTAATATTGATAGCATAAACATTACCAGGGCATTAGAACCAAAGCCACAGGAAATTCAGGCCTGCATAGTTGATGTTGAAATTTAATATATGGATTCCATGCTTATCCAGTGTCAACAACAGCTACTCACATGTTTCCAATGCTTTCAGTCTACGTATGGGGTGAGTGTATAAAAGATAGGAACCATGTGGCAAACCATATACTAGCAATTTGTGCTGTATAATAGACAGAAAAAAAATACCATACACCCCTGATTATTCTGATTGCACATAAAGATCTTAGATGTAAGACAACCATCAAATCTACCACAAACAGAAGATACATATTTTGGGCTATATTTCTTTTGGTACCAGTAATATCCTCAGTTTTTTTGCTGCATGAAAGTAGCAGAGTATTACCAACTTAATATATATATATATATATATATATATAAAAAAATCAACCCTCTGCCACTGCAGTTAGGTAGGCATAGGTAGTTATTAAGATACGTCCTTGCTATAGATCAATAGGTGCATACACACTTAAATATGTACACACCTTTATGTTTGCATGTATAGATATACATTATTTAGATCTATGTAGAGAAAGAAAGAGATAGAAAAAGTGAGAATTAAGAAGAGTATGGGACATAAGTTAAGCCTTAAAGTTTTTCAAAACAGCCAGAATATTAACCACCTTCTTGAAAGGAGAAGGAAGGATTAATTCATGGGCACATTCACAGGGAGTGCTCAGGACAGTGCTGTTTCTGTCTCATTAAAATTTTCACGTTTTTAAAAAGAAAGTTCAGGGGAAAAGTTTAAACTTGGAACATAAATTTGCATTCACTCTCAACTTGTGTTCTCTCAAAAATCCCTTTGCTGGTTGTCCTTATGGGTGAAGTACACTGATTCTTTACTCTGAAATTTTGTCCCCATCTTCTTGCTCAAGATTCTACTGCAGAAATGCTCATACTTTCTACATCCTGGATTTTACATAATGGATGATTTGCTCCTTTTTGTATAATGATGGATTAATGCTGTAAAGATATGAAAGCTAACTGTCAAAATATTAGAATAGTTTTGAATTTTTTAAGAGAAACTAGACTTTTAGAGTTGTCCTGTATGACAACATGTGTCTGACAGTGATAGGACCAAAATTAATGACTAAGTAGTTAATATCCTGAATGGCAGAAATATAGCAAGACTAGAAGTAATACCTTACAGACACACTTCCACTACTACAATGTGAAATGTACCTAGAGGTCAAACCTTTTAAAAACGAAAACTTCAAAGAACCTGATATCTGCTTAGGTACCTAAGGACATTGAACAATTTTCAAAGCACTCACGAAATGATGGCTTGATGAAACATGTTGAAAATCTGAGAGGAAAGCAATTTCTAACATCATTAGGAAATGAAGACTTAGGCTTTTTTTTTTTTTTTTTTTAAACCTTGGACATAGCATCCCATCATAATTTACAACATAGCAAGATCATTATTGTCTGGACAGCAAGTGTAGGAAAATGGTATTTTCCCATGGTACTCTGCCCATTTGGCCAAAGGAGATTTTCCCGTATCTTAGAACCACATTGTATAGACAGAAGTAGTTGAACTGTGGAAATAATGATTCACAGATGTCTGAGAATTTGCTTCAGACACTGGGGAAGATACATAAAATGTGCATTGTGTGAGCTCTACTAGGCTTTTCCCTAATGGCATGAGTTAAACTTCTGAGTACCTAACATTTTTCCCTAACCATGCTTTTAGTATAGGTTATACACTACTATATTCTACTATATTATACTTTTTTTCATTTGTCACATGTGGTAAGAGCACAAAGGCTCCATTGTTGCTAAGCTTAAACTTCCTCCCTATTATTACCACAGTACCTACAAACTGAGACATAGCAGACAATCTGCAAGTCATATTTACAGGCTTTGTTCTGCCTCTTCCTTCTTAAAATTACTTTTTTCTTTTTTTCTTAGTAGTGATGAAGATGCTTCTTTATTTCTTTAATAATTGGTGCTGTCAATTATTTTCTTCAAACCAGAATATGCTGGTTGTCAAACTGGTTATCCATTACTTGGATGCTCTAAAGCAACCAGTGGGGCACTTTTTCTTTCTCTTAGGCCTCTTTGTGTCTTGGTGCTCCCCCAGGATCCATGTGCACCTCAGTCTCTTAGCTCCACCAAACTGCTTCAGGTTCTTCTGATTGCTGGTCATTTTCACTCTTGTATTGCCACTGGTGAGATTACACTGCCGCAGTTCCAACAGTCCAGCTAGAATTGAATAGGATTTTAACTAGTAATGTGAGTGTTGACATAGCCATTGTTTGTGGCATTGAAATGTAAATAAATTCCTCCTTCCTTGTTGGTTTCAGGTCAGAAAACAACAGCAGCCTCTCCTTCTGCCCAAGTCTCCATCATCTTTTTTTTCTTTTTTTTTTGTAGTCACAAAACTCATCAAATATCTTTGTGAGCTGATCCATTGTCTAGGGAATTCTCCTGGCAGTACCTCTTCTTGACCCCTTTTTTTTTTTCCCATTGAGATGATAAAACCACTTTTTGTTTCTCATTTTTACCCACCATGGTCAGTTCTTCATGCATGTCTTTTCCCTACTTCCACTGCTTCCATACTCCATAACAATATTTTTTCTTTTTTTTTTTTTTCTCTGGAAAACATATCCTTCCTTGTACATAAGGGTCTCTGGAAGGATCTTTCTGCTGCTGTCTTGCTGCTGTTTTGTTTTCCTGTTAATCACATTCTTCATCTAGCTGTGGATCTCGTTGGACTGACCATTGCCACAACAATTTATACAGTACGTTCTGGGAAAAAGCAGGAGAACTCTGTTGCTCTGAAATTAAATTGGCACTTTACTATTTAGAGAGGCACTGTGAATGCAGTTACCATTTTTTCTAGGTGCTTCCTGCTGCCTCTACCAAGCATCATCCCCCTGGAAGATACAGAATGGTGTGTGTGGGGTGTGTATCTGGTGTTCAGATTGTAGTTTATTGCAGCCAAGTGCACTATAAAAAACAGACCAGATGACTGGCAATCTATAAGCAGGTCTTTTTCTCTGCTGACTAAAAAGGGGGCCTAAGCAATTAGATCAGATGAAGATGTCTACCCTGTCAAAAGTGTGATGAGATAAATCCCATCAATATTAGCTGTGATGGATAGCCTTTACTTCACAGCTGCCATTAAAAAACATTTAAAGATATTTAAAAGAACCTTAATAAAAGGTGTTGTGAGGCAAAACACAACTACTCTTAACATGTTGTAATTGCATACTTCAGTATGTCTGGCAGATAAGGCACCTATTGTTCCTTAACGCACGTGAGACGAATAGCACATTTAATTACCCTGTATGTCAAAATTAATGCAGATCCCAAAGCAGGCAGTGTCAATACATTTAGGTATATAGCAATTATAGTGCAGCCAGAGCCACTTAATGTACAGGATTGAAAACAGAAACTAAACAAACATGAAGAAAGGATAAAAAAAGCATGGATCAGTGCTTCAAAGAATAACCTTATAACCTTAGGAAAGCAGGAGTTGTTCATTAGTACTAGGCTGCAAGTCCAAATAAATATGTAACCTCTCAAAAGTGTTCAGACCAACCCCAGAGCCTGTTAGGCCTTGTTGTTTCAGAGACCTCAGAAAGGTGAAGGTGAGCTCTTGACACAATGCTTTTCATTTGAATTCACTTCCTGCTCTCTCCTTTACTGGAGGTAACTTCCCTTGGTACCTCAGCTGGCTTTCTTCACACAGAATGATTCGCTATTTGCATTTTGGTTCTAATACTGAATTCGCCTAACATGATTCAATCTTATTTTCCCCATGGTACCATTAATATTTTAATTTAATCAGAATTTCAGAAACTTGTTTGCCATCCAGAGCAACTTGGTTACCTGTCAGCCTCCATCAGCTTGTCATATTAGAGGTGATTGTTCCTTGAATCTAATCTACTTTAAATGATTTCGTTGGGTAGAGGTCTATAAATCATTTGAGAATGGGTCTGACAGATGAAGGCTTAGGTAAGTAAACAAATCAGGCTTGCTTTACTTTAGGCAGCAATGAACTTGGCTTTATCAACTTCTCATTGATTTCTGCACTCCAAAAGGTCAAAAAAATCTCTTTAACATAAGAACATTATTAATATAAGTACAGTATTACAACCAACCATAATTAAGATAAGTCCCAACATTCAGTGATGAGGCTGACTTAAGAACATTGCAGACTGCATTTCAATAAAGCCTGTTATGCAGTTTGAATTGATGAATTCATTTCCAAAAGGTTTACTTTCTTCTTTCCAATCAAAACAGAAATTAACTAATTAAGCAATCCGGAGTCCCTCTGGATTTTGAGCTAAGTTTATAAAGGATAATATGATAAGGCTTTAGCTGGGAGTCTAATGTACAGTATATTATTTGAATCTTACAGTATGTTCACATTTACTTACCTAAATTGGGGTTACAAAAAAAAAGAATCTGGTTGCTGTGAAATGTTGCTGAGGAATCAGACATCACATTGTGATTCACTTCAGACATGTGCTGGGGCTGAGTTAATCAGTGATTGTCAGCATGAAGCTGGCAATAACAAGGTTATGCAGAGTTATGTAACATAAGCACATTTTGTCATAGTCTCCAGATTTCAAACAATACTCGTACATGTGCCTTGGAAGAGCTGTCTCCTTCAGCATGGGCAAGGGGGAAAGCTCTGCTCTCTGCAAGCGATCTCAACCTGTAGATGATAGGCAGAGGAAAGAAGTGAAAAATAGGTGTAAATAATGAGACAAAAACCCCTCATTTAGTTAATTAATTGTTTACACAGTTGACAGAAATACTAATGAGAAATACATAAGGAGAGATCCTGCAGCAATTTTAGATGCCCTTAAAACAGAAGGTAAATCAACAACCAGAAATCAACATCGGTAAATCAACATGCCCAGCATAACCCCCTCTTCTCCTAGATCTGTTCCACAAAAGGGAATAAATGCTTATTTCTGTTTCTCATTAGTCTACAAAATGGAATTCAGATAAAACATGCATATAATAAGAAGTTTAAGGAATGTTTTCCTTAGAAAAGCTGATTTGGCTGCACTGGCACCTCCTGCCACATCCATGGATCAATGGAAATTGGACAGTTAAACAGGCAAACATGCCCATTGGAGTATGTAGCTACAAAGTTTGAACTCACCAAAAAGGGATCAACTGTCCTCAAACCTCCATGTCCCAGGGAAATGTGCAGAAGGTAAAACGTTTAATAATAATTAATATAACTCTATACATGTTGAAGTAAAATCCCTTCATGCTGATCTCTAAAACACTGCAGATAATTTAGCTTCACATTGGGATGAACTCTTCTTTTTTTGTATATTAATATTCACATGCAAAGTTGTTTGAAGATTGTTACCAAGATCACAAAGTCCATGGGTGTACGAGATTAATGAGATTTACAGTCCAAGCTAAAAGAATTGATAAGGCTGGTGTCACACCCACTTGGTTCGGAACCTCAGCACATGTTATGAAGAAGCTATTTACAGTTGAGATTCCTGGGCAAATTTGCAGGAGTTCATGACATGGCTTAAATTCACATCTCTTGTTTGTAGTAATTGTTTTAAATGCTCTGCTCCAATCCCTTAAAACCATTTAAAAGTAAGGAAATTTTGTTGCTTGGGAAGGCTTCTTTCTGTCTCAGGCAGCAGTTTTGAATTGCAATTTCCAGTTACATCATCATGTCTTTCTACACGTCACCTTCCTGCACAGTAACAAACTGGTAGATAGCGAACTGGGTTGCTACTGGTGATAACACATTGTCCTGCATTGGAGGATGTTGGTGACTGAGGCTGACATGTAGAAAGAAAACGTGTATATTGGCCTGAAAGGACATATCCGCCTCAGCTATTTAAAATCTAGCGTCCTGTAGAAAAGGCACTTGTAGGTAGAAATTTACCCCAGTTCTCATTGATGGGTATGTCAAGACACCCATCTTAAGATGGATGTGTCCTAGAAATGCCCTGTTTCCCCTACCAGCTGCAGGGAGAGTTCGGACCATGCCTAGTCACAAAAGATTTACTCTTAGACTGGATGGCTAAAATTCGTGCGGGAAAAAAATACAAAGAAACAAACCGTTCTGAAGCTATTAAGTATCTGAAGCCAACAAACCAAGTTCTTTGGGTTTCTTTGGGAATAAACTTTCTTGCCCTGGGGTGCTTCCCAGCAACACAGGCAAAAGAAAGAAAAGCCTTGCATTTGGATGATACCGCAATATTCAGGCTAGACTGCAAAAGCATAGAAACATGATTTTGCTTTGGAACAACTTTTCAATTGCTCTAAAATGGTCTTCAGGACTAACCTTGTCAGTTTCTAATATAAATTTATTTGTTTATAGCTTTGATTATATTCATATTTAGGAAAACCATACCTTAGTCACTTAAATGGTTCTACCCCAGTCGGATTTGCTTTAACTTTTCAGTTATAGTCATAAGAGTTAGCACTTGTGAAAAACTATGTAACTTAAAGTCACAGCTGCATCAGCATCAGAAATAATATTTTATTTAAATTAGATGTATATATGGTAGTGACTTCCAATAATTCTATACACTTTTAGTTCTTTTAGCTCATTTGAAAATGGTCATGACTTGAGAAGAATTCAAGTTTTACATAATAATATTAAGCATTATTGCATGGTAATATATGTGGGAAATAAGGAAATAGAACCCTTCAAGACTTCTGTTTCTGATGGACTCAGCTTTAGTTGGTGGTGAGTCCATCTTGGAGCTGGCTGAAACTGGCTTTTTTTGGTCTAGCAAAAATAACATTTACCAACATTAGTTCAAGTGTTTACAATAAAACCCTTTGGTAATGCCTTCAGCATTTCTTAATCAGGAAGATCTCGTTTGAAAACAGAAAACATTCTGATATTCTTGAGTTTTGTTAGCTTTTGCCTTTCAGAAACATTTGGTGGGAAAGAAACCTATGTGAACTGAAGCTCCAACATCTGGCTGTTGATTTGGAGAAAACTCCAGGAACAAACTTGCCAAGAAAGTTTTCAAGCTGACAAGCAGGTATTCTTTATCGCGGAGCCAGGAGACACGGGGGATAGCTCCTCCTAACATGTGTCTCCCCATTGCCACACAAGCCATCCTTTTATAGCCACTGGGCACACATACGTATTCATGAGGCTACGTATGGATTACGTAATTTTCCAGAAAGCTCCCCGCATGCGCACAGAATTGTGGTGGTGGTCTCTGAGGGTCGTTTACTTCTTCCAACAATCTTCATCACTTCTGGCAGCCTTTGAAGCATGCGCAGTAGATGCTCATACCAGTTTAATTGGTTTGTTAGCACCAGAGACATAATAATCCTCCTGTCCTCCTGCTTATCAGTTAGTTTAACTGTAGCCCATCCTGGACACCTGCGGCTCCCAGTTGCTCTTTATCCCTGTGTCCTGTTCTTCCAGACTGTTTTTCTTAAACTATGTCACAACTATAACAACTATAACGATTTATCTTGTGAGAACTCTCAGTATGTTCTCTAGCTGTACTCTATTTTTTTTTCTCTATGTATCGTGCACCTCAGTAATTTTCCATTGCTACTGTTACAAAGCCATCAAACTTAACATACTGAAATCTAATTCTAAAGGTTTCTATATTCCATTTTGTGATTTTGTGCCCCCTTGCCTCACTATCTTAAGCAAAAGTTAAACTGGAGGAAATTTGTATCTTGGTGTTTTGTAAATTTTTTTATGATATCAGTGGAGAGTGTCTAGTAAGTGACATTTATCACTGCTTTCTATTAAAGCCTGCCTGGAAGATTCAGGAAAGTGTTATCAGTGAATGCACATACATAGACTAAAATAAATGGTTACATGCTTTAAATTACAACATTACTTTTGCTTTCATACCTTTCCAGTACCTTCATCAAAGATATGCCTTGGAATTATATTAAACATATGTCATACATGTGCAATGTATACTTTACATTCCATCTCTACCAGGCTTAAAATACAGATCAGAAGATATATTGTAAATTGCTCAGGGCTGTATCCTCCTCAACCTCTTCATTCCAGTGGGAATTTTTTCTGTTTAATTCACAAGGCTTTGGATTCAGGTCCTTATTGTCTTTTTAGCTTTTGCCAGTCAAGAATAAGTTCCTCATTGAATGGTAACCAAAGATGGTATGGGACAAACAATGTGATTGCTAGGTGAGAAACCTGCCTCTTGATGGTCCAGAAACCACCTGATTATACTCCTGGGCTGCTGAAAGGCAAAAGGAATTTTCAGATTTTATATGGGGTTTTCATCACAATGTAAGAGCCAGTTCATCCAGTTCCAAAGTTTATCAACAGGGAAACTTGAAATTGATGAGTTTACTTCTTTTTTTTTCAACTGATATATCTGCATATGTGTTGCACAGTATATTCAATAATAATTTTGGTGATACAATTAGCCAAAGATAACAGTTTTGGTAATATCCTGAGATTTAATAACTAAAATAATACTGGAAAATTAATGCATGTAGCTACACAAGGATTTTATTTAGCCCCCACTGGTTTCACTGTGAGTCATCTTTGCAGCACAGATGATCTATACATTTCTTGTCTTGTGAGGCCAAGAATGCTGGGGGGGGGCTGAACCACAATTATGGTTCTCTGGAGCTATGATGAAATGGGGCTACAATCTTTTAAAAGCTTGAAACACTCATTAAAATTAGTATTCTATATGACAAATAAAAGTATTTGAGGTTTTTTAAAACGTAAATATGCTGTGGGTTTATTTTATTTATTTTTTTCAATAAAATTTGATATTATATGATTGATATGTATGTGGAGATAAATTGTTTACAGCAGTCCTGGTCTCCAATTGAATAACAAAGAAGAAATACTAGTCTGCTTGATTTGGAGCAATTTTCTTTTCTGAATTTGCAGGGAAGGATAAGGAGTGGGACAGAAGCAATTTGGCAACACTATGTTCTTGCTACTATTTTCCTGATGACACAGATATGAATGAAACTGAACCTAGGGAAATTTTGATTCTTATGTTCTCTAAACCTAATGTTGCTATTTTATTATATAAAAATTTAATGCTTATTTTCTCTTGCTGCCAAAAATAGGAATGTATTTCCCTGACTGACACCTTTGTAAATTCACTAAGATCAGCTTTTGTGTTAGAAATGAATAGTGAATGGTTTTAAAACTCAGCTGATGCATAGCTCCTGCAGATCTTTTTTAGGTCAGCTGGTTGTAGTTCTCTTCTCATTTAGTTTCAGCTCAGAGGGATTTTTTTGTTTGTTTATCTTGGTGACGTTTAGTAAGAAAACAAAAACTTTGGGTCATATTCTGCCAATATATTATGCAGAGAACACCCAGAAGCTGTCTGCAGTACTTGATAGACATGATAGGTACAGAGATTGGCAGGACGAACTGGATGATCTAATGAGTTTTCCTTTTTTTCTGTCTAACCTCTAATACATAAATTTAAAGAAGAAAGATACTGACACATTTATCCCTTCAGCCAAAGTGTTGAAAATGTTGGAATGATTGCAAATAGCCTCTGTTTAACAGAGATAACTGTAATTTAGATTTCAGCTTGGATTTTGCAGCAATTGTGCTGAAATGAAAATCATAGGCACTGAAAAGTGTAGATTTCACTGCATGATAGAAAGCATTTTTTAATTTAAATCTTCCCTACTCTTTTTCATGGGAAAATATATATAAGACATCAGAAAAATGTGTCCTTTGCGATACAGTTGGTAATGATAAGATCAGGTTATGAATATATTTCAGTTCTTGTTGACTAATAACATTTTGATATTTATGATGAAAAGGCCGTGGAAGTTTAATATTTAAAATATTAAAATATCAAAAGTGACAATAGGGAGAATAATGTTTTCTAAAATGTGCTCTTCCATGATTATATTTGCTGTGGAGTACAGGTGTCGGCAATTTCTTTCTTAAAAGATTTTTTTATACTCATTTATTTGCTAAGAGGAATTAAATAAGTGACAATCCGTGGGGATTCCTTGCTGGTTTATGTAGTCAGTTGTTACATTTGAAAAAATGACTTTGTAACTCATGATTTCATACTTTGGAAAAGCAGGGTTTTTTTTCTGTTTGTTTTGGGTTTGTTGTTTTTTTTTCAGTGTATGAGCTTGTAGTTTTTGCTGGGCAGATTAGTCCTGGATATTTCAAATACTCTCAAATAACGTATTCTTCTCTTTCAGTGACTGCGTCAAGAACATGACTGCTGCAACATATATCCACATATAGGTGGTCAGCACAGCAGGAAAATGCTAGGACTATAAGACAAATGATAGGTATAAATTATTTGCAAGCTCAGGTAACTGCAATTTGACTTTTTTGAGCATGTAACAGTGCCCCCAGAGAAGAAAGTGTGAATTTCTTCAGATCATTGCATTTTCATGGCCCTGGCATTAAGTAAAGGTAGCAACTCTAGGTTTTTGGATTTCTCTACTCATAAATAAAAGCCATTTTGTTTTTTAAGTCTAATTTTTGCATGAAATATGTATATTCTAATCCTTGCTGAGAAGTCTTCAAGGAATAACAGTGGAGGGTTTTTGGTATAATATTTCATCTCACATGCTTGCAGGAACCATACATCTTTGGTGTTGAAGTTGCGGCACCTATATCAAGGGCTTGCGTATCAAAGCCATGTTCTTCTGTATTCTAGTGTTTAAAAATTTGCTGATCATGACTGACAGGTTTAGAGAGCTAACATGTTCTAGAGTTGTGGGTGATTTATTCCAGAATAACTTAGGTAATTCAGAGAATTTAGCTGCCACAGTCTTCCTTCTCATCACAGAAAAAAAAGTGCCTATTAGGATTGATTGCATTTCCTTTAAGATTTTTCATTAGAGAAGGGACTTCATCCTACAGCGTCCTCAAGTAACAATAATGTAAGTATCTAAATTTTCATTGAAGAAACACAGAGAAAAGTTTTGCAGTTGTAGTTACTTTTATGTTTGCCAAGCTTTTTATATTTTCTTTTCTTTTGTTGAAATGACAGTTCATTGCTAATGGTCCCATACAGAGAACCAAGTCTGTATACAGAGCTCATGAGACAAATAAATGCCTGGCAGGATGAGTGGAAATCGTTCTTACAAGAAGGCATGATATATGACTTGGATGCCACAATCCTCGTACAGGTGAGATCACAGGAAAGTGAAATGCAGACCTGGCGTGGAAGTAGTTCCTACTTGTTTTCAGTATTTTTCTTTTCACAGGCACTGAACCTGGCCTCCCTTATCTCCACTATATAATACCATGATGTTCATAGAAGCAGAAGTATGCAGAAGAGCTAAATGCAGGCACTCAGTTGAAATCTTCTAATCTGATCACAATTTTTTTTTAATTTTTTTTTATTCTTCAGTGGAAATTAACTTCTTTCCCATTATGCTGGTTTTGGTTGGGGTAGGTTTAATTTTCTTCATAGTAGCTATTATGGGGCTGTGTTTTGGATTTGTGCTGGAAACAGTGTTGATGACACAGGGATGTGTTAGTTATTGTTGAGAAGTGTTTACACAGAGTCAAGGCCTTTTCTGCTTCTCACCCCACCCCAACAGTGAGCAGGCTGGAGGCGCACAAGGAGTTGGGAGAGGACACAGCTGGGACAGCTGACCCCAACTGAGCCATGGAAGTTCAGAGCAGTGCTTTCTCCTGGAAATCATACCTGAATGTAAGGATATTACTGGCACAGACATTATATAGGGGTTTTCTTGCGTATGTATCCTTCTCTTTTATCCTGCAATGGAAGTAGTAACATTGTCTTAGTGAATACCTGGTTTCAGTTCTAGGCTAAGTGAAGAAAAGTGTTATTTTCATGTTCAAAAGTAGAAAGTGTAAAGTGAAAAGAAAAAGGTCTTTATTGATGCATATGTAGGTATCTGCGTATATTTGAATTTATATTAAGACATACAGAAACAGCGAGGAAATAGGATAGCTGTCCAAAAGTACCCCTAAACAGTAAAGACTAGAGAGGGAGACCAGTTATATATGTGGAAGGACAAAGCAGGAAACAGAACATGTCTTTAGAAAAAGCTCACAGAGATATTAAAGAAAGGTTTCTAGTTATTACAAGAGTTGAACTGAGGCAGAGTATCTGGAATTACAACCTGTCTAGTTTAAAGCTTAAAATACCTGACAGATTTCTTAACAACTTTACTTGATGTGGGTTTGCCTTTTATATTAAAGGATTGAAGGTGATCCAGTCTTAAGCCTTGGATTGCTTTTAGTTTTGTTTTTATTTTAGGAGCTTTTTGGCTGAAGGAGGTTGTAAAGAAAATTATGGCACTGTCAAGTTCTCCACAAATTCTATTATTTTTATAACACTTTTACTGTTTTGTTTTGATTTAGTAAGTTTTTGAGGGGACGTTACCCAAGAGAAGGAAGTTGTTTCTCCCTCACCTCTTACACTAATCCCTGTGCACTAATACAAAGGACAACTATATTACAGACTTTAGGAGATTTATAACCACTTTGACCACAATGGTTGAAGAGTTTTTTGGTGGTGCATGGTTTAATTTCTAATTACCTCTTCTGCAACATATCCTGTCTCTTTTGAGTGAAACCTTATATTTTGCTGGTTAAAATAAAAAAAAAAAGTTTTGGTTAAATCCATTTTTGTTAGAAAATCCCCTTTTAAATAGGACTTGAAATGCAGAAGTATTGAGCATTTCTAGTTGAGTTTTTAAGACTGTGCAAAGTAACTGAATACAGAATTTAGAATTAGAAGACAGATAGGAACACATGTAAACAGGAACAGAGGACATCTATTCTACCTTTAATATGTGTATTTTGGTATCTCTTCTAACATTTGAGACTGCAGATAGGTCTTTGATTTTTCCACTGATTTCTCCTTAGGAATCTATAAGCCCTTTCCAAATTTTTAAACAGATATCTGGCCAGTCCAGACCGGCCCTGAGGTAGTAAAAGGTAAGAAGTTTCAGCATGGTGTCATCCTATTCTCACAGTTTATTACCAATTCCATTACCAGGGTACATTACAAATCTTTCTCAGGAGTTGCAGGAGGATCACTTTGAAAAGAGGTCAGATCTCTTCTTCTATGTCTAAGCACTCATATTTCTTCATCCAAAAAAAGCTGTCTGGGTATCAATTAAAATATATTTACAAACATTAAACTTTTTCTTTATAGCTTATTAGCAAGCATTTCAATTTTCAGAAAAATTCAACCAGCTTTGATTTGCAGTATCTCTGTTAACCATCTGAAGCAGCAGGCAGCAGCTGAGGATGTTCATGAAGATGATATGCCAAGAACAACAACCACTTGTCACGGTCTCTCAGAACCCTGGTGGTACCCCAGGATGGCTGAACTGGAGGGATAGATTTTTCTCTTGCTTTTGCTTACCAGTTTCTGGCTTGTTGGCAGTCTTACAGACATTGGTGAAGAACTGCCAAAGTAGCTTTGCCCACTGTAGAATAACAGCATGGGCTCAGCCCTCCATTCTTGTGTCCTCCCAGCCCTTTCCAACATGCTTGTCTTCCTTCCAGTGAGGCTTCCTCACAGTGAAAAGACCACAACTATTCAATGTCATGTTTCTGAGGACATCAGCAGTTGAAAAGACCCTTGTTCTTGTGAACTGCCTTCCTTCCCCCTGGATACAGGTGAAATGTCATCTCAGCCCCAGAATATACAGTGAATTTTGTTGAGGATCAACTGATCATCCTGAATTTTCAATCAGCCCCATGATTTTTTAAACCTGTTAAGGGTGTTAGGACTAACAAATCTGCCAGCTCTTCCTCAGGCACCTCCATCTGAGTCCTTGGTCCTAATCCAGGAAACTGTATAAGCATACGGTGATATGCACGTGGAAGAGCAGCGTTGCTGGAAATATGTACAAGTCTAGCATTGAGCAAAAATTTAAATTCTTTCCTGAACTGGAAGTTTCTGATGAAGCAACTCTTTAGTTCATTCATGTTATCATCATAGCCTGATTTAGGGGTATAGAGCAGCTGTACTGTGTAAGTCCTTGGTGCGCTGACTCAAGGCTCAGAGCATAGAGATAATGTGGAACAGCTGGAGGGAAGAAATGATTCTTCCTCATTTTTTCCCCAGATTATTGGAAAAAAAAAAACCACGTTAAAAAGGGAGGAGATTATATACTTTTTGAAACAGTGTATTTAAAATAGCCAGGTTTAACCTGTTATTGAATAATAACAATAAATGTCTGTAAATTCATGTAGCAAGTACATTTGTAACTTCTTGCTTTAAGAGAAAACCATTCTTTTCCTTTAATTTGCTGCTGTACTGGTACAGCCTGTGTAGACACATCATTCCTCTACTATCTACATTTTACTGATGTTTAACATTCTGCATATTTTCCTTCTTGCTGTTATCAGCTGAGGCATGAAAGGTTAATGCTGCTAATTGTACCTCACATATATATATACACATATATTTACATCCATATATGCCATGTCTCAGCTTTGCTGCTGGTGCCAAGGAAAATGTTGGATTCTATTCAGTTTTATTCATATTCATTTTCCTGCCCACTTAACAAAATTACATTCAATGAGCTGTGGGAGAAATTCGCATCAACGGGCTATGTAATGCAATTTCTGGTATATATAAAGGAAGAAAAAGTCCTACATTTTCTTTCATTTCTGTCAAAATCAATCAAATTTTACTGAACTGAACATAATCTCTTAAAAAAAAAAAATCACCCAAGCATTTCCAGTGAAATAAGCCTCTCTTACATGGTAACATGCACATATTTAAGAGGTCTCTGTTTTATTTTTTTTTAATCATGCCTAATTAGTTTTTTTTAATCACCCACACAACTAAGTCTCTTGCCTGCATAATTTATGACATAGAGGGGCCGGTGTCAGAAATCAAATGTTGTAAATTAAAAATAACAAGTTTGAGACTAGTGATTCAATTAAAACCCTAGAAAACATTGGATTATGCATAATTGAGAGCTTGTATGCAGAGATGCATGTCATGCTTGTCAGCTTGGATGGGAGGATTGGATTGGAGCTGTCAAGAGCATTTAAATCAACTCAGTAAAAAAATTAAAAAACAAAGATGATATTTATTATTAACTTCCAGTGTTCAAAAATAAACTGAGAGGTATTTAAATTGAATGCTTAGATGACAAGGCTTTATTTATAGCAGGAGTTAGAAAACTCAGTAATAACCCTAGCTGGCACAGAAGTAAAGATACTACTGTGCAGCTGAGCTGCAGCCTACAGTGTGTGGATTCAGCTGTTGGCTCTGAATCAGGTTCAGCTAATAGAAAGCTGTGTTGGAAGAGAAGAAATCCAGATTTTTGAAGGGAGCTGTGAAGGACCAAATCCTTATTTTTATTATCTTTTTCTTCCCTTTCTTTTATTGCTCCTAGAGACAATGATGATGTTCCATTAAACACTTTGGGACCTCTAAGAGTATGCAAGGCCTTTCTGGGGAAATCCTGACTTGTCATGGTGACCCACCTCTGCAAGACTACATTTTACAGACAGTAAAGCTAGTTGGTAGGAATAGCTGACGTCCAAAGATTAACAATATCTTCCCACTTCAGCCACACAACCCAGAGTCAGTTCCAAAATTTATTTGAAATTGTTGAATCAATGATAAACTGCACCGTTGAAAATGAACATAAAAGCTAGCCAGGACACTTCCCACGTTTGAAATTTAAAGAACATTTTCATTTCTAGCTTGAGAAGAAAGACTCCAACAAAACAGAATTGTGACTCTCAGGACTAGAATATATCTCTCTAATACACCTACGGACTCACCAGAACTCATCCTAGCCCTCAAAAATACACCAAGAAACTAAATACTCAGGAAGATTGTTTAGTTCCTAGCCTATAATTCAGTCACATATAATGAACTTCTATTTATTATAAACAGCCTAGTTTCTAAAGATATGGCCATTTGGATAACTTGAGATTTCATGGCCAGGTACCCCAAAATGCTGAATTTTTGTAACATTTTTTTTTAAACAGACCCTTCTGTGGCTCTCTTTTAGCAAGTTCCAAGACATAAGATTCCATCTTTTGTTCCCTGAAGCTTCTGTGAACTAAGTTTGCCAGTGTGCTCTGTTCCCTAACGGGGTATCTCATACCAAACAAAACAGGAATGTAAAGGAATTGCCACCAGCTTTAGAAAGTTTTAAAGCATATGGCTCAGTGAGGTGGTACCTTACAGCAATGATGCCAGCCTTTTTAATGTTTTACGATGTTTAAACCTACACATAATGCTAGGGAAAAAAAATCTTGCCTCAGGAAAGGTAAAAAGGACCTTAAGAAAGTGGAGGAAACTATATGAAGAGTTAAATTCTTCTCTTTTGGTACACCACTAACTGCTGACGTCAACAGGATTTACAAATGCACATCTGAGAGTGGAATTTGGCCATAAGTGAGGTGGAAAAATGATTGATGACTGCCTAATGGTGGAGGAGTTGGATCAGTGCGATCACACAGCCAAGCTGGAAGTTGCTCAGTTTGCCTTCAGCAGATTTCTATCAATTTTCCCTGAGAGTTCTGGGGCAGGTGGAGAGTCTCTAGGACCACAGGCAGCTTTTGGTACCCAGCTACCTCAGCTGAACATTAGCCCCACACAGTGCTGCTGGGGATGAGTTTCTGGGGGCCCCGTGGTGGAAAGAATGCACCGCAGAGGTGAGTCAGGGTCATCTTTTGCATAGCATATGCAGGGGATGCACACCAGCTAGAAATTTAGAAAGCGAGGCAGAGGAGCATTTAGGCAACTTCCAAAGGTTCTAGAGGGAAATGCATAGTTAAAGCTCCTTAGTGAATCTAGAGGTAAGATTTCAGTGGTTCATTTTTTTAAACCTCAGTTGGCAATTCCAAATCTTTGCTATACTAAATTCCTCTTATAGCCTATGATCACTTGGTAGCATTTACATATACTATCTTTGTATCTCTTTCATCATCTTTCTTTGATGTTTTATTAGTTACGAGGTTTAGCCTAGAAAAGACTGTGCATTCCTCTTTACTTAAAAAAATTAAAATGTGAAAGATTTTAATTTAAGCCATTCTGAGAATTCTCCAAACTCTAACAAGAATATAAATATGAGCAGGAGATTTATGTAAGCAGAAGAGATGAAGCAGGGGTGCATGATTTTTACTATATTGGAAACTGGAGGTTTATTCCTGAAAGTTCAAAATATTAAAATAATTTTCCATTCTTATAGGCAAAATCAACTAAATGGGAAAGTTGTGTAAGTAATAGATCTGCAAGTGCCTTCAACATTGGCTTAAGATTTGCTATTATTAACCTCTCTAACACTTTTCATATAAGATTCAATGGGAATAGAGTTCAGCCAGAGTCCCTCCACTTATTAACTCTGGTGTCTGGGAAAAGGATCAAACTTTTGTTGTTTATTTTGGAGAAACTGCTGGTGTCAATAAGCAAATTTTCACTATTGAAAAAAGTTAAATTCCATTTCTGTTAGAGCACAACCAGCCATTAGATTTCCCCACTAAAAGATAAGCAAGCCATTTTCTTCTGCACCAAAAAGCAGATGCAAGTATTTCATTTGAACTGACTTTCTAGACTTAAAGGAGTGGAAATGAGAGACCATTCTTGCAGGCGAAACTATTAATCATTAATACTGTTCATTGTCATGGGACTCTTCTCTACTGTGTTCTACACTTCCACTTTCTACAGAAAGGAAAAACTTTTGTATTTCCCCCATGGATTAAATCAAAAGGAGGGGTACTTTAAAAACTATTCTGGCAATTTAGGTCTGAATAGATGTACCCTGCAAAATACCTTGAAAAAAAGTCTGAGCACAGATTTCTAGAATGAGAAGATAGTAAGAGAGCTAACATGGGGAAGGCTGGATGTAAATGAGGAAGGTCTATGAAAATGGGAGTGAAATTCTGGGTCTTTGAAGTAGATGGGAATGTCTACATTTTATTCTCTAAGATTAAAACTTCACCCTTTGCCATGTCTCCTCTACTTCCTCCCACCTTTACCATTTCTGCAGATCATCTGCAGATCTGCGCAAAGGAAATAAAACTCAAAACTGTGACTTCTGCCTGTGTTAGAGACAAATCAAAGTTTTTCAGACTGCTCCTGACTTATTTTTTTACTTTTGGGAGAAACTGCATGGGGTTTCAAGGGATGAAATGTGTGAGAGAATACAGGCCTTTCTTTTGGCCAAATGGCAAATGACTCTTCTTAATGGGATCTGTAGGTCTGTGTTTGATGCCTTAACTCTATATGCAGTGTGAGATGAGATAGGACTCAGAAATATTTTCCATAAAATCCGGTGTGCTGCATAGAAACTTCTGTAAGATAAGAGATTTAAATAACCCCCGTATTTAGAGAAACTGTGTGTAAGCACTTTCCTCAGCTTCCAGCTCTCTCCTTGACCAGCTGCCTATGCTGCTGTTTGAAAGCATGCAGGCTGACCCTGGAACTGTAAGCAGGCTCTTGCAGGTTCTTGGTCCAAAGCAGAGCGAGGGAGCACACAGCAATAAAGCAGTGTGGGCCATGCACAGTCATTTCTTCAACCTCTTACCTAACACTGCAGACATATCCTCAGAAAAATTAACTAGTGAACAGCAAGTTTCTGGTTGCTGGTTGCACATAAGCATGAACCAAGACTAAGATCAAGACTGGGGTATATCAGGACACTTTCAGAGACAGAAGTTTTATGTTTCCTGCAGAAACTCAGGGAAGGAGTGTTGTTTGGGTGAGATCAGTGTCTTCCAGGTCAGGTAGCAGCTTAATGGAGCTTTTCAGGGTTACACTTTAGCATACAGACAAATAAATTTCTTCCTAATTCCTCCTAAGGACACCTACCTGTCTTTCTGGATGTGGTCTTACTTATCTAGACAACATTACTAACAGAAAGTTAGGTGCCATGGGAAGACAACTATATTCCCCCTGGGGTGAGGCAGCAGCTCACTGGGGTTTTGAAGATCTGTATTTTGGACTTAGATGTTTACAATGGCTGTTAGACTCCTAATTCTTTTAGTGGATCTAGGCCATGGCATGTAGGCAAAGCTTGGTAGAGTCAGCTGAATTTCTTCTTAGAAGTTTTGTGTTTCTTTGAAGCTGAAACTCACAATGGAACTAATTATAACTTAATTGTAGTTGTCTGCCTAATGCCTTATAATATTGTTTGAGACATTCTGTACAATTATTTTTATACTTTTTAAAATGTGGTATGATGTTCTCTCTTTATATATAAATTAAAAGCGTGATGAATATGAATTCTAAATGTTGTGTGGTGGGTGTAGAATTCTATAATGCAACCAGAAATATTTTTTTCCTTGCTGAAAAGCTTGAATTTCTACAGACCTGAAGAAAAAAAAAAGAAGAAGAAACAAAAGCAACAACATGTTTCAAATACTCCACGTTGGTCATACTGAATGAGTATGAAAATACATTAGTGAATAAAAATAGTGACATAAAGTTCTATGTAGTAACTACATATCTTAGTAACCTAACAGTAATATGCTAAACCCAAAGATTTCTGATCAAAACGTTCAAAACCTGGGATTTTTGATTGAATAATTCATAGATTTTAAGATCAGTAGGAACTGATGCAGTCATACGGTCTGACCTTATGTACTCAAATGCTTATCTGGCAGACAGTGTGAGAGAAATCCCCATTTTGTGGCTGTACTTGCTGTGAAAAGGGCGTATGCAAGAGGTTATCAGAGAACTACTTCATCAGAGGAACCAACGTGAATGTTAGCAGACTGCTAGGTTGCCCCCCCTGATTAGCATGAAACCACTGTATTGCATGAACTGGGAAGCTTTTCTTCCAAATAAGCTACAATAAAAGGCTAATGTGATAAAGGTAACAAAATGTTAACCTTTATACTAATCCATCTTTTCAAGAGACAAGGAAAAATAAATCTACTCATATAACCCTGAAGAATTAATTGGGGCTGCCCCATTTCATGAGACTCGCTTAAAAAAAAAGAGGGATGGTGTGATGAGAATCAAAGAAGTTACAAAAGAGAAGACCTCAGTAATAAGAAAATGAAACAAGGGCTTGGAATACAGGTTCCAAAATCCCAAATCATCCAAAAAAAAAAAAAAAGTAGTAAGTGAAATCCCCAAAATACAGGATCAAAAAAACATCAAAGCAATCACGTATACACTGCCAACAATTAGAACAGTATTAATTAGCAACAATGTTCTTTAATCTATAAATAATAAAGTGATCAAACGGTCCCACAGAGAGGTGTATAACAATACATAGAATTTTACAGTCGTAGGTCAAAAAGTCTATTTAAAATCCCTGTGGCTAATTCATATGTTCTGTTAAAGTCCTGTTTATCATTTCGTTGAGAGGTAGAAGAGATGTCAAAATCATTCCCATTGCCTCAGACAAACTATGTAGCATACAGTGAAGAAACTGCATTCAATCTCTACTTTTTTGTGGTGAAGAAAGAAGGTGGAGAAAGTAAAAAGCTACAGTAAGAAAGAATCTATGTTTTATAAGAAACTTAAACCAGTCAGTAAGACAGGGAGTCTACACAGCATATTATGAGTGAGCTGTGCCATCAAACTGAATGTTCTGACGGGTAATCATAGTGTTGTAACAATACGTAACATAGATATGAATAAATCTATATATTACACTAGATATATAGTCAGAATACTTAGAAATTTTCTTGATAAAGTTGTGTTGAAGGATTTACTCAATTAAACCACACGATGTTCTGATGAGCTAAGTTAACATTGTTATTGCCATTTAACTATTGAGTCAACTAAGGTAGACAAGTTAAATGAGTAATGGAAGGCTATTTTTCATCCCATTTTTCCACGTGGGAGACTGCTTTAGAATCTGATTACTCAAGTAGTTGGGAGCCTTCTTAATACTGACCCAAATTTATTAAAAGTTTATTTCTAAAATTTGAGGCTTTGGAATTTAATAATACCTAAAATCACAATTATTCTCCATCTGTTATTTGATTATTTCCACACAGGGCAGAACTGTGCAGTTTTCTTTACTGAATCATGCACTGATTGTTTTTCCTGGCCACTTCTTCAGTTTATCAATCTTATAAATTTATCTATGACCTCAAACATGTTGCATTCTTATCCAGATGTCTTAATCTGAAGACCCAGTTTCCACATGCTTTTTACCTGTTTCCACAGCATTTGAAGATCTTCTGCTATAACTTACTAATTTTCTTAGCTTTCCTTATCACAAACATAGTTTGATCTTCTGCTTTTTACATAGTTTTCTTCAAATATCTACCAACTCACACACTCAATTTCTTTTAGGCTGGTTTCTCATTGTGCCCATGAACTTAATCAAGATGTTAACATTTTTGCAATTTTAAAGACCATATTATCATTAGTGTCCTTCATCCTTATATAACTTTTGGCAAGCTCAGGGTGATTCCTAGCAACATTATTAGTATCCATATGAATGAGAAGCAGGTAACAGCGCCAAAAAGGACTAGTTGGATGTTTGCAACATTCCCACAATGTCAGACTGGGAGCACTGCTGGGTCCCTTTAGCTACCCAGAAGGTCTCTTAAGCCTCTGTTAGAAAGAGACACCGGCCAATTTTTTTCTTTCTGGAGTAATCTTGAATCTCAGGTCCTTTGCATCATGGGCCTTCTCCTGGAGGTGAGGTATAGATTGGTGGCTGACCAGTGGCTTTGTTGCCGACTGTGTGGTGTGGGGCAATGACAGCACCATTACAGGTGAGTGGGAGTGCTCAATGACTAACCACACACCACGCAGCATCTTTGGGCCAGGCAAGCAAAGCTACTCAGTGTCTTCAGTTTTCTCTCTGAGCTGCTCATGGGACAGTCTGTTCATTTGGGCACATCTAAGTCTGCCCCACAGCAAAGCTCTCTCCTGATATTCATATCTCAGTGTCTGAAGAACACTCCTACTTCCCCACTGAAGTGAACTCCAGTGCACTGTAGACAAAGCCCAGGACCCTTTAGTCCTTCTCTCACCCTGAAACTCTGAAATGCTGCTACTGAACTACTGTTATGTGGGTTCTGCTTCTCAGCATTCCCTTCCTCCTGTGGTATTGCTTCATTACCATTTCTTTTCTGGAGTACAATACATGGGAGAAAGTTCCAATGGAGCAGGCATAGTCTGAGTTGCCTGCAACAACCCTTGAGGTTGTGACTGAGTAATTATGTCACACTTCACCTCTGGTTCTTGGTGTCTTTGTGTCTTCTGTGCATAAACAACACCATGGAGAGACTATGGAAATAGAGTCAAGCTGTGGCCATAGAATATACCTAGGCAAATCAGCCAGGAAGTGCTCTTGGGTCCCACAGCCCAGAAACGTTAATATAAATGTTGTATATCTGCTGAGTTAAGAATATAAAAAGGCTTCATCTGGGAAACTACTGGCCATTTAATCTGACTTCCCTTCTAGGCAAGTTAGTTGGGTCTGTAAAAATGAGCAAGATCCCTGAGGAAATGGATTAGCACAGTGCCTTGGATGCTGTCTGCTGAGTGGATTCAGCATGGTCTCTGTAAAGGCAAATCTTTCCTGGTCAACCTGAGGCACTTCTCTGAGGAAGTCAGTGAGCACACAGACTAGAAGAAGCTTGTGCAGGCAACATACTTAGTTTTCAAAAAGATGTAGGCTTTAATAAGTTTCCACATCAAGATTTTTAAAGTAACTGAGTTAACTGAATTTCCTCAGGATTGTGAGAAAATTCCTTTTGCAGATTTAAACTCAGACTCATCAAACACTTGGTCATTTTTCAGGGTTTAGGGATGTCACTGGTAGACTCCCACATGGATCAGTGTTAGTTTTATTCAATAGAGACCAAGGATGCTTCAAAAAGGTGACATGGTCAAAAGGTGGCAGAAGAACCTCAGTATAAAAGGTATATTTTAGTTGCAAACCTGGGGAATACTAATTTAATCTGTGCCTACATGATGCTGAACTTGGAGCTGGCAGTCACAGCTCAGGAAAGAAATCTTGGCATCATTAGACTGAAAAAGATGTCTAATAACCCTAATCCAGTGATTGCAGAAGCTGGGATGGATAGTGCAAAGGTAATGATCTGCAATGAAAGGCCAGGCTCACGTGTTACATATCTGGTTGCTGTTTATACAGAGGGCCAGCCTGGATGGAGCAGCTGTCCTGACCATTTGGGCATCTCTTTTCTTCCTATGTACCTTTTAGGGGGATGAATGAGATGAAAAACTGAGTATATTGACATCTCCAAATCTGGGTTATCTCCAGCTGTCTTTCTGTATTTACTAGTAAAATTGCTTATACTGCTTCAGTAGCATAAGCAAACTTCTGCAATGCACAACCCCAGTGCTCCTGGGGTTTTGCTTTGCAGAATGGCTTGGAAGCAAAGGGGAAACAAACTGACAGAAAATTATCTCACTGCAGTCTTATTAGCATACCTTGCTCTCTCTCCTTCCTTCTTATCTGAAATGGATTAGCCCTTAGCAGAAATTCTTGCTATTAGTCCCTAAGTACATGACCTTATGCCACTTATTTTATACACTTCATTCAAATGTAAAGCACTTTGTCAGAAAACACGTATTCCATACACAACACAAAGTAATTTTACACACATACACGTACTTGGTGTGTTATATACATTTATATAGAAAGATCGAGTAAAGTTACTGTCATTTCTGGGTCAGGATGACATTTTATACAGAACTGACCTCTGTCTTGAAGATGGAATACAAGTTTTCTGGTGAACTAATAAACTGGTTTTGAGAACTTTGATTTTTCATTTATACACCTTGTGTACACTTCTCTCTTCATGTAATTTCCATAATTTTCATTATTCTTATACTCTTTGTAATGCATGTTAGATTTAAGAAACTAGCCTTTATCAGAGTGACCCTTAACTTTCAGCTTAGTGTTTAATTCAACTTTAACCACTATAGTGAAGTTTAGTGTGCAATGGCTTTGTACTGTTTCAATGTTTGTGATGGATCATTATCATCAATCTCTTTTGTAAGCTTTAACATTGTTTTACTTCTGACTATATATATGTTTCAGCATCTGCTTCCAAAAATCAAAATCCCTTTAACAACCCAGTTTTTCTTTCCACATATTGTGGAGAAATTAATTCTGTTTATATTGGTCATCAGGAGGCCTGGCCCATACAGCCCTCTCCTCCTGAGCTTTCTTAGGCCAGTCGTCCCATACACATCCAAAAGATTATACTTCTCTGCTGGGAATAGCTCAGAGAGAAAAGAAGTTGTTTTTAATATAGAGTTGTCCCCTCATATACCCCCGTAAGTTGCAGTACATTCCTCCTCTGAAAAGAGACATCAGACTCCTTTGGCTTGTGAAAAAAAAACCCAAACCTTTTCACTTATTTGAGCCTAGAAACCTCTTAGCTGTCTTTTGCCAGAAAAGTTCCTTCACCACTTCAGCAGAGTATAGCAACTGAATCTCCTTGTAGACACAGATTTAATTTGCTCAGATGTTAGGCAGTTCTGGAGCTTGTGGTTCTATGCTCTCCATTTTTTCCATGGTAAACTGTATGCAAGCTCTAAATCTTGCTACATAGCACTTCTCACTCATGTACTCAAAACCATTAACACTGCATCTCAGCAGGAATTTCAGAACTACGCAGACACACAAGAAGAAGCAATTTAGCTACAAATGTTTTAAGTTTGCCAATAACATGCACAGAAAAGAGCAATAAGCAACATTTGGCCATGGTTAATACCTACTGACATTGCCTACAAGTCATCCCTGAAAGTGAAGATGACTCCCTTCTACTTCATTCTAGGCTTTTCTGGGCTAATGGCACTTTCAGAAGGTACTTACTTACATATTTTTTTCTAGAAAAGCTCGATTTACTGTCAAATACGTCTAGACTAAATAATACATGTATTTGCTTACCATTAACATTTTTCTGTAGAATTGTAGGTAGTTTACTGTTTACAAAGAACATAATCATGAGCGCTGACAGCTTTGTGCCTGCATGGTCTGCTAACTTTTAATGAAGCAGCAGGAGTTATCTGGTGCTACTTTGTCTGCAGATTTTAGCTTATGCAACTGATACATTTTGTATTTCTGATTTTTCCACCTGGGGACTTACTAACAATTATTTGGATCATTTCCTGCTCTTGTCTCACTGTCTGCCTCTTCCCTGGACTGTAACTCTGTATAACAAATATGGTATGATTCATGGTACATAAACGAACAAAAAAGAATTATATGTTCTCTTTAAGGGAGCATAAGGTAGGTTTGTGTATTGAAAGCTGATCAACACAAAAGCTTGCCTTTTTCTAATGACATAAGTAATTTCATTTAATAAAAATGAGACATTTTCACGTCATCTTCATTTTAGTAAAATTTCCCTGAGTAATGCCTTACATTGTGAATATCTGATAGTTAATTACGATTTCAGAAATGTTCATTATTACATTCTTCAATATTGGTATATAAGTAATAGAAGATTGTTTGAAATTTTAATATTGCACAGAGCTTAAACATCCCTGCTATTGAGGCCTTGGATTTGCACTTTTAGATTCCTATTCAGAAACTTGGGGTTTGGATGGTTATATAAACATCATAGAAGGTCTGTGTTAGAAAATGGTTCCCTTCCTACTTCTGTAAGAAACTGGGGACAATATTTTAAAGTTATATATCAAATTATACAAGGATGAAGTGAGATTATAATTAATTTTGTCAGGGCTGGAAGTTAATCTTGACAAAACCACAGAAAAATGCAGGTGAAAAGAAAAAAGGTTTCTGCCTGTTATTCCTCTCTCTGGTGAAATTCATAATCAAATCAAGGCAATATTTCCTCCCACTGACTTATAGTGATGAGGCACTATCCCCTTTCTTTTTAAGGGCTTTATGTTATGATCCTTAGTTCAGTTCTGCAGTAATCAAAAAAGTGCAGTCTTCTGAGCTGGGTGGGGGTTCAATTGAGTTCATGTTTTTTTGTAGTTGCTCTTTGTGGTTACTTAGCAAATGTATATACAGACAGACTACAGAGTATTTACAGAAGGAGAGAGAAACCAGCAGTTGTAAGTATCTGCTTAAGTAAGCCAGTTCTCATCTAACCAGCACACAGGAATGTATATCATGTAGACCCAATTTCACACCTCAAAAATATATTGAGAATTAGGTAGAGATGAACAAGGCATAATCTACATGCTGATCAAGAACTTGCAGAATAATGAATGCTTTTTTAAATAATGAATACATTTGACAGAATCCGTTTGTTCAGAAACAATCTAAGAACAGATAGGCATATTCAGCAAATATGATTTTTGTTATGAAATATTAACCTGTGAGCAATAATTAGCTCCCATACATGAAATCCTTACATGAGCCGTTTGCAAGGACCCTCTTCCTCCCAAATATAAGAAAAGCCCATTTGCAGAGAAGTCATTGCCTGGTCAGGAACAGAGTTAGCATAGGAAATACATCATTTAATTGTACATGGGGATTTGTGAAATATTTTGCACAAAGCACATTTTACTCAGGTTACTTTCCTTTCACCCACTGTGAAATCTAGAATAACAGAAGTTGGACAAGCTGATGATCAAATTTAAATATTGCTTGCAGCATCTCATAGACCTCAATTTGAATTCTGCCCAGTGTGATCTGTGACATTCCTATTGTCTTAAGAAAGCTTTGAAAGAGAAGAGAAAAAGAAAGCTCAGTCAGGAAAAATAAAAGGCAAGCCTGAATTAAAATGTAAATTTAAAAAAGAGGGAACTAATAATTCTTTTCTGCTTTGCTGTTGATGGCAAGAGGGTTGTTCAAAGACAAGTACCCATTTGATTGTACTCCCAAACTTAAGGCTGTCATGCAGTCTCTGTTGCTGCAGTACCTAAGCATGTCACCACTCTTCTTGTTGTAGGTATGCACAAAACTCCCCTTCAAAGTGGTAGAGTTTTATTCTCTATATTTTAAATTTGAGGAATAAACAGTGAGTAAGGAAGAATTCTATATGCCCACTAACTTTGGAATTTATTTCACCTATTTTAGGTGCTTAACAAGGGCACTAAAACTAGTAATGTAATTGCCCTTTTGTAAAAACTACTTTAGTAGAAATGTAGTTGCAGGTAGCCTCTCCCCTGATGCCCCTATGTATTTCAGTGCAGTGCCTATTGTTAGGCAAAGTCACCCAGACAAATAATGGTGGAGCAAAGTCCTTCTGAGTGCTTCTCCATCTCTCGCATTTCTGGAGCCCCTTTCCTCACTTGTCAAGCGTTTGCTTATTATTATCACAAAAAAAGGGGACTGTGTGGTGATGATAGGGGACTGTGTGAGTTTGTGACTACTGATACTCATTTTGACTGTGGGGTTCTGACTAAAATTGCCATAACACTTCCAGTTAATGCTGGCAGCTGTGACTGAAACAATGTCAACCAAAAGCACAGGAAATAAACTTTTTCCTCTGCAGCTACCGTGCCTCACTTGTGGGTGATGTGGTGGAATGTGTGTTGCTGCCCCTTATGTCACACTGCTTCTGTAGGAGGGCAGAGAGCGCCCCCACTGCAAGGTTTCGCAAAGCACGTTCTTCTGGGGTGCTCGGCTAGCTCAAACATTCCTACAGACATGTGGTTTACAAAGGAGCTGTTTGGCCTACTTGCAACCCTTTGAGTTTTGCTAATCTGTAAGATTTCATGTATAGGGAACAAACCTTTTTCCCTGGGCGTAAATGAAGAGTTCTGTTAACTTCAAGAAGAATACTTCAAGATTTTACTGTAATAGTGTTGAGGCACTGGAATGCGTTGCCCAGGGAAGTTGTGAATGCTCCATCCCTGGCGGTGTTCAAGGCCAGGTTGGACAGAGCTTTGGGTGACATGGTTTAGAGTGAGGTGTCCCTGCCCATGGCAGGGGGGTTGGAACTAGATGATCTTAAGGTCCTTTCCAACCCTAAGTATTCTATGGCTCTATTCTATGACATTGGCTGGCATAAGCAAGCAGAATTTGGCTCTTTCTCCTAGCAGTGATAAAATGTTACCAAAAATAATTAAATTTGCAGAGTTATATTAATAACACATAGATGAAATCCACCTTGAAATATTTTGATGTTTGCCTTTGGAGCAAAATATGAGTATGTGTTGTTTTCCTTAAAAAATAGAAGCTCAAGCTATCATGCTGTAAATATTGAATTATCATTAATATATTAGCACAGAGAACTTTAAGCCCTAAGACCTTCAGTGTCTTTGCTCTTTGCTGAAGTCAGCAGCTTCAACCAGAGCTTATCATTGGTGTCTCTTGTGTAAATCCTTTGAAGTTATTACTGCTCTGAAGCGAGGAGAAAAAACAGGGTTTTATAGGGGAAAAACTATGCATTCAATTAGAAGATGAGCTCTGTTCTTGGAGGAGGTGGGAGAAAAGTGAAAGACTATGTGGTGGACAGCATGGGCCCAGAGTACTATTGAGGGCTGATCACCAGCTTGTATAATGTGTGCAGCTCTACTGATGTTGGTGGAACTACACAGGTTGCCACCACCTGGGAAACTGCACCTTTCTACTCTGGACTTACCTGAGCTGCTCTCATTTCACCTTCATCAACAAATCCCCAGTGATGGAGGCAGGAGTAATGATCTTACTCCTTCTATTCAGGACAGAGTTCTGGAGCCTGGCGGTTGTCCCAGATGGGAAGAATCCTGTGACTGGAAGAGAGATGGAGGGGAAACGCATGTGAGGAGTGTATGTATATTGTCCAGGTGGCAAAATCCTCTACTGCAGTTCCTAACACTAGCCACAAAAACTCCCTTGCAGTGCCAGTGCCAAAAGACTTTTTGTGTTTGCCAGACTTCCTGGTGTCATTCATCTTCATAAAATTCTTAAAGTTTTCCCATGTAACATTGATCTATGCTGTCGTTATTATGAGAGAAAAAAAATCAAGACAATAGAAGTAACCAAGTAAGACTCCAATGAGAAACCTTTTTGTGAAAGGAGCAGCAGCTCTTCACTTCGGTGGAGGCATCCATACAGTGCACTACTCAGGCAGCTGAAATATGATGGTGTTTCTAGTGCTTGATGCAGGTGAGCTTCACATGTAAGTAGAGGTAACCAGCTTTCTTTTGTGGACAGTTTTTTTTTCTTAATCCTCTCCTTAATTCCTTTTCTCCTGCAGTTGCAGAGCACAGAACTAATATGACATTTGAAGAGGACACTAGGGGAAATATAGTTCATTATACTATATAAAAAGATAGGATACACTAACTTATTAAATACTCTGGACAACTTAGTGAGAAAATTCCTATTCAACATTATTTCTTATTGCTAATAGAGAAAAAGCAGTTTCAACTTGTTTTTCTTAGAAACCGAAGCAATGGAGTAAATGTTTTATGTGCTGGTCATCAAGTCATTAATTTCAACTGAAGAACTGAATAGTATTTTGCCTTTGTGTAAGTGGAAATTAGGCAAATAAAGCTGCAGATTTTACTGTAAGAAATGTGGGTCATTGTGTGGGTTGGGGAAGATATTTTGTTCTGTGATCATTAACCATCAGACTTCATGACCTATAGTTGCTGCAACTTCCTGTATATTTAGTTGTTAAGATCTGTCCAAAGTGGCAGGACCTATGGATCAAAAATAAGATTTTTTTCTGCTTTTTAAATGTGATGGCTGGTACTGTTGTAATGGTAAAGCATGTTCCTGTACGTTTAACTTAAGTAAAACTCAAAACTCAGTCATGCTAAGTTTTATCACATAAAGAAACACGGATGAATCCCTTGCAGCCAGAGGTTCCCTTGAACCAGCTTAAAAAAAAAGCAAGGGGTACAGCAGATCAGACAAAACTGTTTGGTACAGCTTCAGAAAGTGTTATGTTCAGCCAGGGATTCCTTTTCATTGCTAGCTCAATTCCTTAAGCCTTTTCTAAACTATGGAAATGTACTATACTAAGAAGCAGCTGGCTCTCCTAACATAGCTGTAAAATACCTCATGCCCATGCCTATAGGCCTGACTTGATTTGCGGAAGTGTGCAAATAAGAAAAAATATTCCCACTGGTAGGAGCCACACAGTAGACAAGATGTCTATGAATGTAGATATTTTTACCACCATTTTGCTTTGCTTTGTTTTTTCCAATAGGTTTAATAAAAACTGTGGTTGTGGCTCCCACTAGTTTTGACACATTCAGCAGCATTGGAGTCAAACCTATATAATTTTAACCAGTTGTAAATTTCCTCACTATTAACTCTGCTAGAAATTCCTCAGTCCTTCTTTTTCTTTTTTTTCTCTCTCTTTCAGGCTTCCTTTCCTCCCTTGTCCTTCCTTTTCCTTCTTCCCTTCCTCCCTTCCCCCCTTCCTCTCTTCCTTCCTCACTCCCTTTCCTATTCTTTCCCCCTCTCCCTTTCCCTCTCTTCCTCTTTCTTTCTCTCTTGCTTTCCTTCCCTTTCTTTTTTCCTCTTTCTCTCCTTCTTTCCCTATTTCTTCCCTTTCTTCTCTCCTTTCCCCTTTCTCCATTCCTTTCTCTCTCTCCTCTCTTGACACAGCTTATATTATATTTGATATGAGCTATTGAAACCAGTACTGGAGTCTTCTACGTTAAACTTGCACGGTCTTTATGTCTGTGCAAACAGAAGTCACTACCCTTCATGCAGTGACTTGTCTGAAGTTCACTTCTGGCTTTTCAGAGTCTTCAGAACTCACTGAAATGACAGAGCTGCCAAATGTATTGGCAGTTACTGCCCCTGCAGTGACTAGGTGCCGTATAAGATCCATACACAAGATGGGTGGCATCTTTATGTTCCCTCTGAGGGATATGTCAAAGACCCATATAGACCAGAGGGGTCAGCTGAAAGACCCTGGGAAATGTAGGTGGAGCAGCTGGGAGACACTTGGCAGCTGATCAGAGAACTTATTAGGTGGGCAAAACCAGAGGGTAGGGTAGCTCTGAAGAGGCAATAATCCATGATGAGATCAGCTCATGCACCCACATGTGTGGCTTTACTTTTGTCACTCAGTATGCCTTGTTCAGATAGAAATAGCCCATTTTCTACTACTGGCACAGAGCCAGGGTGTTGAAAAGCTTTGTGTGGGTTTGTACCAGAGAATCAGGTTATGGTCTAGCTCTGCACTTTCCTCATGTTACAAAAATACTAAATATGGTACCAAGGGGAATACGTTTTTAACCTTAACACTTCAGTGATGGATAGTAGGATGGATAGCTATACTTTCTTTCTAAGAGCCTTTCATTTACATCTGGGGCTCTCAGGTGACAGGTTACAATTCCACCATCCTTTAGCTCTCTTTCAATGAATCTGCAAAATTGCAGCTTAGATCCAAAAACAATTTTTAAGCTGAAAATAAATGTTTTCTTTTCTCTAAGAGGGAGAGAGAAATCCATGTGTCTAACAACCACAGAGTGTGGCTGTCTTTTCAAGTTTTCAAATCTTTACAACCAATTTACAAATGAGTACATTTCTATAACCGCTGTGAATAGCCATGTTTTTTTAATGCAAGAATCTGTTTTATTTGGACTATCTCTTTTATTTTTTACTTTTTTTTTTTTTCTCCAAGAAAGTATACCACATGAAGAAGAATGTGTGGGTGTTGTGAGAATGAATGATTTTCAAGCTGTGAGGGCGTAATGGCCTCACGTACCCTAGGAAAAGTACTCTCTGCTGATGACTAGCGTCAACAGTGACTGTGGCTGAGCAGTGCTGAAAACAATTCAAGTCCTTCTGTCCCCAAGCTCACACAGTATTCAACAACATTTCAGGTAGTTTGATTAAAATCTGAAGAGGCACTGATTCCACTAGCCTGGTATTAACGGGAGAGTGAGCCTTAGTGTAGACAGCTGCCTGGCCGCAGAAGCCATCAGCAGTGCTCTGTGTGCTTGGTGTCTCCTGGAAATGGCTTCTGAGCCAGAAAGCTGTCTACACTAAAGTGTTCTTTATTTTCTTGTGTTACCATCAGAATAGGGTGAAAATTAAACAAGTGCAGTTGAAAAATGCAAATACCCTTTTCATTTGAATTTTCTCACGCAACTGAAATTTAAGATACTTAGCAAAACCTGAATTACTTTTTCTTTATATCCTTTTCACAACAGTAAAAGGAAAGAAAGGTAGACTGAAAAGGAAACAAACTGAATAATTTTCTGGTTTAAGATTCTCAATTAAAAATATCATCTTGGAAGGGGTCTTTTTAATTCTTCCCTCTCCCCCCAAAAAAGACTTTTTCACATTAGCTTGCTATGCATCTACGAAATGACCAAATGCAGACTATAACACTATTTCCCCGGGAAACAGCATGAGCAGCCCTGTGTTAGCCAATGTATACTTCCAAATGTGGTTGAAATGCAAAGCTAGTATGTTCAGTCTCCAATAAAAAGTGTAGCAATATGTATCAGCACCTTGTTAACAGAAGGACTTTTTAGTTAACAGATTTAAGCTACCGTCTCAAAAAGCCAGCTTCCGTTTCCTAACTGTACATGGAGAAGAGGGAGACTACTCACTCAACTTTAGTCACCTACACAAAGGCAAGTGTTTTCAAATTCCTCAGCTACATGATTTTGACCTCTGCTGGAAGTTAAAATAAATTAATAAAACCACGGGGAATCATAGCTGTTTGTTTAAACCAAATGATGTAGCAGTTTATTTATTTGCTTTTGCATCAATTTTCTGTCATCAGACAACACTGCAGATCTTTTCAAAGGCCCACAGCACTGGAAAAATTCTCTCTGGTTTAGAGCCTCCCATGAGGTACAGATTATCATGCCAGATTCTTTGTACAAAAATTTGTTTGGAAACTACTGTAGGACTTATTGTATAGAGAAAAGTCTCCAAACAGCATGCCAAACACTACACCTCTCTATCTTACTGAAACTGTATTTGAACCACGTGCATTTGAAAAGTGTGCAGATTGTATTTTCTAAAAATGATGTTACCTCCTCCTGTTGGTTCACTGATCATCCCTCTTCACACACATGAACATACTTGGCGCCCTATACTTCTCCTTTCACATTCAATAAACAGAAAGGTCATTAATGCTGTCAGTCACCAGTACATCTTGTTCTCTAGACCTGAGAAGCATATTGGGCTCACTGTCTGTTTCCCAGGCTCGGGAAATGTGGGAAGGATACGCTTTGGAGTACAATGGAAAATTTCCTTGCATTAGCTACCAGAAAAAAGAGACACCCTGAAGGCCTTGTCCTTTTTCATTAAATTCATAAAAAGCTGTATAATTACAAAGCTTGCGCAATGCTAATTTTCTACATAACTTTCACACTTTATCAGCCCTAAAATATATCTGAAGTGGCAGCACTGATACACAGATCAGGTGCCAGCCCACATATCCTGCCATAGATAATGCAACATACAGAAGCATCTTCTAGTCTGTAAAGAATTAAGAAGAAATACCTCTAGTAAGGAGAAATGCTCTAGCTGGATTACTCAATGAGTGCTGACAGGAGAGGCATTAAACCAGGGCATTAACAGACTGCAAGAACTGCAGATTTGCCCCTGCTAGGCAGAAACGCCTTAATCATTAAATTAATGATAAACAGAACCCCCAAAAATCACATGCAACTATTAATAAACAATCTCACAAAGTTACATTTCATTAATAACCATAAACAAATCTGTAAATGGTGTCCATTGGAAGGATAATGTTTTTCCATTCTCTGAGAACATGTGTTTGTAAACCATGTAACTGGGCCCCGAGTAATTTTGGAGTGAGTAATTTCCGAATGTGCAATTACAAATGGCTAAAGTGCAATAGCTCCCCGAAGCATCATCACAATTTCTGCAGTGAGTGTTTAATTGTAGCCAGACTTTGTAACCTTACCATGGCCTGTGTCCCTGCCATAACCCTAGGCCTAAGCTCCACTCTTCAACATATGGGAAAATTTTTCAAGCTGATTGCTCCAATCTGATTAGGGGAAGTTATGTAGCTGCCATTTATTCAGAGTCTTGTTACCACGCTCTAACAGCTGCTTTGTAAAAGATTCCCATTAAGGCCATTTTCTGCCTACTCCAATTCCAGCATGCCTGTCAAAGTAATCATGATTGCACTGATTGTTCTGAAGGTGTCGGCAATAAAAAAATTAAAAGTCTCTTTGATACCGGCCTGGCAAAAAGCAACTTCAATACAACAGTAAATTGGCTAGTAGAAAGTGCTTCCTGCCTCAGCCAGTTTCCTGCCTTGAATCCCTCGGTAAATTCCCCAGTGCATGAAGGCACAGGTGTCTCCAGGACAGTTGGAGAAGAGGAACTCACTCTGTAGCAGGTGACTGCTAAAAACCTAGCACAATTCTATTTTATGACAACAATCTTTCCCTCCAGTTGCATCTTTGGCAATCTGAAAAGCTTTGCTGGAATTTTCACTGCCAGTTGTGGTAATATTGAGGTTGGTAAGCTGTGCATAACTGAAATGCTGTGGCAGTATTGCAAAGCAAATGGAGAATAGATGGCTATCCATCATAGTGATAATTGCAAAATTAAAAAAGATAATTTTTTAAGAAACAAAAGAAATGTCATGTGTTTGAAGGTAGGGCTGTCTAAAAGATAAGAAGACTCTCTGAAATCGCTGCCAGTGATTTCAGCCTGTCCAGAAAGACATCACCCATGTAAGATAATGCATAATTTTTTTCTCTTGCTTATCCAGATATTTTTTTTAGATTCAGAAGTTTGAATTAAACATGCAGTTAGAGGGACTTGATGTCAGTTAATTTCTGACACAAATATTCAAATGAATGGGTGACTAAAGCTTAAAAATGGTCTAGGCAGACTCTTGGTTTGAAAGAGCACCCACATAAGTATTTTGTTGAATTCCTTGGATTTGCTTATGCATATTCCAACACAGATGCTTTTGTTGCTTTACATTTCAAACGTGTTTTTGCACTTCAACCATTGACGATTTTAGTAGTCAGAGATACAATATTACCATTTTTTTTACATTCTTTCTTCTAGGTAAATAGGAATGTAACGTGATTAATGCCTGTCATATTTTTCAGTGATTATTCCTCCATGCAACAACTATAAGGTTCAAACCCAAATGAAATCAAAGACATTTGTTTAGAATTTAACTCACCTTAAGAAGCTTCAGGCTAATAACTGGTGATTATTAATATTACTTTATATTACATATAATCCATGGATTATGGATTTTGGAATCGTTGGTTGTATTCCGCCTCTAACTGTAGTGGTTTGTCTGCAATGGTTTTAACACATTTTGCAGCCAAAAGTAAAGCACACAGATCTAATGAAAATTCTCCAACTTGAATTTTACAGTCAGCAAAGCATGTTTATGGCTATTGTAGGCTTACTGAGTCCCTCTGCCTGGACTGTGTTGACCATTTAAAATTTAACCGCCAAATCCAGTTATAGCTTAACCACAGTCTAAACTGTCAACTTTGCCCAATCTATGTTTTTTTAAACTTAAGGTCCACAGATCTTCTAAGAATTAAACTCAAATAACAGTACTTCTCCTTTACTGAGGAAGAGACATTTGACTTCTTCCATGCCTTTTGAGAAGTTGACAACTGGAAAAGTTCCAGTGAAATTAAGTGATTTTTCTCTCTTTAGAGGGTGAAGCCAAATTCTGGGTATAGAGCACATAACAGTTAAAGGTCAAGATATCTGCATGTGGGGTCCTATACTAACCATCAAACCTAAATAAAGTACTTAGGAAAACCTCTAAGCAAGGTTTCTAAATCTTTAAATAAGACAAGCCTTTTTCTTGAAAATGAGGTTTTTGCTCTTTCATTAGTTATGAAAATTGTCTTTAGTACCTACAAGGAGGGTTCGCATGTGTTCCCTATTATGCCTGGCTTTCCAGGGGTCAGGAGCACAGAAGTTTATTTGGTGAGTTGTCCATGTTCCATGTTCCATGACAACTTGTCTGAAGGGGTCATGTTCTTGGACAGAGAATATTACACTTTCAGGTTATTTTTGATTAGTTCCTGGTGGCTAATAAGGCTTCTCAGTTGTGGCTGGACCTTACTGTGTAAAATAAAGTGGTTAGTTATTCCAGCAAAAGATGTTGGCAGACTGATCGTAGGATCTTTCTGCCATCACTGCAGATGAGTCATGCTCTCCAGAATCCCTTGTGTCTCATCAGTTTATCACAGTAGGGCTCTCACAGGTTTATTTCTAGCTGATTTTTTGATTATGTATATTGTAGGGGAGGACAGCTTGGCATTAAAGAGGCAAGAGGAGAAGACAGACAAAGAATTTAATGTCATTAATTTCACCTCATGATCTTTTGGCAGAAAATACTTTTATGAAGCAATTTTTCGAGTTAAGGCAAAGTCCAAAAATTTTTTGCTTGAAAATGGTGGTGAATAGATTTTTATTTCTGTCTGAAGGCAGAAATGGTTTAACCAAAGCAGCATGTTCATCGTTTATGCCCACTGATAGCCTAAGGGCCCAGTCCGAATGACAGTTGGATCTACACATCCAAACATTACCTGTGAGAAATTTAAAATCCAGAATTCAACTACAAAGCTTTAAATCACTGTATTGAAAACTTTCTTTCTAAAGGTGTTGATATACCTCATGGCTGCAACTGTTTTGGATTTTATAAGAACATGTCTCCCTCAGTTTCCATGCAAATGTTAGTTTTATGATGGCTTTTTGTAGGTCTCTACTTATTCTGAATCCGTGTGAGTTAACTCTTGGTTAGATTTCCCTGGGCAACTCTGTTTTTGCTAGCATTCTGTTGATGGGATTTTTTTCAAATACTAACTTTTTATGGGACAAGAGACTAGGTGGTCAGGCTTCTTAATGGTGGTGAAGAAGTGAAGCAACACCTTCTGAGAGAGTGGCAAAATTGTTCAAATCCCCACTGCTTTATAAGGATTAATTTAATGAGAGCTGTCAGTGAACATCGGAGGTGTGAGAGAAGACCAGGGTGTTACAACTGCTCTTGAAACCATGCTCTGTCTGCATACCTGTCAACATTTCAAATATTCAAAGTGGTAGACTTGGCAGATATGCTGAGTCTCGTTCCTATGGCTGCCTGCTCCTGCAAAGCCTCCTGTCCCTTCTCTCCCCACCTCTTGGAGAGGTCAGCAGTTTCTTGCTCTTGCAGGCTGGCTTTCCCTCCTGAAAAGTCACGGACTCTCTGCTTCAATCCTTCTGCTGTCATTGTTAGAGGAGGCAAGACACTACTGATCCTCTGAGCAGGGTACCCTGCCTCAGTGACTGCGTGCCTGTCATCTTAGAGACAGTAGAAATTTTGCAAAATGGACATGTTGGACCAGAGATCTGGCGTTGGCAGGCACATTTCTTGGGCACCAGGAGGAAGAGCAGCCAAAGCAGCATAAATATGGATTACAAAGAGAATTAATTGATAGACACATTATTAAATTATTTAGCAAAGGGGAGTGGTGAATACATTAGACATTGCAGGCATGAAGCAAAATGGTAGAGAAGATGGAATTGATTTCAGATCTGAAATCCCCAGATGTGAATCTATAGGTGCTGTATGAAATCCAAAACTGGTAGACTTGTGCACTAGGTCCATCACTCTACTCAGGATTTATACAGTTATGTAGACATAAAAACCAAGTGCACCCAAGATTTACCTGATTTCCTGTGTTGTCACTGTCAAATGTGTCTCTGTGTGCTCAGTAAACTCAGTGCACTCAGCATGAGTAGGAGATGTTAATCAGGTTTATACAGGCACATGAATAGTTGTGTGGGATTTGCAAGTGTCCACAAACTCAGTAGATTCAGAAACTATGAGCAAATGGACAAATTTCTTTTGCCCCAAATGGTCAACGGCAACATGAGAAAGGGGAGGTAGATGAGTCAGAATTGAAAATCTATGGCCAGAAATGTCAGAGTTGGCAGGTATGGGTTCTATTCAGAAAGCAAAACAAAACAGAATAAAAACAAACAAAAGAGAGCAGTCACGGAGGCTACACCTGGCCTGCATCTATAGTGGCTGTGGCAGAAGGGAGGAAATGAAAGCAGAGCTCCCAAACACCTAACCTGCAAGTATCTGAATCTGCCTCAGCAGTACTCTTATTTTGACCTCAAAAATGAATCTAATGATGAACCACACAAACAAATGCTGACCAGACCAGTCAGCCGATATTCTCTGCAGAGGCAGTAATGTTAAGGACTTCTCTGATTACCCAGAGTTGAGCTTCTCTTCTTTCTGCAGATCAAATATTTTCCTCACTGTCCTGCTGATCCAGTTAGCCCCTGATGCTATATATACCCTGCCCACACTCACTGCGTTTACCTTTACTTAAGGGAAGACTTGTGGTGGGGAAGTACAGGATTTGTCTGAACTAAGCATGGGAAGAATTATAGAATCATAGAATTAGGTTGGAAAAGACCTTTAAGATTTTCAAGTCTAACCATTAACCTATTCTTAAGGGAAACAAATTTCAGACTTTTTAATTCCTACCGTCAGGAGTGGAACCATTATTCAACTTCAGAATTATCCAGCTTTTCTCCTCTGAGATGTTAGAATTGTAGACAGTAGAAAGAAAAAGAGGAGAGTTGGTACTGGTAAGAAAAGAGAATGAAAGATCCAACAAACTCATTTTGGGCTTGAAAACTGTAGTAGTTGAATCCCCATGGGAGACATACTGAAGGGTAATCCAGAGGAGGCTGTGAGTTGAGAGCAGGGGTAATTGCAGGTACGCAGAATCGTGCCTGGAGGCATCAGTGTGCCAGTTACTGAAAGTTAGGTGGGGCTGGGAAGTAGAGAGCAGGAGAAAGACAAAGTAGACCTGTGCTCTCCATACAGCCTTCAGTATTGTCACAGCACGCCTTGCTGTATAGATGAATCTGAATGCCTCTGGTTGAGATGAGCATTGGTCAGCTATTTCTTTGTGAATAGTCTAATCAACAGGAGCCTAAATCCTAGTATATTAAAGAAAAAAAGGAGAGGCTGTCTTCTAAAGAAAAAGCCTAAACTTCCTGCTCTAAAAGGAGTTTACAGGCCCTAGGGCTTCAATTCAGACCTGTGTTTTCAGCCCTGGGAAGTGATGGTGGTTAACCAGACCATGTTGCTTCCCTGCTGGCTAATTCTGAGTCCTGGCACAATGAATGGGACTGACTTCTGCTGGCTCCATGCCTAATGTGGTGTGCCTTGAGCCACATTCTGCACCAAACTCTCTGCTCTTCCATGTAAAACCAGGGCATAAACCCAGCAAAGAAACTACTTTCTGCTCTGACAGACACATGGTTAGGTGCAAAGTGTTTCTCATATTAAATTATAGCAGTGACATGTTTCATGGTGTTTTTGGCTGATTCAGTATTTATAAGCTACCTACCTCCTCCCTAGTCAGTCAGTCATAGAGGATTTGGTTGCAACATGTCCATCTGGTCTATGTCCTGAGGTTTCCTTTAACACCTGGGGGAGAACAGGAGGGAAGGATGGAGAGGGGAAGAGAACACCTCGCTCCTACCCCCATCTGGAGCTAGGGCCCAGCAGAGGCCCACACCTGGTCACAGGAACTGGGGAGCATTGCTGGGCTCAGCAGCACAGGCACAGCCTTTGTGTTAGGAAGGGCTGTGGTGAGCAAGGTGGCTCCTGCCACGTAACTTCTTCCTTAATGGTGAGTGCTTGGCTTTGAAGCTCTAGTCTCCCCTGATCAGTTTACTCCATAAATTAACGTGTTAATTGTACACAGAGTGCTGTCTATCAGGGAGGTGTGTGTTTGACAGCCTCCAGCTGCGTGTTTGCAGAGATCCTGTTGTAGAAATCATTACAACGAGCAGTTTTCACAACCTTTTTAAAGCACTCTTAAAAGTAACAATTACAGGGGCTTTAACATTTGCAGCTGAAACATGTTTGGAAAATAGCTCATTCAGCTGCTTTAGTGTTAACTTGATGTTAGATCGGATTGCATGATACCAAATTAGCCATACACCACATATCATCCCACTAACATTGGAAGAGTTTTTCTTTTTCTTAAAAACAATAAAAAACCACCACCATTTTTAAAGCTCATGCTTCAGAAATTCTTTTGTAACAGGTTCCATCTGTTCTTAATTTCTTGCCTAAACAGTCCAGGCTAGAAAGCAAACCCTTTACTCACTTCAACTCCTTGTGTGAGTCACAGCTCGCAAAAGCGTGCAGGCAGTCTGGCCCTGAGATAGAGGCAAGCGTGTGTTATCTGTTTACAACTAATCTCTCTGACCTCTCAAATGCAGTGGGCACTACTGTTACTATATATTGAATCCTGTGAATCATCCAGGCAGAATCAGAATGCATGCGTTTAAAAGTTTTGGTTTTTTTTAAATTTATCATTCTTTTCTCTTTTGACACTGATTCATACACCTGTAAAAACAAGTAAATATAACTTTGTTTCTTTTAATGATAGGAACTGAAGTCTAGCTGATGTTTGGTATAGGGTTCTACTGTCAGAAATGACCGTTTCATGATCCATCAAATAAGTATTACTGAAGTGCCCCAAAGGGTCCAAACGTCAACAAATCTGAGAGTATCCACACAGGCATTCACAGCCACCACCAAGGCATACAACCCGAACAACAGCTGATGAACTGTTTGTCACCTGTACAAGCAAATGTATCTGTGCAGGGACAACAAACAGCTCATTGCATTGGTAAGAAACACCTGCACGCACCACTGGATCCATGTTCCAGTGGCTGCAGCTAGAAGTTTGTTAGGAAAGCAGAAGGGACCTATTTTTCTTTCCCTTTTTACATGAAATTTCTCTCATTGAACCTGGAAGGGCTGGGAATAGAGGGTGAGAGCAGAGAGGAAGCAAGGCATCAGGTGGTGAGAAAAAGATGCAGTGGAAGTTAAAGCAGCTTGACCCGAGGAGACACCGATCTAAGTAATGGAAATGGGAAAACTTGAAGAAAGAAATGGTTTGCAGACAAATAATTGGAGAAGGTTGACCTCGATGCTGAATAGGAAGGGGAGGGAGAGAGGTAAAGAAAGAGGAAGAGAGGAATGAAGACTTGTGTAGTGTAAATCAAGAAGACTTCAGTATAAGCATTTATAGACCATTTGGAGCCTAGAGAATGTATGCCTGTCCTTTAGCCACGGAATGCTTCAATATGCAATTTTTTAAAGTCACCTAAAGTGCTGCTTGTTTAAAAGAAAAAAAGAAAATAAATAACCCTTTACAAGGCTCTGCAATTTGCTATTAAAATTGCATTAGGGATTTTCATGTAGTAGGTCACAGGTATGCTGCCCTACTTCACCAATCTTTTCCAACAGGCAGTGTGCTTAATGCATGCTGCTACCTGTCAGGGTTTTCCTGAATTTAGTGGAGGCCCTCACTGGTGTAGTAATACAGTAGGTTCTAAAATGCTCACAAAATAAAATGAAGATTAAGATTAAACAAAACATTTTTCTTGGTGATAAATTTAAGCACATTGAACGTAATTGCTCAGTTTTATTTAAAGTAAGAGTCTGTGCTGACCTTACACTCAAGTATTCTTCCTGACTTTACAAGCCTGGATACATGACATCATTTGGACAATTTGCACATATTTATACAATTTGTCATCATTCTGTCTTTACAGTCTGGAGAGTTACAGGATTTGCCTCTAGGCTTACTTTTCCCCCTGCACAAGGTGCTTTATGAGAATCATATGCTTGCAATACTATTTTTAAAAACTGAAAAATTTAAGTAAACATTGGGAACCTACTTCATATTTAAAGCTGATATGAAGAAAATAAATTGTGAACAGAGAAATGGGGGCTGGAAAATTCTAAACGCAAGCATGTACTGGAGGCACAAGTATTTTTTTTTTCCTTAGGCTACCTTTGACATGGATATGTATGAAGAGCATGGGCCAGGATAGTATTTCAGAGATGGAGGAGGCATTAAATGATTTTTTTTGTGCTTCCGCCAAACGTAATTGACTCCTGTACCTCATTACCATATCAGTCAGTTGTGTGGATTATCAGAAAGATTAGAAACTGACTACTTGGCATGCACTCCAAGCTTAGATTCTTTTGAGATGAAGGAAGAGGAGATTGGCACAGTAGAGAGGAGAAGCAAACTAAACACTTGTAGCTAAGTTACAAACTAAATGCTTAGAGCTAAGTCCTTAGTGGCTGGAGCTTGGGAATAAATTGTCTAACTTTAAGTGGTTAAGTAAACCAATAGATACTTCAAATAAAAATTTGCATTAATTTTTGAGAATTTGAGCCTGTATATTGGGAGTCTTCTTAGGTCTACCCATTCAGCTCCTAGTTTTCAAATTAGAAAACTTTAGCTTGTTTATGGTAGTTGCTATTCCTGAGGCAGTCTTTAAAACAGGATAGCAGAATATGTTCTTAAGAGGGCTGAAATGTTCTTTTCCAGCTCTGTTTTTTAGGCTGCACCTAAAACAAGGACATCTGTGAACTTTGGTTTAGGTGTATACTGTGTCTGTGTTTGGGTTCTTATCAGGACAAGACCTTACTAGTCCCTTCTATCTGATCATTACTTTTGCATTCTGAAGTATGGATCAGAGCTGATCTATACAGTAGATTGGCTGAATCACCACTTGAAGGTGGTAGTAAATATGGGGTTGACAGAACTTATTGTTTTTACCGTATTTTCTGCAATTCCCTTAATCCTAATAAAAGGATAAAAGGATCTAGTGTTTTTTTTTTTATTTTATTTCATGACAGGAAAAATAGTGTGAATTTAAAGGAAGACCAAACTGTTTGTAAAAAAAGATCACGCATGACAATTCACTTCTTCTGGGCAAGGTGTTTTGTTGTTTTGTCTTTTTAAAAAAAAAAAAAATCATATTTTTCCCATTTTGAATTAATGTTTTGTTTTGGATTTTGCTTCATCATTTTAGAATAGTTGTAATTATCCCACAATAAAAAAATAATTTTCATCTCAGGTTGAACGAATTTTTTTGTTCAAATAATATTTTTTCAACATTATGGCTTGACCATTGAATCAAGAAAATCTGCAGTGTGTGCAGCTAGTAAGACCTTTCTCCCACAGCAAGAAACAAGCTTGGTCATTGATTTCAGCTAGCATAAAATGAAGTCCGAATCGATTCACACCAGCAGCTTTTAACTTTCAGAGGGGGCTTACATTTGAACGATAGACTGAAAGTGAGTGATCCATAAACCTGGTAAATAACACTTTATTGCTCTTGTAACTCAGTAGATGTGCACTAAGCTTTATAGACAAAAGCAAATCTTCTGTCTAAGTTATTAAGGACAAATAGAGAGGAGACAAACAGCAGACTCAGAAAGGTGAGGACGGATGAAGACGGTAACCATCATTTGAAGTATATTTCCAATGAGTAATTGGAAGCAGGGGTCAGATATTCTGGCTTCTTGAAACGATCACTTTTTTAGAAGAGTTAGAAAGAGAAAGATGGAAGGTCTTACTGAAAGCAGAAAGGGATGAAAGAAGAAAGATAAACACAGAACCTTGCTTTGGGGGCATGCATTTTGGGCTCAGTGACAGATGTGGGGAAAGAGGTATGGTAAGTGTACAAAGCATCAGGACATCATAGGTAAGGCTGAAGAACTTTTTAATGCTCTGTAAGGGAAAATAAACCTGAAGAGAGACTTTAAAAGCTCCCTGCGGCTGAAGCCATGCCACAGTTTTGCAGAAAGACTCAGTTAATTAAAACCTGTAAACCAAAACACCACTATTAATTCACTAAATGGTCCTGTGGGCTAACAGGCTGCTAATATAGCTTATGCAGATCCTGTGCCACTTGCCACTTGTGACAGCAGATTCTGCAGACAAGACTTTGCCTATGCTTATGTTCATATGTTGCCACTAAATCTTTGCACAATCAGGGCCTAAGCATCTGTCAATAAGTCTTGACCACACCGGCACATTGACTTATAATCTGACTTCTATTCAGTATGTGCAAGGGTCATCAATGCACATATTTGATACCCTTCATTAGTTTAGTGTGCTGTCTTTAGAGAAAAGTCAATGGCCTGCCCATCTCAATGGTTACCCTAGAATAAATTTGTGAACTAACTACAAAAGAGTACATAAAACCAGATGAGGCATGACAGAATTAAAGTCTTTGAGTCAGAGGCTCAGCTGTGGCAAGCAGCCAGCTGTGCCACTGCCAGTTAGGCCATGCGTATTACCATTACAATTATATCGAAGGGAAATGACTTCATGTGCAGGGTATGGCTTGAATATTAAAAATTCCTTGAGCGAAATGAAAGGAGCATTACAGGATGATAGAAAAAGAGTGCAAACATGTTTCATTTTATTTCAACACTACGCTCCAGCAGATGCAGTGGTAAGCAAAGGAAATTGCTAGGTCTCAATTTCATGTTCCAGGGCTTTACTGATTGGAGGACAGATTTACAGCACATGTAAGAAACAATTAGAATAGGGACTCCACCAACAACAAAGCGAGGGAATAAATTCCGATAATGAGACGGGAAAAGTACAAGGTAGAAATGATCTATGTGCTTGCATTCGAGGTATAAAATGTCAAAAAGCCCTGTGTCAGCATGAATTGCACTAGGCAACAGATGGTGTACAGATTACGCTCTCTCTCCTCCTCTGTCCCTCTCTCTGCGTCTCTTTCTTTTATAGTCCTTTTTTTTTTCAAGAAAACCTACAGATTTCCCTCAAACACTTCACTATTTATTGGCTGTCAACTGAATAACCATAAATGTTTGGTTGTGAGATTGTTGGGGAAAGAAAGAAGGAAGGAACGGACCAGAAAAACTTCAAAGTTTTTCCGTTCATGTTGCATGTACAGGAGATCTACTCTTTGGATGCTGAATTGTTGCTTTTGGTTAAATTTTCTAGGCTGAAAGTTTTGATTTTTCTCTTCCCCAACCTGGAGACAGTAACTAAGTGTCATGTCAAAAAGAAACAGAGAGAGGTGCCTGCAGAGTAAGAGCTATGCAGTGCTGAAATCATGTCTGACATCACTGCAGTGAAATAGAGCTCAAAGAAACTTGTTGCTCCTTCTTAAGCATTTATTTAAATTGCATAAGCAGAGTGCCTGAATCATGCTAAGGTCTCATTTTGTAAGAAAAATTAATGAGTCATGGAGGGATCTGAAATTTGTGATATACTTTTACCTTGATGAATCATAAACCACACCACCTTATGACTGTAAACCAACTGACACTGCAGAAGTCATGCAGGTAGGGATTATCTGTTACCCCAGTGCAGGCACTTTGTGTGTGAAACTGCTATATTACATACAACCATTTAGGACAAAAGGTGAAGGAATTATTAGTTCTAAGAGAAAGACATTTGAAACTCAAATAAGGTAATACCTGAATGAGAGTTCACTTAAAAACCTCCATCCCAATGAAAAAAAAATGTATGAATGCCAGTTGCATCAGGCATTTTAAAGTCAGAAGAATAAACTTGGGATTTTACAGTTGTTGCATTTCTAGAGCGGTACCCGTTCTTCTGTTAGTTTTAACCATACTGTTATATTTTCACAGGGGCTGAATGCTCTGGAGGAATAAGATGAAAATAGCCTTCTGGATGACATTTTTGCAATTTTCCACTTCTAAATTTGAAAACTCTCAGATGCCATTTATTCAGAATGCACCTGAGCAAACTGTTTGTTTACTAAAATTCTAGAAGTGTCTTTTTCTGAGTAGGAAACTGTCAGGACTTGGAACACCTAAGTGGCCAAAATTTATTTTAAAGTTCAAAGCTCAATTGTATTGTGATACTGTGCCTTGCACTTTCCACCCAGACCAATCAATCCATTTACAGCCAGACTGGTTTCTAACTTGCTTGATCACAAAGATTTTAGAAATGCAAATTAACCAAATCAGCAAGGGAGGGTTTTAACCAGAAGTTATGACCTCTTCATAGCCCATTAGCACCTGCTGAGGTGACCCACACTCTGCTTTGTGCCAGGGCTGCAGCAGTATGCTAGCCTTGCCCATCATACCACTGCCCCAGGTCCTGCCCATGCTCCTGCTGCTATGTCCCACTTGCAGAAACAGGCAATGCTTAGAGGTATTACATGAAAGGGGGACAAGGGATGCTGTAAGGGGTAGTGGTTCCTGGGATACTATTTGTGATAAGTACAGCAAGGAGATGTGTCCAGAAGCAAAACACTCAGAGCTCAACCCTAAGGTTAGGGCAGTTTCAGAAGTACCTTTATTCTGAAATAATAGTTTCAGTGTCGAGTCCAAGGTAGAAGCAGAGTGAGTATGAAAATCCACTGGAAATGAAAGTATGAGTTGTCTAGCTCTGTGTATTACAAGTAGCATATCAGGCTGTCTAGACACTCTCCAAACCCAGCTGACTGTGGATGGTCATTCAGGCGTTTCCCTGTGTGTGCATCCTGTAGGCATATACTCACAGTTTGCAGATACAACCTACCTCATTTACTTTATCTGTTGAGTAGGGTGACAACTGCCATGTTGGCTCAGGCTGAAAACCTCTCAGCTGAGTGCCATGTCAAGGGATCATCACTCTCCCTCACCACCCCTGCACTGGGGTTCACAGGAACACTCACCTTGTGGGGTTTCCTGAGTGCTTACTTTGAAGAAACATTCCCTGTCAGTCCTATGGAGGCAAATGCAGCAGCTGTTGTTAACCTTTGCCTTGTGGGGGTATATGAAAGTGGTGTCTTCACAAAAGCAAGAGGATGCATGCCATCTCTACCATGTCTCTTAAAAACATCACCAAAGAAGTAGCAGTAGTTATTCTCCCATGTCCTCCAATCACACATGGCTTTTGCCTTTATGGGATTCTAAAGAGGCTGACTATCACAACTTGAAGGCCTCTTCATTTCTCAGTGGATGAGGGAAACATTTAAATAATTTTTTCTTCTAAAGGTAAGTGTCTCAGGATGTGCACCCATCCTGAAATATGTATTGATGTCAGTCTGGACCATACTCAGACAGGAATAGTATTTCTAAAGGCACCAGTGGAAATTATGACAATACCAATCATAAAAGCACCTGGGATGTGTTATTGAAACAAGGAGGTCTTCTGAGACACAAAGGAGAGTGTCAGTCCCCTCTGACACTGAACTGACAAGAAGAATTCTAGTGAGGACTGAAGACAGACTACTAGACATCATGTTACAAAACATTAGCAGAGACAGGTCCAAATACACAAGGACTTTTTCACATTTCACAGCCTGGGGAGAGACATGCAGCTCCAGATCATATGGTTGGGAGTTAAAAGTTCCAGATTTTCATATGGTAAAAGTGGCTACAGCTTCACAGTCTGCAGCCAGAGGCTCCAGCACACAGGAGGATGCTATTTCTTTCCATTTCTCCCATCTCGGTATCCTGAATTAATTTCTAGAACTTAATTAAAACTTCAGAATACCTCTGTAGTATAGATATTCTAATCACTTTCCTCATTATACAGATTGTGAGCGGAAAGAGAATGAGACTTTAAAAAATACTTAACATTAAGCTAATTGATTCCTTTGAAGTCTTTAGGAATATTACAAAGAACATGAAAGCCAGCGGAGTTAAGCCAGCTTTAAGTGCCAGATTTTTGAAGATCTTATTAGAACTGATTAAAAAATATAAAAATTTCCTGTTACTTAGGAAACTCTGAAGTTTATTTTTTATACCAAATTGGAAAATAGATTCAAAATTTTCCCTAGAACTAAAATTTCAACTTGAAAACACCAGACATTCATTGTCAAATAGCTTGTTAATATTATAACATGGTTTTGTTTATTGTCTGTCTTTTAATAGTATTGAGTATGTAATAAAATTGTCAAAAGAAAAAAGTTTTACTTTTCATTTTATTTGCATGAAATATTGGCTACTATAATGAGATAAGATCAAGCCAATTTGGTTTGACTTTTAATTGTAGGAAATGTCATAACACTTTGACACATTTCTGTGAAATGCTTTTAATCTGATGAAAAATACCCTTTCAGATGGAAAACCCTTTCACCTGAAGTGTTTAACCATTTCTAGCACTTAGGTCCTCAAAGATGAAAGTTAGTTCCCTTGAAGAACCTGTATAAGTACCTGAACTGGTAAAATACATGCCCTTCCATGAACTGTAAGCCTGTTTACATCTTCATGTTTCCAAATAACTTCATAAAATATGCCTGAAAATCTCACCCAGGTCGTTTGGATACCTTACATTAGGCCACTGAACAAGTAGGTGTTGGTGCCAATGAAACATGACAGGTCTACAGTCTCAGTCTTAACCATAAGTCTTGCTGTCCTTCCTTTTGCAATAATAAAAAGGAGATAATATGAAGTTTGTGTAGGAGACAGGTAGAGACTAGACTAAAAAGGGAGCCAGACACATCCATCCTTGTTGCATACCCTTTCAGCTGGGAGTGGAAAGGGCAGTGTATCTTTCCTATGGAACCAGCAGTCTGTACAGGTAGCAGCAGTCCTCCTGCTGCTTTTGTGTTACACCAGGACTCTTCAGATTCATTTGCACTGACCTAGATGCAAAGGTTGTCATGCCAGGAACTCTTCAACTGGAGTCTGTGTTTGAGTATTGCTTTCTTCTTTTTTTCTGGGTTAAATTTTGTGAACTTTTGCTGCCTCAATTTCTCTAATAATAAAGTATACACCCTGTAGAGAAGTTGTGAGTACAAATTAATGAATACCAATTAACATACAGTGCAGGGGAAATCCTTGTTAGTTAGTACTATATTGCTCAGTTTTACTTCTTGGATCATGATCCATTTTTAATCTCAGTTTACTTTAGAAACCCCATGAGAATCACTTTGTTTTTCAGTTCCCAGTATACATATTCATTATAAATTACTATGACACTGTATTTACAAGTCTGTGATATGTTCAAAGTTTCTTTAAAGAGAAGTAGGATGCTGTTCTTTTGCCCATTGATCCCTGCATCAATGGGAGAGAAATTCTGAAGGTCGGTCAGTATAGACAAAAAATACGCCTGTGTGTATATATGTATGTATATGCATAAGCATTTCTCATGAAAGATTATATTGGAGATGCTATTTAAATAGATATCATTATATGTTGTTCAAAGGAAAACTTCTCACACCGAGGTGAATGTGCATGCTCTGTCACAGAGCTGTCTTAGAGCGCTTCTCATTATTAGGGACAGGATGATCATCAACTTCCAGGCTTAAAACTATTTATCTGAAAAAGATGTCAACAGACAACACTTATAGCCAAAGAAATAGGCAAAATTAAAAGCAAGTTTTCAACTCAAACAAGAACAACAAAAAAAGCTAAAACTGTCAGTGTCAAGCTGTGAAGTAATTAATGACAAAACTGCGATCTGCATAATTAGTTTTTTGTAAGAAATTATTTTTAATAGTCTACACACTTAAAAACTGATAAAATGTAAGAGCAGCAGTAGGTCAGGAGATGCTTTGAAAAAAACCTGCAAATGTTACTGGGAATTTTGATTCTAGCATATACTTTCCATGCACTTTGGATCCAAATTGTATTTTTGGGCTATTACACAGCTTGCCTTTTTAATTTTTTTTGTTCTCTCTGTTACACTTTTTTCTTAGATGTAGAAAATCAACACAAACTAGGGATGTATAAATTATGGTATATGTGGAATAGAAGCCCATGAAATTAGTTCAGTCAGGAAAAAATATGGCAAAAAATATTAAACCCTCTCTTAGCTTATTTTGGTTTTGAACAAAGTTAACAGTACTATGTTGTACTTTCCCCGTTAAAAATGGAACATGGATTAAGAAGAAAGGATTGGGAATAAATGTATGAAACACAGAGATACAGAAATTGATTGCGTAGTTTCATAACCCATTTCATTAGGCAACAACCCAGAATGAGGACGTTGAAACATTATTCTGGAGAGTTCTACGCAAAAATATGTAGCATCAGGTTTTAGGCTTTGAGGAATACAGTGGACATAACCTAAATCAACATATGTAGGCATGGTGTATGGGTGTGATTAAGTGGTAGGGCTCCATCATTTCTTATGCTAAATTCTCCTTATTTCTCCCTCAAAATTATGTGAATATTCTCTTCTATTTTGACTCAATCAGCTCCTGTTATGAAACCACCTGATGGCTTTTACTTGCTTCCCATGTCGTTGCCAAAACTCTTCAGCCTCCAACTCCAGGCTCTGCAAACTCAGCCCGTGTTTGCTGCTCTGTGCTGCAGGTAACTCTTCACGCAGACCAGGAGCAGGAGCAGTACAGGCTGTACTAACATGTTACACCATGATACAAGCTGCACAGTTATAAACCAATGATTATATGGAAGCTTGAACCTGCTGTTTTGTGATTCAGTGACAAGGTCCACAAAAATGTGGAATTCTTTTTAAGGATGCCTTACTTTTTAAATGGCAGAGTCCTTTAGATAGACAGGCATTTCAGCACTGTAAAATGAAAAAGTTTGAAATAAACTAATTTAACTCTAGAGACATTAACACCATTTGTAGACTCAAACTGTTCCAAGTTTTGCTCTGAGTTTGTTTGAAGCAGTAGATGCTAAAAGACATTAGAAGCCAGGTGAGCTTCTGCTAAGGGAAACTTATTTCTGGAAAAAACCCTCCAACATTTGCTTGCACATTCACACATACAGATGGAGAATAGCATTATGCCATACGGAAGATAACCTAAAATATTAAAATACATTAATTCTCTTGCCCTGAAGGCCTGCTGGCTGATTACAGACAACTCACTGGGGGTTTGCACTCCAGTAAATTTACTTAGTTTCATAACATAGGTATTTGCTTGTGCTGCGATACACTGTAGGGCAATGAGCCTATTGATCCGCTGTTATTAGATGTGTTAAGGCTCTGAACCATGTTCAAGAAATAAAATAACTGAATTCTGACATTTTTCAAAAAGTTAAATATTACAAAGCTGCAGGCAAGCGGCAGAAAGTTTGGCATAATGTTGTCTTTTTTCTCTGACAGTTTTAGATGTCTTTTTGTTCTGAATTTCCGTGCAGACCAGGGTATTTCTTTCTAGATCCTGTGTTACTAGTTGCTCGTATGCTTGTGTACAGCAGCATTATAGCATCATAACAGCAAAAGGGGGTGTGAAACCTTTTCCAACCACCTTCCAACCCTTCTGGCTGCTTCCCATCTGCAACTGGAACTTAGATTTGTTGAACTGGCACTTAATAGTGGTCAGAGGAGGCTGTAAATCCTGCCATGGTGATGCTCCTCTACTCATTGCTGGTCTGATATGGTTGCATGAATTTTGGTTCCCTTGAGGTGTATCAGCCGTCAAAGAGGATAAGATAGCTGAGACCTTTCCACTGTAGGGGAAGACCACTCACAGAGGACAATAAATTAGCAAAAATCATCAACATTTTTAGAGAGTAAATATAAAGAATATTGTAAATAGTGTGTTAACATGGACAGACACCCTCAGCTGGGTGAAGCTACTGATGCTGGATCCCCTGGCTACTTGTTTCTGAACACAAACATAGTAGTGAATGAAATTTCAGCTGCCGTAACACCTGTACATGTTGATAAAATGGGCAGCAGGGAGACTGTAGTCACATGAAGGTACGGTGGGCCAGCTCTTTAATTTCTGTAAATCAATTTAATCTGACTAACTCTCCTATAGCTGTTATGGTTCAGCCTAGAAAAACCTCAGGCTGAACCACTGCATTCTCACTTCAGGCCTTTGTTTTATATTCTTACAAAATAGGGAATATTTGTAAACAGTAAGAGTCTCTTCTTCATACACTGTCATTTAGAAGATAGCAAAGCAGCCTTCTCTTGTTGCCAGTTTTTGTTTCTATAACAGACAGTCAGGATGTGCTATTTCAGCAAATTTTTTTTTCCATGTAACATTTAATTTCTAGACTACTTGGGCCCAATCCAATTTCTGCTGAAGTGAGTGGAAAAGCCTAATGTCAGTGGCAGCTACCTGAGGACACTGAGGCTAATTTCCCGATTTGGGAAAAAAAACCAAAACAACAAAATAGAAACACCAAAGAGAAATACTGCTTTCAACATCACTGTGTTGGCTCTTGATAGATTTATTCTGAGAAAGACTTAAAATGTAATTAGATGGTGGTCACTGTCCATTGCTAATCTCTTCCTTAGCTTAGCCAAACATTCACCAGAGGCAGTCTGGCCTTGCTTTCTGTCTTCATGAATATGAGCTGATTTCACAGCTAAGCATCATTCCCTTGTCTGTGTCTCCACCCACCCAGTTTGCATTTGGCCAGAGTTTGACCCCATAGTCATAGTTACTGGTAATTCCTACTGCTGCTTCTTTCCTCTGTCACAGCCTCCAGGTGCTGCACAGCTCTTCACTTGGTTGAATAGTGGTACTGCTCCCTCCTTGAGTGACCACACTGTTAAAACAGTTATATCCACATCATCAGTTAGTAAATCGTTGTTTAGATGGTGCCAAACCAGTGCCAGTGCTCATGGCTGGGAGGGAAGGTGATGGGGGGGGACACTGGGTGTATGGGTTGAGCACCTTCAGGTCTCCAAGTTAAGGCCCACCCCTTTCTGGCAGCAGTGGCAGCTGCCTGCTGCTTCAGAATGAAGGTGTGTATCACCGTTTTTACTGATGGACCGCTGAGGTGAATTCTGGGATAGATGTTGTATTCATATCCTTGGAGAAGAGCCATCAACGCTTGCTAGGAATTCAGCAGATGATATTAAGAGGGCGGTTCTATTCAGCTGTTTTATCCAGTATCAACGACTACAGCACATGAAGCACTGCTTCTAACACGCTCTTAAGCATGCTGCAATATGCACCCCTGGTGCAATCATTTTTGATAAATTGGTCTGTTTATTCAAGCATATTTTTCTTGCTGAGAGACTGTGAACTACTTGCATTGGCTACTCCACAGCCATGAAGACAGCCATGAAATGACATGGCATTTGTTACCACTGCACTTATGTGGGTCACTTCTTCCTGAGTCTCGGTTTCTTTGTTTGCAAAAGTAGAAATAGATAATCAGTGCTTAATTTTGGATAGCAGTTTAAAAATCTTCTGATACAATATTTTCTAACCAGCCATATATCATCATTACTTGCTACTTTATTAGTTTCATATTTAACACATGACTTTTCTTGGTAACCATCTAATTTCTAATGACTGAATTTCCTTTGTATGTCTGCTCCTACTGAAAAGTACCATTAGCTGATTATAGTGCTAACTGCTGTGGCATTTTAATACACAAGCAACCCAAACATTATGCAAGTCCCTATTATACAAGTCAGATATCCACTGACATACTCTAAGGTATGCCCAATTTTTAAAGCACTGAGGTTTCTTAAATAAAGACTGCATTCCCTGCACACGCTGTCAATAAAACTAGTCATTTTTAGATAGCAAAGCATGCAGTCACTCAGCATTCAACTGAAGCAGTGTGTTAAAAAAGAATCCCCCAATCTCTACAACAGCTTAAGTTGTAAAGGAGCAAAATTTAAAAATTTTGGTGGTAAAAAATTTTTCATCCTCTCAAGTATGGCATTTCTGGTTTCAACACAAAATTTTCCAGAGTATAGTGTCATTTACACTATGGCTCTAGATCCACAGCAGTAAACACTTAGGTTAGACTGCTGAACTCTTTCCTACAGCTGACTTGACACAGTGATTTATGTAAGCAGTGAAAAAAACACTAAATATAATTTTTCCATTTTACTGTGAAAAACGTTGATCTTCTCCAGAACCCTCAAATTTCTCCTGTAAATCAAACACATTGATTTCTTCTCAAGAAAAAGAAAAAAAAAAAAATCCCTTGAAAGGAAAGCACTTTGAAAAAAAAAACAAACCAAAAAAGTGTGGGGAGCTATTCTAGCCACTGTTGTTTCACAGTTCCTAACCTCAAGGCTACATTGGCCTTGAAGTTCTGCTGTACAGCTTAAATGTGTCTGGGAAAAAACTGGATAAAGATCAATGTGTTTCTGACGCAAAATTTTGACGAACTTTTAAAAGAAAAAGCTTTCCAAATCCTAAGATATGTCAATATTTTAAAGAGATATCCCCATCATCCTCTGTACTGCAGATAATTTAAGACTTTCAAAATTAAGTGTGACTCCTTTGTGAGTGTTATTATTCTTGCATTTGAGTGAAGAAAGGCAACTTCAGTGTCCCTGGGTTGAGTAGTGGCAGCCCTTCTGACACTGCATATTACCTTTTACTGAGTGTTGTCCCACAGCCCTTTCTATATATAGATATATTTTGGAGAGCAGCATCCTAAATTACTATTATTCATTTTGACATAAAAATCAGACCCATTTAAAGTGTTTGAGTTTTCCCATTGCATTTTGTCCCTGGGACAGGATATGACTCTTTCTTCTTCCAGATTTTTTATTCCCTCTCCCTTCTTCATCCAACCTTTCTAAATATTTTTTAAGTACACATTGTGAAGATATTATTCAGCATCCTCCTAATAAGAAAGACTGGGTGAAAATCCTTTCAAAGTCTTCTACCCCTTCCCTTAATCATGTGAGCTGTAGTTGGTAAGTTATGTAAGGCATGTCTTTCCCCAGGGACCTAGCGCTCAAAGCTCCTCCTGATTGCTAGGGGAACAAGAGAGCTAGAGGGGATCCTAAATCAAACCCTGTCTCTATAGGGATGCTGGAAAGGGACTCTTCATTAGAGACTGTAGTGACAGGACAAGGGGTAATGGGTCAAACAGGGGAAGTTTAGATTGGATATAAGAAGGAAATTCTTTCCTGTTAGGGTGGTGAGGCACTGGAATAGGTTGCCCAGGGAGGTTGTGAATGCTCCATCCCTGGCAGTGTTCAAGACCAGGTTGGACGAGGCCTTGGATGATATGATTTAGCGTAGGGTGTCACTGCCCACGGCAGGGGGGTTGGAACTAGATGATCTTAAGGTCCTTTCCAACCCTAACGATTCTATGATTCTATGATTCACCAGAACACCAATTGTTGCAACATCTCGCTTTCATTAGGAATGTTTTCTCCAATTAAGAAAGGCATTGTCAAGTCTACTTTTAGAGCTTTTAATTTGTTTTCTACTGTCAGAATTTGTAACACTATCTCAGAGTCCAGAGGATCTTCTGGGACAATATATTGTCTGCTTCTGTGCCATGACATATCACCATAAAACACAGGGCTATAAGAGCCTGTAACAGTTTATGAGAGTGCATTAGGTACCCATGTATAATTTATCAAATCGGCATTATGGAGGCAGGACTATTCCTGACTGACAAAGGTTACCTCCGTATGGGTGTCTCATATAACCACGCAGGGAAGAATCCAATAGCCGACGTTCACTGAATTACAAGAAAGAAGCTTTTTCTTCACAGACTGGGCACTCCAAGAAATGAAGTTGAAGTGTATGAAAATAATTCCTGATCTTTAATATTTTGGTACTCTCCAAAAGATTCCTATAGGGGTTTCAATACACATTGAAATTGGAAGAAGCTGTTTTTAAGGGGAAGGTGGTATAAAGGCCACTTGAACTTGAGCAAGGATCTGGATTGGATTTAGTAAAAAACCTGTGGGACATGTTCAAAATTTATTCAAATGTAAAATAAGGAACCCGTTGACCCTTTGAGATTCTCATTTCTTAGGACCTGCTATGCCTACAGTAGCAGCTTAAACATCATAGCTTTAGGGGTTGAGTACTCTTCAACTCAATTCTGCTCCCACTAAAATGAACATGAATTGGCTCATCTTGGGGAAAAAAAAACAAAACCTCAGATGCAGTTGAGTTTGATTCAAAATAATAATCAGAATCTTATTCACACTGAATTATTTTGTTTTTTCCTTGATTGAGAAGTCTGAATAGAACACTGATCAAAGCCTTTGCAGTATGGTACTGTGCACTTGGCCATGTGGCAATACTATATTCTTCAGAATAAACTGGCTAGACTTTGGGTTGACCTGCCAGTTTAAACGCTGGCCAAGCTGCCATAGCCTTTCTTCTGGGCCTCCTAACCAGAGCAGCAGCTATGTTGGTGGTATACTCAGTTGACCTCAGCACTGTATGTTCAGCATTTTAGCCAGTCCTCAGGGAAGGGAAATTGGTCACAGGCTGGAGCTATCAAGCATGGCTTCTAGCTCACTGTTCAATGGCTGCATCCTTCAGGTTTCTTCACCAAAATCTCCAATTTTAGAAAAGGTGATATTTGTCACAATAGCTGTTAGCAGACTGAAGCCAATAAATTCATTTTGATTTCTCTATTGAACAGTGCATCACATGATAAAAAAATACTCACTGCGACTCTGAACTAAATTTGTTCATTAATTCGGCATTGAAAAGACAGTAATATCCTTAGGAATCTGTATTTCTTGCACTAATATTATTTTCATGGCATCAAAATGATCTGTTTCCTCCAGGGAGACAGATAATTCAGTGGGTGGTCTGGCAGTTAGGGCACTGAATTTTCTGCCTTGTGGAACCTGTTGAAAGATACTTTTAATGAGTGACTATTCTCAGAGTGCAGTTCTATTTCCTTTAAAATCTTCTTTTCCATGTCACAAAAATATCATTCCATTGTAAGCAAAAGGAAAAAAAAGTGTTTCTTTTTTAAAGCTTGTATTTTACTTCTCAATTTCCTTTCATTCATCTTCCTTTCCTTGCTCCTCTTGCCCTCGAAATTTTGAATGATGTCACCTTAGTGCTTCTTTTGGAAGGCAACCAAATATTCTTCTGTCTACCTAGAAAGAAGATAGAAGACAGAAGATACACAGACATTCCTATCTTCCAAATCTCTCTCTGAGGCAAGCAAGTCCTCTTATCTGGAAAATTTTTGGAAACACAAATATCTCTCCAGAACTGAAATCCCACTTCTCACACATTTATACGAATGAAACATCTGTTCTAATACATACCAAAAGGAGTCTAGCCTCAGTTGAATACAAATAATTAATAGGAATAATAAATAGGAATTTTCCTATTTCTTATGTGCTCGCTGTGTTGCATGGTCTACAAATAGAGAAAATGATCCTGCCCATGTTCCAGCTGGTTTGGACAGTAACACAGGCAGTCATCAGAGGTCAAACCTGCAATGTTGGTTGGTGGCATATTCTACAGGAATGTGGTAGACTTTTGAAAAGGCTTTTGAGTCTCTTGTTGGAAAGCTTTAAGGAAGAAGTGATTTTCTTAAAATAATGTAAATTGGTAATCCAAAGATGAGCAGCCAAGTATGAGAAGATGCAAGTTCCTTGGGGTATATGTGCAACATACTGTCATATTGTGTGTGAGATGTATTAAAAGACTATGATTTACATGCAAAACTCAACCAGTATTTTTTACTATTTAAAGGGGGAAAAAAAGCAAGGCCTGGAAGATGCTGCCCAGAAGTGCATACAGTTGTTGATTTTCAAAAGTTGGTTGAGGGCTTGCAGTGAATAGTAGGGTAATAGAATATTCATGAAGCAAATGCCCTTCACTTAGCAGAGGGCAAAAGAAAGCAGATTGCTAAACCCTTTCAAACTTCCTGCGCAAGAAGCTTGCGCTACAGAATAATGAAGCCTGTGTTTGCCACTCTGCAGCACAGTGCTAACCTGGCACCACTCGGCTCTTTCACCTCTCCCTTCCCTTTTAACTCCTCCTCCTATTTTCAGGTGTGGATCCCCACTACCGCCACACACTGCCCCTTTGACCACAGCTGCAGCAGCACAGACTTGCATAACTGATCACAGCCTCACATAAATCCTCCTGCCTTCCCATTTTCCCCTGTAGCCAGCCTGGGAGGATGAAAAACACCAAGCTGCTTTTGAAAGTGTGGTCCTCACCTATCAATACCCGAGCATGGTGGGGGGTCAGTGAGCCCCCACCTCCTGCTGGCCCAGAGGGACAGGCTGCTTTTCACTTTGTTTCATAGATTTACCTCAGTGAGCACTGGTATAACTGGACGGAAACTGTATCTCCATTATGGCAGGATACAGACTTCAGGGCTCAAGCAGTTGGTATCCCAGTGTACGCAAAGTGCGAGATTTTCCAGTCCCAACACTCCATGGGGTCTTGGAAGCCAGAATATCCAGCCAACCCTAGCATTTTAGCATCCCAGGATCCCAGCATCCCTGCAGAGGTGGGCACAATGATGCACCCGTGTCAGGACTACCAAAAGCAGGAGTGGAGATGATGCCCTGCCCTGGCTTGGGCTCTTGCACCCGTGGTGGGCTCTGCTTGGCCAAGCGCAGTATGCCACTGTCAGGCACATGGGGCACGATTGTTCATCCCCAGCTTGCCAGATTGGTGTCAGCTGCCTCTGCCCTGGCCGGTGATCCCTGGGGCCCCATGGATGGAGGCGGCCAGCACACACAACCAGCAGGCAAGAAGCAGCAGGTGGCCCCCGTGGAGGTAATCAGGATCACATTCAACGGGGGAGTCGGCTCAATTTTCAGCCCTGTTTCTGCTGAGGGGCCTGGAGCTGCCTTGTTAATGCTGCAGGGAACACGTGGGACACATTGACTGCATTAATTGTCCTCACTCATTCAGCGGTGGATGAATTATAATGTTACCACTCCAGGGTAAAACAAACACCTATCATAACAATCATGTCATTAGTGTGCAGATGCCGGCTGCTCTGCTTAACCTTTTGTATCTTTTCTTGTTGTTGTTTTTTTGTTTTATGGCATGTAATAAGAATATTTTTTATTGTTGTCAATATAATTGATTTTTGGGTTGCAAGTGTTGCTAAACCCTTGAAACAAGCTCAGCACATTACTCAGAAGCCAGGAATAAGCACACGGACTGGCAAAGCACAGATTAAAGTTCCTTTAGAGAGAAACAGTGAGGCTTTAAAAGTTTATATTTGCAGTTTGGTTTATCCTTTGCAGTATGACTGACACATTTGTTATTCGTATAGCAAGAGCTCTAAAAGGACTAATGGTCCTTAAAAAATATAGCAGCCTTGGAAATGTTTCTAATTTAGCTACAGCTACTAGCAACCAAAGTTTATGTATGCACACCCAGACAAATGTCACATTCTGGTTTGAAAATTAAACAATTCACGTATTTATAGAAAATCTTTTTTTTTGCTGTTGTGTACATATACACACATAAATGAAGAGAGACATGTATACATACAGATGTACGTATATGGGCATTCCTTTTTATCTATGAAACTTCATGTTAAATTAAAACTAGTATGTATATTAATAATTCACATGTAAAAATACTACCTTGGCTTCAAGTTGCATTTACTCATTCATGAACCACAAAGCTTCTCTGAGTGTTGCAACTTCATTATCCTGCAGTTAATAATCCTGAGATAGAACCATGTTCTCATGTCTCTTTAATTGATCCCTATTCTGTTTTTTGTGCATATTCTCAAATGGCATCATCAAATGTGCTTGGAACTTCCTACTGCATGTTCCTAAAGTGTTCAAGTGCTCTATCAGATGTTACCTGTAATCCCTTACCTTGAGAGATGCAAACAGAGCCCACTTCCAGCATCCCTTGTGCATGCCGTGAGCAATTGCTCATCTAAACACTCCAAAGAGGAAAACCGGCAGGCTTTGAAAGTGGTTTGCATGGTTCAGTGCTTGGCCCTGACTCTGCACTGATGTCTGTTGAAACATAGAGATCCCTTATACTTGTGTAGATCACTGCTGGAGTCCGCAGTTTTGTCTCATTTTTTTGTTAAAGCTACTGATACATATTGCAACATCATATGGAAGTTGACTGTTCATTCATCTTCCATACATGAGCTTCAGCATGCATTCTTTGTGGGGGTGGAAAGGAGATGCTCTTCCATCTCCCCTCTGCCCTTCTCCCACTTCTCCATGCCCCCTTCATTAGGAAATGAACTGAGGTCCCAGACTTACAGACATTTGCTGATCAAATGCCTGTCATTACTTGTTGAAAATAAGCTTTGGGGGTTCACTGGAAATAAACACATAGTGTAAAGCCAGACTTGCAAACAAGCCTTTGAGTAATTTGCACCTAAAACCATGGTGCAAGAGGTGAGAGGTGTGCATGGAGAATATCATTGCATTATTCGTAGATGTACAAATATAGAGTTGCATTATTCATTGTTTGATACTGTTACTGAGAGCTAGGTTTAAAATTGGATCCAAAGGTAGACACAGTGTCTTAAAGCAAGAACTGGGAATGGGAAGAATGATAGTCTCAATACGATTACTTAAATACATGTAAATCTATAGCAGGAGTATGTGCATGGCAGGATGAGGTTAAGGATGAGGTTAAAGTTTTATGGTTATTGTTTCGGTGTTTTTTAAAATCATTAGACACCTTAGCCGACTAATTCCACATAGGTGCTTGTGGTTTGTGAAATGGAGAAGCCATTTAGAATAGTTTAGTCACATTTTAGCCTTAAACAAGTATTTAATTTTTACATATGTATGTAAAACCATGTTGTTTATTGGTATTTCCACTGAAAATTACTGTGATTCAGTTCTTTTGGATGCATTTCAAAAATGTAAAGTGAATTTATGTTCCATAATCAGTAGAAGGTGTATTTCCCTGAAATCAAAGATGTCATTTTTTATTATGATGGTGGATTCATCTGAGAATATAGTACCATTTTCTGGTATGCTATATTTCTATAAAACCAGAATACAGTATTACATAGCCCTTATAATGTTATATACAAATACATTAAACAGTATAATCTTTTTTCCATACTTCCCCTTTAGATTGTTTGTGAATGGGAGAATTCATCTTTCAGACTCTTTTACTTTATGTGTGCAAGTACATACTATCAGACTAAGAAATCTGCAGTTTCTGAAAAGTGTTTTTATGAACAAAATAAAGGCCTGAAATTGTCTCTCCTGTTTGATCATACTTTTTTTTCCTCCAAATATTTATGATATGTTTTTTCAAGCACGCATACTTGGTTGATCAAAACCAAACAAGGTTGTTCAGTGGCTGTTGGGTGGCTGTGCATGTATTTTTCCACAAGTAACCTAGGCTAAATTCAACTTTATCCAGAAGATTTTTCCCCCGGTCTCCAAAAAAATGACCGTAAAAATGAACCCATATGAAAATGAGCACTTGTATGTAAAATATTTTCCCACACATTGCTGCTGCCGAATGTTTTTACTTAGCTTGCTGCAAAAGGTATGTCTGCACAAATAATGAATGTGTGCTGCCGTCACATCCATTCTCACATTTTTCTATTTGAAAAAGATATGTTGAGCATGGACAAGACATAGATTGGGAAATAAATCTCTGTTTTTTGCTTACAAAATATTCTACCCTAAATTAATAAAGCATTTGATGATAATTTGACCTGGTACAGTATATTGAAGTTTGATGATAACCAGTTTTTAAACCTACAAGTATGTGTGCTATTTGCTACCATATGTGCACATATTTAAAAATATTAAGAAGCCTATTTTGGATTGTATGTATAGATATAATAATACTTGAAATATTTTTAGTCATATATATATATATTTGTTAATCCCTGGATGACAGCGAAAAGCAAAATTCTAACCTAAAGATGACTCATGTTATAATTTGCTATAATGATTTCTGTAAGAATATTACTGAGACATGAAAACTGCTTATGGGGAGAAGTTCACAAGTAAATAAGAATATAAACTTAGATGTTGATTTGTACCAGCTGATGTTCTGCTCTCTGAGACATTTTTCTTTTCCTTAGTAGTGATGGATTGTTTTATACCCAAATAACTGGATAAATAAAATAGCTTATAGTTTCCCATATAATATCTATTGTTATATTAAAAACACTGTTATAATGGCTTAAGAAACATGAAATTAAATTAAACCCCACATAAATATTTTAGAGTTAATTAGGAGACTACAGGTATGAATATACCTTGATTTATTCAAAATTAAAAGTCAGATATCACATGCCACTTCTTGTAGAAAGAAAAACTATTAATTGCCTGTAATTAGGCAATTGTCCCTATAGTTTGCTAAAATGAATTGAATTGGAATGAACTTGGTAGAAGGACATATTCATGGTAATAAGCTAAGTTTCCTGCATTTTCTTTGTTCAGTTGCTTTTTTAATATGTCAGTACAGAATATGGTAGAAACAGTAAAATATGCATATCTTTCTTACAGATATATTAAATCACAGGAAATACCTTTCTGTATAATTTGATATAATTTGGCATTTGACCTTTATCTAATGCCTCCTAACTTTTTATGCCAATTATTTTTTCTTCCTTTACCAAAACCTGAGCTCATGAATGACAATATATTCATTCAGCAGACCGAAGATGTATTTTTCCATAGTTGTAATTAGCATTCCATTTTTTTACAATGTGGAAATGAAGCAAAGAAAAATAGATTTTTTGGAGCCCAAATTCTTGAGAGAAATTACTGATCAAAACAAATACCAGACAGATTGTTGCTCTGGTGTCTGACCCTGAAGTATGACGTACGATATGCACGCATGGTCTAGAGTAGTTCCTGGAAGGTATGGTGTTAGTGAAAATTTTAGAATCTGCCTTCTTTAACGCAGTTATTTACATATAAGCATCTTAATATAAATAGCTGCATTTCCTGCAATGTGAACATCTACCTATTTTAGATACTTATTTTGAGGATCAATTGCCCTCTACAGGTTTATTGCCCCTTGTGGTGACTTTAAATGTAGCTTAGGTGACAAGCTTAGATTGAATGATCAATCTTTCTATGATTAAAAGTAAGCAAAAATAATCCAACTTTAGTTTTGTTGCATCTTTAGAAATGGAAGGATTTTCTTGACAGCCTATAAGTGCTTTGAATTATTGGGTCACATTCTGTATTTCTTATTGCACTTATTGTAGACAAAATCTGACTTGCACGTTCAAAGTTAAAATCAAGATTCTTAATTAACCTTTCTCATAAGTATTTGAGATCCATATATATGATGATTTACCATCTCTAGATAAAAGAAACGGCCATTGTACTAAGGGAATGTGAAATGTGGTGCAGTGCATGTATTGCATGCATATAGCGGCACAAACATACATTCTTATACAAATACATAGAGATGCACACAGAATCATAGCCCACTTCTGCAGATTGTATTGCTGGTTAAAAGTATGTGTGCATGTGATGAATAAAGGCAAATGTCTGGACAGCTTAGTGAAAAGAAATAAGGGCTATGAAGCCATTAAAATTTACAGACCAAATATTAGTTTGCCTTAAATCAAAGAATACCATTGAAGGTCTTCCAACAGAATCTAATATTCTGTATTTCACGACATATTATAATCAGTCATAGAACACCTGTAAAGAGTTAGTCTGGTCATGAATAAGTTGCCAGTGTTTTATGAACACTGTCAAGATTGGTAAATAGTTAGGCATTAGACCTTTAGAAATATTTAAAGAAGACTGGCAAGAACCTGTGGACTAATATATGATTTACACATGCTATGTAGGACATCTTCACTCTATTGTGCCCTAAGCAGCGAGGAGGCAATAATGAAAACTGTAACAGAAATGTATTTAAGAGAAAAGAAAGATAACAAGCCAGTTTAGAATGGAAAGCTTGTCTTATGAAATCCTAAGCCCACTGTCTCTGTCAGATAGGAGTCATGACTGGTTATCTTACAGTTAAACTTATGTTGCATTTTGAGGGACTTAGCTGAAAGTTGAGATGACTGTGGCAAACAAGCATGCAAGTGCTACGTTCAGCACTACTATAACATACCATGAGGGATTGTTGGGACCGGAGTGCTGGACACGTCCTAAGGGGCCATTACATTGTACTTTGTCTCTAGATGCTTATGGACAGCTTAGATGTTGTCCTGGGTTCAGCAGTATCAGTCATTTTTCTCCTTCTTAGTAGCTGGTGCAGTGCTGTGGTTTTGACTTTCAGCCTGGGAACAGCGCTGATAACACTGATGTTTTTAGTTGCTTCTTAGTAATGTTTACTCTGACCAAGGACTTTCTGAGTCTCATGCTCTGCCAGGGAGGAGAGGAAGCCAGGAGGAAGCCGAGACGGGACACCTGACCCAAACTAATCAAAGAGGTACTCCATACCACAACACATCATGCCCAGGATGTAAAACTGGATGAGTTACCTGGAAAGGCTGGATCACTGTTCAGTCAGGCTGGGTATCGGTCAGCGGTGGTGAGCGGTTGTATCCTCTTCCTTTGTTATTTCCCTTCTCATTATTATTATTAGTGGTAGCAGTAGTGGTTTGTGTTATACCTTAGTTACTGGACTGTTATTATATCAACCCGTGGGAGTTACATTCTTTCGATTCTCCTCCCCATCCCTCCCTGAGCTGGGGAGAGAAAGAAGTGGGTGGAGTGAGTGAGCTGCTGCGTGGTTCTGAGTTACTGGCTGGGCTTAAACCACAACAGATGTGGATTTGGGCAACCTGATCTAGTGGAACATGTCCCTGATCATTATAGGGGCATTGGATCAGATGACCTTTGAAGGTCCTTTCCAGCCCAAGCTATTCTATGATTCTATGTCCAGAGACAATGCAGCCTGGCTGCTCACAGCCTATGGACCATTGGCAAGTCTGCTGTCCATGTAAAAGAAGTGAATTGAGACAAACCTTTAAGGCCAGCAGAGGTTACAGCCTCAGATACTCTATTTGTCAGCCTTCTGCATAAAGCCAGTCACAGCTGATGGCACAGTCAGTACTGAGACTTCATTAGGAAAACCAGTGGCTCAGAGGTGAGCCCCAAATCGCAGACAAAAGATGAGGTCCCAAGAGGCTTGCTGCCACGGGGCTTCATGCATGGTCTACCTCTGCAACTCAGCCCCAGCAGAGTATCTCCTTGAACTCAGTGTATATCATCTGCTGTTCACAAGAATAAAGGGGAAGCCTGTGTCTGCACAAACCAGTTTGTGAAAGGGAGCTGCTGGAACTATATCCTCCCAGACTGTGACTCTGCAGTGGTAAACTATTTGAGGTTTAGGGCTGTTGAGGCTAATGATGCTGCTGAGATTCCAGACAAAGCAGGTATATTTTTAGTACTCCCTTAACTTTATGAATAACTGCCCCACATGCTTTGGTTCCTGTTTCTTGAAGTATTTTGACAGTTATCTAAAATAGAATAACCTACTTTTAATGTTAATATATTATACCTACTTTTAATGTTGTTGTATTATACTTATATGTATAAATATATATTTACATATATATGCTGTTTAACACCCATGCATACACATGAAGGAATGTAGTGCCAGGAAAAGGCGGAATGGCTTTAAGTTGAAAAAGGGTAGATTTAGATTAGATATTAGGAAACAATTCTTTATTATGGGGATGGTGAGACACTGGCACAGGTTACACAGAGAAGCTGTGGCTGTCCCATCCCTGGCAGTGTTCAAGGACAGGTTGGACAGTGTTTGGAGCAACCTGATCTAGTGGAAGGTGTCCCTGCCCATGGCAGGGGGGTTGGAACCAGGAGAACTTTAAGGTCCCTTCCATCCCAAACCACTCAGAGATTCTATGATAAATTGCTTATATATACATTATTCATAAATCCAACTGGAGTGAAAATCCTCATACTTGAAGAAGAGGAAGATGTTGTCTTTCATAATTTCATTGTTTTAATGCTTTGACCTTTATTCTGAATGTAACAGGAATTTAATAGATCTTAGTGCAAAAGAAATGATGAATTTTTCAATGCCCGTACGATACTCTGTGTTTCTTTATATGAGCCATATTCTGCTTAATGGGAAGATTTATAGGCTATGATCACCTATAATATCTATTTCAGTAATATGATCTTCATTCTATGATTCTATAATTCATAGAAATACATCATATAACAAAGGGATATTGATGCAGTGTTTGTTTTTCCATCTCCCCAACAAAAGCACACAAAGACTTCACAGTGTTATTAAATAAGGACAAAACCATGGTGCAAGTCTGTAAGCCACAATTCTGTGTTTTATCAGAAGATAAGGTATGAAAGAGTAAGTCACGCTTTCAAGGAAACTCTGCAATCTTTAGGACAGTGATAATAATTAGCCTTTTAAAATAATTCCTCTTATCCTTAAGCACATTATGGAAATGTATAGTACACATCAGATGTCTGTGTTAGAGGTGTGGGGGTCATGAGCATGTATGTGAATGCATGGATATGTGAGTGAGTGGAAGAGAGGTTTCCAGCCATCTTTGCATGGCTGCATTTGTAACTGAACTGAAATAGTGGAGCAATTTGTAGTGGTGTCATAACTCCCTGGGAGATGTTCACTGAATGCATGTCATTACTAGGTGCCACAAAACTTGCTTGGCTTGTTGCTCCCTCTGTGATACTAGCTCATGGTATGTTCTTAAAGATTATAATGTTCTACTCTTTAATTTTAGAGGTATTAATGTTGGTTAATCTTAACTAATCCTAAATATTCCACTACTTTTACCACTCCCATCCTACCACTGGCTATTCAGCAATCAAGATTATCTTTTGCTCATTGGTAGACTGTTCTTACTTATATATTGCCATGATTAAATTAACCAGTTAATTAAAATGAATTAAAATTAACATATAGAGGAGAATAAGATGATGAGGCAAGGCTCGTTGCTCACTTAAGTACTCCTAAATTTTCACTGTAAAAAAGTAAGAATAGTACGAGACTAGGGGATTGACTTCCACTGTGAACTACCATATTCATATAGATTTACTATGCATATAGTAGCTGTTTGTCTAGCACATTTGGACACCTGGACATTTGGAAAGAAGGAAGGAAGTTAGCTTTACAGAAAAAGATCTAGAAGGTCCTAGTGGATAAGTTGAGCTGGAGCCAGAAATGTGCCCTTGCAGTAATGAAGGACAGGGGGCTTAATTAACTGGGCGGCATTAGCTGTTTCTTACCTAACAACAGGCAGAGGAAATGACCCTTCCCCTCTATCTGGTACTAGTGAAATACCGTGCCCAGTTTTGTGCTTCCCAGACACCATAGGAAATCCCAGGAGTGGCTACTAGGCTCCTAGGGACAAAAACATGTGCCATATGAGGAGAAGCTGGGGCAGTTGGGTTGGTTCATTCTGGAGAAGAGAAGCTTTCAAGAAGGATCTAATTGCTGACTACCCAACAAGGAAGAAGACAAAGCCAAACTCTTCCCAGAGCTGTGCAGGGATAGGACAAGAGGCAACAGACACTGCTGAAAACACATGAAAATCTGAAAATTCTGTAAAAGAAATCTGAAATTTTCTGTAAAAGAAATTTTTACAATCAACCATGAGGCTGGTCAAACACTGGAAGAGGTTGCCCAGAAAAGCTACGGCATCTCAGTCCTTGTAAGTGTTCGAGATTAAATTGGACATAACCTTGCACAACTTGACCTCTGCTGAGAAGAAAGGTGGGTCCAGAGAACTCTTGAGGTGCCCTCCAATCCATGTGGTTGTGTGATGGCCTGATCCACTGACTGAGTCTATACTTCCCCATATTCCCCATATGCAGCTCCATGCAGTATCCTTCAGTTGAGAAAATGAGACTAACGTATGGCAGAAGTAGCTATAGACTGTGATTTGGCTATACATTCTCGCATAAATTCTCAGAAGCAGTGTGGAATGCAGGTCTCCTGTATCTTATATGGCAGTTTAGCTACTGTTCTCTTGGATAAAAGGAGGGAACCATCTCAGTTCTTCTGGGATCTGGCACTTTCCTTCATTTGCTTTCATATGTAATGCCTGTAAATGAAGTGTTCTGTTCTCGATTGACCCAAACACTTTTTTCTTTCTTTTTTTTTTTTTTATTTCTTCAAGAAGAAACAAAACAAAATTTAGTTCAGGCTGAGCCAACTTTAAAAAAAAAAAATAAAATTGCTTTGGTTTGGCAGCTGCTTTGAGTGATTCTCACTGCCCTTAAGAAGGAATAGAAAGTTCAGTGGCTTTCTTCCCAATATATGGGCCAAGACAGTGGCCAGGAAGGATTGTTTTACAGCTTTATACTCTGGCCCAGGGACTGAATTTCATTCCAGTTTACCCTCTGCTTCATGCTCACATTACATCTAATCTTCCTATAGAGACAAAAAAATCCAAAAATATTTTAAAAGATTAAAGTACAAATCACCATTGGCAGCCAACTTAGCACTTAAATAGCAATTTTTTTCCTTTGATTGTTTTATGCAATAAAAAAATCCCCAACACAGGGTAAATAAGACACAATTTCCAAGTGAATTCCAGATTTATGGTTGTCATTGTTCATAATTTTTCCAAGAACAGTCTAAAAATCTCTGTTTTTTTTTTTTCTGTGTCAAATTATAAAAATGTCAGTTCCAACATGAATAAACACAGCATTCAACGAGCAACAACTAGCACTGTTCTTTCCTCCAACTTGCTTCTATACCAAAAAATATTTTTATGTTATAGGCGAGCCACTAGAAGGACCTATATCATGGACTATTTTTATTATTATTAAATGTTTTAAAAAAGAAGAATTGGAGGCTGAATTAAAACCATTGGAAAAACATTATATGGACATGTGCTTGGATGGGAATTGAAGAGTATCTGTTTCCTGTGGCCTCAACTGCCACAGAAGAAAGCCAAACGACTCTATACTCCATTTCTGGCAGCACAAGACCATTGATTTTACTTTTAAAAAAGATATAGCGACAATGCATTGAACAAAACTCTTTTTGGAAGATGCCATATCGATGTAAATGAGAGCACTTGGCTTCTCTACCTTCACACAAGTAGTGGGTCTTCATTGTTTCTAAAGTGAGCTTTGAAGTTGGTACAATGGCCCCTAAGCTAGTAGTAAGAGGACTGGAAAGGCTGCAAGTCTGGTGCTGCAAGAGTCTAATATGATGTTTCACAAAGTGTGTAACAGCTGAGGAAGGTACAGGTAGCAGGGGGAGTGAGTGACTTGTGAGGGCACTAGTAGGTCTCAACTCAGCTCTCCATATCAAGACTTCTTGAGGTACCTGCATACAAAACTACCAAAAGCTTCTTGGCTAGAACTAGGCACAACTGAAGCAGAGGGATCTGGGGCAGGCTTCAGTACTGCAAACTGAAGCAAATCTTCTGATGAAGTTGTTTGCAATAGCAATGGAAATGCACTCCATGCGCTGAAGGAACACAGTTCTCAAAACACTTGCATTGCTATGACTGCCAACAGCTCCTCAGACAAGTAAACCACTTCTCATCAGTTTCCAAAACTGTAAAAGGCAAATAAGGATAATTATCTTCCTTGCAAGAGGTTTTGAGGTCTGCACGTGTAAAGAATTTCAGAAGTGGGAGTATTTCACTGCACAATACTGTCTTTCATAGCTACAGGACATTTGACTGGTAGATTTTTATATTATGCATAAGTAAAATACATTCTTGATGAACTACAGATAACTTAGAAAAATGGAAGTAAAAAAAAAAATGAACAAAATAATAGTAAAAAAATTCCTTCAATTTATTCAGTCTATGTTAAAAATTACGTTATTATAATTGATTCCTCCCACTTCCTTACAGAAAAACCCACCAGAACCTTCTGACTTCATGGAATGCAAGATCCATTTTGACTGGAATAAATTTTGTAGAAATTTTCCTGGTGATGTCATAAGCTTTATTTAATTTCTGTTTTATTTTCTGTTTCTTCTAAGGATACTATAATTCTATGGACCTTCCACGGGAAACTGCTAGGTACTTTCACATTCCTGCCACATACCAGACTTGGGAATATAAGCAAAGTGTGGTGGCGTCTCTTTGCATCAGTTCACACCACCACAAAGAGGTCAGCAGTAATGTGAGACTTTAACTAATATGAAGTATTTCATTTATAATTACCAGCATTAAGCATGTTTTTCTAAATTTCGTGTTTATAGTAATTAATTATTTAGCAATTACATGAAGTCTTAATATTTGTGTGAAGTGAGTTTAAGCTTTAAAAGTACTGAACACTGTGCCAAGAATATAACAACTCTGAAAACTCAGAAGGATCTAGCTGGAGAGCACTTTTGTATATGTCTAACCTTAAGTACCTAAGCCCGTACTTCTGTGCTGAACTGGGCTGGGATCTTAGTGCTCAGCACCTCTCTAGATCAAAACTGCAAGGGGCACAAATTACCATTAATCCCTTCCTACTTGAAGATGCTGTGTCCCAGCTGCAGCTGTACAGCACGCTCTGCCTGGCCAAACCTGTCCTGCTAAACAACTCTAGGCCATAAAGATACTTGGGTGAAGAACAGAAAGCTCTCACCTTCTTTTCTTGTGTCCCTTAATGTACTTTTTTTTGCTGCCACTCTGGCGCCAGGGCTTCCTGCAACCTCTCTGTCTTTGCATTTTCTCACTGAGGAAAGGTGAAAAACAGGCTGAGCAGGAGCTGAAGAAGGCTGCAAGCCTGGTGCAGCCCCGGCTGGGCTAGAGGAGGCTCGACTGCCAATCACCCCTCTCTTTAAGCTATGCTACCTTTGTTCAATAGAAGTAATGGGTCCAGTGGGTAAGTAATAGGTCCAGTGGGTCTATTACACATTTTTATTGAAAAGCAAAATAAATAGCCCTGTAAAACTCACAAACTGCCCCAGGGCTGCAATAATTTATGCACCTTCTTAGACCTTCTCTCTTCTTTCTCTCTTTTCCTTTTCAGAGTTGCTTGGGTGAACTTTTCCAGCATGGCAGGTAAGAGGTTTTGTAAATTCAACACCGACTGTTTGAATAAAGCAATATTTGAAAATACTGCATGTTGTTATGTGGAGAATTGTGGCAGGCCTTTATTACTTGATTATACACATGTGTAGTACCAAAACGGATCACATGTTACTCAGCCAAACTTGTTTAATAGAAAAGGCATAAAAAACAAAGTACATATGGTATCAGGTTTGCTTTCCAGAGAGAATGTGTTTTTCCACAAAACTAAGGAAAGCGTAATTTACCACTCAAACAAGCTGGGAAAAAGAACATTCTTTCCTAAACATCAACAATTATGCTTTTGGCAGGCAGTAGTAAAAGCAATTGTGCTTCCTTTCTTACCCTCTTACCTTCCTTTCTTAGGTAAATCTATACCTGGAATTGATTAGAGAACAACAGGAGAGGTGCTGCTTTGCTTTTGTTTTCAAGGACTACCAATGAATTTTTCTTTTGTTTGGTTCTGAACAGATATTACCAGTAGAGTTAAGACTGTCTTCACCTTTTTTGTGGTTGGCTCCCACGTGTTCTTCATTTGTACAAATACAGATTTCTTATGAGTGGGGTAAAGAATAAACCCCAATGCTGTTGGAACATCAGGGTGAGGAATCAAAGGACATGATAAATGAAATAATCCTGATGGGAATCCCTTGAGACCTGCAGAAATCCATGCTTTCTTGAGTATCATGAGTGCAATATTCAGAGTTGTGCCTTGTGTGTTCCAAGTCTGATCCAGACAGTGCAGCAGGATATGAAAACACTGCCCTTTAAGCCCTAAAAACTCTTTTGGACAAAAATCTTCATAAGGTAAGTGTAGCTTTGCTGTACCAAGCCAAATGACTCACTGCTCTGCTGTTCTGTTTCTGTAACCCTTTTCTTCCCAAGAAGAATAATAGCTGCATTAAGCACCTTTGGAATAGCCTACTTTTTCAGAAAGGGAAAAAAAATCTTAACCCCATTAGTTAGAGGGTAGCATAGGCCCAAGAACAAGAGAATGAATATATTTCTGAAAACTCTTTGTTGACTTTTATCCCTACTGTTAACAATTTGGATAGTTTCATTGCCAGGTGGTTGTTGTTGCGCAGGATGACTTTACCTAAAACAAAGCAGCACTTTCCCTTTTCTTTTTTTACTCATGAGAGCAAAACACCAGGAAAAAAAATCAATTTAAAATAAATTAAAAAACCCTTTTTAAATTGAATAGAACAATTTAGGCACAGCACTTGAAGCAGATGTTGCAGAAAGAGAAAAACACAACCTCTTTTTACTCCTTCCCCTCCAACAAAATTGTCATTAACACCTAAATATTGTGAGACAATAATATTTATATCAGACTGCACAACAGTGAATAAAACTTTATAGAAAACCTGCTGGCAGGATTAGTACTCAGTTGGAAGCTGAGTACTTCTCAGCTGCTATGTGGAGAGTGCTATGGCATAACAGTGATGTGTGAGGAACCAGTGAGGAAACTAAACACATAGCTAGCCCAGAGAAGCCTGGGACTGTGTGTAGTAGGTTAAGTTGTCTTGTGTGCTGTAGTTGGCTTCTGCTCATGCAGAAATAGTTTAGAAGATGTAGCTAATTGTAGAGAGCAGAATAGTAAGCTATTAAAACAGTGTTGAAAGCTGATTACTTGAGGTTAAACCAGAAGACAAAGATTAATAGAGCACAGAGGAGAGGTTTCTTTATGGTGTTATTTTTCTAAAGTATTTCTTCTTCATATTTGATGTTGTGCCTATGAAAGCCACCGAGTCAAGAGGCCTGGAAGTTGATGTGTCTTGTCTGCAGAGCAGTAACAGGGTGACTTGTAGTCACCTGGCTTCCCTAACAGATTCAGCTTGAAAGAAACTCCCTGAGATGCAAAATATAGAGGTTATTTTCAGCAGTCCTAAATTCTACTCCAGGTCCCTCTTCCTACCATTCCCTCTAGGTAGCCCCTTTGTTTAGGGCCCTTTTCTGGCTATTTAAATGATCAAGAATTTCAGAGGCACCTTGCTTTCTCTGTTGGCAGCAACCACAGTGGTCCTTGGTGGAATTCAGATGAGAAAAATCCATCCCTGTGTCCCTATGCTCATTCAGCCTAGGGAGCCTCAGTAGAGACAGTGGCATGTTGCATGCATTTATCTGCTACGACCTGGATTGGGCTGTCAGTAATGCATGAGCAAGGAGTGAGCAGTTCGATTACCTGTTGTGATTCTTTACAGGTTCAGATTTCCTTCCATGTGGAATAATGACCTTACCTCTATTTGGAAACAGTAGTGAAGCTTAAGTAATAGCAGTGCTATAGGCAGGAAGGAGGAAGTCCCATAGGAACAGAGGACTTACATGGGGACTCAAAATTTTCAGGTCTAATATCTGGATTTAATTTAATTTTTATTCTGTTGCTAGAGACAGCCTAGAGTTTCTCTAAAGAATAAGCAAAGATACTGTCCTTTTATACTCCCAGGAGCGTAATCTTAAAAAATGTCTTCACTGTTTTTCCAGTGGCTACAGCCTCCCATCACATTGTGTTACCCTGTATGGTGAGGACATCTGGGGGGATTGAATCCTCTGGCTCCAAGTGAAATTGGTACTACTTGTCTCTCACCTTCCACTCTTAAAAACACTTGACAATTTGACATTCTCACTGCTAAGTGGAACTGACAGAGGCTCATCAACAATAGGACATTGTTATCAGCCCTGGCAGAAATCATACCAACAGCCTTATGCGAAGTGATGACTTGCATTTACTTCCAGCAGGATGAATGCAATTGGGTGTCAAGTGTTCCCAGTGTACAACTAGGGAACAGTGAGGAAGTTACTTAAAGAACTTGTGTTCTTCCTGCTCTCACCTCAGTCATCTTGGAAGTAGATTGCAAATTGTTTAAACCTTAAAATGCTGCAGAATAAATGTCTCATTATTACACTGTAGTTTGATATGGCTTAGGAAAAAAACCCTAATATACCTCAGTGATTGTTTTCAGATGTTGGTCTTTATCAGGCCCAAGATGCTGGGCAAAAGATGAAGGCAAATTATTACTACCACTCTGCTTGCCAACAATTAATCTTCTTTCTGTTTTTCTTTCTTCTTCTCTTCTCTCTCTTCCTCCACTCTCCTTCCTTCCTTCCTTGAAGATAAATTCTTCTCGCAGAGATACAACCATTCCTTTCCCCCTGCTGCCTGGATCTTTTTAAATGGTCCAGATTTGGCTGTTAATACCTGAGAGCTCCAGAGCCTGAGACTGTGGGGAATAAAAATGTTTTATTGAAGCCAGCTGAAGATGCTCTCATCAGGTGACTGGAGGTGTGTTGACAGCCCTCAGGTGTGTGAGTGAATGACATTCAAGTCCTGCATCCAACAGTGACCATGGAGAAAAGTGTATGAAGAAATTAATGGAAGAATTTCAAAAGGGTTAGGTTTCCATTCCTGTCATCTTATTTTGTGATACTCAATAAATAAAGAGATAGATTAAATATTTTTTTTTCTCACTGTCCTGTCACTTTCAGACCTGTTGACAAAAACGAGTAATGTGACATTTGGCTAGCAAACACTGAATGAAAATGGGGCCCACTCTACTTAAAAGGCATCATTATTGCACTGCATAAAACAAAATACTCTAAAAACCTTAACTTAGCTAGGGAAGGATTTACCCTTTCCTCTTTCCTAGCAGGAGGTTTTGTTGTTGCTGCTTTTAACTTCTCATTTCAATGCATTTCTCAAATAAGGAATGTAAGAGCCAAAAAGGCTCTCCTGAGGAAGAAGCCATCCACCGATTTCTTGGTTTGTTTTTTTCCTGAATATGGAAACAGCAGCAAAGGCAACGCGTAGGAAAGAAGGAGTGAGGCCTCCGGGTTTGTCTTTTGACATGGCTGAAGTCCCATTGGAGACCACCAGCCTTGGGATCTGTGCTGGCCAATGTTAGATCCTGGAAGACTCAGAAGTGCAGAACCAGTAGGTTCTTCCTTATTTCCTTGTCATCCACTGGGAGAAGCTCGAGCTACACAAACCCAAATAAACAGCTGAGGGAACTCCTAACTGTTACCCACATTATCCTTTATTTTCCCTTGTTTCTTAGACATTTGGTGCTGTAGGAAACACCTGCATGGGGCTCTGGTCTTTTTCTACCCAGCTGACTTTTTTCAACCGTGCACTGGCTTGGGGTCAGCCCTCATGAGCAGGTGTTTTCCCTCAGAATAGCTTTCTTGTCTGAATCCGAGTGGATCACAAGGGCCGAACTTCACTGCCGGAGGTCATGGGTCAAACACGGCAGCACAGGGTCCCCTGGGTACCGTGCTTCCCAGGTGTTTAATATTATCATAGGTTATTTGCTGAAACCGTGATAGAGTGTTCTCAGCGATTCAAAATAAATTTAACGAGAACAGTTTTAAAAGCCCCCACATTAGAGGATGTCTGCTCAATGGACAGAGAGGTTAAAGTTAATTTGATCAGGCATGTGTACTTTCTCCAAAAAGGAACATATGCACTCAGCAGCTTGGCCCCATTTGTTGCAATTTTGGGTCTCATTTCCATTTGCAAGAAAGATAACTACTTGCATATGGAAGCAATAAATAAGAGAAGTCATTAACATTTCTCTAATTTAGGGGAAGAAAAAAAAAAGTTTTAACGAAGTAATATCTTTGCCAGGGCAGACAGAAATGTAAATTAGAGATTGGAAGGAAACCTATTAAAGGAATAGCTAGTTACTAGTCTTTTTTAATCTAATGAATTTATGAATTGCCACTTGTTAGGTCACAGACTTTGTTAATTTCCTACTTGTTTAGTTAAGCAGAGAAAGTGTAGGGCAGGAGGAGGGAGGGTGAAAGGAAAAGGCTTGTGAACAATGAACCTGAGCAAATATTTTCATACAATGTGTTAAGGCTATTAAGTTCAAAATTTTTGAATAAAACCAGCTCTATTTGAAAATCTAAGAAAGATTGGTCTGCACATTTACTCAGCAGGACGAGATGTACATTTCTGAAACTTGTGTTTATTTTTTTCACTTTTATAAACTTACACCCTTTAAAGGTGCAAAGGGTTAAAAGGTCATGACATTGACTGAATATTTTATTAAAAACAAGAAAAAATTTAAGAAAACCGTGTTAGCGTATGGTGCCAACTTAGTAATCACACATCCATGGGCAGCACTGTCAAAAGTTATAGCCATGCTGATACCTCTAGGGCTTTCTTTGGTCCAAAGCAGGAGGAAGAATTTTCATTCTCTCTCTTTTCTTGTGGATTGCAGAAGCTGAAAGCCAGTGCTCCACTTTGGTTCCCCTTTCATTGTTGGTTAGGACCTGAGTTACTGCTGAAGTGCAACAGCAAATGTTCATCTGTGAACCCACTTTGAAGAATGTCAAAGTGGGATTCTCAAGTGTCCAGTACCCAAAGGTGGGATATTTTTCTGAATTTTCTTGAAAAAACAGTTTTTATTGTGGAGGATGTGACAGAGGAGAATAAACAGCCAAAATAACAGAGCAAGTAAAGAAAAGACCTATGATAGTTCATATCAACAATGGTAGGCAAATTAGTACTCTGTGTAGTAGATAGTATTTTGCAATCTTTGGGGTAATTTCCATTACCCCAAAAAGGTAATGAAATAGTCCTACTTGCATCCATCATTACAGGCCTTTTCATAGGACCCTGTTCTGACATATAAAGAGTGAATGAATAGTACAAATTCAGTGGTGGTTTAAAGCATATGACTTAGCAATAACAATTCTAACAACTGCATTCAGCAGCATCCCCTCCCAGACAGACGAATGAGTGAGTAACATACTGAACCCTCCTACATCGACCCTGGGTAGCTGCAATTTCCTTTGTTTATGGAGGCAACCAAACACTGAAAGTAATTTCTGAATGGAGATTCTTGGTGCTTAATGAAAAATGTTCAAATAGCAACCTGTTGGGTTGGCAAGTGGCTACTTTCTCACCTTTGAGAGCTGCAGGCAATCAACTGTAACAGTATCCCCTCTGAATGGGCCAGAAAATACGGACTGAGAAAAAAGTTACACCCATATGTGTGCATGCACAAGCATATATATACACTTAGAAATTCAAACCAAACCTTGATGAGTTTTGATAAGGCCTCTCCTGCACATCACTTCAATGTAAGTCTGTGTGGTGCTTCTGGCTCCACTTAGAGCTCTTAAGTGAAAAAAACCCACAACCAAAACCCAAAACAAAGGCAGTTTTTGTTGCATTTATGGCATAAAAGAAAGCAGAAACAAATGGAAAAGTAACTAAAACGTCTGCTCGTGTGAGGCCTGTGTCTGCATTCTTGAGGGTTCAGATCGTTTGGATAAACTTGGTACAAATATCTGGACTTTTTGGTAGGTTTTCATGATGAGCCTCTGAACCTTCTGAGGCTCACAGGTGGCTAGCCACTTTTGTGCTGCTGCTGCTGTGGGGCTGGATTCAGCTTTCTTTCTCAGGCCCTTGGTACTGAAAATATTTACTAGGTAGTTAGTAGAATCCAGTGAGACAAGTCATAAGCCTGTCTTTTGGGTTTCATTGGCCACCACAAGGGAAAAGTTTATGCTAATGAATTAGTCATCAAGGGATGAAATAGGAGTTGCTTTCTGGTTCACATACAAGTCTAGACCTAAGAAGATCTAGCCTCTGTTCCAGGTCCTACTACTGACTTCCTATAGGGTTTAAACAAGCCCCTCTGAACCTCAGTGATGTGTTTGCTAAAGGGGTTTGGTCTGTGTTACAAGAATAAACTTGTTATTTGTCACATAGTATAGAAATGAGCACATTAGAAAGCCTAGAAATCTACTAAGTAATTCCAGAAGGATGAGTAGACTAGTGTGGTTTTAGTTGGCTAGTCCCAGGTACAATCCAAGAAGGAAATTCTTAGGAAGCCTAATGGACTTCAGTTACTACTTTGTTTGGTGCTCAGTAATATTTAAAACAGCTTGGATTTTAAACCACATGAAAAATATGCCACCCTGCTGTTCCCACAGGCGTGAGCCAACTACTTGAGAAACTACATTTAAATCCTGCGCCAGTAATACATTTATTATTTATGTTTTCAATTACATTTCCATACCAACCTCCTTGTGTAAAACTGAAAAATGTAACCATGCTCCCCCCAAGAATTATCCATGTTTTTCTCACAACAGACACTGTGTCTTTGAAAAGAGCACCATTCCCTGTGACCTAAGTGGCATAATTCCCACTGAAATTGGTGTAAGTCAGAGTGAGTCCTTTTCCCCTCCTCAAAATGGGTATACCGTGGAAAAGCTTCTGAAGCTGTATAAAGTCAGAGGGTCAGTTGGTGCTGCAGTGGTTGTTGAGCAGCTTGGGCAGATGACTATTAACATGAGCATTGGAGCCAGTGTGATGCCCTGGAACTGAAGTTAACATGACTATGTTTAAATGAGAAAGGGATTGAATCTTAGCTTAGGAGCATTTATGAAAAATGTCCTGGGCTTTGATAACATGAAAGATTTCAATGACCAAATACTGAAAATTTGACAACCAGCCCATTCACATACCTTAGAAGTAAAAAATATCTAAAAGCCTTAACTTTGGTGTCCTACCTGATCTTACATCAGATGATTTCTAGGGAAGTTGGGTCAAAGTGGAAAAGCCTTTGTGGTCTTTTATACCATGTCCTAAAAATATTAGTGGATCATTATGACAGCTATCAATCAGAGTATTTCTGGGTTTTCTTTCCATAAGGACTTCAGGATGAGAGACCCTCGAACACTGTAGTTTTGAAGGTCAGATCTACCTATTGTAAGGAAAGAGCATTTTGATGCATTAGTTGTATTTCAAGCACTGAACTCAGCAAAACCTGTCATTCATCACCTATACTCCTTCTCTGAAAGTAGCCTATATTCAATGTAAGAAAACATCTGCTGCACACATGCTAAAGTACATGTGACATTATGCAGTTGCATTTAAAATATTGTAAAATTACTGTGTTTTTCTATTATATTTTAAAGTATTCTGTGACACGATGTAGATTATAAAACATAAGAAAATATCACAATCCTAGTGTCGTGCTGCATGTATTAAGTAACAAGAACACTGTCAACTTTGGTAATATTTTATATGTGGAATCTGATTGTCTTTTCCATTTGTTGCCTCTCTAGTACCCTACAAAAGAAACAAAGCAATCAACCATATTGATGATTGCTAATCTAATGTTGTGTTTTTATGCTGTGACACGTTAACACTGAAAAATAGTTTCAGTATAAGGAGAAAAAAACCCAAACTCCTGAAAGGTTGATAATGCAAGAAGAGGAGAAAGGAGAGATTCCTTTTCACACTTTTCTGGAATGCAAATACATGAAAACTTCTTTGGAGGATTACTGAATCTGTACTGTTTACAGAGCTCAAGGCACCTGTTATCAATTTGATTTCTTACGTACGCATAGTTTTATTAAGGGAAGCATTGTACAGTTGCAGGATTCCAAGCACCAGTTAAAAATAATTTGAAAAGCTGTTAAAATAATTTACAAAGCCCTACTTGCTGATGTGAATTACAGTGTTTTGGCAAATGCATTTACTAAAAAGAGGAGTGTGGAGAGATGGAGCGATGGGGAGCACCTATTACAAATTTGAGACTGACAGTTTCAACAGCATGTAGCTACTGTGAATGAAATTGGGCCTATCCTCTTTTAAGTCATCGTCTTGTAATGACTGTTTCTAAAAGAAGCTCAAAAACAAGAGCCAGACTACTCCTGCTAATTATCTGATGTGTACTGAACAGTTGTGGATTAATGTGAGGCATTTCAGCTGTGGTCCGAATCCAGTGCTCAAAAAAAAGCCCTATGTTTTTTCTTGCTTATTCCTCCATCTATATTTTGCCTCTTTGTAGTGATCTTCGTTGGTTCAATTGACTAAATATAAGTGACTGGTGCTATTTGTCATGTTCTAATGTATGCAAGAAATCCACACACATGGCAGAAGCATCACAAGAACTTTGGGACACCTGTGTTACCTGGAGCTGCAGATGGAGGCCAGGTGTGGTAAGCTAAGGCATCTCAAGGACAGTTGAAAGGAATCTGTATTTAGACTGAATCAAACCCTCTCTGAAACTGTAAAGGTCTCCCAAAAGCCCTATGTCTTATCTGCAAGTTCTAAGCAGAATTTTTGAATACCCTATGGTGTTTCAAACGATGGCCAGCAATAGCACTTAGGAACCAAAATCTTGCACTCTGGAAATGTTCCAAGGATTAATGGTGTTAAAATTATTGCAAATTAAAATGAAATTTGTTCTTCTAGAAGGGGATTACTTTTGAAATTCCATCATGCAGTACTAGCACTCACCCTAAAGTGGACCTCTATTTTTCATCCAATTGAAAATTCATCTAGATTTCTTTGCACCTAAACTTAGGTGCCTTCTGCCACCTAAGATGCCTTATAGTATCCAAAACATCTTTATAAGGCTGGCAGAGGTGACACAAGACCCACGCACTACTGAAGACCCATGCATTCCTGGAGTGGCAAAATGGTATGTATGTCAGGAATATATTACATATGGGTTGAAAACAACCATGTCAAAGCGAATTAGGTGAGCAAACCTACTGAAAACCATTGATTGTCTTGATAACCTCCTTTGACTACAATGTGAATGTAGACATTAGTCGAGGGAAGACTGCATTTAAATACCTGTTGTTTCAGAGGGAGTCCTGCCCCAACTCCCTTCAGCTGTCAGCCGGTTCTTTCCAGGCACAAAAATTTTCCAGTCTTCATGCTGCTGCCAAAGTTTTGCCACTGGGTTCAATCCATAAAATATTGGCACTCTGGACATAAAAAATATTTTAGCTGTGGACTTATTTAAGTGTCCAAAATCCCAAGGATTGTCCACCAATTCGCAGGAATAAAGCTGTAAAACTGGCTTTGTCTTTCTTCATTTACAGAGTGCCAGACCTATTTCTCATATAACATGAAGAAGATGACAGAAGAAAAATAATCTTTTTGCATCAGCTGAGGTGGTTCAGTGTTTATGAAGAACTGAGATTTTATTTGCGAAATCTTACTGCTCAACTTCAGTAAGTTAAGGAGTTTCTAATAGTCTGGGACAAATTATTACTAAATTGTACAGGAAGAAGCAAAACTTGATTGTTCACCTCATAATACACACAACTTCCAGTGCCATTTTTTATTTCATTGGTACATAGAAACATTAATAGCCTTCTCAGTGGGGATGTTTTTCCCTGCCCTGATCTTTCGTTAGTGACTGTCCTCCATACAGATTGTTGTATAGTATTTATGTATGTTTCCATGGACCCATTTGCTGTGAATTGATTTCATGATCAGACCGTATGCAATGACTCATTTATTAGCTCTAAACTCTCCTTATTTGCACAGACTACTTGTATTGATATAATTAGCTTTGAACAACCTCAGTAGTCCTGTTCATGGCCATGAGCTTTTAAGTTATAAGCTCAGTTCTTATCAATGTTCAACTGGCAAGTTTTCAATCAGTTCTAATTAGACTCATGTTAGAAGAAAAAGGCATAGCAAAAAAAAAAACCCTGACAATAGAGATACATTCTTAGTGGCCACAGTTTCTTCATTACACACTCAGACAAACATATCCATGTCATTGGTACTTGAGGATTTTACAGTGTCTGAAATGCTTCTAAATATGAATTACATATCTGAAAATTATTAATGACATTCCTGGCATTCCATTAATGTTATTTATTATTTATCGTGTGTGAGACGGAACTGCCTAGAGGCCTTTGCAAAGGATCAAGGGCCCGTTGAGCTAATCTCTTGCTAGGCATATCAATCCAGATGGATGAGCAAATGCAGAAGCACATGGCAAGCAGCAAAACCTGTTTGTCAGTTCAGCATTCCAGCCTGCAAAATACAGATCTAGCACTGAGGCAGTGGCACAGTTTACACTAACTGTTACCATCAACTGTCACAGCTGAAAGGACATGGACTGAACAAAATCAGGCTGGTTTTAGACTTATTTACTATGAATCGTCTCAGCTGTTCTTTGGCCTGAAAAATCATGTTTTCTAAAGGAGGCTTTGAAGGTAGGAGGAAGTGTACAGTTTGTTTTTAAACCTGTGATATTGACTCAGAGTGTGGCTGAGGAGCACAAACATACTGGGAAATGGGAAGGTAATCCTTTTTACCTTATTATTAAGCATCATCTCATAGGACTTTTAACTCTGGCAAAAAAGGAAAGCAATATTAGTGCCGTGTTGCACCCATTTTGTGTATCAAGTGGACTTTCTTTGAAAAAGGTGGCATTAAAAATCCTCTTCTGATGTCCGCCGTCAGAAACTTTTTCTACCTGCCATTGATAATGTATTTACAGATATTTCTACTTCCTAACCCTCTTTCTCCACCTTTTCCTCTCTGCACAATTTGGAGGAAAAGGACTCGCTGGTTAGGGGCTACTCAGTGACCAAGAAGACCTGGGGTTAATGATTTCTTCTGTTGCAGGTGTCCTCAATGAGCCTGGGTCACTTGTATGGGTTTTCTTAACATTTTTTCCCCCTGTATTTTTATGGAAGATGAAGTTGTCTTCCTGTGGGGCCATAAGGATTCATGAACTTGTTATTGATAGGTGGTTTCAGCTTTTCATCTCCTGCTCTTCCACATCACTTTTTTAGCTACCTTTGCTTCATGATCTCAAGAGAAAGAAGGGTTGGGAGGCTGGTGATGAAAGATGCCAGGAGTTCAAGGATGACAGCAGGGCTGCTGTGTGAGGCTGGTGCTAACAGCTGCAGTCCTTTATTAACCATCACAGTTTCTCCCTTTAGATTGCTCATGCTCAAAGGCCTCTGAAAGCAGCTTAGAAAATACAACTGAAATCAGGAAATTTCCAAACTGCAACAAGGCCCAATAGCCAAATAAAATAAATGAGTCGGTCTACAAAATCCTTGTAACTTGCCACCCAACAACAATAAACCAACCTTGAGACAAGCTAGAAAGGAAACAAAGAAGCCTTTTAATTATTTACAGTAGGCTTATTGTGGCTAAGTAAACATTGGCCAAAGACTTATAAAGTTAGCCTCAGTAAAGCTGGCTTATGCAGTTGTATATAGCTGCAGCTTTTTTAACAGCAGCTTTTTTAACCAGTTCCAGCCTAGAATAAATAAAACATAACTCCCAGCAGAAGGGCTGTTAACTTTGAGATGGTTTTCCACTTACCAACTTTACTATAGTCATTTTATAATAAGATAAACTTATTATCAATTTTTGTCTTAAATGGGGTAATCATAGAGCTTTAGAGACAGAAAATAGTGTGCTAGCAGAAGAAAGCTTCCTGGTGTGGGGAAAAGGTAGTCCCACTGCACCCAGAGGTTTCTACTAACCCCCTGATCTATGCTCTGAGGTGGCTGCTTGTAACTCCTGGTGCATTTTTGGGTCTACTTGTGAATGCTTTGGGTATTATGCCCTGTCCAGGGGATGAGGAGCATGTGGGACCTAATGTCTCTTAACATGCCATGTGAAGGTGAACAAGGCAGGGTGCCTGGCCCTGGTGAGGAGCGGGAGGTAGACAACAAGCTCAAGTCAATCCAGCAGTCCTGCCCACAACTGATATCTAGTAAAAAAGCAAGTGAAGAAAATAAGAACTTCAAATGTACATACTCATTTGTACATACATATTAAAAAAAAAACCAACAAACACAAACAAAAAACAAACACAAAAAAACAACCAAAAAAACAAAACCCAAACATCCACAATGAAACAAACTCTTCATCTGAGGAGATTTGTGTGTGGTGGAATTAATGAAATATGAGCATGTGTTTTTCTGTGTATTTAAGTAGGATGGCTGTTGAAACTCCTCAATCTCATATATGGCTTCACCCATTCCTCCTTTCTTTCCCCTTCCTTTCCCTCAGCCCCCATCTCCCTCAGCTCCATCCTTCCTCCCCCAGTCCCAAACCAGCAAGCATGGTACTGTGGTTCCCATTCACCTGCTCACCATCCTGTGGCAAGAGGCACCATATAACAGTGGTTGAGTTTCCATTAATGCCTTTCCTTCAGTGATTCATTGCTTCGGCTTTCTCACCTCTGCCCTGTCCCCAGATCTTATGAGATTTGCCAACCCTGAGAGCACAGCCATTTCTTGAATTTTGTTGAAGTTGACTACAAGTTTCCAGCAGATGGAAATGTATGCACTCTACTGGTGACTGAGATTATAATCAGATAAAATACTTGTAGTCAACTAAGTACTTTAGAAATTAACACACCAGCCAACAAAAATGGCAGCAAATCCCACCTCACTTTTAAATTAAGTCTTTTCCATCAGGGCTAACAGATGATTTTTGTGACAAAGGCTACAGCCCAAGAAAGGCAAGAAATTTCAGAGCAGATGGCATACAAGTGCCAAAAAATGGTTGGCCAAGGCTTGATACTCCTAGTTCTTCTAGGGTAAGATGGAGATGTAATTCCAATGTTTCTGAATATTTGGTTTTGGCTTTGGCCAGAGTTTCAGCAAGGAGTAAAATGTCTTATCACTCAACAAACTCCTCGTTATTTTAATGCATAAGGTAGGGAAGTGACACTACTGCCTACAAAAAATGAGTGTGTTTTGATTTTTTATTTGTAATGGTGTATTGTTCTAACCACTCTACTCTTTCTCAAGAGTCTTTTATTAGACAGTGCTGTCTTTTACGTCAAAATCTTCAACCTTTGCTTTAAGGCTGTTTTCTGACTTTCTGTTCTCACATGCTTACTACTCTCCCACTTAGTCTTCCACTTGCCTAGGTCTCCTTCTGCTTGCATCTTCTGTGTTCCCTATATAGCTGCTAGGCCTCCTCCAGTATAAGGAGGATATATAAACAAGTACTTACCTGGTGTTGGATTCAGCTATCTTTTCCTTGCAGAGCACAACTTCCTGCAGATCTAGTCCTGATCTCCTCTCTCCTAACTTTAAAGTTATAGTCTGCAGTATAGCAGGATGACAATGGTAGTGTGTGTTTCCTCCCTCCCCAGCCAAACAGTTAAAAATCTATGCAAAATGCAAGAAAAAGAAACGAGAAGTTCTGCTTTACCTTGCTGCTTGTGGCTTTTGTAGGCAGCATCTGTCCAGTTTAGCAGAGTTATCACAGGAGACAAGGCATTATGCATTGCAAATCAGGAACTCAGTATTATGTAGCAATTTAAAAATGAAAGTACAGCTTGAACGAAATACAACTCCTGGGCTACCAAACACATAGGAAGCCAGGAAAGTAATTGCAAATACAGATAGAAAGGAAAAAAGGGACACTAGGGAAATGTCTTACAATATTTTCTAGCAATCAGTCAGTAGTTTGTTGTCTTTAACATGGCTCAAAAAAAAAAAAAAAGAAAAATCCTATAGGTTAAATTAGGTTGAACTTTACGTTTTGGGGTTTTCTTGTTCGTTTTGTGTGTGTGTTTTTTGTTTTTTTTTAATTAAAAAAAATTGTACAAGCCCCACAGGAAAAAAAGTCAAGCATGTAGTTTCCTTTCAATATATTCAAATGATAATAGTTATTTGGAGCATAGGGTATGCCAGATGGTATCACTTGAGTAGTTTATCTACTTTCCAGTAACAAGCTATATAAAATACTGATCACTGGGAGTTTTCGTAACACCCAGCAAAGAGTTTATCATAAACACTTTTAACTCTCTTAATAACCTTTCTTTTAACTAAAGTGTCATTTTCATTGGGTTTATTTAGCACTGCTATTGCTTTGGCAAGAAGGAGAGGAGCATATTTAAAAAAATATTCACATACAGGGAAGACTTTCAGGTAAATCTTTGCAGAAACCATTGATGTTGTTGTAAGAACATCTAATGTAGAAATATACTTTTGATCAAATGAACCTTATCCTTGTCCATGTTTTGACATACTTAATGAACTCCAGACAAGGACTAAGATTATTTCAATGAGAAAATGGTCAAAGTGATTTCATTTTGCTAAGACAACATTTTAATTTCAATGTAATTTATTATTTTTCTTGAAGGGAAGGGAGGAGAAGGAAAGGAAGGGAAAGGAAAGGAAAGGAAAGGAAAGGAGAGGGGAAAAGGAATGAAAAATATCATTTAACACTGGCCTGTTATTTTAACTAAGCACATGTCTTTTAAATGGTAATTTATCCTAAATGGGCAAACACTAGCTGTTGTACTCATGCCTTTCAACTAGTGCCATCATTTTAGAAGAACTAACATAGGCTGAAGTATACAGTGAGTTTGTAAAGACTTCCAGTTGGCTCCAAGCATATTTCCTGATTGGTGTTATTTTTCTATAGCTTCTGGATCTCAGGCAAACATTTAAGCTTGGCTTTAGGTTTATGCCGGGAGAAGTATTGGCCCAGATATCAGGTTTAAAGACACATCACTTTCCATCTTCCTTTCTTCTCTTCTCTTTCTAATTCCAAAACAATAAACTCCTAATAAAATGGACTGTTATTTTAGTTCTTCAGAAATAATATTGTTCTAGGAGGAAAACCAGTTCACAGATGGGCATTAAATTTGGCTGTAAAGAAGACTTCTTACTTCTAAAGCTGCTACCAGTGTCTGGCTGTCTGAAGAAAGAGCAGATAACACAGGGAAAATGATGGTAATAAAACCTCATATTCCCATGTAATGATAGAGTTATTTATTCTCTTGGCTAAATCTCTACAGTTTGGTGAGATTTGCTGAGATCAGTATTACTGTGAATATTACAGTGTCTGGAAATCACCCGCTGTATTCTTCCTGAGCACTTAGTACAGTAATCCAACCTTCCTTACCCAAACCAGACTTTCACTCGACTCAGTAGTCAATTGCTGGGACTGCAGATTTTTAAGAAAAGTTAATTTTATGCATTATTTATCACAGAGTACTAGAATTTTAAGGCTATGAGAAAAATATTTTTGAGTTACTGTAATAAACATCGACACTCTGTGGAGCTGTCAGTATTAAAAAAGAAAGAAATTCAGCTGATGATATTTCTTCCATTCTAAGGTGTTGTTTATTATACAAAGAGAGTTCACAAACCAGAAAGGATTTAAACCAGAAAGAGTGATTGGCCAATTTCTAAACATGAGTAATTCTTAGTTTTATGTACACCTTTCTACAGGGTCAATTATAGTTTTAATGAATATTTGAATATCAGACAGTGCAAGATACTGTCCTTCTATGCAAATCTATGGGTGTTCTGACCTTGCACAACAGGGCCTTTACAGATTGTTTTGGTAGAGAGGGGGAGACAAATTTTTTAGTGTTTTTTCATCTCTCACTTGAAAACACTTGTCATTTAAAGGAAAATGAAAGATATCCTGTACAGTCTTCTTCACAGGATTTCCATCCTCTTCTGATCTTGTTTTGGCTTGTCAAAGCTGCAGCGTCACTTTAGTTTAGCACTTCTGTTTCTTGCCTTGGCTGTAGACATTGAAAGGAAAAGAAGCACAATTAGGATATTTGTTTTGTAAAAGATGGAATCAACAACCGTAAGATTTGGAGTAGTCTCTATTTCCTTCAGTAAAGTTTGTCTAAACGAATTCCCCCCAAATCTGTCCTGAAACAGAAATACCCTCAACTGCATAGCCAGCAGTGATTATTTAGTACAAGTTGGATCTACCTCTGAGTATGTTGGATCAAATTCATTTCTCGGAGACAACTGCAATCTAGATGTGTTAGTTCAAATTCTTCATGACTGGCAGCAAAACTAGGTAGCTGGCATTGAAAGCTCTTCCTATGAGGTATTGTTCTTGCCATTTTTTCACCATTTCCTTGATTTCCAAGGACGGCTGTGAATCTGATGTGGCCCTGCCAATGATTCTGGGTGCTCATGCATTAAAAACCTCAACAGCTATTTTGCAGATGTCTAGAAGGGTCATAATATGTATTTGTTACTGCTGTGGTAGTGATTTCAAGCTCAGTTTCATAAGTGCTGTGAGTATCTTTGGGAATCAGATAAAGTAATTATTGTACAGAGCTACTGTCAGGGGTTTTTTGTTTTTTTTTTTTTTTTTAATCTTAACCTTCCTGAATCCTTCATTCCAAAATTACAACAGAGGTAAAGTCCAGTAAACCAGAAAGTCCAAGTTACTTCCTGCACCAGGGGACATTTGCATGAGAGGGGAAAATCACCTTATTGATCATATGTAAAATAAAGAGACATGCTATGAAAGCTGCTGGGATGCAAGAAACTTGTGATCTTCTGTTAAAGCTGTCAAAAAATTTCCAGTACCATGCAAAGGGCATGGCTGCTGTGATACAAAGCTTTATGAGCTCTCACTTAGAATGCCAGACTACTACCCAGTGCTCAAAAGCAATAAATTCATCTTGAACAGGGTCTGTTTGGATGGTCAGAGAATGAAGAACTTGATTAGAAAAGAAAGAATTGAACTTGCAGAGCTTAGTGGAAACAAGGGGTAAAGAGAATGTGATTACTTCAAATAATAGAAATAAAAGAAAGTGCATGTGTAAATACAGAGTAGAGAGGGAGAATAATTCTTTAGACTAATGAATAACATTGAGTAAAAGTCCTGATACCAATGTAAGGTTCTGGTGTAGCTTTGAAAGGTTATTCCAGTAGAAAGGACAGAAAATCCTAACTAGACAGCTGGTGAACAGACTTGATGACGCATGAAATCCCTTCTGGTACTCCATTCTTAGTCTTTTTGAAAGCTTTCTGTCTAAAATACATGCATTTTACAGGCTTTTTTTTCTTTGTGTTCAGTTTTACTTAGTAGTGACTTACTAAGGACAGCATAAGCAAATTGCCTAATGTGATATTTGACCTTTCTTTCATCCCCATGTAGTAAAACTATGTTTTATTCCAGATCAAGAATACTGTCTTCATCACATCAAAGATGAACTGAATCGCAGCAAGGGAAATGTTTATTTTATTTTACATCTTGCTAGAAATCAGTGGTTGCCAACATGTATACTGCCTGAGTTCCTTGCAAAAAGTTTTACATACTTTCATTACTCCCTCAGAGCTGGATGTTGCTCACAATCCCTTCAATGAATCCACCCAATAAATAGGTGGTAATTTCCAGCAAGAAGTTTAAGTTCCACTGGTGCTCTCCTGCTTTTAAAACCGTGTCCTGGGTTCAGCAGTAGCAGTCATGTTTCTCCTTCGTGGTAGCTGGTGCAGTGCTGTGTTTTGACTTCCAGCCTGGGAACAGTGCTGGTGAAACCGATGTTTTCGGTTGTTGCTAAGTGATGTTTACCCTGACCAAGGACTTTGTGAGGCTCATGCTCTGCCAGGGAGGAGGGGAAGCCTGGAGGAAGCAGAGATGGGGCGCCTGACCCAGGCTAGCCAAAGAGGTATTCCATACCACAGCATGTCAAGAGGAACAACAGCCTTGTTTACTGATGGCTCTTGCCGTATTGTGGGAAAGCATCGGAGATGGAAGGCAGCTGTATGGAGTCCTGGACGACAAGTTGCAGAAACTGCTGAAGGAGAGGGTGAATCGAGTCAGTTTGCCGAGGTGAAAGCCATCCAGCTGGCCCTGGACATTGCTGAACGAGAAAAGTGGCCAGTACTTTATCTCTATACTGACTCATGGATGGTGGCAAATGCCCTGTGGGGGTGGTTGAAGCAATGGAAGCAGAGCAACTGGCAACACAGAGATAAACCCATCTGGGCTGCTGCACTGTGGAAAGATATTGCTGCCTGGGTGCAGAACCTGGTGGTGAAGGTACGTCATGTAGATGCCCATGTACCCAAGAGTCAGACCACTGAGGAACACCAGAACAACCAACAAGTGGATAAAGCGGCTAAGATTGAAGTGGCTCAGATGGACTTAGATTGGCAACATAAAGGTGAATTATTTTTGGCCCGGTGGGCCCATGACACTTCAGGCCATCAGGGCAGAGATGCAACATATAGATGGGCCCGTGATCGAGGGGTGGACTTAACAATGGACACTATTGCCCAGGTTATTCATGAGTGTGAAACATGTGCTGCAATTAAACAAGCCAAGCAGTTAAAGCCTCTCTGGTATGGAGGACCATGGTTGAAGTATAAATATGGGGAAGCCTGTCAGATTGACTATATCACACTGCCACCAACCCACCAAGGCAAGCGCCATGTGCTTACCATGGTGGAAGCAACCACCGGGTGGCTGGAAACATACGCTGTGCCCCATGCCACTGCCCGGAACACTATCCTGGGCCTTGAGAAACAGATTTTGTGGCGACATGGCACCCCATGCCCATGGTGGGGGGTAACTGGGAGTTACCTGGAAGGACAGGGGCTTCCGGGTGGGACTCGTTTCTTGGCCGGTGATACTGTATCCTCTTCCCTTGTTATTTTCTCTTATCATTGTTGTCGTTGGTGGTATCAGTGGTGATTTGAGTTGTACATTGGTTGCTGGACTGTTCTTGTCTCAACCCGTAGGAGTTGCACTCTTTCGATCCTCCTCCTCGTTCCTCCAGGAGCAGGGAAGGGGAGAGCCCAGGTGGGAGGGGGCGGGGATCCTCGATTGCTGTCAGCCCGGCACCACTCACTGGGAGTGAGTGAACAAGTTGTCTGACTGGGTTTAAACCACAACAGTGAGCCAGGAGAGTACTTAGCTAAACCTATGGTAATAATGACAGCTTAGTGTTGATAAGCTCTGTCTTTCTCTCATTTAGTTAGACAAACTAACACTGTTCCTTACGGTTTTGAAGAGGAGAATGGTCTGTGGTTCTCATTTTTTTTTTTCTCTGATCACAATCTATGCTGTGACAGCCTTTACCTGTGATTGAACTGGGACTAGAATTTACTTTTTTTATCTTGCCCATTCAGGTGTCTAGATCTCTAGGGCAATCTAGTACTTTTTATGTACAAAACTAACCAGAAAAAATCCTCACAGTTCAATTGAAGCCCATAATGTTATAAATTGTAATTCTGACTGAGATTTATTTCAGAACATTCACATTATGGAAGCCATTTCATAAAATGCATAGATGACTTTATTCTTAAATCTTCAGTACAAAAAGAAGCACTGTGGTCTCAGACTTTCCCTGCAGCTTTATGCCCTCAGTATACATAAATTTAAACTAAACTTAAATTTTATCTCAATATTTATTTTATTACCAATTGATGGGTCCATGGGCTGAAGTGCCATTTACAGCGCAGGGGTGCTTCATAATAGACTAATTTGCATAAGTACTAAATAATTTACATATATAAATTATATATCAAAATGTTCCCTAGAATCTATTCAATTCAATGATATTATTGTTTTGTAGCCTTTAATACTGTCGAGTCTTTAATATTTAAATCCAGCACCTCTTCCAAAGCAAACCCACAGGAATTCTTTATTTTTTTTTTAATATTTTTTTTTAAGAAATGTACTGTCCTTGTTATGAAGACAACAACTTGAACCTGATTTAACTGCACTGAGAGATATCAATGACTCCATCAGAAGTTTGGGCTCCCAAAAAAGCTTCACACGAAGATTATCTAAATATTCAAAAAAGCATCAGTCATCCAGAGAATTGTAGTTGTTCAGAAGGATAATTAGGTGGGCATGAAGGTACTGCCTCAGTGATTCCAAGAGCCTTCTCTGTTCAATGAGCAATGAAAGCTTTACACTCAGATATATAAGTAAGAAAAGCAGGCAGCCAAAACAAAGGCCAGCATATTATCTCATCTAGGTTTACAAAACTTAAAAAATATCAGCAGAAAATCAAGTACAGCTGAGTGGATTTTAGAGAAGATTGTCCAAGATTTTCCCAGTGGCTTTTGGAGTTAAGATTGGGTGGGTCTCAACAATATGCAGTATGAAGATTTAATTTGCCAACATAAACAGCCAAATAAGAAATATTTGTATCAGGTGATTAGGTACACTTCATATTAATGATGCATTGGAACTATAAAGCCAACCGTGTTTTTAAAGCTCTATTGAAAATTGTTTTATATATGTAAAGTAGAACTATTTCTAACCTTCACAATTAATCTGCTAAAACATTTGGTCAGAGTTGTCACAATGTCATTACCAAATCTATTTATTAATATGCGAGTCGAGACCAAAGAAGTTGCTTAACCACGCAGTATTTTTAAATGTGAAATTATAGGGATTTTTCTAATGATATGCAGCCTTCACTGTGGCTGTCCATGTATCCATTAGTCACTTTAGACTAGTTCTATAGTCAGTGGGTGAAAGTGTGCATTCAAATGGCACAATTTACCTTGCTATAATATGCACATCTCTCATACATCTGATGAACGGAATCCTGAGAGCCCTTGCTTTTGTATACTGATTGTAAAGGAAGTCCAGGGTGATTAGCCCACATGCAGTGAGTGATTTAGTACAATTGACTAAACATGATATCTGATGAATTTTAAGATTACTAAAGTTATTCAAACTGAATTCCACCCATGGACTAGTCTGAAAGTCCTTTGTCATGTCTGACAGCCCTTGTGGATGTCTGAGGCTTTATAGGATACATACAATATTACCATGTTCCTGTGAGTGATTCCAGCCTTAGATGCCCTCTTCAGGATGAGCACATATTTCTCCAGACTACATTATTAGCTGGACATATTCTGGTTGCCTAAACACAAGCAATCAGGGATGGCTTAGACTGCATGAGACATTGTCCATCCATTGTAACATGGGTCTACAGAAGATCTGCACTGTTTGATAGAAGGTGGAATATGGTACTTCATGCTATGCGTAAACTGAGCTGTAGATCCCATCCACTACTGTAAGACCTTTCACACCTGTCTCAGATGTGAACACCTGCTACATTTGGTTCTTAGATAGCTGCAGACTGGTACTGAATCCCATTTCCAATGTTACAGGGAATTAATTCCATTTCTAGTAAACTTGTAAATACAATTTGTCAGTTTAGTAAGCTTTTGTTTTTACAGATGTTACTCTGTCACGGGGTTAGAAAGCTGAGCTACCTGTTTGCTTTATTTTTGACCTGTGGATCTACATAATATTTAATATTTTGCATTGTGTTTTGCATAGTCCCCAGGAAAGGCAAAACACTGAAAAAAAACTGCTTTAGAAATTTATCTTGCTAAAAATGCTACTAAATTTGAGTCTGATAGCAAAGTTTCTTTAAAACAGTACAAGAGCAGACAACAAATCAAGAGCAGTTGTGCAATACACATTATTTCATCTATCCTTACATACCTTTGGAGGGATTCAGTAGCTTGAACATAAGTGTCTAGTGCCGTTTGATATGCCCCAGGATACCTAAGACATCTGCATGGGGCTGACAGGTATGTCACAGGACTTACAAGAAACCCGTGTCCTCCTAGACAGGCAGCTGGAGACCAGGTGGGGTTGCCTGAGATGTCTCAAGTGGCAACAGATGCCAATGTTTAAGCAATTGAATCTTGTTCTTTGTGTACAATAGAAGCTGGACCACAGTATGTGTTGCCTTGTCAGACACAATGCAACTAGCATGAAAGCTTTCTCTCTGACAGGAATCACCATCAATGATTTGTCTTTTAAACCATGCTTAATAAATTATTAAGAAATAAAACCTCATGCATTAAAGAAGCTTAGGGCTGGGTTCTGAGATAATATAAATTATTGCAGCTGCACTGACTTCTGCGAACTGACTCCTTTCTTTTAATCAGTTGAGGATCCAACTCCTAATAGAGCTTTTGCAGTTTTTTTACATTTCACATTCACTGATATGGCATTTTCTGGAGTCAAGAACATGTGCTGCTTGGCACAGTGTGTTGGGACACAGTTGCTGTCATTTGTTTGGCTTCAGATATTGTTCCTTCCCCAGGCAGCATTAGTGTGATTTGCAGTTGCTCTTTCCAGTCATGAAAACCAAAAATAAACACCAAAAAATTACCTCTTTTTCTCTAATTGTGCATGAGAGTACATGTCCTTCAGCCACTGTATTATTTTTGGTAGCAATTGGGTCAGATTCCTGAGGGCCTGATCTTTCAGGAGCATGAGGGTGGTGGCTGTAGTACTTATTCCTGGGAACCACTCCTCTCACATCCAGGGAAAAGGTGGTTTGCTCCGATCCAGAGAGTGTCCCATGGTGCAGCCTTCCCTTTGGAAATTAATTTCTCCTACAGTATATGTGTTCTGAATGCAGCCTGCACCCCTTCTGATGAAAGACTGCAAAATTTGGGTCTAAAAATGTGTACCTATTAAAAAAAAAAATACTGATTCCCCTATTTCTAGCTGCTAGATGAGCAGAATGTTTGGACTGAAGGGAATTTTTCCCACTGTTTGATTTTAGTTTTTTTTAATTAAAATACTGAAGTAGTCCTCAACTTTATAACTCCCAAATAATTCCCCAATTATGGCCTACATTGCTTCTGAGATAGAGCAGGTGGGATAACATGATGAAAAACCCAGGGATGAAATCCAGTCCATCTAATTTAGGCTGATAAGATAGGCACCTGCCTATCAGAAGCATATGCCCCTTCCTGCTGCAGCTCTAGAGAACTTGGGCATCATCACTATGCATTAAGAAGAACAATTTGGGCATATTTTAGATGTTAAATTTAGTAGCAGTGGATTCCACCCTAAATCTGTAAAATCTTTTAAGCATCTGCTGTATTCCTTGAAAGGAAGAGTTGTTTGTGAGTGACAGGTTTCTTCATTTTCTTGTATAAATTGTCAGTACCTTTTGTAAAAAAATATACTCTGTAACAAGAACTATTTCTTTTCTTTTATCTTTTTAGTCTTCAACAAGATATTGGTGGTTTAACCTCATTTTCTTGTAAATATAGGTAACAATTCTTCGAGAGGTATACGCTTTTATTGTTATAAATGGATCAAGAAATGTATACACTGTAAATGTAAAACATTATTGTTACCTGTAGGAGAAAAAAATAATAATCATGTTTACTGAAATGACAGGCAATGGCAGCTGTCAAACCAAGCATGACAGTAGAGCAAAGATATCACACGAATTTGCCAAAAGCCTATTCGCATCAGCATTTAGAATTACAATTTTCTGCAGTATTTCACTGTTTATTTTAGGCCGAATAGCAATTTCAGTTTTGACCTATTACACAGTTACTTGCTTCTCTGCTCTCCGCAAAAGGAGAATTGTCTTGACATAATATTTAGTTACTTTTCTGAAGAGAGCTTTGGTCTCAGTAATTGGTTCACATGTTAATGGGTGAAGGCTCAGACATGAGCTCCCTGAAATTTATATATGTGAGCTACAATTCCAGGTGAGCTAAATGCCACTTGTCCATGCATGGTGCACAGAAGATTTGGGTCTGCTGCTGTCATCAGGTCTCTAGCACGAGATGTAGTAACATTTCCTGGTGGAGGACTCCCACTCTGTTTCCAGCATATGGGTAAGGTGGAGCCTGCTACATTGATTTGAGGTTTTCCTAAGTGCTTGGTATGATTCACATGTTGTTATGATTTCCAGCCACCAAGGGAAAACAGTTGGCATGTTAGTCAGACATGCTGTGGTCTCCTGACCCAGAGAAGATACAAATGCACTTCCGTACTCAGTCTAGACTTATACCAAAACCTCTAGACACACTATTCTTTCCTCATTTAGTGTACTACACAAGACTGGGGCCATCAGATCTCCAGGAGAGATTTCACAGGTAGAAGACACTTTCCTCACTGCACAGCATACACATAATTTAGACCATGATGTAAAAAAAGGAAAGAGAGTCAAGTCTAGCCAGGATTTCCATTGCTGTCCAGGGGAGTAAACCTGAGCTTACTGCCATTTTGCAGTGGTCAGTACAGCTGAGAGGAGCAGGGAAAGAAATCATGCCAGGAAAATTTATTAACTTTTCCCTGCAGAGAAACAAGGAAGCAGCAACTGAACCGTGACTGTCCTGTATTTTCCGGTAGTAAAGCAGTGACAAGGCCACAGCTCAAGTACAGCATTCAAGAGTCCAGCTTTTCTAAAAAAAATATTTTTTTTTTTCCCCTCAGTTTTAGAACAGAAAAAAATGGGGGAGGGGAGAAGGATCTAATAGTAAATAAGTCTTCATAAGGTATTGGTGAAGTTGGATACTTTCAGTGCAGAGAAAAGTAGTGCTTTATCCTAGATTTACTTCTAAGCATGCCAGTAATTGTTGAGAGAACAAGCCCTATCACAAATCTTCTTACCATGCAAAAAGACGTTTGGACTTCACCAAAAAGTTTAAGCAAGGTTTACAAGTTAAATTAGTTATTTTTGTTGGCATTGCACTGCAGTGAAAAATTGTGGCCTTGTGAGGGTGAAGAGAGATGCCTGGTTCTAACAACTTATACTTCCTTTGTTTCGATTCCCACATTGAATTATTTGCCATCCAAAAAAAGGGAGGTTACACTGTATTTGGATATGATTAGATTATGATTTACTCAATCATGGCCTGATTCTACATTAAGGTTTTCCTGATTGCATCGTAAGCTACTCATTGTGATGTATACATTTCTTTGTCCTGCATGTCAGATATTCTTCATTTCATAGAAAAGGGTATATGAGAAAGGATACATTTACCTAGTAAGTGAAAACTAAAACTTGATGTGAGATGTTTTTGCATGAATCAGAGCAATTACTTTGTTTTCCTCTCTTTCTGCAAGACATACTCTAGTTTTTTTTCTTCTTCTCTTTTTTTTCTTTTTCTATTTAGGAAGTTCTGTTCCTAATTTGAAGAACAATGTCTTATGATTACACAAGTTTAGTCTGAGTAAGAGAAACAGCTTCTTTAAATTCAACTGCAAACTGTATTTAAGTATCTATTGTTCATATCAACTGAAAATTGAAAAAACATGAACTGAAAAGAGATTAAAAATACACCAGAGACTTCTTCAATGAAAAGCTGATAAATACATAAGAACTGTAAAGAACATGAACCAAATGTCCAAAGATATGATACTAATCTGATTTTAAATTTATCTGATGAACTCTGGAAAAATGAGAAGCTCAAGCTTAATTCGGTGTTTACATCCTCAGCTTTATTTTCTAGTTTCTTTGTAATAGAATGACAATAATGAAACCTAGAAACACATGAACTTTTATATTAGAATGAGTTGCTGAAAAAAAAAAAAAAAATATTGTATATAAGCTCAGTTATGTTGTTTTTTTTAAAATGTGTTTGAAGTTACATGTACACAACAGTACTGTTAGAAAATAATTTTAGAAGTTGAGTGTATTTTTTCCTTTTACAACACAAGCATTTGCAAGAAAACCATTTCTTTTTGCAAGACAAGTGGACTGTTTGCCTCCAAAGCTGGGAGTCAATAATCTAAATAAAATAATTTTAGAAATTATATTTAATTATTTTGATTTACAGTGAAATTACACTTCTTTTAGGGATGAACTTGGCCTTTTAACACACCTAATGTGGTGAAGATGTACCTATGTCAACATTTGGAACTTATTCTGAATTATCAGAAATAAAAACAAATTAAAACTCTTTTTTTCTAATAATTTGTATAGGTCCCTGAATACTGCAGGAATCTGTACTATGCATAGCTTAGGTACCCCTTTGTCTCCACCATAAAATCAACATATGCATATTCTTATATACTAGTTGCAATACTAAAATACACAAGTAAAGTGCTTGGAAACCAGTGGATAATATGATTCGAAATCCTTTCTCTCAAATAGAAGTTAAATAGAGTAATTCACTGGCTTTCACAGAGCTACATGAAAGAATAATTTATCATCAGATACTTAAATAAAGTTATTAATAGGCACTTTAAAAATTGCTTATCCATTTCAAAGTAAATAAACACTGAGTTTATTCATGCTGAGTGTAATTTAACTAAAAGTGACTGGAATTTGCTAGGCATGAATGCAGTCTCCTACTGTCAAAAATGTTCTCTGATTTACTTTGTGAGTTGATTTTAAGTCAATGATCAAAACTTTACTTGATAGTTCATGGGCTAAACCAAGTGATGAAATAAAAGGTTATATAAGCAGCTCATTTAAGTCATAAAAAGCAATGGATTAGTCTACACAGCTTTTAGTTACATAGATTTTGCATTTAACTGAAATGAAAGACTTGAACCTTAAAATGGTGAAGAATGTGCGCAGGAAGAAAAGATAAATATGAAATAAATGAGGCCCAAAATTTTCCAAATTTACATCTCTCTCTCTGAAACATTTCCACTGATCTGTCTGATTCTTTAATGGAAGTTTCCACAAGGCTAGCTTTTCTGAATAGTCTCGTATTTTTCCAACCACAGTTGCCAGATGCTTATCAAAGAGTTTCAAGCAGACCATATGCACACTAATCTCTCCCTGATAGTTTCTCTGGCAATTACCATTTCAGAGAGTCCTTGAGACAGACATCACACCTTCACCATGTTGCACATAACCACCAATGAACATATACTCCATGTCCCTATATAATATTTGAACACATATATATTGAACACATATATATTTGTCCTCTCTAGCATCCTGTGCCAGTGCGTTCCCTGACAGAGTCATGTTGTACATGAAGAGAAACTATGGGCTTCACAGCTTTTCAGACCTGCTGGTGGTTGTTGCATGTTCCCCTCAGCTGTGCACTGTTGTTAGAAGTGCAACATGCTGCTGTTTTCAAAGACAGATCGTGGATTCAGGACAATGCTTGTAGATAACCTTTTCCAAAACAGGTAATTGCATTGTATCTCAGCTTCTTTCACAGTAAACTGGTACTGAGTAATATTTACTCACCTTACCAAAACAGCTTAAGATGTGCTGAGTTGTAAGGAAGATGGCTAAAGACATGCATTTTTATGGTGTTTAGGAACATTTTTTTGATTTAATGAAGTTTGAAAATATTTCTGAAACTCAGTGACTTTTTGTGGAAATGGAAGATGGCATAGTACACATAATAATTAACACTTGGCATGATAACATTGTAAAAAGCATCAGTAATGAACTTGAGCAAGTCTTATCAGGAGAAAATAGCTTTAAAACCATCAAATAATATGTATGTTGTTAGCATAATGTTGAAAAGCTTTTGTTTCTCATAAATTTTTGAGGTGCAGTGCCTGCAAGTGGAGTTCATCAGCTAAGAGACGGGTTACTGAGCTCTGGCTAAGCATAGATTGAGCATGCAATATGTTGATGTGAGCTCATAAGTGACTTTCATTTACTAAACTGACACACAGTCTTCAGACTGTGGATACTTCTCTAAAATCCTGTGTAAGATGGATGACTTGCTTTCAGATTCACTTAGGCAAAGACATTTGGCCATGTTTAATTTGCTAAAGTAATTTCCAGAAGAGTAGTTTCCTCCAATTGTCCATTAACATTAAGTGAGATTAAGGGAGCTATTGAATACTTATTCTTTTACTCAGGAGATCTCTATGCCTAGACAGCTTTCCTGATGATATTTATGAGAAGTCTTCTGATACACTTATACCTCATATGCTAAATATTTCAAATTCCTCCAAAGAGAGAAAGCAGGTGGCTTTGTACTCATTACAAGGAAATCTCATTTTGTTGTCCAGATTAGCTGTGGAACCAAAACAACATAAAATGTATGCCCATCTCCCTGATAAATGTTGACAGAACCCTCTTGCCAAAATACATCCATTTAAATCCAAAGTAGTATAACTAGTTTTGTTCATACAGCTTTTATTTACAGTGGGAAATTCTTCACAGTGATCTCTGACAAGTTATCAGACTATGATAAGTGATGGGTGAACTTCGAAAATACAGTTTAGTAAGGCAACTAAAATACTGCTTGTTTATCCAGACTTCACAAAACCTTTTTAGTCAGAACATCTGATAAGATCTGGCATCCTCCTGAGATGTTCGGTACTTGCAAATTCTGGCTGAGTTGAGTATGGGAAATATTAAAGAGGTTTCTCTAACGTAGGTGGGATAGATTTGGGTGAAGGAAAATCAGGCTGGTGCCTAATTTATGACACTTTGTGTTATACATGATGTGTCTAGATCTTTTCAAAAACCACCAGAAAACAAACAATGATAATGGTTTGAACACAAAGAGTTAAGAATCCTGATGAAATTCTAAAAATTTTTTTGCAGCTTCTAGGCATTTTGGAGCATCTCTGCAGACTGATTTTGGTTAATTACCTTGCAATATTTGCTTCTATCTACAATTCATTACATTTCTACAACTACATGACTAAAAATGTATTTCCCTTCTTTTCTTTCTCTGCACCTACTGTTACAGTAAACATACCTGCTGCTTAAAGTGCTTGATTTTTCAGCCCCTTGTTTCTGATATCCTGAGGGAGAGGACTGCAAGTGGGCAGGTCCAGGGCTGAAACAGATAGGAAAGAGGTTGATAAGTACATCCGCACTCTGAGAAGGAGGTGCAGAGTGAGCAGCTGCATGTATGTCCCAGTACTCCTGGAGGACGCAACCTGGGGTACGGAATGTACCCAGAGCAGACTCCATTTCAAGAGTGCTGTGGATGGGCCAGAAAACAGGAAGAGCTTCCTACTTCTGGCCAAAGTGGTGCCAAGATGTCTGGTATGTGGGAAAAATGAGTCAGACCTGTGCCTGCTGTTACACAATACCTATACACAATACCTGTGGTACAGGGAAGAGGACATGCTGCACGAGGCAGCCCATCTCTGCAGAGCTGGCAGTCTGGTGGCTGCTACAGCTCAGTAGCACGGCTGTGCACATAAGCTCTTTCCAAATCTGTCCTAGCACACAGCTTCCTGTCAGTCCAGAAGAGCTTACCTTTGCATGTGGCTTGCCTAGGTGACTTGCTGCTGAGCCTTTCTTTGGAACCACAGTGAGAAGCACTGCATCATCTTCCACATTCTCTGCCTGGCAGAAAGACCAGACAGGCAGGTAGCGGGAGATTACCAGGAGTTCTATTCTGCCCAACTCCACTGAAGGAATTCCATGCCTGAAGGAAAAGGAGAGCCTTATCCTTCATTTTGCTACTTGTCTTAAGATGTTATGCAGCTTTCGAAGGAGGAAAATCAAAGGCAAGGTTTCTGCAGGGAACCTGGGAACTAAAAGTTGCTATGAGTAGTGGATTCTGGGTTTATTAAGTACTAATCACTCTCTCGTGTCAAATAGGTTGTTCCCAATCTTCAGAAAAAGGGCACCATCCCCTTCCTTCGCCCCCTGCCTCCTTTTCTGTATTGAAATTTTATGAGAATTGCAGACTTTTTTCTCCTTTCCTGTGTATCAACTGTAAGTATTTGAATTTCAGAATCAGAGAATGGTTTGGGTTGGAAAGGACCTTAAGATCAGCTAGTTCCAGCCCCCTGCCATGGGCAGGGGCACCTCCCACTAAACCATCTCACCCAAGGCTCTGTCCAACCTAGCTTTGAACGCTGCCAAAGATGGAGCATTCACCGATTCTTTGGGCAACCTGTTCCAGTGCCTCACCACCTCAGAGTAAAGAACTTCTTCCTTATATCTAACCTAAATTTGTTTTATTCCAGAACGGATTTCCTGAATAATAATAAGTTTGGTGTGTGAACATGCTGGGGATGTTTCTAACCTCTGGTCTGCAAATTGCTAATACTTAGATCCGTCTGCTAATGCTGGTTATATAAACATACATGCATTTATCCCCACTTTTCTGATATTTCAGACTCATTTGGATCTCAGAACTGGAAACAAATCTCACTAATTAGTCTTTTACTTTTTCCTGTAACAAAGTATGGGGTTTTTTTTTTGGTTTTGTTTTGTTGGGTTTTTTTTCCCCCACAGGTGATGTTGGTAAATGGCAAAAAAGCAGTTTATCTTATCACACTCACTTGTACTGATTATAAACCCATTACTAAAAACTAAAAGCCCCTATTCATAAAACCAAAGGGGAGGGGATGTTCCCCTCACATAAAAATTCCAAGACGTTAAGAAATTTCCTGTTTCCATTCCAAAACTTTTCAAAATGTTTATATGAAAAATGAGAACAAATCACACCAGAGCAACTACTCTTTGAATGGTCCAAGTGATTCCTAAGGAGACCTATGACCAAGTTCCTGTTCCTGCCTAGGAAGAGTAATTCTTTGTGTTAGATCTGCTGCAGTTTCATAAAGGAGTACCTCTAAAACTGGCTTTGAACCTCACTCATCTATATATCTCCTAAACAAAAATTTAAGAGTAGATGTAATAGGTGTACAGAACGTATCAGAAAATTTTGGAGACCATAGCACAGGTATCTGTGGCATGATTCTGTTCTATTTCCTGCCAGTGCAAATGCATTGGCTTCAGGGGAATAAGCGTGCACATACTGTACCTCTATCAGGGTCTTTGTCTTCAGTTCCAGCAGGCAGACTATATCAGATAAATACAAATGAATTATTACAAACTATTTCAAAGTTATAGGTCATTTGCTTTCCTGTTCTTCAGACAAAATGACTAATATTCCAAAAGAAAAAGAGAAGCTGAAGATATACTGCAAGATGGTTTATTTGAAAAGAAAAAGAAGAGCATCAGATACTAAAAGAAAACTCATTTTGTAATAGTCATTAAAGATTTTGAAAGAATGACACTTTCTAAAAAAGAAAGCTGGCTTGCTTTTCCATTTTATTCAGATAAACGTATCAAAATATGGATGAAAATTGAGCTCTAGGGAATGTGGTAAGGAGAGTGAAACCCTCAGAGCTGTGTTTTTTTTACTACTTCATGAAATGGAGAGGAATAGGCACTCTGAGGTCACTGTTCATCTGACCTGTTTCAGACACTGTTTGGAAAAGAATGAAGTGCCTGCTTCTTTCCGTTGACTATAACAGGAGCCTAGAGTAACTAACCAAGATGTAGACATGTGGATTGTTATTATTTGATGAGGCAAACCTTCACCATTAGAAATGCTTTAGTTAAGTTTAGTTGTTCAGGTTCGAAAGTGCTCTCTCATGCTTCAGAAGTGTTAGAAAATACAGCAGGGCCATAATTAATAATCTAAAACATGCTGACTTCTGAAACATGATGCTCTAATCACTGTGGAATTTGAATTATCTATAAATGTTGTCTTTTCATGCTCAACTTGAATTCATTAAGTTTACTTCTGAGTTATGTTTGTTACTGGTGTGTAAGAAGGGAGCTGTGGAAAGACTTGATCTTAAAAAGCAGCTTTTCTTCAGATGTATATTGACCAACTTCTGTTGACTGCTGTAAAGCTGAAGGAATTGACATTCTGTTTCTGTTGGCTCAGCCAAGAAATGGATATCCTGAGTTACTATGGAAATTAAGAAACTTCAGGATTGTTGATGGTTTTTTTGGTTTTATTTTTCTTGTTTTTTTTTTTTTTTCTGGAGAAAATAATGGTTCAAAATTGAGTAATTGAACTATTATAGTAATTTTACCAAAAAAAAAAAAATCCTGATATTTACCATTCTGTGAGATTAACTGCTTTCCCATGCAAAGTAATGGTACCAATATTAAGGGAATGAACTTTCAGAGTATCTAAGCTCAATCCTGTGAACACTTATGCACATCAAACTTGATTGTTCTTGCTGACAGAATTATATAATGAGTAGATGAAAGGAATGCAGCAGAGGTCATATGTTTGGAATTCAGCACAGCATATGTTCTTGTGCTTCATGACATATTACAATGGAAAGTTATTTACAGTTCGGCTGTAAAAGAAATTGTAGTTTATATGAATTAGATATCATTCTTTAAATAGTCTTTACCTTGCCTCATGGGATTCCCTCTTTTCTATTGTTTTCATTTGTACATTTGCACAAATTACTGAGCGTGGTTTCTGGAGTTTAGACCTCATACTTTGATATATCAGTAATTTTCTGTTGGGTAGAGAGCAAGGGAACAAGATTAATATTTTCCTATTGTCTAAGAAGAATTAGGAGATTCTTAAGACTCCCAAAGATCTAGTCAGTTTACAGATCAAAAATGACAATATTGCTTGCTGTTGTGGAAATGCCAAGATCATGCGGGAAAATGAATATTTCTGATTCTGGTTCATCTATCTGTAAATGCTTCTTTCACTCTTGAAAACGGGTAGTTCTTCAGAATTTGAATTATCTCTTAAAAATACTCAGTATGATTTATTTTTTTTTGTATTTTTCTATTCCAATGAAAAAAAATTAAAAGGCTAAAAAAATGTTGGTATTGCTAAATGCAGTTTTCTTTCTTATTTTCTTGTCTTACGTTTCTTTGGATTTCTTTGAAAAAAAATTATTGAAAGATCAGAGAATTTAAAATGAAACACTATGAACTTAATGAAAATTACTCCAAGTAAAAATTTTCAATCCATTTACTATTTCAATAGTATTTGAGGTCTGAATTTATTTACAGCCTATGGGATCACACATTGTACAGTTGTCTATATTTGAACAGAAGAACACGATCTTAACTTTACTGAGTCAGACCAAGGTCCACCAAGTCCACTGTCCTTATCAGCAAATAGCGTATAAACGATGCCTAAGGATGAACCCGAGACCAAAACTGATATGTATTTGTTATAGTTTTTAAACATGTCCTCTCATCCTTTCTTAGTGATTTATGGCTCTTGGAGTTCCTTAGAAAGAGGTAATGCTTTCCTGTTCAAAATTGTATCTATCTCCAACTCACCACAGCATTAGATGCCTATGAGTCAATGGAGATCACTAATTATGCAGTGAAAGTTTAAAGAATTAGGATCTTATTTTTCAGTGTTTTCTCCATCAGAAAGTTCAGATAACAATGTCTGAAAAATGGTTATTAATTTCTTAAAAGAGCTAACATTTGTTTTCATCTGGGTAAATATTTTTATTCTCATGTATAGCTATTTCCATGTCATGAAAAAAATCCTTTAGTGAGGAAGAAGTGAATATGTCAGGCTTCTATATGACAAGATGTCACAGCTTTCAGATGTGAGTCAGCTGACAGTTTGATTTAACTATTAGTCACAGCAATTTTTTTGTTTTTATTTAACACATAGGCATCTTACTCAGAATTTTAACACTTTGCTACATTAGTTTTTATCCTGAGACACAAAAAATACTAAGAGAAGAAATCCTCTTATGCCAAAAATCAACTAAGCAAATGTAGAATTTGATTAAACCCTCTGTAGATGTCAGTTAAAATGTAAAGATCTTTCAGGTTTTTATTGAATACTGGACTCTCTTGTCAGCTGGTATAAATCAGTCAGGTTCAATTTATGTTAATAGAAGTAGTCTGAGCTCTTTCAACTCCAGCATATGTATGTTAAGTATCTATGTTAAGTCAATCAAAAAATTTTCTATGACAAATGATGAAGGTATGATATGATCTAGATGGCAGGGAGTTATGTTATATAGTGTATTTTAAAATTCAAGGTCAAAGATGTACATCCTGTTCAAATCACAGTGTCTGAGTTTTGAACATCCAGATATTTCCTTTAGAATAGGGGATAAAAATACAGAATAAACGGCTTTTTTTTTTTTGTAAATAATTCAAATAATTTGAAACTGTCTGACCATCTGTACATTTTTTGATTGCCTACCTGAACTTGTCACAAGGAAGTGGTAACTCACTTCATTTTGAGTGAAAAAGCTGTCACATAAAAATGTCACTCCAATGTCTAGTCCTGCCATCACTCCCAGTGAAGAGACCAAGATTTAAGTGGATCACAGAAGCTAAACTGCTGGACTTTGGAGCATGTTCTTCCAGACCAGAGCTAAAATCCATTGGTTACATAAATGAAGATGGTCTGAAGAATGTTCATTTAGCTATTTAACAATTTAACATGAAATTCATCCCTCTTGAAGTGCGATCTTGTAACTCTTATGCGCTTGTCCTGTGCTTTCAGTAGTGTGAACAGGCAGCCTTCTTTGCAGTAATTTATCACAACTGCCTACAGAGTGATCAATTTTTATGGGGGCTGAATCTCCCTCTAGTATATTTTGTGTTTCATCTTGAGTACAAGAGAAGTCTAGATGAGTGTCCTAGCCTGCCTGCTCACTTGTTGTAGAATAGATGGTTAAAACCTGGACACAGAAAACAGAAGGTGGGGTTTCCAGGCAGGACTTACCATGGTAGTGGACAGAACACGTCCTGTCACAAGGGTGCTGTATCCGCACAACCCTTCTGGGTAACAGCAATCACTGCCACCATTTTGGAGACCAGCCACAGCCCACATGTAAAAGTCAGCAGGCTAAGGGCACTTCAAGCTTTACGGTAGTCTATCCAGTCAGGACAGAGGCAGTATTAGGGTCCAGATTCAGCTCCCAGATTTGAAAGCACATTCTGTATCAGACTGTGAAAAATTGACCCTATTATTGTCTCTAGTACTGGCAGTCCCATGGTTGTATATTCCTGCCTGGACAGGATGTCAAACTAGGTCCTCTTTGAGCCCCAGCTGGTTCTGATGCTATTGCTTACTGCATTGAAGGGAACTGACATCTTTTTATTTCACTGGCATTAAAAAAGAAAACCAAAAAAAACCAAAAAAATAATTTGGTAAATCTTTTCTAAAAGCTATTTATAGTTGGAAATAAGAAGAAGTTCTGACTCCATTGTGGGAAGAGGGAAAGCAGTTCATTAGCAGCAGTTGTTATGAGGAACATGTGAAAATTTTTCAATACCGTTCTCTTCTGGGCAAAAGGATCTACCAGCACCTCCCATGACCTCCCCCCTTCTCCTTTAGCAGCATTTCAAATGGGTTTAATGTTTATATGGATGGTAATAGTTTATTGCTAGATTCTAAATATGTTACATAAAACATGTGTTCTGATTTTCAGTTGATCATGCTGTACCAGAGGGGAGGAAATGCAATTAAAATAAAAGCAACACACTAACTGGTATTTCTGAAGGCAGTCTTTAGAATTCAAATTGTGACCTCAGTGTAGACCATAAATATAAAATTCATATGTGCTCTGCTTCCTGCATATAATTACCTATCACAAGGCTCATAGTTTAAATGAAATTCTTTATGAAGCAAGAAATAGTATAATGGTGTTTTCTGGCTTACTGCCCTACAGGATACATCAAGTGAAGATACTTTTTCTAATTTTAAAGAGAAATAAAAACATGTGGAACATATGCACTTTTGATGCTGTAATCCTATCAGAATATGTTTGTTTTTATTAAATTTTCCTCATTGAATGCTTCCTTTTCTCAGTGCATTCAGGGGGTGACACTACGTTCCACATGAGTTTACTAGTCATGTGAGCAGTCTGAAGGATCGTTCCGATTCTCTTCTTCTCCCTGTTTATAAATACTTGAAGCCTGCAGTCTAACTATTGGTCATACTTCCTCTCATCTTGGCCCAAAGCCTGAACAGGATTTGGGTAGGTGAATTGTACGAGGGTTGAGGGTGGACAGGGAAAAATGATTAATCCTTCCAGACTGTAGGTGGGCAGCATAATTTTCCTAGTGGAAACTTTGGGCTCACTTAATTGCCCTGTCTCATTGTGCAGTAGGTTCAAACCATGGATTGATCTTTCTGTCCCAAGAGCCACCATCTTTCTGACTGTTCATCTCTATATGTCTGTGGTTCTCCATCTTTGAAAGCCATCTCTGAGGTCATTTTACTGCTTTGCCCCTAACACAGAATCTCAAAGATGTCTATGTAGCAGCTAATAACACCCATGAGATTTAAAACATATGGGTGAACTCTAGGTTTATCTTCGTTTTTCTTTAGACAAATGAGTCTGTTCAATGTTGTTGATTATTCATATCCAGTACATCTATTATGTCTGTCTTGAAGACCTCCTGTATATTTTCACACTTCAATACTTCCCACAAGGCATCAAATAACCAATGGGAATGTGACATCAATGTCCTTGTCAATCTTGGTCACTAAGGAAACTCACTTTTTCTTATATTATCTGCTATTGCTATGTTGGTCCTTGCTTGGACTTCAAGCTTCCAAAGCTTCTCTCACTTAAGCACAGGGAAGTGCCTTATGACTCCTACAGTCTTCATTCTGAAAGTACGGAGCTCAAATTTGGGTATTTATTTCAAATACACAAGGGGTATTTATTCCGAATAATCTTTGCATGCTGTCACAGCTTGCTCTTTAAATTGTGTTCTCATTGTATGTGCAAACATATTTGGAAAAAAACTGTCGTAGAAAAATATTTTATCTACATCTTTGTCATGAAACTTGGTCTAAAAATATTTAAATGTATATGAAGAAAACTGAAGCTATGTTTTTGTGAGAATGTTAATTTAAATAGATGCATATGACTACATTAAATACTTTTAAGAATGCTTTTAGGATGATTATGAAGTTCCACACATGTATTTTGCTTAAAAACCTCTTCAGTTCAAATAGCACCTTGTTCAACGTAATCTTATTCACATGTATTCTAAAACTGTGGTAATCTGTTTTGTGGTACATACTCAAGGATATGTGGCTATTATGTGCACATGATCATGCAAGAAAATGTGACAGGTAAAGAGAAATGTACGAAATGCATGTAGAGATGGCAGCCTACAAAGATGGCAGTGACAGATGTTCTCGTTGCAGTAATCTGATCATGGCACAATGACAACAGTAAAAAAAAAAAAGGAAGAAAAATGTTTAGGGAACACAGAAAGGCTAGCAGTTCTACTATCAGTAGAACAACTGCTTAAAATAGTTTTTAGGACTCAGTTCAGTGGCCTAAGTACATTTGTCTACTGCCACTGAAGACCACTGCTATAATAGCCTAAGAAGAGCTAATCCATAAAGCCAAAGGAGTCTGAAGATGCATTCACCTCAGTTAAAAGTAGACAATAGTGGAGATCAGCCGCATAACTCTCCAGACTCTGGAGGGGATTCAGTAGATCTTCACTGACTATCATCATTGACAGTAGCTTAGAAATCATCCTTGTATGTAGACATCAACATCTGGACACAAACCTCTTGTACTCAGGTTGGAATGTTGTTGGTTGATTGTTTTGGTTTTTTTTTAATTAATTAGTTCCTTGTGGTTGCATTCTCTAGTATCTGATAAAGTACAGCCCCTTGATCAAATTACAAGCTCTTCTCCTACAGCTTTAAGATAGTAATATCTCCTGTGTGCATTCAGATTTCTGACTTGTCCTATAATTTTTTGTACATGCTGCTAAAGGGATGTCTGTTATCTGAACACTCATTTTAAGAATATGTGTAGATACATAATATCTCTAGAAATATTACTGCCTGTCAAGGAGATTGAAACTGAACAACAGATTTAAGAATTATTAGTAGAGTAAGTGGGAAGAACAAACAGAGAAATAGTGTGGTAACATAAAAATGCAAAATGCTTTCTCAGTTATTTTTTCAGCATAACCCATATACTATTGATATTTAGACATAAGAAGAGTTTTTTGTGTTTTTCCTGTGCAGATTTTGGCAGCACTGTATGCCTGTAGAGAGTGGATCTCATCTCATGGGTGCTGTTTCCCTATGACACTGTCCTATATTTTCTATATTTTGCAATTCTACAAGGAAGACTTTTTTTTTCTTTTTAATTCTTGTACCTTTCAGATGCTTGTGGTTTTTCATTATAGCTGCAAAAAGTTTTTATTTGTATGGTTCTTTTAATCTGTCCTTATTACAGTTAGTGCCTCTGTGGCCATATGTATATATTTTTGTAGATTTTCCTAAATTTCTTCCAGTTTGTCACTAATGAGAACAGTGTATTACCATCTTTCAACTAAGAAGCATGTGGTATAAGAGTGTTACATTAATATATGCATGTGTCTGGCTGTAGATCTCATGTCTTTTAGTAACATCAATGAGATAATATTGACTTCTTATTTTCCAGAAGCAGACGCAGGCACCATCTTGTTCTTGTATGCCATCATAATGCATAACAAAGATTTCCAGTCCAAGTTAGAGCATCATGAATAGATAACTACTCAAAATCAGAGCATTTTCTGGACAGAACAGCAGCATCAGACCATATACTCCTTACTTTTCATGTTTTTATTGGTAGCCTTTATCATATTTGAACGGAAGAGTTGTGTTTATCTCTTTCAAAGGTGAATGAAATCATGTTGCTTCCTACTTATTGAAGAAGTAAATCTTTCTTTTACCTTTGCCTCTCTGCTTGATGGATTGTTTAGAGAAATAAAGCTCTTCTCTTTGCTAAAATTGTCTTGCCTGAGTCTCAGCTTATTCTTTTGTATATTAGATATGTGTCTTTTTCTTTTCAAATGTGAGATCTAAAGGAAGGTGCTGCTTCTGTTATTCTTCTGCTCTAGGGTCCTTTTAAAGTTTTTATTTGGCTTAAGCACATATGAGATTAATCAGTCCATGGAAGACAGGCCAGGTACCCCATCATGTCAGATTGTTACCATTAGTTTTCATTTCAGCCCTTCAGTTATCCGTATAAACTACCAGCAAGAATCAAGCTCAACTGTACAGCACTGTATTTTTGCTATCTGGCTCACGTTTTTCCTGGATCTTTGCATTATTTTCAAGTGCTTGAGTGATGCAAAGTTGCTTACATTTGGGTAACTTCTGTCTAAAGGAGACATTAATAAAGACAAACATTCTTCATTCAGTGAATGTAATAATGTCTGGAAGCCTCCACGTGTTGTGGAGTGATCCCAGGCTTTCCAGCCATGGAGGTATCAGTTGAAAAATCCCTTATCTCCCCCAGGGAGGAAACCTGGGATCCATTTATGTGTTCTTTGTAGTTGATAAAAAGATTACAAATGGTCAGTTAATATTTCAAGATTATTGTAAATTACTGATTAGCATGGTAAATTTCAAAACATTAAAACAAATGAAGACATGGTTTTTAAATATATTTCCTTTAATAATCAGGGCTTCTAGGGCAGTTGGTTATAAAAGGCCAAAGGTCAACGGATTGGTTCCAGTCTGGAAATTTAGACGAGGTAAGTTCTTTAGGGCTCCTGGTTTGGATCAGGAACAATTAGAAAGAGCAACAAGCTTTTTTTTTTTCCTTCCCTGGAAATGAGTTAATTTCTTGTTTGAAGACGTGGCCATAACAATACAGGAGGTCTTCTCTTCCTACTGTGTTGTAATTTGCATCCATAATGTTTTGATTTGTCTCTTCCTATTTCTCAGAAAAGATATAGTAGCAGGATATTACTGAGATTCAGAATCATTAGGACTTCATTAAAAATATACTGAAGCATGTATTTGTTAGTATGTGATGTAATTTCACCATAAATACTGAAAAACTAAATTATAGCTGTCAAAAATATTTCTTATGATATTAATTTATTTTTTTTTAATTATGAGACTAAACCCTTCAAAACTACAGAGGAATTTATGTGTAATTCTATAACATAAGTATCAAATAAATTGTGCTTGAATAATGTAGTTGTTCTTCCGTTACTAAGCATTCATATCCCAACTTCATATATGAATAGCTTTCATTCATTTAAGGAACTGAAATTTATCGTGCTACCTGTTATGTTTTTTTAATTTTGATTTTTTTTTGTAATTTTGTTAACCAGTTTAGCATCTGTTTATTTCATTAAAATGAACACTTTAGATGTAAAATGGGATCAAGAAGAAAGAACTTGACCATCCTACTTAGATATTCTTTCAATAAAAAATTAACCTATCCTCTCCACAGGAATTGCTGACCCTTTCACCTCCTTTATCCTGTTGCCTCTCCAGCCTTCCAGGGCAATATTCTGGCTGACAAGGAAATAACACGTCATGTTGCTGAAGCTCCTATTTAATCTCTATCTGTTGGTCCTGTTGGCAAGTCTCCACTCTAAATCTAAATTATTTCTAACTAATTGCTCTCTTTGTATCTTCTCTTCGTCTTGCCAGCTCTCTGGTAAGCATCTTTTTGAAGGTATTGATCACCCTTTTCCAGCCATAGGATAGAGGGCATGCCACAGGCACTAACTTACTTAACCCCCACCTACAAGAGCACTTAACACCGTGAGGAGCCAGGTTCTTCCTCCCCTTTCCTCCACCACTCTAAACTTGAACTGAAAGACAGCATTACAGCTTCTTTGTCTGATTCTCTACCTATCTCCTGTGCAGCGTTCAAAGGAGTTTCTTATTATTATAGTCCTTGTTGTCAGAGCTGCTTCTTCTATTTCTTGAAGTGCCTCCCACGGTCATTGCTGACTCCAGGGCCCCCTCTTGTCAGTTTTTACATTAATGACATTCCCAGTGTACCTGAAATCAGAAATATTTATGTTTGCAGATGACAATGTTCCTCAGTTTGCTGCTAATGTCTCCTTCTCTCCTTTGAAAAGACATATGTGATCAAGTAGCTTAATAATATGCAGTATCTCTTTCCTTTTTGCCCCTCTCTCGACAGATATGTGGTTATTCTCTTTTCCTGCTCACAAATTAGTTACCCTTTCATGCTGCACAAACTTTACAGTTCTAGAAAAGTAGCTTATCTACTTCCTTAATAAGATACAAATGTTTTGTATCTACAGAGGTGATCTCTTCAGGTCGGGGCTGAGGACTGTTGGCTCAGCAGCACAGAAGGAGACCTGCACTGCTTTGGCTTTCTGGCACGTTTGTATTTTCAAAAGAGACATATATATATGTATATGTATAAGTGCACATGCAAATATATGCAAATCTGTACGTGTCCCTGTGTATACACACAGATGTCTTCCTGCCTCCCCCTAGACTGCACTGGAGCATCCAGCCCTTTCCAAGAGTATTGCATTCATCTGGGGAGGGGGTGGGGAGTGAAGAGAAAGCTTCTTGTCAAATATTATGACTACTTCAAAGGAATGGATTCCTAATCTATTTAAAATATGAAGTACATTTGGATAAGCCATGTAAATTAATGTTAACTTGGGGAATACTATGAGTAGACAGCTAAAAGGGGTGGAGATTATTGAGGAAAATGAATTTGAGTGGGAAAAGGAAATCAGGAAATTTTTAGCTAGCAAGAAAGAAGGGAACTTTAAGTATTTGAATATGTATTTTTCCTGTAAAAATGAAAAGATGACCACCAAATTGGTGGACAAAACTGTATCTTTTAAGAATGAGAGGGAGTATGGGATAACTCAGTGTAATAATAACTCATGTCTAAGTCACTAGTTCAAACACAACCCAACTAGCAAGAACAAAGGACCCTTCCCAGCAGTCACCGGAGTACTGAACAGAGACCTGAATGAAAGTTAGCTCAGTGCTAGTATTTCTAAGGTTCATTTGATGACTTCTGGTAGCTGCAAGGGGACATACACAATATGCATACACTAAATAGAGTCAAAAGGATAAAACCAAGAAACACATCTGTGATGCTTAGAGAAGGTTATTTTTGCTGGTATGAAAACGAACTATCCCTGAAGATCAATCATTAAATGGGCAGGAGTGAGACATCTCATAAAATATTCTATTCTGTCATTCCCCAACTCCTGGACTTTTTGGAGACCTGAGAAAACACACAGTAAAGTGTTAGCCTTGCCTGTATGCTAGGTTTTTATTTTCTGAGACATTGCTTTTATAGAATGTCTCAGGACAACATAAAAGCTGTTTGGCAATGAACGTTGGAAAGAGCTCATGGAAAGAGCAACATGGAAGGTCTACTGGTCTACCTGGAAGTGTGAAGTGCTGTGCAAATACTGAAATTATCTCAAATACCAGCTGCTGTCTCACCACATGAGTGCAGCAGACTTTCAGTGAATAAATCCTTCTCCCTTTCTTAGCCTGGACAGAGCACTCTGCTGATGTGAAGACTGTCCACATTTCCCTGAGCAGATGTGCTCAGAGTCAAAACCGAGGACGAAATGAACTCCAAACTCAGAATTACAGTCCCTGAGCTGACAAGAAATGAAACATTACAGGAGCAATGGGGAGGGAGCAGATGGCATCCTTAGAAGCAACCTAAAAAATTGAGTTGATGTGGGCAGTCCTTTCACCTGTAGAGAATGGCTTCACCTACAAAGGAATCTTTGCTTTCCCTACAGAAGTCCTGTGCCTCTGAGGTCCTCTTGCCCTTACCAGTCTATGTATGGAAAATCACTAACAAGGCAGATGATAGAAAACACAGGCTCAAGTACACAGGCTAGTAAATTCTTTCTGGATCTTCTTTATGGGGCAAATTGCTTTAGTAAGATAGACCACATTCAGAAACATACTTAATCTACAATGCCCCGGACGCCAAATGCATCTCAGACTTATACAGATGTTTGCTGTTCTTGTAGGCTCTTCCATGCTTTTGGATTCAAATAACCACAAAACAAGAATAAAGTTAAAAAAAAAAATAAAATTAAATTAAAATAAATAAAATAAAATAATAAAATAAAATAAATTACCACAGAACATTGGGCTCTATCCAGTTCAACACAGATCTGACTATAAAGATCAATGAATGCACTAGTGATGTTAAAACAGGATTCTTGAACTCGTCCTAATTTGGATAGTGGACACAAACTCCTGCAGTCTGACCTGTACTTTCTGGGGGAAGTTGTTGCTGATGGGAATTAGTTCTTCAATCACCCATAGTTTTTGACTTGGGGAAACTGATGCATCCTTAAATGGTCAGAGAGTGACCTAACGACAACTACATGATGTGAAAGGTGAGGATCAGATTGCTTTTTGAGAGTAGTTGGATCCTTGGCCCTTTTTTGCTCAGCAGGATCAGCATACCCAAAGTAATTTTAATTTTTCAGCCTCGACTGACTAAATTATAGAAATCCTTTTAGATATGAAAGATTACAGGCATTAGGTTTTCATCAAGCTGAAAGAATTCCCATGTCCACCTATGACTCAGAGGGACTATTCATATCTAAATACAGAATGAGTCTAATTCAACTGTGAACATGTGGTATTTTGATGTTTGTAAGGCAGATTTCCCAAGTATGATGACATCTTTGCAAATGTCATGATTTGGGATTGCTATAATGTGTAAAGAGGAGAAAAGAATTAAGGAAGAAAGAATAGAAAGAAATATTCAGTCATTCCTAGACTTTTGAAATACTTATAATCAAAAATGTGAAAAAAAAAAAGTGCCTTTCCTCAACAGATTCCAAATACTGGCTGAAAAAAAAAAAAAGCTTATCTAAAAATGGTTAATTTTTAAATATAATGTGTATTGTAGGACCCTATCCTTGTATACAGCTTTTGAAATGATATCAACCTATATTGCACCCATCAAATACCTCACCCTATGTCCAATCTGTCGTAACACTGTATTAGAAAAGCTGACTTGGGCCAGTTTTGCACAAGAGCAAACTTATCAAGCACTTAGTCAGTAGATGTCTAGCTAGACATAAGTCTAATGAATCATACCCCAGACGATACTGTTTCTACTGAAACTCAGAGGGCCTACAGAAGGACAGCTCAAATGTATTTATATACACTAGCATGTGAAGTTAGATGAAATAAATTATATTCTCCATTTACAATTCCGTGCTACTAATTCATCTGTGTTTCCACAAAAGAGGCAGAAAGATTGAAATGGCAGGTAGAATTTTGGGTACCATGTAAAACCTATAGACTACTCATTTGTGGGTATGAAAATTTCCAGCATAGTTTAAGTCACATTATAGTTCTGAACTGTACTTGTACTCCTGACATCTTGTCCAAAAGCCATTACTATGATTTTCAACAGTATCTGAAATATCAGCTAGAGATTATATAGTTCTTCCTCTTTTATCCTAACCTGTTGGAAAGTATTATTTTCAACAGTTAAGCAGAGATTGAATTTGAGACCATGCTTTAGTGGTGAATGTAGGGTATATGGCTTTTTAATCACTTCGGGACAAGCAATATTACTGTGCCTCTTCTGTGGAAGAAACTACTAAATAATTGCTAGGCTACCTGCTGCACCTTATCATAATTGTAATTCTTTTCCCCTAAATGTTTGCTTTGAACTAGTTTCAGCCTCTGATACATAGAAGGTTTTTAATCTTGGTTCTTACCAATACATATTTACCTGAGACTGTCAAAGAGTAAGCACGTTGGTTTATTAGCTGCTCAGCTAACCCAATCAGGCTGATAAATGTATTCTTCAAACAGTAACAATAAATCATAAAACATTTTGGATAAGATATGACTTTGTCCTGTTCAATCAGATATGTTTGAAATCACTACATTTGAATATATGCACTGTTGCTGATACAAGAAGCAATGTTCAAAATGAAGGTCAGTGGAGTTTTTAAAGAGCTGACAGGCAGAAGGATATAAAAGCAGCATAAGCTTAGGTTCAATATAGCTGGGGTTACATTATGTTATAATAAATTAAAAGATAATTTCCCCAAGGAAGAAGGGGCAAGAGAAAGCATGACGAGAAAATATTCTCTAGTGGAAGTCACGAAATAAAGAAATGGTAAATCTTGAAAATTCCTTTTCTCATTGAATCTGAGAAAATTGCCTCAAAAGACACAATGTTCTGCTTTGATTACTGCTTGAATTCTTGCTGCAAAGCTTAGTGGCAAAAAGGTGTGTATAACATGCATGCATCCGGATTAGATAAGCATTTGCTGCATGGGAGAAAAGCATGCAGATGCACTCTAGAAATGATGATGAATTGGACAGCATTACATTCCTGGTGTGTTAAAAGTCCATCCCAGCTGAAGTGTTGCTTTATTTGCTCAAATAAGTGCAACACTAGAATGGCTATGGCTCTCTGTTTCGCACACCAGTATATCATTTGTCTATATCCACTTAAAGTCTGGACCTATTGACCCAGGACATTATGTTAGATACACAACAAATCTATATAATATTTGCTCATCTGGCTATCTCTTTTTATGCCTACTGCTTTAGAAGAACTACCCCTGAACTGGAGATGTTGTGCTGAAAATATAGTTCAGCAAACCAGAAACACTATGTTGTGCATGAGCAACATCCAGAGCTTTTTTGGATCATCTCCAGTGAGCCTGGAGCACGAGAGCAAACAGAAACCTATACTGCTGTTGTTGATTTTGTACAATAAAATAATAAGAAAAATGGAACTCAGAAAAAGAAAAAAGAGCAATATGAGAGAGGACTGTAAAAGATACTTGGAGGACCTTACTGTACCCAGCATAGATAGCTGGCTTGTGACTGTAATGGGTTCAGCTACTGCTTAAACTTGCTGGAAAGAACAATTCTGAGGAATACAGTGGGCCCTTTTTGAGTAAATACAGTATTCAGTTTAAATCTGTCAACCTGGAAGCGTTTAAGATTGCAGGATGTATGATTAAAGATAATAAAAATAGTGTTTGTTTCTACTTTGTAAGACATAATTCTGATAGGCTGGAACAAAGTATGAGTTTGTGTTTTCCCTTTTACTTTTCCACAGAATAATTTCATATACAGCTCCAATTGCAAAATACAGAGTCATATTTTTCAGAAAAGTGAGATTTCAGGATGCTTGTATTCACAGCTTCAAGCAGTATTAGTCTAACATAAAACACTCTGCTTCCAAGATGAAAAAAGCCTAGGGACCTGGCCACAAGAAGATGAAGGCTGTAGTGGCATCTGATTAACTTAGCAAAATAGAAAGTGCACAGTCCAATGGCGAGAGCCAGGCAATAAATATACCAAATACTGCAGTCTAGTCTAACATGGGTTAATGCTTGTATCTTTCTAATCTTCCAAAACACATTTAGAGATGTACCCTTGTGTTGTTTCAAATTATTTCCTCATTGTTTCTCTGTGAGAAATGCACACACATAAATTGTTTATGAAAGCTCATCTCCGACACCATTTATCCACTTTCCTTGAGATATCAGATTTGCCAAAAACGAAACCTTCCTGTATGGTATATGAGCCACTTCCTGACAAAATCCCCGTTTAAGGGTTAGAGACGGGTTGTCTCTTGGGGACTGGTAATGAGATACAGAGCAGAGTTCTGCAAAAGTTCAGAAACAAAAGTATAAGCCATGTGAATCACGTGTGGTTTCATGCCTTGCTGCAAAGAAACATTGAAATGTTTCTGTGCAGAAATCAGACGCAGCTTGTCATGTGGTCTGGTTTGGATATGAAATCAGACAAAACCTCGGGTTTTAGCAACATTTCCCTTTCAGAATGTAATTGTACAAAGCTCAGACTGTAACTGAAGAGATATCCTATCAGTGTACAAGCATTATACATTGAGCTGCTGCAGAGAATTGTGTGATGAGGCGTACAGGCTGTTCTAATATGACTTGCAGCATCTCTCACGTGTAAGTACTAACCCAGAGCACTTTTGCAGCAGTGGGCAGAGCAGCACCTCAGGGCCTTGTCCCAGAGTTGTGTGCTAAAATAAATTTTAGCTCTGGGCTGCTTGCACACTCTGAATGGGGCACAGGAGATGCTGTGAAATTTCTGAATGCATCATCTGAATATCCATTAGTACTCTTCTGGTTTTGGCTGTAATGGAGTTCATTTTCTTCATAGTAGCTAGTATGGTGCCATATTTAAGACTTTTGAAAAAAGCAGCATTGACAACACAAGAATATTTTATCTATTGCTGAACAGTCCTTACGCAGAGCCAAGGCATTTTCTGCTCCTCACACCATCCCACCAGCAAGTACGCTGGGGGTGCACAAGGAGCCGGGAGGCGGCACAGCCAGGAAAGCTGACCCCAACTGACTGAAGGGATATCCCATCAAATATGGCATCATGCTCAGCGTATAAACTGGGGGAAGAAAAAGGAAGTGGAGATGTTTGGAGTGATGGCGTTCGTCTTCCCAAGTAAGTACCAGGTGTGATGAAGCTTTACTTCTGGAAATGGCTAACCACCTGCCTGCCAATGGGAAGTAACAAAATTTTTTTCTTACATGCACAGCTTGTGCTTTACCAATTCAAATGTCTTTACTTCATTCCATGAGTTTTTTCACTTTTATCATTTCACTTCTTTCTTCTATCCCATTGAGTGGGAGGAGCGAGCAAGAGACAGGGTGTTTCTTAGCTGCCTTCTAGGGTTAACCCACAAGTGCGTAAAGGTTGTAAACTTTAGGATGTATGGGATGGAGAGTGGACTGCACTGGAGCAGCCCTATAGTCCTTTTGTAGGATTTTAACACTAGTTCTTATCTTCTCTGCATTTCCTAGTCTAGTATTCTGGCATTTGCTTTGTCTGGGGGCTCAGATCTTGGTTCAAATCCAGCCCAGGTACAATGCTGGGCATGCCTGTGAACCCTTAAACTGGAATGACTTCACAACCCTTTTCCATGGAGTAATCAGCACCCCTGCACGGGTTGGTTTTGTCAGGTTCGATGGGAACTTTCACCAGAAGTGACTCAGATTTTCATCATTGTGCATGTTCTTTCCTAAGACATTAATGCATGTTCCACAAGTGTTGCTTCATAGCCACTTCTCTTAAGTGTTACGTAGGATACATAATACATTTTCCTGTAATAGGATACCACTGTGGAAATCAAATTTGTTTTCCAAGCTTCTTTAGAAGATCTTACTTACATCCCAGTAACTCCAGATCACCTCCTTTTCATCAGTCAAGTTACAGATTTAACTATATTTCAATTAAAAAAGGACAGATTTTGGGTTTAGGGAAAAGCAAACAAATTAAGAATAGAGCAACAAAGCAGAAAGCAACATAAAAAAAATCACATCTGCTTCCAAGAGAGACCCAGAAGATGCAACATACCTAGACATGACTAGAAAAAGAAAAACAAACCTCAGTTGGCTTGCAGTCAGACACCTGCTCTGAAATCCATGACTCAATGGATTATAGTTCATTAACCCACTCAAGACATTTTCTAATTATTGTCACATTTTGTTATTCAAAAACTTGGCCACTTCCCAAGAAAAAGGATCATCCTCAAAAAATGTCCTTGAATTCTCTTGAGAGGAAAAGAAAAGAGGAACTTGGGGTAAAAAACAAATTATATTATAGTATTGACAGTAAAGTCCCCAAACCTGGGTATGTCTATATTAATTATGAGCTTCATCTTGAATATATAGTTCAGTGGGAATGCTGTTTGCAACCAGAGAAAACCAAAACCCTCTTGACAGCTTTTCATCTCATGTTGTTCTTCAACTGTCTTAAGATAATTGAGAGAATTTTTGGTAACCAAAACAAACAGTCCAGACTTTTTCTTGCTTTTTCCTAGGCAAATATGTGCCTCCAATAGTCACCCACATCTCTTGCACTCTTGACACGAAGATACGATGGGTCTGTTAGTTTTAGAATACAACTGCTCAAGAATTGCCTCCTCTCTTTCCCTGGTGGAAATAAATAAATTCAATGCAAACTCTTAGATGTAAATAAAATATCCACAGAGAAAAAAAAAATCTTAGCTCAGCAGACACATCACTTTATTTCACTGTTTAAAATGAAATGTCAAGGAAACCTAAAACCTTGTCCTACGACATTTGTGCTTAGAGTTTGCTCTAGAGTTATGGAAATTCAGAATGATCACCTATTTCCAGGCTTTTAAGTTTCATATGGTGCCCTATGGGCACCTTACCTACTACAAAGTACTTCGATTTGGGGAAGTAAGAATCTCACTGGCTGTAGGCTCCATTACCCATCTAAACTGTAGAATTCTAAAACTTTGCCCAAGTCTCTAAAGATGGTCTGATATTTTAGTTGTCGTCCAAGCACCCTGAAGCTGTACTGCCAGCACTAAACCCAGTTAAAAGCATTAAGAGAATGGATAATTTTCTTCAAAAACAACTCAAAGGGAGGGTCTGACTGTCTTTTAATCATTGGCCTAAAATTATAAACGTTCAAGAATTTGGGAGACATGGGCTCATTTACTCCTCTTGAAGATAGGCAATTGTTCAGAGGAAGGGAGAAATCACAAAATGAGGAAGGTAAGTGCAAAGCTGACTATGAATAGAGAAGGCACAGAAATTAGATGTGTAGAACCTTCCCTAACTCCATGGAACAGCTATGAAATTTACTTTATCCAGCAATGGATAAAAGCAGTTAAATCAGGCTGTAGCGATCAGACTCACTTCTGAGAGAGTCTCCCAACCACCAAGAGACAAAAATTCTCTTTGATCTGCTCTTGACTGCACAGCTTTTTCTTTGCTTGCAGTTTGAAGAGAAGAGAAAGCATGGTAGGCAGACTAGGTGCTCCAAGAGTCTGTAATTAAGGCACTCTCCAAGGAAGAGGGAAATAGGAGTTTGGAAACCCATCAGGCCAAAGTAGAAATGAAATTCACATTTCCCACTTTCTGTGTGTTGGCTGAAAACATCAGGCTAATTTTCAGTAGTGCTTGGTGTCTTCAGACTAGTAAAATGCCTGCTCTCCAGAGAGAGCCTGTCCTCCCAGATGCTGGGGCGACAGGAGTATTTGTACTCTGGAGATAAGTAGGAGCTAAGACATGGTTGTGGTCAGCAGCTGGCTCATTGTAAGTAATCTCATGCTCACTGTGTGGAAACACAGCACTGACTATCTTTGGCACTGCTCTATTTAGGTGATCCAGGTTCCTAGAAACTCAGTTTTCAGGCAGCATGATGTCTGCATTAGATGTCCAAAGTAGGTGACTAAGTTCTGAATCTAGCCATTCTCCTCTTAGGAGAAAAAAATCTTCCTCCAGAGCTCTGCAAAGTTTATTGTAAACCATAGCACCAATTTTGTCCTCTTTGATTAAACTAGCAAGATATAATCCCCTTAGAAATAGTATCATCTTATTGAAAGATAGCACAGCACTTTAAAAAATTATTTCATAATGAACAATGCATAACTCATTTTCTGCTGATCAAGTTAATCTGTGCTCAGATAACAAAAAATAACATTAAGCTAGGGCTGAGTCCTCTAGAACTGCAAATCTTCAGACACAGGAATAGTTCTTGCTTTAGGAAAAAACATCAGGTTAGCGGCAGGAAACTCTTCCCTGGAATTTCTAATTTAAAATAACAGACATCTGTGTAGTTTTTGATTGGGTAATTTTTTCAGCATACTTTGACAGCTGTGTGAATTGTAGATTTCCTTGCAGCCCAAAGTCTTATCAGTACAACTAAATATGACTGTTGAGGATTACTAAAGGCAAAGAAGGAAATTAATCAGAAAGTTAACTTTGATTTTTAACTAATAGACATGCTCTAAACCAAAGTTAGAATAAAACTAATAATGGCTTGCTTTAAACAAAAAATAAATAAACAAATCTGATCTTTTTGCATAGTAGCCATATTTTCAAATCAGTTTTTTTTAAGAGATTATTGGAAAAAAAAATTAAGGTCTGAGATTTGCTCAAGAAAATGATAAAATACAATTGTAGGATTGTTTATAGGGGAAAAAATAAAGTAGAACAAATCTCAGTGAGACTTGTATCTATGAATCCTAGAGGAAGGACAGTGTCTAGCTCCATGATGGAGGAAGAACTCCATTTAGTATGTGCTCCCTTTTTATTTTATGGTAGCTTTCAGGGTACTGGCAGACTAACTTTCTTTTATTACTTTCCAGAGAAAAGAACATGTTCCCTTACTAGGGGAATTAATCACCTTTTTGGAATCTCCATCTTTAAGAAAGGAGGATTTTTGCAATTACCTTTGCTCAGTCTGAAAATCTAGGCAGGACATATGTATTCTTATTCCAAGCTAAGCTTTCTGTTATATAATATTGGTCTTTATCCCATCAGGTTTTGTTCTTCCTTTTCCTTTTTCTTTTTTTCTATTCAGATAATGTCTCTGTCTCAGAGAGCAAACCCCTGGCCTGTCAGATTCTGAACAGTAATTTTAGATTTGTCAATAAAATTTTGTAGTAGTTGGAAGGGAAGAACTTAGTAACTGACATTACAAAGTGTGTCATTATTTCTGGAGTGTGGCTTACTTTGAGGTGAGACAAATGGAAATGATTAAAGTCATATTTTATTGAATTTAGTAGAGGGGTGATATAAGAGAAGATAGTATGGAGATGATTAACTGAAAATCAGTCACGTTATGTATCAGAAATGACTGGTATAATAAGAAATCCACAAAACCTCTCTCACAATATATCTAGGAAGGGAAAAAAAATCTTGCCATCAAAAAGCATTAAGTATTACCAATTAGTATCTTTTACTAGGGCTTTCGGCACAAGAGGATTGTCTCACCAAGGCTGAAGTTGTAGGCTCTGGAAAAGGACAAAAAAATCCCAACCAAAGCTCTCTGAGCCATCAGTCAGAATACCCTAGGAGACACAATATCTGTGGTGAGACACCATGGAAAATTATGCTTCTGCCCCCAATTTGGATGCAGTGTACAGTTTTTTGCCACTAGAGCATCACAGCTCCAGCATTATTCATGTCTGTTCTTTGCCCTTCCCTGGTGTAGCCAGGCTGGACGTTTCACAAAGGAGAAGGAATTCACAAAGGCTCATAAGAGAACAGAAAAAAAGCCTTGTGCAGGATATGCTGTGGTAATTAAAACAAAACCACAAAACAGCCTCTTTGCCTTAGCAATACTGGTCAATTTGTAAATAAACCCAAGCTGTCTCTTGAGGCCTACAGGAAAGAGAAAATAGGTTGGTCTTGGAAATAAACCTAAATCCAACAAAATTTATCTGGTTATTACAAATCCGCTAAGTGTAAATTATGGGTAAATGACTGGACAAATCAATTCACAGCAGCAGCATCCTCATGTTACTTAGCTACTTGCCAAAACACTAGCCATTTGGGGAAATATATATTCAACATGGTTGAGGATACATAGTCATCTGAAGCATATTTACCTAGAAAGACAAATGGATGCTGCAAGAAGGCATCGTTAGATTCTAGCACTACTGTCCTTAATTGTATTTTGCACACAATCTGCAATTTCAAAAAAAGTATTTTTGACTTTGTAATTTTCAAAGGTTTCTCTGAATTCTGAGGCTTTATTTTTTTATTGTTTACTTATTCTGCATAATATGACTGTCTTTGGTGAAACAAGAAAAACTGGGTTTGCAATCAGTCCATAAAGTTACTAATGTATTATTTTGGACTTTTTTTTTTCTCAGTGAACAAATCCTTTTTTTTTGGGGGGGGGGAAAGGTGAGCAGCAGGGACGGGAGGAGGGTTGAGAGAAGTAGGAAAGGCATACAAGTGATAGATCTCTGTGATATTAATAGTATGAATGAAGAATTTGGCCAGTAAAGCCTTCCTCTTGGTGAAGAAGTGAGATAGTTTAGCTTAGGGAGAAATAATTCCTTAGAGTTTACTATGATCACTGGAAGGGAAGTGGAAATTTTGGGTTGGACATAGGCAAGTATAGGCCTTCTATGTTAAACAATTCACAATCCAGCAAAAATTTATGATAACCCTGTCTGGAAACTGAGTATTAAGTATTACTGTAATGTTATTAAGTATTAAATGATGCTTAGAGTATTATTTAAACAATAAGAAATTGATTTTAGGAAAAGTATGACTCAGAATCGCTGTACAACTGGAAAAAATGAGTTTCTGTTATAACTTGAGTGTTTTATTAAAAAGAACTCTGAGACAAGCTGTTGAAGATTATACCAGCTTTTTTTACAGAGCAGTGTATTTGCATTTTTTCAGTCAAGTTTACAAATAAAGGAGCATGTTAGAACTGACATCAGCCCTTTTAAATAGCAGTAATTGATAGGAGCCTTTTTCCATCATCCAGCTTGGGAAAGAAGATACTATCTTTTATTTATTTTTTTTTTTGTGCTGTTGTTTTGTGGACTTTCCTTTTATACTGCTTGCTTGAAAATCCATCCCTGGAGGTCACAAGGAATGAAATAAGGCTCATTTGTTTTGAGCTCTCATTGAGCACTCATTCTTCATTAATGCTGCCTAGGTTTAGATCAGAATCTGTAAGCAGAACTCCCATAAAGCAAAAATCTAGGAAATGACAGTTCTGCGCTAACTTATGCAGATAGGTTTTAGTCTCTAAAATGTCTAGAGTACCTTTTGGCAAGAATTGCAATAACCAGAAACAGTACAAATACTCAAGCCTGGTTGTGATGCTGTAGCCCACAGACAACATTGGGTTTAACTGTCTCAGCAATTAACTTTCTTTCCTTGATGCACCAGGACTAATTTGTTAGTCATGTGAACATGTCACGAAGTTCCTCTCCAGCTTTGTAGGCAGCATGGGAAATGGATGACCAACGTGTAGGACAGCTGAAAGAGTCTAAGCTTCATGCTTTTCAATGAGTGATAGATGATATCTATTCGATTAAATTCTTTTTACACGCTTTGGATGTGAAAAATTTTGTTTTATTCTACAGATGTACAGAGAAATAAGTACGCTTGCCATTGTTATAAATCAAAGATATAAAATATATAATTATGTTTATGAGTTGTAAGAAAAGCTACAATAAAAAAGGAATTTGTTCAAATAAATTGGATCATGAGGACAGTTCATGTCATGAGATCAATAAACAGCATTTGTTAGGCAACTCTATTGCTGATGAGACTGTCACAGAATTTCAGCTTCATCAAGTTCTTATTGGAAGAGCAGGCAAATGGATGAGGTGGAAGAGAACAAATGGTAAACCATTAATGTAGCTAACTGGAAAAAATACGGTACTGAAGTGCGTCTACATGAATTATAATTTAATCTAGGTGCCATTTGTCCTCAATTACATAAAGATACTTATAAAAATACCTTTGCTATGTCCAGTGCAATTTTATTATTTTTTAATGTGAACCCAACTGATAGTCACATTCAGTTAAAAGATACAAAGATGCAAGATGGAAAGTCTTATTGAGAATATTAAGGTGTAGATCTGCACTTTTACATTTTTTACCATCCAAATCGCAGTGGAATGCAAGTCTTTGATGCCTGTTAGATCCACTTTTTATGAGACAGAATTTTTAATATTGGAAGTTGGATAGCACTACAGCAGCTTCTGAATCCCAGTTGATTGAGGAGAAGGAAAAAAAAAAAGGCAGGAAAAAATATTTGAGGAATTTAGTAACAAAAATAATTGAAGCATATGTTAAATTCTTATCTGAGGGAAAAAGGTGTGTGGTGGACCCACACCAAAGCAGAAGGTGTGTAACATGTTTACGTGTTGGAAAAATGAATTTGTCTTTAATGAATATTCACAGTCGGAGAGCTGATAAATGTTTTCTAGTAATTGTAATTAGTTGGTACATATTTCTATGCCATTTTGGCATATCTTAAAAATCAAATTATGGGCATCAGATAATTTTGTGCATGTTACCTCCAGGTTGTAATAGATTCAAACTTGGGACTTCTGCATTTTTATTTAGCACTGTATCCAAACTGAGAGGATACATGAACAACATGTGAGTCAGGAAGCCAGCAAGCAGGGGTTCCGTGGTTCAATTTGTTTACCTATACACAGACATCCATGTCTTTTGGGATTCCTTGGGGTATCAAGGACACTGATGCCTTGCAAGTACAAGCATGAGCTGTGGGTGATCCCAGTGACATCTCTGGGCAACTGAAGGTTAAGGAAGATGCCCTGTAGCACATCCACTAGTCACTTGCTAGGCAGCTGAATATCATACCAAACATGGAGCTTTAGATTCAGCCCCGCTTAAATTTAGGTTTCTACATTGTAGGCATCCATGTGTGAGTTAGGTGTCTGTGCTTCCACTGGATTCAGTGAAGATTTAATCTAAGGGCTATTCAGAGCAGCCAGAAATAGACAAGTTTTTCAACCACACTCAAGTGTCTAGTTCCTTTTGTAATATCTCCTGGCATTTTGACAGGACTCCAGCTGTCAGCTGAGAAAAGCAAAGTGTCTTATAGTTTCTAAAATATATCCAGGAGACCTGTATTGATTACTCAGGACACTGTGTCATCTCAAATGTTAGACCACCATGTGCTGGCAATCAAGTCCTCACATTTAATGATTTTAATAGCTCTCTGGACCCTATTCATTGTAGTGTTTGATCCCAATGAACTATATGGGGATTTAGACACTTGACTTACATGTTGATAACCTTATTTAAATGTTGAATCTGGAACTGGATTACATCCGTTTTTTTTTAAAGCCATCACAGAACTGTGGTGCCCAAGGCAGCCTTAGCTGCCTATCGAATAGGGTGCATATTTTTGGTAGCGTACTGTAGTCCAAATTGTTAACATGGATGTGAACTCCAAACAGACACTAAATAACAGATTTAACATGCCCATTTTCTTTAACGTGTCCTGAGAGCTCAGCTGAATAGGCTTTTTTTCCTGGAACACAGTGCACCGTTAAGTGCAGCTATATGGTTTTGATCTGGAATTAATTTGCATCCATGTAGCCTGGAGTCTAGGAAAAGAAAGCTTGTGTTTGCCAGCAAAAGGTATATGCATCCTTGGAAGAGCTATATCTGCAGCTTTCCCTTTTGGGGTTCTACCAATAGAGGTGAATAGAGTAATCAAATCTTCTGGCAAAATATTGTTTACTCTACGTAATAGAAATGAAGCTTTTCAAAACAGAGGGGACTGGAAAATAGTCTATTCTACTTTATCTCAAGGCTTGCCACTTCCTCTTGAAAAGATGAAAAGATCCAATTTTCTCACTAATCAGGCATCTATGCCTGCCTGAGGAGGTCCTTAATCACAATTTTTCAGGTACTCAAAAGAAAAAAATTTTGTCCTGCTTGAATTTTTTATTTTGGGCTGGTTCAGCAGGGTCACCCAATCGCCCCCTGAGGGAATGACTCTACCCCTTCAAAGAAGGCCTCTCCTTGACATCATTTTGCTTTCTATTTCTGCTTTATCTGCTACCCAGCGGTGAGGATATCTCAAGTTAAGATCAGGGACTCTACTGCCACCATGACTGCTCACAAAGGTAGTCCTGCTTAAATTCTGCAGAGTAGAAGATATAGACTGTCATTTCCTTCAATGATCACCTTTATTGTTAGTCCCTAACACAGTGATTCTGAATGAGAATTCTGAGCATTATGCAAATTACCAGTAACATTACTGTTAAAATTGCTACTGCTGTTACAACCGCTACTAACTGAACTTCTTTTTCCTAAGTTAACCTAACCTAACCTAACTAAAAGGTTCTTAATTACAAAAATTCAGCTTTATATTGCCAGATATTTTAGATAAACCCCATAATTTCATTTGAAAATAGCTATTTTTTAAAATATGTTCCCTTAGTAAAAAAAGTTTTTTTTTCCTCTTGAAAACTTATGAACTGAATTTTTTCATCAGGTATACCGTGTATTATCGACAAAGAAAGGAGGCGGGATGTACAGGCACTGCAGAAGGCAAGAGATGTTATTCTCATTCATAGCCACCAAACAAGCTTCAGAATTAGCCTGGTGAACTGTATGCACTTCCATGGGTGATGATGAAAAATACACCTTGCCACACTGAAACTGAATGTAGGTGTATGCTAACTTGTAATTACTGAAGCAAATGCTGAAATATCTAAATAAGCTCACAGTGAAACAAATGACTATGAGAGGCAGACTTGAACACAAATGTTCATCTTCATTAATACTGAGGTGAAAAAAAGCAACGTGCCAGCTCAGTACATGGGCATTAAGGTCTGATTATAATCTTTTCCAGTAATGGCTACAGGTACCTTAATTATTTGTAAAATTACAGTGGGATTCCTACAATGTCGCATATCACATTTTCATGAATACCACATTAGTTCTTGTTGGTTTATCAAAATAATGGCTGCATTAATAAGGACTGGTCATTTGTTTCAAAGTGATCCTGTCAGCTAACACATGGAAAACCCTCATTCATTCCTTCCCTCTTCACTGTATTAACATTATTCATTCTGAACCCTGCTGGCATGCATGTGACAGAGTATGGAATTTGAGAACACTTTGGCATTGAACAGAACCCAATTATTGGAAATTATTGACATTAACAGAAATGGCTCTGATCCTTGCTTTTTCAGCAAAGAATACGTTGCCTCAGTTCTAGCCGCATGCTCGCTCTTTTAGCCTCCCCATTCTCTTTGTTGATTAAAACCAAAGCACAAGTGAGTGAATTCTCCCCCCACTTCACCCCAGTATCCTGATAGCTGACTAAATTAACACTGCCCTCTGATCACCAAATGAATGGTCTTTATGGGACCAAAACATGGGTGATCAAACAGAGCGCCCGCCTAGTTTGACAGGTAGGGAGTTGAGTTGCACATGTGCCTCTCCTGTGTCTGGCATCAGCAGCAGGAGGGGTGGAGCAGTCCAGGGAGTTAGTGCATTTACAGTTGTTACCAGGGAAACAAGAAAAATTGTAGACGTTCTGTATTATATATAATATGATCTGAACCTGGCTGTATCACAGAAACATTTGGCTAATATAGCAATGTATTACAATATTAGCCAAGAAAATCCAATATTTTTACGGCTGTAGCAGGGACCTCTTTTATCTAAAACATTAGTCATTAGAATTTAAATTAGACCTAAAAGAGGAATTGAAATACCATGTTCAGCTACCTATCTCCTCAAAAAGCTGGCCTTACACTGAATTTCCATTGCAACTTCATTCATTTTCCAGCTTTAAATGGCCAGCAATGCAGACGATGCTTTGTTGTCTGAGAATTCCCCTTCCACTGGGGTCCCATTTTTGACTCTCTGTGAATGAAGTCTAAATTTCTATTTGGTATTACATAATTCTCACCAATTTCTTACCAATTTGGACCTTCTGTTACCACTGACACAGTACAGAAGAGCAAATATCTCAGAATAGCAAGGATGACGGAGAAGGATTATTCATCAGGGATTATAGTGATAAGACAAAGGGTGATGGGTTTAAACTTAAACTGGGGAAGTTCAGGTTAGATATAAGGAATAAGTTCTTTACTGTGGGGTTGGTGAGGCACTGGAACAGGTTGCCCAAAGAAATGGTAAATGTTCCATCCCTGTCTGTGTTCAAGGCCAGGTTGGACAGAGACTTGGGGGACATGGTCTAGTGTGACGTATCCTTGACCATGGCAGGGGATTGGAACCAGATGACCTTAAGATCCTTTTCAACCCTAACTATTCTATGATTTTATGATCCTATATCTCTACAATTTAAGTGAAAGTAATAACTGGTAAAAATAGAAAGCTGCAACACTCTCAGTTATATCTACTTTCTCAGAGCCTAACACCAAGCCTTTGTAACATGTCAAAGGAAAAAAAGGAACTATGAATCTCAGCTTGATTTTTTGTAGCCTCTTTGCTGTAGAAAGCAGTCAAGTATATACACTTATTTTATACATTTATCCTGAATGGGAGACAGACTCTGAAATAACCACCAGAAAAGAGACCCTTAGCAGTTCTATAGCTGTCTTATTTTGTGTAGGATGTTAACAGCCTCTGCACTTCAGAGGTGTGAAACAATGAGTTCCATACAATTGTGCTTGATCAGTAAGACCAGTGGCCATGTCACTGGTGTTGAAGCAACAAAATGACCACTCCTAATATGACCTGTAAATTTATTTTCAGTTTTTAGGCAGTTGTTGCGTGGTCAAGGGAAGGGTCAGACACCAAGATTTGGGATGGAGGCTGATCAATATAAGTTTGGAGATAAGAAATCTCCAGCAAGCCCTACTGCTACAAACCATAGATTCTTAAATGTGTCTATGTCAATGCCCGCAGCATGGGCAACAAACAGGAGGAGCTGGAAGCCATTGCGCAGCAGGGAAATCATGACCTAATCGCCACCACAGAAACATTCTCATGATTGGAATGCTGCAGTGGATGGCTACAGGCTCTTCAGAAGGGATAGGCTAGGAAAAAGAAGGGGCTAGGTTATGTTCTATGTCAGGGAGTGCATTGACTGCCCTGAGCTGCATTGACTGCCTTGAACTCAATGTTGTGAGTGAGAAGGCTGAATGTTTGTGGGTGAAAATCAGGGGAAGGCCAACCAAGCTGATATCCTGGTAGGAATCTGCTACAGACCACCTATCCAGGATTAAGTTACAGATGAAGAGTTTTTCAAACAACTGGGAGAAGTTTTACAATTGCTTGCCCTTATTCTGGTGGGGGACTTCAACCTACCAGATGTCTGCTGGAAGTACAATACAGCAGAGAAGAAACAATCCAGGAGAATCTTGGACAGTGTGGAAGATAGCTTCCTAACCCAGCTGGTTAGTGAGCCAACTAGGGGAGATACCTGGCTAGATTTACTGTTTGCAAACAGAGAGGGACTGGTGGGTGATGGGATGGTTGAAGGACTTCTTGGGCAAAGCAATCATGAGATGATTAAATTTTCTATCCTTGGAGAAGTCAGGAAGAAGGTCAGCAAAACCTCCACCTTAGACTTCCGGAGGGCTAGCTTTGGCCCGTTTAGGGTACTGTTTAGCAGAATTCCTTGGGAAATATTACTGAAGGACAAAGGGGTCCAGGAAGGCAACACACTCTTCAAGAATGAAATCCTCAAGGCTCAGAAGCAGGCAGTCTGCATGTGCCAAAAATCAAACCAGCGGGGAAGAAACCAGCCTGGCTGAGCAGAGAGATATTGCTTTAACTCAGGAACAAAAAAGACAATTTATCACTTGTGGAAGAAGGGACTGTCACCACATGAAAACTACAAGGATGTTGTTAGGTTACATAAAGTTAGAAAGGCAAAGGCACAGATGGAAATAAACCTGGCTGTTGACATAAAAGATGATAAATACTTTTACAAATATATTAGCAATAAAAGGAGGGCCAAGAAGAACCTTCATCCTCTACTGGATACCAGGGGAAAACTAGTGACTGAGGATGAGGAAAAGGCTGCTTTTGCCTCAGTCTTTAATAGTCACACCAGCCATCCTCAGGGTACTCAGTTCCCTGAGTTGGATGGCAGAGATGGAGAGCTGATTGAAGTCCCCATAATTCATGAGGAAATGATTAGTGATCTTCTGCTCCACTTAGAAGTACACAATTCTATGGGGCCAGACGGGTTACACTCAAGAGTGCTGAAGGAGCTGGTAGAGAAGTTTTCTAAGCTGTTTTCTATCATTTATCAGCAGTCCTGGTCTAATGGGCAGGTCCCTGAGTATTGGAGGTTGGCCAGTGTGATGCCTCTCTATAAAAAGGGCAGGAAGGACCCTGGAAACTACAGGCCTGTCAGCCTGACTTCAGAGACAGGGAAGGTCATGGAGCAGATGATCCTAAGAAACATCATAAAGCACGTGTGCGAAAGTGGAGGGATCCAGCCCAGTCAACATGGGTTCATGAAGGGCAGGTCCTGCTTGTCCAACTTGATCTCCTACAGTAAGGTGACCCACTTTGATGATGGAAAGGCCATGGACATTGTCTGTTTGGACTTAAGTAAAGCATTTGACGCTGTCTCCTACAGCATTCTCTTGAAGAAATTGGCTGCTCGTTGACTGGATAGGAGGATTATTCCCTGGGTAGGAAACTGGCTAGATGGCAGAGACCAAAGAGTGATGGATCGATGGGCTGTGGCCAATAGCATGAAGTTCAACAAGGCAAAGTGCTGGGTCCTGCATCTGAGCCACAGCAACCCCATGCAATTCTGTAGGCTTGGGGAAGAGTGGCTGGAAAGCTGCTCATGAAAAAGGACCTTGGGGGTGCTGATTGACGGAGCTGAACGTGAGCTAGCGTGTGCTCAGGCAGCCAAGAAGACCAACTACTTCCTGGTCTGTATCAGGAATAGGGTAGCCAGCAGGGCCATGACAATGATCATCCCCCTGTACTTAGCACTGGTAAGGCCACACCTCGAATCCTGTGTACAGTTCTGGGCCCCTCACTACAAGAGAGGCATTGAGAAGCTGGGGCGGGTCCAGAGAAGGGCAACAAAGCTGGTGAAGGATTTGGAGCTCAAGTGTGATGAGGAGCGGCTGAGGGAACTGAGGTTGTTTAGTCTGGAGAAGAGAAGGCTCAGGGAGGACCTTTATCACTATCTACAACTACCTGAAAAGAGGTTGTAGTGAGGTGAGGGTCTCTTCTCCCATGTAACAAGTGATAGGACAAAAGGAAACAGCCTCAAGCTGCACCAGGAAAGATTTAGATTGGATATTAGGAAAAATTTCTTTGCTGAAAGGGTGTTCAAACATTGGCACAGGTTGCCCAGGGAAGGGGTGGAATCACAGTCTCCGGAAGGGTTCAGAAACTGTGTAGATGAGTACCTTAGTGACATGTTTAGTGATGGTCTTGGCAGTCCTGGGGTAATGGTTAGACTTGATGATCTTAAATTTCTTTTCCAACCTAGTTGATTCTATGATTCTATGATACTGCAGGTATACATCTGCAGTGTATGAACTGATATATGTAATTTTTAAAAGTCTTTAATAAAATCCAGCTGCCTTTCAAGGTGGCAAAAGAAGAAAATGTTTTGTGCAATATTCATGCTTTCATCTTCCAACTAGCACTCTCCAGAAAAAGAAATGGAAAGTGAATTTAGCATTGGCAAAACTATTGCTAATTCCTTACCTTTGTTCTTATAAATGGTTTTCACTTGTTCCTCATGCTCTAGGGTAACTGAACCTTCATGAGAGGAAATTGTGAAACACCATAGCTAGTTAAATTTGCAGAATTATTAGCAAGAGAAAGCAGACTAAAACTGAAAAGCGATTGACCTGCTCTGTGCCTAAGTACTAACTAGCATTTCTATTTCTGTCCACTGAGTTGAGTGTGGCTTGCAAATGCTAAGGATTTAAAGTTTAGCACAGTTCCAGCAGCGGCTCTGACAGGGACACTGCAGTCACAAGCAAAGGGAGTAGGCATGGACCACTGGTGCTGCAGTTCATCAGGAACACTGGGATGAGAGCTACCCACTCCTGACTTCCATCTCCTCCTCACCAGCCTCCCTTCTGCCTTGACTGTGGGCTCATCTTAGCTCACAAAGTGCATTAAATATAAACACCATTCAAATCATCCCCATTCCCTCTGACTGACAGCAGCACTTTGTCAGCTTTGTCAGCTCCCTGTGCCTGTTTCACAGTGGGGGTGTGATGAAGAGGATGTATGGAAACGTATTTTAATTACAGGCATTTTTAATTGAGAAGAGTAAACATAAAAAATGTAGAAGTGTGACAGTTCTACATAATTAATTGGGGCCTAACAAGGCTGCCACTGGGCTGCTGGCGCTCACTGGGCTTAGTAGCAATTTGAGGATGAGGAGAGGGAAAACAAAACGGCACACAGAGCCTCAGATTATATGTGTTAATTGAAAGCATATTAAAAACATCTCCACTGTACTTGGTCATCTCACCAAGCTGCAAGTTCATTTAAAAATATAAATAAAAATCTTAAACTGTTTAATTATTTTCTTCCAGAATGAAATTCATAAAGAGCCCCTCTGAAAGATTTTTTAATCAGCTTTCAAAAAAGCCTTAGAAAAATAAGCCCCCCGCCTTCCCCTTTTTAAATGGAATTTGTAATCTAATGAGGAAATTATTTATGAAGTATTTGCTCTGCACCTGAAAATACCTCCACTGAAATTATGTTTGGCAACCTGAAGCACTTTGAAGTCGATGGAGTGGCAATAAAAATTAGGCCCTCATTAAAGAGCAATGCCTTTTCTCCAGCAAACTGGCACTGCCTCAAGAGGTCAAACTCTGGCAAGGCCACAGATCTCTGCCCAAGCTATGCCTGTGCACACACATGGAAGCAATTTTGCCCATATTCTCTGCCGCTCTTTATGAATTTCTCCTTCTCCTTCCCCCCTCCCCACCCTTTTTCTCAGGCTTCCTCTACAGCTTTCATGTTGCATTTAGGAAATTAACAGTAACTGTCAAATTACTCTGCAAATAGGAGAATATAAGTTTGGAAGGAGTAGAACTTGCCTTTTGCCCTAAGGCCAAGTCAGTGGAAAAGCAACAAAGGAATCCTTGAGAAGTGTTTGGATAGACTGTTTTAGCAAGCCAGACTCTTATTTTATCAAGTGCACACAATTTTTCCATTGGCAATTTTTCCCCCCTTCCTGTAAGTTATTCTTTCCCCTTGTGCACCCCACTTGCTGCATGGACTGGGAAAAGTACTGGGAAAGATTATAGCTGCTAAGCATTGGCAGAGTGGGTATTAATCCCTGGAGAGAGATGGAAGACATTTGGAAGAGGGGGTTCCTTGTGGGATTACAAAAGATGTAGTTTTGTTTGGAAAAAAAACCCAGACCCACCACTTCTCACATGTGCATACAAAGACAACGTAAAGGAGGGAGTAGTTACTTTAATTAAATACTGAAATCTTTTGGGGAAAAAAGTGAGAGAAGAAAGCTCAGAGGAATTGTAATCTATGGAGATGTAAGCTAATTACTTAATCACTTGCATTTGTAAATCTTATTATTGGAAAAGAAATTACTGTAGTGATTAAATTACAGATATTTATCTGCTAATAGCCCTGATTAACTGGTGATGCTAATCTGTCATTCTGAAAGCCAATATTAACCGCATCAATCTCACAGAACAATAAACAGTTTATATGAAAGAAAACTTTGTCCTCCTAGAGTCCAGATGTGAGAAGGGAATGTGGGATGTGTGAGATTCTGGAATGAGTTTGCTGGACCTAAACTGCCGACTCTCTCAAAATGAGTTGGTTTGGCCCATTAACCCGTTGTCTGGCACAAAGCGCTACTTAGTTATGAACAAGTGCTGTCTTATACTGCAAAAAGCAATTTAGTTAGCAGAACTTCTAGAGTAAATAAATAAATCCCAGGCTTAATTTATTACCAGAAAATTATTAGGGCTAGGGCAGGTAGGCCAGAGAGAGTTGTTACTAAGTCTTGCTTACAGGTCCTGCAAAGAAAAGGTAGCTGATAGAAGCCAAAGAGAGGTATAATTTATGTATTTTTAACAGATACCTGACTGACGCTATTGATTTTCACTTTGGCTAAATAAACTTTTTCTTTTTAATCAGTGTTTCTTACCACAAGGGAAAGTGATGAAGAGGAAAAGTGGAAAGACCAGTACCTTAATTTCCTCTCCATGTTGCAGGGCAGGTTTTACAAGGAAATGAAACTCCAGCAAATAAACCCAAGTTAGAGCTTCAGAGGAAATTTGCTGTGAAGCGGACAATGGCAAAGTACCCAGAGAAGATCAAGTTTCCTATTTAAGCTGTTCAAGAAGTACTGCAGAAAAAAAAAAAAAAAGAAAGAAAGAAAGAAATGAAACAATTGCTGTAAGTGCTCTCCTTACAGAGCTCCTATCTGAAATATAACTTGAATCTACCAATGTAATCTTTATGATGACCAGATGTTACTATTTCTGGGGATGTCCAGAGTTTTCAAGGGCTGCTCTAGTTTCCTGGCTGATTATATTGAAACCGGTGTTTGCCTTGGTTACAATAAAATCTGCCAGCTGGCTAATCTCATCCTATCAATGTCTCCCACTGCAGTCTTCTTTATCCCAAAGATTTAAAGCAATATTTCTTTGTTAAGAAACTGATGCAACAGTCTTTTAAACAAGAGTTAAGACCTTCTGATTAAGTTTTGTTGGAATTATTGGTGAAGGAAGATAGTATGGAAGGCAAGTGAGGATATGGCATGCTATTTCTTGTACTGGATGCAAAGATAAGGATGTACTGATAGTACAGTTCAGACCAGAAATGGTAAGAAAATACATTCATTTTGGCACAGCATCCAAAGAGTCTTTTTTCTTCTCAAGAATGACAGAGATTTATCTAGAACTACCAAGTCAGATGCAGCTGAGCATCTACAACAGGTCTGAGAGGCTGCCACACATTCAGAAGTCCCAGATGAGTCTACACCACTTGTGCAAGGGTTCTACAGTATGAGCTCAGTGAATCCTTTCAGAAAATACCAGACCAACAGCATGTGTTAGTCCCAGTCTTTAAACATCTCTGCATGAAGTTGCCTATATAGGAGTCCCAAATAGCATCTGGTATGCTGCAAATGCTAGATTCAACGTGCAGTAAATCTGAAGTATCACAGGCAGTGCTGCCTTTATAGTCTGAGGGTAGGCAACCTGTGCAGTGCATGTGCCAGTATTTCTATGTGGGAAATACCTAATGGCTTCCTAGGGTTTAAAGGTTTCACCCTCAGCAGCAAAATAAACCAAACAAAAATGAAGGAAGAACAATATAAATTATTCAAGACATCCTGCATTAGAGCCAGACCTTTTGAGGAGCAGAACATTGCCAGTTTTCTGACGTGTTCAATAGTGGAGAATGCTTTCATGGATAAATACAGATTAATCTGATTTATTATTACAGATTTACTTCAAATTATTACAGATTTATTAAGTGCATTATCTCCCTCTGCACTTTTGAACTAAAGGTGACATGTACTTATGTGGTTAGGATCATGGGAGAAGAAAATACACAACTTCTTTCTTCCATCACTCCAGGCATGCACAAGGGTGATAGTTGTGAGATCTAAAAATCCTAGATGTTAGGTAAACTGGTTTGGTTGAATAAAAGTATTCAGCACCCTTGGGCAGCTCAAGGTGTTCTAGATCGTACCAGGAGTGTAAGACAAGCTCATGCGTTAAGTGACATGGAGCCTTCTGAAGACCTGCCTCCTGCAATGGCAGGTGAAGAGCAGATCTGGGGGACCTCCTAGTATCTGACAAAACCATGTTCTGGGGACACCATGGCAGAAAATTGCCTAGGGAAAAGAAGACCATATTCTCAGGTAATGTAGAAATGCTCTCAATTTCTGACTGTGCAGACTGGGAAGCAGAATAGAGAAGCCCTCAAGTTTTCTGTCAATTTTCTCTTCTGAAAGGCTATAAAGTGCAGAAACCCCAAGGACTAAGGAGTTATATTGAATGGCTAGGAAGAAATGTTTTGTTGCTTTTGTTTTTTTTTTTTTTTTTATTATTTTTGGTGGCGCGCAAGATTGGGGAGTTATTTCCCTAACAAATGGAGTGCCTTCTTACCATAAGGAAAAGGATTCCAAACCCAGGATTGACTGACTGGATGAAGTAGCAAATAATTTATCCTTGGTAGTGGTGCCTTGATTATATGAAAACATTCAAATGAAAGGGACCTTCTGTTTTTCTCCTCTTACTGGACTGCATATATTAATTTAATTGGGAAGGAACCACAGCAAGCAAATTCAGAAGAAAGCAGAATAATGAAAGCTCAGCAAATTTCGGACTGAAGAGTAGATCCTCCGTAAGACAATTTCATTTAGTTTGGTAAATTATAGGTGAATCTCAAAAATAAAACCTCTATAGTGAAGAATTTTAAATAATATTGGAATATATTCCCCTTTTTGATAACCACCCCAAGTTCCTGGGATGCAACAGATGGTAAAGAGAGCTTGAAACTTTCTGTCAGCCATTGGAAGCAGTGAAATAAAAAATCCAAAGATATAATTCATATAACATTTCTGAAGCCTGAAATCCTCTAAAAGAGAAACAAAATGTTTCCCCAAAAATAAGTACACATATTAAATAGTTAGAATAGAAAGGTATGTTTATTGTCAGGCTTTTGGTGTCTAAAATAAGTTATCTGGGATGAAAACTCAATACTCTGAATCTGTGTTCTGGCATGAAAGCACAGGGAGATCCATTATCTAATTTTTCATCCACTTAAACAAATCATTTTACACATTTTCAGCCAAGATCTTTTGAAGTTCACTTAACTGAATTGTTTTACACTTTGATTTCAATAACGTAAGGGTAAAGAAAGGCACATTCATTATTCTTTCTGAAATATTTTTAACAAAATGTCTGTTTTTATAAAGCATTAGTGGTAAATGGTTAAAATGGAAAAAAAAAAAAAAAGAAACAAAATGTTTTTATAAATAACTTAGGCCCTTCATTTTTCTTTCCAAGCATTTTGTCTGCATATTTTCTTTTCTGTGGTTGTACTAATTATGGTATAGTTATAAGTACTGTTATCTTTCTGGTAGTAAAAACGGCAATTATGACAAAGGAAAGAAGCTTTGTTGTGCTTTCAGTTTGTCTTGTCTCTTTTGACTGGGAGCTCTGCAAGGGACTTTCTTAGTCTGTGTTTATTGAGTAGGGATACAACATGATTCTGCTGTCAGTGGGAGCTGTGGGAATTCTGTAATTACCTCTAATGTTCCTGTTTTCCTGGAAAGGGAGGGGGAACAATCCGTTAGGAACAGGCATACATCTTGAGTCTCTTCTGAATACTAGGCAACTGAAAGTGCTTCATCCCTCTACAGTCCTTTTTAAACAGTTATATTTTTTAAGAGAAATACATTTTTCAGTTTTAGAGGCAATAATGCTTCATCACCAGTAGAGACGATAGACAAGTATTGAGGAAAGGGACGAAAGCCTAGTCTTCTAATTTATATGGTATGTACAGCAGGAATTCTTATTAGAGTTAAAATACTTGGGCATAAAAGAGTCACATCAGGGTTTTTTTCTGAGCCTAATGGCAGTTCCCCAGTTTCTGTTCCTTTCTGAAAAAAGTATGTCCTTCTACCAGTTGGACACAAATTTCAAGGAGCTTTACAAAATATTATGAATGCTTATAATGATGCCTAAATGCAAACCTGCAGTCAATCTGTTTGGACAACAGCTCTGATAACATCCTTTTTTCTGAATAAACAGGTCTAATAACATCCTGTTAAATAAATTATTTTCCACAGACTCTGGTAATTTTAGATACCCAGACAGCAGCTTGAGTGGCCTTGTATACACAAATAGTACATGTAGGGTTATGATCAGAGAGAATGGCTTTAAAATAAAAGAAGGGAGATTTAGGTTATATATTAGGAAAAAATTCTTCACTACGAGGGTGGTGAGGCATTGGCACGGGTTGCCCAGAGAAGCTGTGGCTGCCCCATCCCTGGCAATGTCATGGCCAGGCTGGATGGGTCATTGAGCAATCTGGTCTAGCAGAAGGTGTCCCTGCTCGCTGCAGGGTGCTAGAACTAGGTGATTTTTAAGGTCCCTTCCAACCCAAACCATTCTATGATACTATGATTCGATGATTATGAGCTATAAAATTATCATGAATTCCTTTGTAAGAATAAAGTCATCAGTTTGTAAAATATCAAGGACAAAAATATATTTCAGTCCACGTAGCTCCCAAGTCTGTGATTATAAGATAATTTGCAGAAGTTACAATTTCAGCTTTGCAAGCAGGCTCGTAAGAATTCAGTGAGCATACATGCAATGCAACAAAATGTATTCAGGATTATAGCCTAAGCTAGGGAAAGATGAATCTTCCTAAATCTTCTGGATCTGTATAAAGAACAACAGCAGGTGTTAAGGGGAAGCATAACACAAGACTGGAGTCATAACCATCACTGCTGCCTGAACGTTTGTCCTCGAGATTTTTCTTATGTACTATTTACAAGAGTTGAATGACTGGCTCAGAAACAAAAAGATCAGTATCCCCATCTCATCACTCTGTCACTTTAATAAGAAGACTGTCATTGTGTTGCCTACTGAATTTGAATACTTTGACTCCTTTGTGTGACTTGCCTAGCTATAAACTATCAACCACCCAGATGTGTGTGCAGTTCCTCTCTCACAGCTACCTAACTACCCATCCCCTGCCCCAGATATTAATCTTTCCATAGCCACAGCGGGACATTCCTCTCCAATGAGCATGCTTGACCAAACATGATGAAGGCAGACCTTGCAGAAGCACCCTGCTGTCAAAGGCCTGTAAGCACAAGATTCTTAAGAAAACCTACATGAGTTGATACTGGGTAGAAAGACAGCTGGGAAAACTTATTCTGGGGTTGAATTAGTAGCGATGGCCTTCTGGCAAATCAGAAGTAAGACTCTTAGCTCCCAAAAGTGCCATGAAGGGTGTTTTTCCTAGATGTGACTAGAGAAAGAGGCTAGTGGTGGGAGTCACAAATAGTTATTCAAAGAACCTCTTCTGTAAGTGCTGGCAGAGTTGTTCAGATGTTTTCTGGGAAACCTTGGAGCTTGGTCTGTGTTGGAGAGCTGTCAGGTGATTTGGGGGGTATAAGGTAACCATGGGTTATCTACAATGACTGACTCTGATGGTCCATTTCTGTGGTTCAGGACAGATATCTGTCAGTGCTTGATAACATCACCTCTCAGTGTCTCTGGGGGAATGCACACAGTTTTTCATGATCATTAGCATCTAACATCAAGGAGTCGAAGCATATCTTCATTTTAGCCTCTAAGAGTTTATCCATTTCCATCTCTAGAAATGTAGCAAGTGATATCAAGTAATCACTTGGCATGTACCAAGGTGAGTATCCAAAGCAGTCCAATGGCATTGAGATTCAAAAGGTCTCTTTCCACGTACTAAAGAGGTCGGTGAGGTGGATTTACCTCTGGCCTTTGTCATGGCTCCACACATCTTTGGCATCATTAGATTATGAAGCATGTAATGCTTCATTTTTGCTTCTGCTCTTCCACAAGCAATTACTCACATTCAACTGTGTCAAAAGCCTTTGCTATAGATGGAAAAATAATAGAGTATTATGCAGTCACAAATGCCTTAATTTTTCAATGTTGGTCATATTTTTCATTTATGCTGTCTTCATTAATGGAGGTATAAACGTGGTAGAGTGAGAAACAGAGAATATAACACCTTCAGGAAAAACACAGAAGCAAATTACAAGGACATAATTAAATCAATATAAATAGCAGATTTTACTTTGAAGAGCTAAAATATGTTAAAAGAATTCTGTGTTTAACAGAACATTTTATTAACACTCAGATCATTTTTACCTCTCAAGGACTTGCAGATTTCAGTGAGTATAGCTTACTGGTCTGACCAGTCGCACAGACCTAATTTAGGTCATGGACTTTGAATTCTTGTTTTTTTAAAGATTGTTGCAATCACTAGGGCAGAGGATTATGGTATGGGAAACTGATTTTTTTTCTTTTTTTTTATAAATCATAAAATAATTGTTTAGGTATTAGAGAAGGGATAATCTTACTGAAAATGTGAATCAGACTTAACCTGGAAAGTGACTGCTAAGAAGTGTGAAGATGAATCACATAAATTCAAACACCTTTCATGCATGATTTGAAAGAGGTTTCAGCTCTCTCAGATGGGTATCTTACATTGGGGCATCTGCTTCCTTTATCTTGTGGAAAGGCCTAGACCTGTTCTGAAGGTATCCCCCAAAATGTAAATGTTTATTTAGTGGATGCTGTATTCAGCGAGATATTAGTCAAGTTGAATTTGCATACAAAAGTAATTACAGCTATTGTGACAAATCATTTATCACGTAAACTTTTCATCAAAATAAGCGAATAAGTAGAAATAGGTACATCCCATAACATGAATGTAATTGTAACTGCATAAAGATGTCCCTAACCAATAATGTGTTATGCCTTTTGTTATTAAGAAATATTTTTATTCACCTAAAGTCTTGTTTTACCTATAAATAACTGTGTCTCAGTTAGTAAGTGTGAACTGCACAGTTTTAACCACAACAGTACATCTATTTTGAGCAATGTAAGAATTTATCAACAATCTCTCTTCTCATCCTGTAGTGGCTTCAACTTCAAAAGGGCTGGCCTGAAATGAATTGAGAGATTAATGAAGGAAAAAAAAAAAAAAAATCCTACCTGGAAAGTTGTTAATTGCATAAGATCTGCATTCCTGTATTTATAAGTACCTCTATTTACCAAAATTTTACTGAATTTATACAAACTTAAAGTCATGATCTTACATTATAGTAGATATTTCTGCACTTTCTCATAGTTTCTAACTGTGTTTCAGATGGAAATGAATGCTATTTTTACTTTTATTGATTGTTCAGAAGTGAAAACTGAAGGTAACAAAAAGTAATACTTCACATGTATTACTTACATTATAAACAAATTTGGATTTTTACATAATGATTTTTAAAACCCTCAGGAAAGTAAAAAAATTTAGATTGTTGTTAAGTAATTTCTCCATGCCATGAAACAGATCATCTAAAAAAAAACAGACAAAACTGCCTAACAGACTACAGAAACGCTATTGATTTAAAGTACAAATCAAACTCTTAAATAAAATACATGAAAGGAAATCAAAGACTTAGTGAAGAAAATAAGCAATATACATGAATAAGGCACAGTTACCTATAGCTTTTTTCAGTGTTATTCATATTGTTCTGTTTTGTGGAAGGAGATAAATAAATACCAATGTATGCTTTTTTCTAAGGCAAACTAGCAAACCCAAAAAGAATTCTTCATAGAAGCCACATGTCAGTTTGCGTAGGTATGTTTACTCCAGCTGGGTTATATTGAAAGTGATATGTCTGCCATCCATGAAAAGAGGCAAAGTCTTTAAGGCTACATATATGTACAGTATATTGGGAAAGCAAAGATGCTGCAGTTGCACAGCTAAACAGGGCAGTTTCCCCATGGTATAATTCATTATTATTGTGAGTTTAGTTAAGTGGGAGGTCTATTTATATGGTGGTTAAGGTGCCTGTCAAAAAGGCGCTTGGCACTTGCTCCTCCTTTGTGCTTTGAAGTTCACTTCCTACAGTAACATTTTCCAGTCATAACACCTCTTTCTTCACAGCTAAAAGTCAAGGCTGCTAGCCATCCCCCTGTGCTTCAAAAATGTAGAAACCATAACTCAGCCCTAAGGAAATGAACCAATTACAAGGGACTGGGTTTAACTTCTTGCTGCGGTAGATGAATGGAGATCTACCATGAAAGTAAGCCTGCAAGCTTAAGAAATACATGTAGGTATTGAACAATTACAGTCAACTGGAACATGCTAAGAAACAAACCCAGTCTCTTTCTGCAAGGACCAATCATTGCACTTAGCATTAAAGGATAACAAAGCCATTATGATTGCTGTACTCCAGACAGAATGATGTGTGAAATTTCCTGTTCTGGTTGCATATTTTGGTGTTTTCATGATAGCGAAATAAATGACTGGTCTACAAAATGCAAGGAATGTAGATCCAAAAAATGTTTTCATTTCTGGCAACAGAAAAGAAGAGATACCCTGCAGAGATTCATACATATAAATGGTATAGATGTATTAATAATTACAAGTTTAGCCTAATAAGGAGTAAAGGTCTGCAGTAGAAGGTTAGGACACCTTGCATCATTGTTCATTGCTTGATGCCTGAAAAGTTAATACTTGCTTTAAAACTTAGGAAATCTGGTAAATTCTATCAATTAATAACATCAAAAGTTAATTACCTTCATTATTTCATTTTCTGATAGCGCTGGTTTAGGAATAGTAGTCCAAGAATGCAAAGTAAGAAAACCCAAACAACTAGTATCACTTCTCTCTACAGGTTCTTCTCATTTATTGTCTGGAATTGCATCTCATGTAATCCCAATACTATTCGTATTTAGTTTAGCATTCAAGATATTTTCCTTGAAATTTTGGATCACCTTTATCCCCCAAAATAAATACTGTGTACTGTGTGCATTCAGGAGAGATGAAAAATATGAACATATCACAATGTCGTAGTATCTTACAAATCAGTTTAAAAAAAAAAATAAATTGAAAATCATTGCAGTCCACTTTTGATAGGCACTAATATAAGTATTCAACATATTCAGAAAATATTTACAAAAGTCCTAATGAAATCAGCTAAACTGCTTTGCTAATGTTGCTTTGTTGTGGAAAAGATGTTTTGGGCATGATCAACTAGTCAGAATAAAATGAGGTGGAAATTCCAAGCTTTGAGATATTCTACAAATGCTGCAGAAAACTGATAAACATTCAGCCAAACACAGGATTTTTGGTTTCTTGTTTACTACATAGACAACAAGCATTATTTTTTCCATTGAGATTTGTATAAATTCCTTTTAAGCTGAATGTATGCCGTGTAGGATGATTGTACAATCCTTTGTCAACTCTCACAAGCTAAATGAGGTCAGGGTCAGGCTGGGTTAGGATTGCACAGGTCTCCAAAAAGAGCTCAGGATACAGCAGGAAGTGGTCATGGTCACAAGGCAACAGGGCAGCCTCAGACTTTCCCCGGCTCAGGCATGAAGTAGCACCTCTCATGTTTGGACCAGCCTGGAAACAGATTCGCTGTCTTGGCTTGGTGTGAAAGCCAATGTACTGCCCTGGTAATAGCTGCATCCTGTTGCATACTTGGCAAGCTCAAAATTATTAGCACTACTGTCCTGGCCAAAACCCCATCTGGAACTGCAGTTATGCTGGCCAAATTAATTATCTGCTTTGACTAATTTAGGCAATTATTTCAGTCTATTTGTTCACCATTTGTTTTCCAGATAAAACATGAACAAATATATATATTTAATATTTGTAGTGAAAAGCTTTTGAAAACCTTTATTTTTTCAGCAATTACACTATGAGCTAGATTACAATGAACTGTCCAATTTTCAAAAGAGTCAGTGTTTAATAAACTGTAGCCACCGCATGTAGTCAAGACTTTCACTATCAGGTATTCCTGATTGAAAAATTTTAACAGAAATACATTTAAAAAAAAAAAAAAAACACATCCATGCACAAACTGATTTGGTTTTGGTTGTTGTTTTTTTTTGCCTGCAAAGTTGTAGTCTTAGGGGATTGTGCTGTTTATCCATCTTACTTGTCAGTCTCCCTAAATAATTTCTCAGCATACTGGGCAGTATTTATTAAACTGAGAAAACCCCACAAAATAGAACAGGTGAAATCTCAAAGTTAATTATATTCTATAATTTTTAGGCACACAAGCGTCTTGTCGGAGAAGATGGATCCAAAGCAGGACCTCCACTGCCAGGCATGACTTAATAGGCACATAAGGACTCAATATCACAGGATATTGAGTGCTATAGGCCATAATAGCTCAGTATCACAGGTTTATCTTCCAACTGTGTACCTTGGGGTTGCTTCTTAACCCGGGATACAAAGAAGGGAATGAAGATTATTGCAATCATTAGACGGTCGATGGCTCAAAGAATGTATAACCATAGGAAAGGAGGTTGCATTAATTCCAGTGGTCACGGAGTAACTTTATTTTCTATATAGAGGGAAATTGCGTCAAAAGCTAGCTTTGTTTCAGAAAATGTTGATATGTCACATGAGTAAATCAAAATTAAATTTCTACATTGATTTTTTTACTTTTATATTGTCTGTGTTATTCATATGTTATTTCATAGCCTGCTCTTCCTGTCCAGATCAAAACAGGTGTCAAAATGCTAAATATTTTATGCTGAGCGAGAATGCTGAGTATCAATCTGGCTTTGTATCTGTTTTGCAAAGAGTAGGACTAGGCAGGAAGTTGGTTATTGTTCATTTCATATTACCTTATGCTATTTCATTTTATTCTTCCATGTGCATTTCTGTCCCGGGTTCAGCAGTAGCAGTCATTTTTCTCCTTCTTGATAGCTGGTGCAGTGCAGTGTTTTGACTTTCAGCTCGGGAACAGAGCTGATAACAAGGATGTTTTGGTTTGGCCAAGGACTTTGTGAGCCTCATGCTCTGCCAGGGAGGAGGGGAAGCCAGGAAGAAGCAGAGACAGGACACCTGACCCAAACTGACCAAAGAGGTATTCCATACCACAGCACGTCATGCCCAGGATGTAACTGGGAGTGAGCCGGAAGGACTGGGGGACTGCAGGGTTGGAGGAGGTATCGGTCGGTGCTTGGTCGAGCTGAGGAGGCAAGTTATCGGTTGGCTGGTGGTGAGATGTTGTATTCTCTTCCCTTGTTATTTCCTTTATCATTGTTATTATTGGTAGTAGCAGTAGTGATTTGTGTTACACCTTAGTTACTAAACTGTTCTTATCTCAACCCGTGGGAGTTGCATTCTTTTTGATTCTCCTCTCCGTCCCTCCGAGAGCAGGGGGAGGGCAAGAAAGGGGGGGGGGGAAGTGAGCGAACGAATTACCTGACTGGGTTTAAACCACGACAGTTCTTTTTGGCGCCCAACGTGGGGCTCGAAGGGTTGAGATAACGACAGATCTGACCGGATTAATAGTCACTCATCACAATGACGATTTATTGGCTCTCAGAGTTGTTTCTCTTGATCTCACAGCTTCAGAATGTTGTAACTTACGTAGAGCCGGTATTTGGTGTGTTAGTGTTTATCAAGTGTGGGGCCTGGGCTAAGGTTCTTGTCTCACTGTGCTTTATGGCAATGGCTTGTAATACGGGCGGGCTCCAGCAGCAGGGCGGGACGGACGTGGCCGTGGACTTGTACCTGGCCGTCCGGCTGCTCTTCACCGTCCTGGCCCTCACCCTACTTTCCATCTTCGTGAGGCTGCGGGGAACTGAGGGGGAGCGGTCCCGGGAGCCGGCGGCTGCTGAAGCGGCCCGGGAGAGCGGCCCCGGGGACCAAGCGGCGGCGGGAGCGGGGCCGGAGGCCGCGAGGGGACGGCTGCCGGTGGAGGAGGTCGGGGCGGTCGAGGAGAGGAAGGAGGCGGCTGCCGAGCAGCGGGAGAAGGCGGCGGAGGAGCCGAGCCCCGCGGAAGAGCCGAGCCCCGCGGCCGAGCCGAGCCCCGCGACGGCCGAGAGCATTCCCCGGAAGCCGCCCGCCGAGCCCCAGGAGGATGCAGGAGACCACGCAGCATTTCCCAGCAAGGCAGAGCAGGAAGAGCTGGACTCAGGAAAAGAGAAGCCGGTGGTGGGAGAGCCGGCAAGCACAGCAGCTACACCAGCCCCAGTGACAAGCACAGCAGCATCGTTTGAGAGTTCTGAAGGCCCTGAATGGCCTTTGGGTATCCTTGGGACCTGCCTGCTGATCGTGATGGGGATCAGCATGTTGGCACACACACAGACTGTGTTCTACCCACAACCATTTTGTCTGATCTCAGAAGTTAAGCAGAGTCAGGTTTGGGTCTTGTCTGGGGTTAGACGACGATTCAGGGGGACCAAGAGGTTTTCCCCAAGGCTGGACAGTATTGAGTGGCAGGGTGTGTGGGACAGTATGGGCAAGTATCTAGTCCACTGGGCCCCTCCAGTGCTTTGGAAGCATCGGAGATGGAAGGCAGCTGTATGGAGTCCCCAGCAAGAAGCTGCAGAAACTGCTAAAGGGGACAGTGAATTATTTTGAGTGGGCCCATGGCACTTCTGGCCATCAGAGCAGAGATGCAGCACAAAGATGGACTCATGATCAAGGGGTGGACTTAGCAATGGACACTATTGCCCAGGTTATTCATGAGTGTGAACACTGCACACAGTCTCTCCTGCTCTGAAAGATTGTTACAAGAGATGGAGCCTGACATCATGGACCAGATGGACACAGCAGCTTTATAGGGACTGGTTCGTGCACTAAGATAAGAGTGATGGTATATTGAAAATGTGGGATCTGAGCATGACGTGAATGGTATGGAATAAGGGGTGGATAATGTCCTGGGTTCAGCAGTAGCAGTCATTTTTCTCCTTCTTGATAGCTGGTGCAGTGCAGTGTTTTGACTTTCAGCTCGGGAACAGAGCTGATAACAAGGATGTTTTGGTTTGGCCAAGGACTTTGTGAGCCTCATGCTCTGCCAGGGAGGAGGGGAAGCCAGGAAGAAGCAGAGACAGGACACCTGACCCAAACTGACCAAAGAGGTATTCCATACCACAGCACGTCATGCCCAGGATGTAACTGGGAGTGAGCCGGAAGGACTGGGGGACTGCAGGGTTGGAGGAGGTATCGGTCGGTGCTTGGTCGAGCTGAGGGGGCAAGTTATCGGTTGGCTGGTGGTGAGATGTTGTATTCTCTTCCCTTGTTATTTCCTTTATCATTGTTATTATTGGTAGTAGCAGTAGTGATTTGTGTTACACCTTAGTTACTAAACTGTTCTTATCTCAACCCGTGGGAGTTGCATTCTTTTGATTCTCCTCTCCATCCCTCCGAGAGCAGGGGGAGGGCAAGAAAGAGGGGGGGAAGTGAGCGAACGAATTACCTGACTGGGTTTAAACCACGACAATTTCACAGGGACATAAGGCTATTTTGAAATATATATATTCTCTTCTTTCTAGATCTACAACCTCTGACCTTGTCTCTCACAACAGTCTCCTTGTCCAGCTAGCTGTGTAATCTTAGTGCAAGTCTCTTAAGACCTTTACCTTTACATCCCTCCAACTTTGTGACCATGGGAAGCTGCTTTCAGCATTGCATCTGGACAAAGCCTCAAGCCAGGACCTGGGATTTAGCCAGTCCCTTCCCAAGCTGGTTCCCTCCTTAAAGCCAGCAGTTTGCCTGGCATTTCCACCCTCTAAAGAGCCCAGGATACCAGATGTTGCTGCTCCTCCAGCAAGAAAACTCCCATGGAAATCCTCCTTTGCTAGACAGTATTTTCATGATAATGAAATTACAATGAAAGCAGCAACTGGGGCAATAATGGCATAACAGCCATACAGAGTGGTGAGGCAGCACCTCAAATTTAGCCTGGTTTCTCAGAAGCTGTAGAGCTCTCCATAGCTGAGGATGGGTCCCCACACTTACTGCTTTCATCTTAATATTCTCCTCATATTTAAGTGTTTGGTAATGTAGCAGCAAGGTTAGGTGCCATTAAAAAGGACATAATCAGCCATTGTCTTGGCTTCACAAAAAGTTATGGTATTGTGGTATCTTGCCCTGTGAAAGCAATTTTTGTCTGATGAAGGAGGAAGGGCCAACCAAGGAAATATCTACAATGTGGCTGAGGAGCTTGTGATAATAGTGCAGTAACTATTGCTAGCAGTAAACACAAATAAATCTAGCCAATGACTGCAGCCTGTAAAAACTTTCCCCACTCAGATGACTCTATCAGCACAGTTCCTCCTGGGCTCTGAAACATTTTTAAAGTAGATTTTTGTCTTCTTTTTTTTTTTAATTTTCAGTTTTCTTCCATCGAACTTTGCATGTCCCTCAGCTCCCATTAAACACAGCCCATCTGACCAGTCACCCTACACGTGGGGAAAAAAAAGAAAATGAAGAAAAAAAGAGGTCAGGGAAAGGTTGGTTGAATAGGCAATTAGTGGGAAATTTCATAAACAATAAGGGAAATGTGTTAGGGAGCAGCCTAGTTTTCCCACATCAGTCTCCATTTCATCTCCAAGAATATTCTTTTCATGCATATTTAGTTTAAGAAAAAATCCACCGTACATCTTTCAGGAATTTTTTGTTCTTCATTTATGATACTCTACATGTTTTGGTAATAATGCTGGTACTGGAAACGAGTCAAATGAGCACAATCCAAATTAGTGGGCAAGCTAGAGCAGAGTCTTTCATTTATAGTCCGCTTGATCAGACCACATTAAAATCAGCAACACTTAAGCCTACTCTGTTTGCAGCCCACAGGTTGTTATCTAGTTTCAAACCTTTCCGTTCAGAATTGTTAAGCCAGTGCTGTACTGCATGCAGCTCACCATTAATTGGAAGCTTGGATTCTAATGGCTGGTTTTGGGGGTGGGAACTGGAAATACTGAAACTCACACCATGCCCTAAAATGTATTAATTTAATCTAAAACCTTCACATAAAATTACCCGTTATTTTAAATTTAAACACATCATAGTCTCAGCATTCTGTATCAGATGCTATGAATTTATTCACATCTAGATTTTAAACTACCTCTTTTCCATTTAAGATGCCAATTGCACTAGGCTACCTGAAACATCATTTACATAGAGTTATTACATCAGGAAAGAAAAAATCCTCTCTTGTGTTCAGTGCCTTGTTTCTATAATCCCCACAGACAGTGAGGAAGAAAGGCTGGCTTTATACTGTCAATTTCTTTTACTGCACCCATTGGCACTTGTCAATATTCCTTACCAGACAAAATGTGCAAATATTCTAGGACATGTAACAGCTTCAGAAGTTTGCTGCCACTTATATGTGGATGTACTGCAATGTCTGCATATTAATTAACAGAAAATGAGGAATATTTTGATGTTGCAAAGCCACAAATGGGTCCTTATTAGCTGAGCTAATAAATCAATTCCATGAAGTGTTCATGCTTCTAAATCACTATCATATTTAATAAGAAAAAAAAATAATATAGGCAGCAGAGTACCTTCTTGTACTATCTAATGGGAAAAAGTCACTGGATAACTAATGGAATCTTGTAAACATACACAGTTCCTTAGGGCTTTTCTGGGAGATGGAATAAGATATGCTCCTAATGTACACTCTGCTGGTATTTTTAAACATGGGTTTGAACTGAAACATACATAAGATCTGGGGCCATTTGTCATGGGACATGGGGCCTGTACCTTTTCTCATAGGTCAATGCCCTAATTTATACACATTCTGCAGGCTCTTGGTATTCATTCTTAGGCAGTTGTCGGGCAAGACTCAGTCACACCTACTTGCAGTCATTCTCTTGTCACACTGAGTTAGAGTGACCACTAACAAATAAGAAACAATTGAGAATCATTCCAGTATTTTCTTTTCTTACCTGACAATTTCTCCTGAGGAGCCCTAGGTGTTAGACCTAGGTAAATGTAATTTTAGTAACTGAGCTCTGCCTAGCCAGCTTTCCCCACACTGATAACTCAGTGACACGTACTTCTCTCCTTGTCCTCGACTCTGAGCTGGACTTGTTTTGTGTATTGTTTCTTAAAATAAACAGAACAATTCAGTACTATTTTGGCATGTCATTGAGATGACTTTTCCTACCACAGCTCAAGCTTTTAATTGTGAAGCCAAGTCTAGAAGATGCATGTTGTGGGGCACCTTAAAAATTTAGTCTACTGGATGTCTCAGTTGGTTAATAAACTGAACTGTATCTGGGCTCCCATTTATCTTATGCACGAGATCATCCACTTTTCCAGGAAAAAAACCCAAACCCAACAAACCAAAAAACTAAAACTAAACCAAACAGAAAACAAAACAAAACTAATCAAGCGAAAACCAACCAAACACACACACACACACAAAAAAAAACAAAAAACCACCCCCCTCCCCCCCAACCAACCAACCAAAACCCAACAAGAAGCAAGGCAGAAATAGATGAGACTGAAAAGAAAAGGATAATTCTCTCTCTACACCTAGGATTCAGTTGAAACATGGCAGGTATGTTCATATGGACTCATGAGATCAGAAATGCTTCCGTGTCAAACAATTTAAATAAAATCTTAGAGAGCAAGCACTTATACTTGTGTTGAAACCCTGAATGAAGTGATACACCCTTTGAGGGTATGGTGTATTTGAATTAATCTGAAAAATGAGCTTTTCTTTTGCAAGAATGGTGCAATAAAGTAAAGGAAATGAGAATGCTTTTATAAAAATAAAGGAAACGAGAGAGTTTTACAAATTGTATGAAGACAGAAGTTTTCTTCAACCTGTAGACTAACAGTAAGCTTTTAACCTGGGGAGGTCTAGTAATGAAACACCCACAGATATTCCTGAATACCATCCCATAATCTCCCTGGTGCTCACATTCTTGCTAGTGTTCCTGTCCAATATAAGGCAAAATGACAACAAATCTGTGAAAAGAAGTGTAGTTTTTTGTTTAACAGTTTTACTTTTTATGGTTTAGGACTCCCTGTTTTCAATTTTCACACCCATTTAATATCAAGGCATATCATACATTTCAAAACAGTAAGTGCTGAGGGTAAATCACATGATAACATCTGACATGTAGGTCATTTACACACAAGATGAACAAGGAAATCTGTCTCTTAACTTTAGATGTCTACATCTGACTGTGGGTGTCTACATATGACCTAATCATCCTGAACTGCCTCTACAGTAATGAGAGAAGCATGCTTTCCAGGGGTGACAGTTTGCACTAAATGTAGGTGTCTGCTCTGGGACAAGATGAATCACATTCTAGAAATGTCTGTTTCCTTCCAGTAACTATAAATAGACTCACATTGATTAGCAGATATGTAGACATCTGTGCTATAGATTCTGACATGCAGTCAGTTGAATCTTATCCAAACACTTAAGAGATGCTTACAAATAAAAGAAATATATTACACAAGTAATTGACAGTGAATATTACCACTCATAATCATGCAAATCCTAATCCCGTGTTTCAAGATTGTGGTATTTTATGTGTTGGAATTTTAATTTTAGACCAGTGGATAAATTTGGATATGTTTAAACATGCTTTTCCTTCAAGACTTTTTAAACCGAAAGAAGAATCAAACCTTCACAGAATTGAAAAACCCTAATGGCTGACACATTTTATACTTGCACAATAATACTATCTGATTACTACTTAATTTCTAATAATAAAGATGTGTACTTTAAATAAGTCTTTCTCCACACAAGTATAGTGATATATTTGCATAACTCTCATACACTGCAGGCAGGACAAGGTTTCCCCTCTACCACTCCTTTTCTTCTCATTTATATCCCAGGGGACAAAGAAATCTACCTGGCCATACAAAATAAAAAAGGCATTAAGTGTGATTGAGAATGCTGAAAGAAACTATGTATAGTATGTTTGCTAACTTTTTATAATGGTCTTTACCAAAAAACTCAGCCAAACTAAGAATAACTCATTTGTTCTTTACAGCATATAAACCTGTCACAAAATATACATATGTTGTATGGGACTTGACTGCAATTGCTGTATGACTTGTGACTAGAATCCTTTTTTGTGACTACCCAGAATTTTTTCCCATAAGCAGTTATGCTCTTCGATGCTCACTCTCTTAAAGAAGTACTGTATCGTCTGTGATTGTTTCAGTGCTGATGCCCTGAGCATTTCCCTAGATGTAATAAATACACTTCATGGAAAACTTCTAGTGCCAGGAAGACTCTATGATAGATATGTAAAAACCAATAACACAGCATTTGAACTGTTATCTTTTCATTTTGACTGCTGAAATCCTGATCTTAAGTCATTCACAGAATAATCTACCATGTAATAAGGGACTGGAAAGCTTTCTTATAATTTCCTCTATCATGAACAGGGATAATGTTTCTCTTGAAAAATTGTATTTAAGTCTCATGTGTCCTATAAGCTTTCTTTTCCACAGACTACTATAATAAACAATAAATTTGCTCATTCTGTCTTACTTTGTGCAGTTCACAATTTTTTAGAACTTCCCATTTGTCTGTTTCCTCTGGAAACTAGATTTTATCATTTTGTTGCTATCTGATAGCGGTAGGCATTAGAGTGATATATGTTTTTTTCTGTAGTGAATCTGATATGAATTTATACACTAATGCACACAGCATTGGGAATAAATAGGAATTAGGGAATAGTTGCAGGTCTGTGGTCTTACTGGGATCATGGAGATGTCGTGGGATGGTTTGCATGACTGGAGGGTTGCAGTTGAGGGATACAGACTTCATTGAAAAGACAGACAAGGAAGATGAGAAGGGGGAGTTGTCTTTTATGTAAGAAAACAGCTGGGGATAGATGATGAGCCAACTGAGACATTACAGGTATGGAGTAAAGAGAAGACAGGTAAGGGTAACACTGTAGTGGGTATCTGCCACAGGTTTCCTGACTGGAACACAGGAGGTTCCCTCTGACCATCATGGAACATTTTTGTAATTGCAGGGTCACCAACCACAGGAAAAAGTTGCTTAGGGTTGTTGTGGAGTCTCTACCCTTGGAGATACACAAAATCACATGGTCCTGGACAGCTTGTTATACGTGGCCCTACTGAAGGAAAGAAATTGGACCAGATGACCTCCAGAGGTCCCTTCCAACCTCAGCGAATCTGTGATTCTAAGATTTTGAAATCCACATTTTAAATGCAGTGGCAAAATTATCAGCAACTTTTGTAAGATGCACATTTTCCCAACAAAAGGTTTCCTGATAAGAAATTTCAGTGCTTAATATGCAGTTGTTTTTTCATTTTTTTAAAAAATGTTTTCCAGAAACCATCATCCTTTTTCTCTGAAATTTAAATAGTTTGATTTGCTTGTTTTTTTATTCCATTATCTGAAACAAAAATGAATCAAGTATTTTTTTTTTTTATAAAGAGTATTAAGGTCTTGATTGGCATTTTCAGTTTTTCTGCAAGATTGTCTTGAATATGTACAATCTAATTTTCAAGGAATTATTGCATTATTATTATCACTATTATTATCAGTGTTAGCATTATGGTCATTATATTGTTTCACAGTTTCACAGTATGCTAGAGATTGGAAGGGACCTCAAAAGATCATCTAGTCCAATCCCCCTGCCGGAGCAGGAACACCTAGATAAGGTTACACAGGAATGTGTCCAGGTGGGTTTTGAATGTCTCCAGGGAAGGAGACTCCACAACCTCCCTGGGCAGCCTGTTCCAGTGTTCCGTCACCCTCACTGAGAAGAAGTTTCTTCTCAAGTTTAAGTGGAGCCTCCTGTGTTCCAGTTTGTACCCATTACCCCTTGTCCTATCATTGTTTGCCACTGAGTAGAGCCTGGCTCCATCCTCGTGATACTCCCCCTTTACATATTTATATACACTAATAAGGTCACCCCTCAGTCTCCTCTTCTCTAAACTATAGAGACCCAGCTCCCTCAGTCTTTCCTCATAAGGGAGATGCTCCACTCCCTTAATCATCTTAGTTGCCTTGCACTGGACTCTCTCCAGCAGGTCCCTGTCCTTCTTGAACTGAGGGGCCCAGAACTGGACACAATATTCCAGATGCAGTCTCACCAGGGCAGAGTAGAGGGGAAGGAGGACCTCTCTCGACCTACTAACCACCCCCCTTCTAATACACCCCAGGATGCCATTGGCCTTCTTGGCCACAAGGGCACAGTGTTGGCTCATGGTCACCCTGTCGTCCCCTAGGACCCCCAGGTCCCTCTCCCCTACACTGCTCTCTAACAGGTCGTTCCCCAACCTATACTGGAACCTGGGGTTGTTCCTGCCCAGATGCAGGACTCTACACTTTCCCTTGCTATATTTCATCAAGTTATTCCCTGCCCAACTCTCCAGCCTGTCCAGGTCTCGCTGGATGGCAGCACAGCCTTCTGGCGTGTCAGCCACTCCTCCCAGCTTAGTGTCATCAGCAGACTTGCTGACAGTACACTCAATTCCCTCATCTAAATCGTTGATGAATATATTAAATAATACCGGTCCCAGTACTGACCCTTGAGGCACTCCACTAGTTACAGGTCTCCAACTAGACTCCGCCCCATAGACTACAACTCTCTGGCTTCTCTCCTTCAGCCAGTTCACAGTCCACCTCACTGCCTGATCATCCAGACCACACTTCCTCAATTTAGCTGTGAGGATGCTGTGGGAGACCGTGTCAAATGCTTTGCTGAAGTCAAGGTAGACCACATCCACCGCTCTGCCATCATCCATCCACCGTGTTATTTCCTCATAAAAGGCTATGAGATTGGTCAAGCATGACTTCCCCTTGGTGAAGCCATGTTGACTGCCCCTCATAACCCTCTTATCCTTGATATGCCTTCAGATGGCACCAAGGATAAGGTGTTCCATCACTTTCCCAGGGACGGAGGTGAGGCCGACCGGTCTATAGTTACGCGGGTCCTCCTTCTGGCCCTTTTTGAAGACTGGAGTGACATTTGCTTTCCTCCAGTCCTCAGGCACCTCTCCCGTTTCCCAAGACTTGGTAAAGATGATGGAGAGTGGTCTAGCAATGACTTCCGCCAGTTCCCTCAGCACCCGCGGGTGCATCCCATCTGGACCCATGGATTTATGGATGTCCAGATTGCTCAAGTGGTCTCTAACCCATTCGTCATCGACTAAGGCAAACCGCTCCGTTGACCTGACTTCATCTAAGGTCTCAGGGGTACAGGGCTATTCAGGACTGCCTGCAGTAGAGTAGACAAGAGACAAAGAAGGCATTCAGTAACTCTGCCATCTCTTTATCTTCTGTATTGTATTTATCTACTACATTTAAAGAAGAGGACCTACTGTCTTGCTTATGGATCCAGTGTTTGAGAAAAATCTAGTCAGATGCACATCATTGGAGTCTAGATGTTATAGATGTCTAATCGCCCTTTACAGTGAACATGCAATACGTGAACTTCCAGTGCATTTTAATTCCATTTTTTTTTTACATTTATTTTAGAATGAGAAGAATCATTGCAATTCCCAAGATGTGAAGAAAGATTAGGGAAAAGTAGAAGCTGCCATCCACAAAGCCCAGCCAAAACCATCACAGAGATGTAGCTAAAGACTTAATCAGAGACAAGCCATGAACAAGTGAACTTGACCAAATGGAGGACTTCATAACAATTAAATAGTGCTAACTGGAGAAATCAGAAACAGTGAAGTGAAGCAGCCTTCTTCCACTGAAGCCAAAATGAAGACGTCACTTCCATTCTTTTAATCCTTCTGTCATCTGTTTCAGAGAGTCTCTGTTAATTTGCTTTTTTTTCTTTTTGTCTCCTTCCATGCACTCAAAATGTGCTATTTTTCTAACCTGCACTTTATTCTTAAGTATCAAGCTCTGTTGACCTCTTCGAAATAATTAGAATTCCCTCAGAGGATAATATAATGACTTTTACATTTGTATTTCCCATCTCCAGTTTTCTATTTTAGCTTTAAAATATCATCCAGATTTAATCCCATGCCAGTTTTACTGAAGAACCATCTGTAGCCTCCCTTGGCCCTGAATCAAGCCTAGTGTGCTTGTCCAGCTTTAGGATACATTATCAATTACAGTGAATGCTGTCTCACCAGATCATGAATCGACTCACCACATAAATGTCAAGAGAATTTTTTCTCTTGAGCTTCTTTTTTTGTTTTCAAATTTGGTTTCCATTTACTGAAAAATCTTGGTCTTCTACTGTAGACAATAAATAAAAGCAAGTTTCTTGTGCTGTATCCAAGTTGCTTATCTATTGTTCCAAACAACAATAGGAAGTATCACATTAGGGAAATCTATTGCCTCATCTGTGGAGTCTAACCTGAAATTAAAAATGATCTGTTGCTTCCTAAATTAAAAAACAAAACCTAAACTTGCAAATTTTTTTTGTGATGCAGGAGAAATGCATTAATGGAACTCAGCTATAAAACTAAGGAAATAGATTTAAGTCATCTCTGAAGTGGATTTGGTCTTTTTAATTTTGGATGGGAAGCCTAGTGTCTTCAGAATTCCCCTAGATGTACTCCTTACAATAGATTGTGGGTTTTGATATGTATATTAGCGCATTGTTTAGGAACGAGAAAAGAAAAAATAGATACCTGAGATTATTTAAAACTTACTTAGATTGCTGGTATGGCTCATGAGCCAATGAATTTCATTTACATGGACTAAACTTTGATTTTCATTTTTTTCCTGCTTTATACTCTATTTCTCTTAGCACAGTCCCAAGAATAGCATTTGGGAATATCACCTTGCAAAGACAGTGGGAGCCAGAACAGCTCAATTCAGGTTGAAGCTGTACTTTGCAAAAGAGATACCATGAATGTAGAATGTGCTTGAAGAGAAATTAACTGAGAAAATTAATCACAAATCAGATGATGAGGAAGAAATAAAGGACTGAAGTAAGGTCTAACTTCTTACAGATTACCAGTAGTTTTAAACCATAAAGGTACCTGTGATTATAGGTTGGCTTTCAAAAATGGTGTTTAAAATTTGTGACAAAGAAGAACTACAAAGATGTCCTCATGGCTGAAGAAACGGACCTTGAAATATTTAACATGTATCCGTTTAAATATGTTACCAGTGGGAAGGTCAGGTGTGAACTTACCAAGGAGTGATTCATATATAGATTGTCTTGCTATGTATTATTTATATGTCAACACTAACAAATGTTTCTCGTTTCTTTAGTTTTCATTAAGGAGCACTTTACATAATTGCTCAGAAGATATAAATAATTCTATGGGAAAGAACTGAGCATTGCAGTGAAAGAGACATAAGGCAAGTGTCTCATTTCATATTGGAAGACTTTGCTCTTCTGAAGTGAATCATCCAGTTGTCCTAGTTTATTCTGTGATTGTACATATAGCGGTGTACATATAGCGGCAAGGCCTTGGAGCCCACAAGATGGTTTTCTTTTTAATGTCATTAAGTCAAAGAGGCTAATGGATGATAGCAAGCTGGAAGTAGACCAGTCTGAAATTTGTGTAAAGTGGACATTGGTCTAATCACGATCACTCTCTGATAGCTGGTGGAAACACAGTCCAGGTTCAGTGAGACATATTCAGTTGGACAGCAGATATTATGTTTGTTGATGTAGGCCAGATGGATACATTGCAAAAAAAGACATATTGCATGCTTCTATCTCATTTTGATGATCCTTGATGTTACTGTTGTTTCCCTTCTAGTTTTGTTTCTTTTTTTCGTTCTTTTTTTTTTTTTTTTCAATTATACCATTGCAGCCTGGTGTTTCATTTTGGTTTTGTGGCTTACAGAATAATTTTCTGGGGAATACAGGACTCCTCCATTACCATAATGACCTCTGTCTTCCTTTCTCTGTAAACTAATTGCCACCTAGTTGTTCAGTGCATTTGCCCAGCTGTTCATTGCATCAGATACAGGGATAAGTAGCAATTACTTTTCTGGAACATGACTAGAACACTCAAGGAAAACTGAAGGACTGCTAGAAAGTTATGTCCTTGCCTATTGTTTTAGATATGCTCTGATGACCAAGATTACATGCATTGATTCTGCCCAGTTGTCTCACTGACCTACTTGAGTAGCCTTACAGAGCTGTAAAATCATACTTAAAATGCTGACTAGGGAGGCACAAAGTTTCTACAGGGTGCACCCACCCTTCCACTAAAACAATGACTTTTCGAAGACAATTTTTTTTCATTGCTCAAGTTCCAATTATGTCATAGTCTTAGAGGCCACTAAAGAGATTTGAAAATTGGTCTGTGTATCAGTATATCAGTAACTATTTCTCACATATTGTTTTCCTTAAACCTAAGTGTTTCAGCAAGTCTTTGTTGATGGCTATTAACCACAACTTTTTTTTAAAACAATTCTGTTAAAAATTGGAATTTCAAAATATGAAGTCTCTTAGGCCTGTACCCTACAAAAAACATGTTCACATTCTGAACACTTTGGCATTGCACAAATCTATAGGGTTAAGGCGTAAACTGGTTTGGCATGGATACATAGGTGCAGTATTATCTCTGTTTGTTAGTTGATTAGGGACTAATTGCTGAAATCAGTTGTCTAAGCTAATATTTGTTTTAAATTTAAAATTCCCAGCCTCCATATTTTTACTGGATTTATTAAAAATAATGTTCATCACAAACTTCCCGGGTAACTGCTTGTGGAATATCTGAGATGCAACCATCACGGAAAATGTGTCAGTGAACTTGCGAAGCTAGAAACACCCTCCAGCTGAAACCATGTTCTTGCAAAAGTGATAATGCTTCTTATATTTCCCATTGATTTTTCTTTAAACAAGAGGAACAAGCCTGAAGATGTTAAACGTCTTTATATTTCTGATTGATTTTTTTTGAAAATAACAGGAAAAAGCTCACAGATGTATTTTCCTCATGTTATCTTTAAGTAATTATTTTCATAATACATATATCATCACCCAAATATTATTAAGAGGGTTAAACAAGCTGTAAAGCATCTTTTCCTTTTATCATGTTGCTGTTGGAAACATGATCACACTAATAGCACTCACACTATATTTACTTTAAGGAAAATATTATCAGTATTATTGATGTGACTTAATAAAAAGGAAAAACCATTACAAGTGCTGGAATGGATTTCTCATGGGAATAATAATTTTCTTATACCTAAAATAACTCTTTTTTTCCCTTCTTCTTCAAAGCTTTGTACTTTAAAAAAACAAAGCTGATTGATAGAGCTCATTGATCCATTCACACTTCTCTTTCTCTGTGCATGTCATCTGACTTCTTAACATTCACATAGCTTGTACACTTGCTTTGGGGTAAAATTCCTGTTTAACTACTCCAGGATGTTTAACTTCATGACTGAAACCTTATAGTAATCTATTACCATACAGGAAAAAAAGTGGCATATTTGTGCTAATTTTATATTTAAATTATATGTGTACTTTTTCATAAGTAATGGTATTTTACAGCGCCATATGACTTGATGATGTACAGTACAGATCAAAGCAGATTTTGCAGCAACATATGAAAGAAATACAGCAAATAAGAGGTACAGTGGTTTTTATTTAATTTTATTTTAATAAATGCTTCTGCATTACTTCCTTTCATACCTACTATGCTGGAACATCTTTCAGACAAATACCATTCTCAAGTGTCTGTGTTTGCAGGGGGAGATATCTGGGCCATACTCCCACAAAATATTAAAGATTTTGTTGAACTAACTCCAGAATAGTTCATGGACAGCTTCTTGAGTGACCTAAATGTCAAGGTCCCATAGATACAAAGAAATCAATAATAATGCTAAGCAGGCTCTCAATTGTTTTGTAAACTTATTCCTAGAAAGATTGCATTAAGTAGGCAATACAGTTAACAAATTATGAACAAGGCATAACTTTTCCCTTAAAACTAACAAAAGCTGAAGTTAGAAGAAAAACTGGTAATACTGAGGCATCCAAACTGAAGCTAGGAGAAACAGGGACTTGAATTTGGATGACTGCTGCCTTCACCTTTACAAAATCACAACATTAACAAATGTTTACAAACACATGTCCTTTACTCTTGCTCCTGGTTTACAGGTAATTTTTTTTTATAAATAACTTAAAAATAAAAGAAGTATTTTACTTCTTAATCAGGATTTTTAGCCATTTTGCAGTAACAGTTATAGTAATTTTGGAGCTGTGCCTGCATCCAAACATATCCAATTTTAGCAGGTGCTAAAGTCCCACATTCTCTTGCAGTTGTCTTTACTAGATCATAATATTTAACATACTTGTCACCTTAATCATTTGTAAACATAACACCACCACTTACTGACCTACTTCACACATGCTTTGTAAGAATCATGGATTATATATCCCATGAGGGTACAATAATGGCATGTATTCTGGCATCTTGGTGGTGAATCTGGGAGCTTGAGAAGATTGGGATTTAGTTCCGGATGTAAGCACTGACATTAGACTTCATAATAAATCTGGGAAGTTATTCAGCTGCTCAAAGGTGCACGTTTGTTTTAGGAAGAGTGAAACATCTCTTCAGGCTCTGGTGGGTAGCTTGACATCCATTAACAATAATAGATTAGCCACCTAGATCTCACATAGACATGTGCACTGGTGACTTCAGTGTTCAAGTGTGTGAATCTTGAGTTGCTACAATCCGGGCAGCATCCTGCTGCATAAGCAATAGGCATCCCGGGCCATGTGAGTTGCCTTCAGGGTAGCAGAGAAATCTGAACAGACTGGCAGATATGATGCAATACAGGGAGACCTGTACCTTTCTGTAGAGACACGTTTCACTGACTTAATCTTACTGTTTATGTTAAAGAAATTGGTTTAGCTCACATGGGCATCTTAGCTTTGTTATAATGCTAATTTGATTCTCTATTCTCTGTCAGCCTGCTACTTTTAAGGACTGTTGCAGTTCACAGTGGGGTTCAGTGCATCTAGCTTTAGCCATACCCTCAAAGACATCCTTGTAGCTATTAAGAAATTGACTGGATGAGCTCATGAGGAGTGGTGGAGCTTTGAGCAGGAAGTTGGACCAGACGCCTTTCCAACCTGTAGGACTATAATTCTGCTTACATTTGCACCAACTACCCTGGGCTGCTCTGAGACACAGCAAACAAGCACCTAGGGGTCGGCACATCTGAAAAATGTAGGCACCAACTCCAGGGTGAGGTGAGTTGCACTCTACATATGCCTTGCCACTGACCTTAAGAAGACTGTATAGTAACAGATTCAGATGTAGACAGCTACACTGAAGATCTCTACAGCTGGTCAGGTAAATCCTTCCTCAGTAATTGTAGATTTCTATCTTCCAACATTTATTTGCTCTTAACAAGAACACATAAAACTCCCCGATCTATTTCTCAGGGAGAAGTATTTTAAATGGATTATTATTACATCCATGTTAATTTAGTTAAATAATTTATAATACCTTTATTATAGCCAACACATAGGTAGACAGTGTGGTCATATAAAACTTGTTTCCCTCAGAAATTAGGTTTAATAATGTAGTGGGGTTACAAAGCCTAAGAGATTAGTAACAGGAAACATATTTAATAGTGAGATGATAGACTCTTTTCCCAACTTTTATCCCCACTTGCTGTGTGACCATAGGCAAGGCACTGTGCCTCAGTTTATTCAAATGTAAAATAGTTATAATTAATATTCAGCATAATTAATGATTAAGTGCCTTGAGAATGTGATGAAACAAGCTCTAGAAGAGAAGGGTATTTCTGCTTCAACCTCTTTAAAACTGTATCCCCTTGCCACATATTTTCAAAAAGTCTACAACTCCTTACTAGAGCTAAATGACTAATTCAAATTAATAATTTATCTGAAGAATTTTGCTTTGTTTTCTCTTTGCAAATTGTTCTCAAACAGACTGTAAAATTCTTTAACTTATTAGTTATTGTCAAATTATGCACTGATCTCTTTGGTGACTAATTCTGTGTCTGAAGATCACTGATTTTTTTTTCCTGAAAATGTTAGTAATTTGCTATTTGCACTATGCTGGTAGTCCTTTCTTATTATTGAAAAGCATATGTAATTAATAAATGCAGTTGTACCTATGTGTAATTATATTTTATAAATAAATATATGTTAAAAAATTCTGATTCATGGATATTAAAGGTCAGAGAGCACCAAGAGACCACCTACTCAGAACATCTGTAGAGTCAGCTTCCCCTGAGTTAAGCCTAATAATTTGTGCTTGACTCAAAGTGGCAGACTGCTTTTAAGAGGATCTGCAAAAGATTATTGAGAAAAGAAAACGTATTTTCAATAGACTTAAATTCACTATATGGGGATTGATTCTTTCTTCTCCTTCCACTACGAATCAAAGATGACTAGAAACTATTGTATTAAATTACGTCCTCTGTTCATTCTCGATTAGATGACTTCAGGAGGCAGAGGACAATGCACTGCTATTGGTAGGCTCTTCTAATACTTAATTACCCTCTGTGTTAGAAAAGTTTCTTACTTTTAATATAAATTTGTCAGGCTTTAATTTCCCATTATTAGCTCTTGTTAATAACTTTCTATGCCAGTAATCCCTGTGAAAGTACTTACACATCACAATCAAATCACCTCTTGATCTCTTTTGTGAGCTAAACAGAGCAAGCTTCTTGATTAGTTTACTGTAAGCCTGTTTTTAAGCCCTCAAATAATAGTTTCTTCTGTACACTCCTAAATTTGTTGACATGCTTTAATATTCTACTGCCAGTCTCAGCAGTGTCATTTATATAGCTAAAGTTCATGACATATTGATTAAGAACATCCATTTCCTGCTCAGAAATCAGGAGAAAAATCATTGTGACTGTTGCCAGACAAATGATGAACCATACATACTTAATAAAGTTTCAGTTACACACACACAAACAAATTCAGGTTTGGTCAATGCAAATATTTCATTTGCCTAAAAATGCCATTTTTAATTTACTATTTATTTGTGCTTATTTTATCTATTTAAAATTCTTTGGTTAAAATTAACTTTTTTTTTTTTTAAAAAAAAGCCCCTACTTTAAAAATGAAATTAAAATACACATAATTTGTAAAATGAGTAAGCATAATTATTTGTTTTATGCATCTTTGACTGAAATGCAGGACACAAGTTTTGAATTGTTTGAGCTTCCACTTTTCAGTGATGTTGAAAATTATCTAAATAAGTTTTATCTGTCTGTCTGTGTGACTTAGGCTTTTAGCTACAAAAAAATGTTATTGTTAAAACAGAACATCCAGTGTGCCATTTTTCCCAACTAAAGTTCAAAATCAAAATTAATTTTTCACAAACAATTTAGTTTTATTGACAGGAGAGCAAGGGAAAAATAAGGTAACTCACATCAAAGTGAACCAAAATTTGCATTAAAATCAGAAGATACAATCCAATCCTGAAAGAAATATATTCACTATGTACACATAATAAAAAAAGGTTACTGATCTATCGCCTCCTTAAGATCCCTGATATTCAATAGATAAGCTCATACTGGATTCAGTAGAGCTTAGATCTGGCTCTGTACATGATTTTCTTGGCATCATATGGCAGGTTATATGAATGGACACTTTACTTTGTGCCTTCACCATCTGTTCTGCCCTCTAATTACAAATGCAAAATGAACATAATTAAATATTGGCATCACAAAAATAAGCTAGAAGTTTTTTCAATGCATATGCATGTTCTTTATTAAATGCAACAAGCATCTGTTTTGTTTTCTTATGTTTCAAGACACAGATAGAGGGAAATTGCTTTTTCCTGACAGAAAGGATTTTTTTTATTAGTAAATTGGAATTAAATACAAGAGGTAACACTTTACAACAGTTGGTTAACCGCAGTTTCTGGAAACAGCTCTACTCTGAAGAAGCAAAAGAGAAACAGCAAAAAAACAGGAAGGAAAGCTATTACTAAACATTCTGACTGACTACTGAAGTTGAGGTCTTGGTCCAGGTGGCACTGGAGCTGTATGATTCAGGTAGAAGTAACAACTTTTGAGTAGGCATCAAGACTCATGCCACAACCCCCATCCAATGCAAGCTATTTATCAGCAGGTGCTGGCGCAAACAAGTGTCTGCTTTCCATAGTGTTGTAGACCTTGTGCTTAATTCTTGTGAAGTGTTACTAAGTATTTTGGCACAGCATCTATACAGGGTGTAAAGAAGCATAGCCATTCCTATTTTTCAGATAAGGAGGAGCAGCTCAAGCAACATTATGAACTGCATGTACCCCACACTGCAAACATTACAAAAAAATACATCAATACCAGAAAATAAAAAAAGAGATAAGGAGTCACCTCTGTACCTGAAGCCATGTCGCATACAGTGGCTTGTGACCAGGCTGCTCAGGATCAACCTTCTTCAGAGCTGCACTGCTATTACATAGTACTTGGTCCTATAGTTCTTCATGGTTCCATGATTCTTATTTTTTATGTGATTAGTTAGTTCACAGTACCTGAAGTAATGAAGGATTATGCTGCAGCCTGCCATAATGATGCTTTTATAGCTTGAAACTGAGCATGTCCTAGATGTAACCAAGAAAGCACATGGCTGGGGTGAGCACAGATTCCACTGAAACACTGTTGGAGTGTTTTGACAAGGAGAAGGCAAAACTGCTGCCAGCCTCCCTAACTTGTTTTCCAGGGGAGTGAGCTGTCCTTCAAAGCATGCCTGGGTTTTCTGTCAGAGAGCTGAGGGAGCTGGCCCAACAAACCAGGCAGAAGGTGTTGTGCCCCAGGAGCATAACGGCTTGCACGTAGCAGAGTAGCTACCCTTTGAGACTAGATCCAGAGGAGAAGTCAGTTGCTATAGCACTTGCACTGCAATAATGATCAGGTCTTTGGTGACTTGAGTAATTCAAAGTCCTGGATTAGGCCTATGGAGTCCCTACAGAGGCTTCAGAAAGACTGAGAAACCCCTGACTGGGATCTACAAAATGCAGCCAGCCTGCCAAAGCTACTTAGGCTACTCAGGGTAGCTACAGAGAGAAGTTTGTTTTAGAATAAAGCAGACCCTGACAGTTAATTTCTGAAACCTAGGCTTCATTTTGAATTCACAGACATGAATCCTTTCCAGTAGAATTATGCTGAAACTGTTCCTTTGTCACATATTGCATAGTAAGCATTTACCAGATCATAGACTAGAAGTGAAATGTCTTGGTTCCCAGGATGTCATTTACACCAAAGGTAATAAACTTTCTGTCTCTCTTTATGCAACCCGGACAGAAACTGCCTGATATAAAGAAAGAATCCATGAGAGTGAGTTGATTAGAGCATCTTTTCTTGGAAGGCAAGGCTTACAATCACCCTTAAGTAGACAAGCATGCCATCTCAGTGCTCCAACAACAAAGCCCGTGTTTACTGCAGTACTCAGGACTTCATATTTGCAATATTTACTCACTTTTCATGACTGGCATGAAAAACCCAGGAAAAGAATCTGATGTCTATGTTCTAGCTATCAGCATGAACCTTTCTTTTTTGGAGGCAGGGGCATGCACCCTGTTGCAATTCTGATTTGGATTTGTTTTCACTTCACTGTACTTCCACATACATCAGCAGCGTCTTGCTGTCAGCTGAACTGAATGACTTCTCAGTAAGCATGGGGATGGAATACACTGTGTTGTAGGCTAGGTTATACACATTTCAGAACCAGTGCATAAATTGCCACCAGCAAATACTGGCTGAGTCCTGTGTTGTCAGTGAGTTCCCACAAGTTGTCCTCCACTGACAAAGGTAACATGCAGCTCAACCTTGTCAAGACTTCATCAGTTTGGGACTTGTCAAAAAGCAGGTCACTAGGCACTCTCACTTGGATTTTCTCTGCCCTAGCTTCAACTCTAAAAATTGGGTGTGTAGTCCAATTTTGTCATTTGGGCTCCCTCTAGAGCCAACTGCGTAAGAAAGATGCTCTACCACATCATTTCTTTGGTCACAAGATGTGTGTCCAAGAAAAATAATGTGATTCACACAACAAGCACAGAGAGAATCCTAGTGATTAGCTCAGTCTATATGCCTAAAATTAGGAGAGAGGAAAGCCACCTGTATGGGTTTTTCTAATGAAAACTAAGTCATGTTTTAACTTAGTTTGGGGATTTAAGTTTTCAGCTAAAATGCAACTCAGGATCTCTGGCTATTGTTGTATTTAATGCTAAACCAAGGTTTGTTAGATCTTTTGTGAAGATGTTCTCTTAGACAATTGATTGGTATTATTTTCCTTGGTTACCTGTTGAAATGGCTAGGGATTATTATACTACTGCAAATCTCTTGCAGATTGATAAACTTTTTTTCTATAAATGTCTAATTTAAGAATTCCATTAAAACAAACAAATAAGCCCTAGCTCCATGTTGAATATTTGACTATGAATGCAAGTTGTAACAGTGAACAGGTATAAATTGTTCATATCTCCCAGACAAGTTTTTGCAAGGAAATCTTTTCCACATCTGCTGACCAGAGCCTATAGAAGCCTTACAGAAAGGCTAAGCAATATTTACTTCAATAGGTTCATATAGCTGATGTATATCTGGTAGAAGGATAGAGGGAGTGTAATAGAGATATTAAATAATTTTTAGAAGGATGTGTGAGATGCAAAATTCATACCAAAGACACGCCACACTGTAATGATGTTCAGAAGCACAGGGCCCATTTCAGGCACTTCAAAATTTTTTCAATATATGCTCTACAGTGTTGCTTTTTTAAACACAGAGGTTGTCTTGGGGAGGATAACATCAGCTTGGTACTGTACCTCACACAGTGTGAAGAGGAAAGAGTTTGTTTTTCCTAGAGTCCTGTTGAAGTGTTAATTTAAAGAAGTAATAATGTAAATTTTATTTCAAACATTCTTTCCCAACCAGCAGACATCTATATTAAGACATTTGGGTAATTGGCCAATGTTACTGTAGCTCAGCAGGCATTATTTTCTTTTGGTAAAAGGATATCATAGTAAATTTCAATAAGAACAAGTAAAAAAAAAATAAAAATAGGAAAAATGAGCAGACCTAAATAAGACTTGAATATGAAAGGAAAATATAAACCAGATGGGAATGATGGAAACATGTTTTCATATCTTTCTTTTCTTTTAAGATTGGTTTAAGTTTCCCTTCACTGCACTGGCTTTCTGCCGCAGAGTAATGTGAGGCAACATAACAGCAGCTGGGAACTATTCATTGACTGTGTATTGCTGGCTGACTACACTGAGGCTGGATCCAGCCTCCAACAAAGTTCAGTGGGAACACTCCCACTGCCCTCTTTGGGCACTGGTGCAGGTGCTGGAGGGAGTAGCCTGATTCCTCTGAAGTTGATAGCAAAGTCTTTGATGAGGTCAACCTCTCCTTGGGTCCTGACAACTCCACTGTCAGTGTTTTGGGGGAAAGAGAAGAGAAACCCTCCTGTTGCTTCTGTGCTATCATATGTGTCTCTGACCATTAATAAGTTTGGAAGCTGCAAAATAAGTAACTGTGGGGCTGGTTGTAACAGTGCTGGGACACCTCATCCTTCTTGCACCCACTAACAACAGAGAATTTTTGTCTTCTGTTCTGCTCCTCCTAATTAAGCCATAGTGGCCACGGTAGCTCTGGGGCTCTTTCTTCAAGTCATTGTTTCTTGGTATGATTTTACTGACACATGAAAAAAGCTCAGGGGCAGGAGTCGCATGGTGTTTTCTACTGAAGCTCGAGCTTTAAAGCTGGGACTGAGACTGCTTCACTCTACTGCTGACAATTTAGCAAATGGCCCGTGTTATGCTGCTTTGATCTTGTGAAAGTTTTCAAAAATTTCATCCTCGAAGAAAGCTACAGGCCCAACAGATCCCCAGTTCATTAGCAATCCTTTAGCAGTTCCCAACAATTAGAGCTGTCAGCCAGCCGAACTCCGTTCTGAGGCCACGCATTCAAAATCCCTGACTAATGACTTGGTAAAAAGACTTGACAGTGTGTTGCAATTTGTTATAATTGAATCTAAGCTGCATCAGCTGTTTGAGGGGCTGAAATGTTTTCAAACATTACATTAATTTAAATTAATGCCACAAAAATATTCAGAAATCGTGTCTGTCAGATTCAGTGCTAATAACCATGTTCTTTTCAGATATGAAGAAGACATTTCATCACCATTTGAAAACATTGTCAGGCAGGCAGTTTAAAGTCCCCCTCCTCCTCGCCTCTTAAGTGAAAAATAAGTTGATAATCATTATATTCATGAGAGGAAAGTGCTTGGTAACTGGAAAGGGATGGGATGGGATGGGAGGGAGAGGCCTCCTGAACTATGAGACCCTGGGGAAGTAAAATTTGAAAAGCCCATTACAAATAATAATTTTCACTGACTACCCTTCAATATAAAACTTCCAAAAAATTAAACCAATTCTGCAGCAATTGTTGGAGAAAGTTCAAAAGTAAGATTCATCTTTTCATAACGCACTCTCTGCCTTTATTTTAACTGTGGACACATAAGCTGAACAGTGGGACATTTGGCAAGCAGATTTCCAGCACAAGCTCTCTGGTTAAATCTTGCATCTGCTTAGAGGATGCCTTTCACTCAAAAGACCTGGGATGACATGAGATATCAAGGCAGCTTTAATTTACAAATAAATTGTTTGCTTCTTTTTTTTTTTAATCTTCTGTTAGTACTGGAAAGCTTTCCATTTAAATTGAGAGGGTCTCAGACTGTAAGCTCTGAGCATGAATTTTCCTACTTTGGATGCTCTAGAGTCTGAAAATGCAATTTAGACTCCTTATTCCATTTGTATGAGGACTATTTAAAAGCCAGCTCCAGACAGAATTTGGGACTTTGCCTGAAAATCAAGACAGTTTGAATTCAGTGTTTTTTCTCTCTCTTGGAGTACAAAACAACTTGAGTGGACAAAACGATGAGTTAATATTTAATCAGTACAGAAATTTCAGTGGTGTAAAAGTCACTGAAGGAGTACATTTCTTTCTAATATGCCTATGCAATTTAAGCAGAGCTGGGACACTACAAGTTCTAGTTATCATCACACTACTTTGCCTAACTAAGGAAAGTATTGACAAACCCTAGCATAGAAAGAACTAATTGACTTTTCTGACCTACAGAAACTAATTGCAACCTCTTAACATGGTTAGCCTGGTGATGTTCACATCAGTTTTACTCCTCTAAGGTTCTGAAAGTCACGGCATTCACCTGACCAAAGGTGGATGTCCACTGTTTACATACCCAACTCTGAGCTGGTCAATGGGTAGAACTAATGGGAACAGTTCACCTCTCCATGAGGTCGATCAAGTCAGCATTCGCAATACTGGGGCTTGAACGGTAGAAAGTTGAGATAATCTCAGTTCCTAATAAGGAATTGGACGTTCTTAGAAAACTGGCTGATTACAAAAGCAGTCAACGAGAGAAGCAAACAGACCATATTCTGAATCCCTTCACATTCATAACCTCTTCTGACTTCTTGCTTCTCTTTCTCCAAGCTCACATGTGTTTTCCTGTGCACTGTATTATGAATAATCCTTTATATTAGTAACTACCTTTTCTCTATATTTGCTATTAATATTGTGGACCTGTTTTTTAATAAATTGCAAGGAAAGCCTCAGAAGAGTCTTCAGTACAAATGCAAACACCCTCTGAAAGAAGTATATGAACATGCCTGTGTTACTTTAGAGATAATGAGATGTACTTTTTTATTTACAAAGTTTTACACATGTAGACCTCTATATTAGCTAGATGGTATGGGAAGAACTAATAATATAATAGTTATTCCTTTGGTGTTGACGATTTCACAAACAAAAAATGTAACTCATTAAGCTCCTTATATAAAATCTCCTTATACAAAAAGACCTTCTGTGCTATGTTCTATTATTAAAAAATGTCAACAGTCAGCTTTGAGTTCTTAGACTTCAGCATTCCTAGGTTTTACAAAGATGTGTGTTCCAGGGATCATGGTTATCATTAAATAAATCACAGAAGAATATTCTACTAACATATCCTATATTAATTTCATATATCCATTTTCTTTAAGGTTTATGGATCTGATTCTACTAGGCAGGTGTAATTTCAGGAATGCTGATGTGTGGCCCTTCTTGAACACTTAAGTCTAGATTTATTTCAATAACCTGATCCATTGAAGCTAGGCTCACTCTATAGAGATGGGAGTATGAGAAGCATCTCCAGACAGAGATTTGCCTCTTTACTTTAGAAAACCATCTCCAGATGCTGCTTTCTGCAACAAGCATGTTGTTCATTCAGATGCCTTACAAGGTCAGGGAACATTGCAGCTTTTCAGATGCTTACAGAAAACATTCCACAGAAAAAATCCTTGTAATGCTTTTTGTTGAAACTTTTTCTGTATTTTCTCTTACACCCATATTTTAACATTTTAGTTATAATCTTATTCTGGTGTACTTTGAGTGCCTAACAAGATCTGCTGAAGTCAGAGGCAGCGGCTTCATACATGCTTAGTAGTAAAAGTTTTGATTTAGGTACAACAATGTAAATTGAGTGGCTTAATATAATGTGAAATCTGATAAATATATAAAATATGAGATTTTTTTCTGTCACATTAGAGTTATGCCTTACCTATTTTATGTCACAGCAGTTTCTTGATGTAATCTCCATGGCATGCTTGAATTCCTACTGCAAATTGCTACCTTTTAATTATTTCTAATGTACTTTCATGTTTCTTGTTTGCTTTATTCAGTGAGCAGCTTGTCTGCTCAGAACTGTAGAGTTTTGCTCTTCCACCTCAAATCAAAATATGTAAACTGAAGTAAAAACTGATTTAGAAAGGTGGGAGAGAGGGAATGTTAATTATCCAAAGGTGTGAGATCTACAAAAAGAGCCAAGTCACAAAAGGGTTATCCATTTAACTTAAATAGCCAAGTTAAACAAGACACAATTGGGGTTAATTTAGCTTTCCAAGCATTCATAAACTCATACTTGGGAGGTCGAAGGAGGGAAGTCAATTAGCCCCAATTGTGTCTTGTTTAACTTGGCTGGGTGAATCACTAACCCTTTTGCAAGCTGGCTCTTTTTCCAGTTATCACACCTTTTGTATGACTGAACAGTTTTCTAACTTTCTTTTTTATTGATGTCAAATGTTTTTTTATCAGATATCACAGTTTCCTTGGGGCAGTGGTTTGATAGCAGCATAATTAAATAACAAGAATGTATTCATCCATTTCAATGCTCAGATACAAATAAGTATGGATAGAGATTTGACTAAAATCACATACTCAACAGGCTTTGTATTCATAGATTCCTGAAGCAAAGCCAAGTGCATAATCCACAGGGCTGTATGAAGCAGTCTGTGAAAAGTGGTTGGAATGTCCATGTGTTAAATTAGACACAAAGAGAAGCATCAACACTCCCATGAATGCAACAGAAACAGAAAAAATCCTACTTAACTCTGTAAAAGAAGCCACTTACTTGGGAAAACACATTCTGTTACTTTCAGAGCTCTGGATGAAGCGTATTTTGAATGCTTGCAGTACTGGCTGTTAGATTTATTTTTTCATTCAACAGGCTGCTAAATTCAGTTTTAGCAATTGTGTCCACGAATATCAATAAAATGCTCCTGCTGGCTGGTACCTGAGTTATGGCCTTTGTGCATAAGATGCAAACTGTAAGTAGAGAAAGAAACTTCTAACAAGCACTAAGCTTTTCTTTCTGAAACAGCGATGGAAACAGGGCAGAGACACACAGGGAGCACATCCACAATGGGAGCCTGTCAACACACACCTTGAGTATCTGCCACTGTGGTCAAACTCTTGTTTTATAGACCTCTTTTGTTGATGTCTTTGGCAGCTTAATTTGTCTTTTCTTTTTTCGCTCTTTTTTTTTTCTTATTGTTGTTAAAGAACATATATATTCCAAGAATTTCCATTGCAATTACATTCATCCATCATCTAACACACACACTAACACTTCCAGTTCCCTATGTATGTCTTCTACGTGCAAGCTACCAACATCACTTCAACATAGTATTTGTGTCCCAGTAGGGTACTGTAAATATTTCAACGTTGAAACCAGTGAATAGACAAACAATAGTTGAATAATTAGCAGAAATATAGAACCTGGATCTTGAGTGAGCATTTAGCCGCTTCGTTTAGATAATAGTATGATACCTGGTAGAAGGTCCCTTTACATTAGTTTCATTTCAGGTGTTGCAAGGTAGGAATGTTTAGCAAGGGTCTTTCCTAAATCTTTTGGCTCTGACATTATCATTCCTCCTTGCAGTGGTACTTTGTAGTGTTGCATTCCTTTCTCTGTGTGTCTGTTATTGTGTCTCATCTGGTGGGCCCAGAAATTACCAAAATATTGGAATTGTTCATTCTCTCCTATTGCGCAGAAGCACTGTGCATATTAATTATCTTCAGTCAGAAAGCTTCTTGGCCATTTAATTTTATTAGAGATGGATTGAAATACTGCCTGGAATTAATATGACTAAGGTGAACACATCTCTCCTTGGTTTCTGAATACTGGGGTAACCCAATATCAGCTCTGACTGGTACTTGATATGTAATATGATGGATGCACCCAGTGGAAACAGCTAAGTAATTACTGAAAATTATAAAGAAGCCAGATGAATTCAACGGGTTTTCCTTATGATAATGTCTGAAAACAGTTGCTGCTAGAAACGTGTACATAGTTACACACACACCCATAGCCCTGTCAGGCACAATACAGTACTCACTGAGTTTTGCTCACACTGCATCTGCACTGTGTTAGAGGGATTTTATTTCATCACTTTCAAAATAACTTTCCATGTTTATGTGGTCTCCCTTTTCTAAACCTGAGTTGCACCCTAACATATTTCAATAATATTGAATATAGTTTTAATGTACCATATAAAGAATTTTGCCTTTGCATTTTTTATAGTATGAGGCAGAAGGTTCTAAAGAAAATATCTCTGCTTGGATATCATAGGACAAAGCAGCTGTTCCAGGTCATGCTCATTTAAAGTGTTAAGAATTTTTTCCTTAAACTTGTCCTGTTGTGATATTTGACCAGGCTCTTTGTGGGTATTTATCGTCATCCATTCTTATTATTTCAGCAGATTCTGTCACCTCTTTGATCTCATTCAGTATTTTGTTCTGATCTGGAGGCCGGTAGTATAAAACCACTAGTGTATTTGTACAACTTAGTGAGACTCAGCATACTTACAATTAGTGTCAAAATGGTGTTTGATCTTGTCACTACCACCCTCAGCAAAGTATCCACAAGAGAATCAGAGAGGCTTTTTCTTGTTATTGCTCTCCAGAGGATCTCTGCCTGCCAATAAGAAAAAAGGTGACTGCAAGTTCACGTGCCTACAATGGCCATAGTTTTGACTATTTAGCAAACTCCAAAAGCCTCAGCTACTTTGAAGTCCCTCTCTTTCATTACAGACAGGGCCACATAAATGCTGTAGAACATCACTTCCCTGACCAAATATGACATGGTTTCCCTTTCAAATAAGGTTTCATATTACAGCACTTGGACTGAGATGTACAGTGCCCAGGGGTGCATGGTGTTTGTCATTACAAGAAAAAGGGAAAGACAGGGAAGGGAATAATCAATAAGGTCATGCAATATTTGAACCAAAACAAATTTTTTTCCAAATGATCACTGAAATACAGGGCTGATGCTGGTGTTGAAACAGAATAAACTCATCCACTGATGTCACAGAAGAATTAAGAAGAATTGAGACATCAGAAATCACTCTCAAAATGTAATATGCTCTCTTAATTTTCTAAATTTATTTCCCAAAATCATATTCCATCACATAAAATATAAAATGCATGACAGAAAATGATTTTCAGTTGTTTCTAGAGATTCTGTAACCTTCAGTGCATGTCTCCTGACACTCTGAAATGCACTTCCATCTGTCTGCACTATTTCTTAGTGTGCTCAGATGACTTTTGAAGTCTCTTAGAACTTTACAGACACTGATTAGATCATATTATTAAATGGGCTTTTATTGAATGAAGAGCTGTATTTGGGAGGAACTCCATTATATGGGGAATCGTTAAGAGTTCTTCAAAATGAATAAAAAAGGAACCAGAACTTTCCAAAATTACATTCTTCTAGGAAGGCTGAGGGTATTCAAGCAGTGCAGATTGCGTGGGCAGGTAGAAGGTGCAGATGTGGACAGGAAGATCCTGTAATCAAAAAACCCCTGCACAAATGTGCCCACCCCAAGTGTATGTACATAAATAAAGAATTGCTGAGAGACCAGCATGATGGGGGAAACTTTTCTTGGGAAATCAGTACAAAAGGTACTTCTATGAAGTGCTATACACTGATGTTTGCAGCTTAGGGAGCAAACAGGAGGAATTTGATGTCTACATGTAGTTACAGGGCTATGAACTCACTAGGAGCAGGGAGATGTGATGGGATAGCTCATGCACCTGGTTGCTGCAGTGGATATATACAAGAGAGACATAGACAAACTCAAGTGAATCCAGGGAAGGGCCATGAAAAATATTAAGTGGCTGGAGCATCTGTCATATAAGAAGTGTCAAAGATGTCTAAGGCTGCTCAGTCTGTAAAAGAGAAGGCTCAGGGGGATCTTAACCTTGTATATAATTACCTGTTTGGGGAGGAAAGGGTAGTAAAGAAGATGAGGCCAGATTCCAAGGTGCTCACTGACAGGACAGGAGGCAACAGTCACAACTGAAAAACAGGAAATTCCACTTAAACATTAAAAAAAGAAAAATCTATTATGGTCAGCATGATTGGGAACAGGTTGCCCAGAGAGGTTGTGGACCCTTTGTCATTGTAGCTATTCAAACCCTAGGTGGACCCCATACTGGGCAACCTGCTTTAGCTGACACTTCTCTGAGCAGGTGTTGCATTACTCAATTTCCAGAGATACCTTCTAATCTCAGACATTTCATGAATACCAAGATGTGTGTGGACAGTATATATTTTAGGCAAAACAAGAATCAAAAGACACCCATGATAAGGCAGGGCAAGTAACTCTTGCTTCAAGAGAAAAAGAGCCATTAGGAAAAAGCATCAGACTTTAGTTAGAAAGGAATTATGTTATGTGTGCTAGAGCTCACTGTGTCTGGAAAACGATAGCCAATGATTCAGTGGGTTAACAGAAGGCAATATAGAATGAGAACTGAATATATGAATCCTATAGAAACATACAGAGCATGAAATGGAGAAAATTGACTTCCTTCCAAAAGACAGGCACATAAATATGACATGATGCAGAAGCACCAAATAGTCCTGTTCAGCTCTGTAATGTTTCTAACAAAAAAGCCTTTAAATACATTTCTTCCTACTACTAAACCTACTACCTTGTAGCCACTCCATATATAATCACAAAATCACAGAAGGGTTTGGGTAGAAACAATCTTAAGATCCTCTAGTTCCAACCCGCCTGTCATGGTCAGGGGCACCTTCCACTAGACCATATCTCCCAAAGCCCTGTAAAACCTTGCCTTATCTTCTACCTCATTTAATTTTTAATGAGTCTTCTTCAAAGCCATCAAGTCAGAGGCTAATTCTATCAGCTATTCAATGGTCCACCAAGGTAGCTGTGCTTTTTTGACAACACTGCTGTTGATAGACACAGAAGGTTATGGGAAGTGGTTTTGGCTGGTGGAATAGTGCAGCTGCCAGTGAAAAGATTAACTCTGTGTGTGGCACCTTCCAAAGAAACCCTCCCCTTTTAATCAATAATTCCTATTAGAGTGGAAGTCAATGAATAAGGAGAAAGGGAGTTACTGGAATTCTTTATCCATATGCATCCCACTTCTGGTGAGCATGCACCAGAGATGTGAATACCTTCACCACAGGGGTTTAATAGGTTTCACATGTACCCACAAGTTGAATTACAAAGATGAAAAGGGAGCAAAACATACAACCTCTTTTCTGTTATTGCAAGTTTTGTACCTGGCAAAGCCCACATTGCCACATTGCTTTTGCAAACAGCCATCTACAGCTACTCTCACCTCTGAAAGTTATAAAAGTCTTGATGAAGATGAAAACTGCTGCTGTGTAGCATTGCCTGAGTTTTTTTTCAGCAGTAGGACTTTACAAGAATACTTCACAGAGCCTGTGCACAGACTTAAGTGCTGATATGCAAATGTCCATAAGTATTAAATTTCTGGCACGGTCTCTGGCAGGGTTTTGCCTTATTCCAAAATAACTTTTCCGGAGTTAGCCTTGGGGAATACTTAGGGACACAGATGGATAATGTAAGCTAAAGACTGTTCCCAATATCTATGAGATCACCATGTTATGGAGGAAGATAATTTAGACATGTGTACATGAGAGAAACTTACCTTATTATCATGTGGTATATTATAACAGTGTAGTTATAACCCTGAGAGTCCAGACAGTCCTTTCCCTTTTCCTAAACTTCTCTCTCCTTGCTATAGGATGAATAAGAGAACAAGAGGTGCCTAAATACCACCACTGAGGGAGGTAAATAGACAATACCCCCAGATCAGTGAAACTTTGTAATAGAAATTTACCTAGGTGAGACACATGAATCTTTTGTGTCATCTTCATAGCAGGCTATAGAAATACAAATTATTCAAGTAGAAGAGCCAGCATTTACTCCACTCTGGTTTATGTTTGTGACTGCACAGAAAGCAATACAGATTATTTGCATCAAAACAGCAGTTAATTAACTGTGCATTGTCAAAAATTTGCTATAATTGTTCCTGGGCCTACTTCTTATTCCAGTACAACTGGGATTTGTTGTGGTGATGGTTGCTTCTCCAGTAGACTTAAATATTTCCAGGAATAGTGCCTTTTTGTCCACAACAACTGCAATCTGTCATGCTCTGCCCTAGTTCTTTATATCTGTGCTGTGACTAGAGATGTCTTTCAAACAAGACTATCAAGACGATGCATTTGCATTCTAGTGAGCTCAGCCGGTGCTGAATGATGTTTGGCCTGTGGAGTGTCACCTCCTCTCAGCCAATCTGTGTGATTCAAAAGGCACAGCTGTTGTGTAGAGGGGGGAAAAACCCCTCTCTTCTGCATGTTTAGGCATTCATCAAAAAATATCAGCTACTGAAATGTAATAATCAGATGTTATAGGTACACTTCAGAACGGCCATTTCCTCTTCCATCAGGTATGCAATCTCACTGTGGCAGCAAGAAGAATGGAAAAGTCTTTCTGATATATGAAGTCTTAATCTTTTATTCAGAAAGTATATCCTGATCAGTGTTTAAATGTGATAGGTTACAAAAAGAAGACTCTTACTGTTTAAATTGCAGCCTTCAAGGCACAATGAGTCTGTTAATCTCCCTGCATAGTTACTCTATGGCAGCTATCATGATGGCATTTCTTCTTATCACAGTGATGTGATCCAAGCAAAAACTGTTAAAAGGTAATTTCCCCCCCTGTCTTTGGCTCCATGTCACACTCCTAGAATATTCTGAAACAAGATGTTTTCTACTGTCCTTATTCACCCACTTTCCAGTCAGCCATTTACATTGGTATTACATGACCCTAATTGACTCTGAAATTTTAATTGAGCTAGAAAACTAGTCAAGGTGTTTTTTTTTCTAGCTACTCAAGCTAAAAATTGAAAGAAACCCACAGAAATGGCTGATTACACTGTTCCAGAACAAAATATCAAGAATGAATAGTCTTCTGCAACTAGTGAACTGTAAACTCTGGGTTTTTTTTGCCTACCAGATATATCATCATAGCCCAACCTGAGCAATTGACCTTTCTAACAGAACCATTCAAGCATAAACTTCCCTTTGCATTTGAGGACTTTCTGAGCCCCAAAAGAGCTTCAGTTGTGTTTGAATGAAAGTATGTTGTCATACAGGGATATCCTAGGATGCTAGAAGCCAAGTAGTGGATTTTTTATAACCATCAAAATTTTGACCTATTTTTTCAACATAAGTTGTTCCAAGTGATTATGCCAGAAATTGCAAACCTTTATCAGTTATATTCTTATCAGACAGCCAAACACCTCTCAAATTATGCTGCTTTTTTTTCAGAAATCAAAGGCCTTCAATATTGATCTGGTAATCTGATAACTTGATGAGACATTGCATTCAACTACTTGTCCTAGAAAGAAGGTATTTTCTTGGATCTGTTGGGCTACTTGTCCTGTTGACCTGTAAATAGGATTTGCAGTAACAGAATCAGGAATTTAAACCCTACCAGCACAGGAAGAACAAGATACTCAGTAAAGCCCTGAGCAGGCTGCTGAAGACATAACCAAAAATGTTTGGACAAGTGATGAGGGTGACTCAGTCTATGTGCCTGTTCTTACCTGTGGTTACAGAAATAAAATTCAATAGCTCTGGGCTAGTGTAGGGAACAAAAGGAAAGTTTTTTTCACTGCTGGATAGATTTCACTTCACTTTATATTATCTTAATAGAAATATGGCAATAAATAAAACAGCATCACATAGTATCTCCCTCTGGAAAATGACTGGCATCACCAGAGAGCAAATATTTTAGTAAATTCCTCAGATAGGTGGAATGAATCACCTGCTGGAAATACTTATCTATTTCTACTGCATATAAAAAAGAAGTCAAGATCACTGGTTTACTATAGATGTTCAGCTTTCAAATGGCTAAAATCAACATTTTTATCAAGTCAATTCCACTAAAGTTGCAACCTTCTCACTGGATAAGATTTCCACTTACATTTCTCTGACAATATGCGCATGTACCTCAGGATAAAGTATGTTATATCTGTTGTAGTTTCATTATGCACTGCCTTGTGACATAATTTGTGTATTATAGCTATCTTCTGCCTCTTGTAAATTAGGGGAAAGCTAATACAATAGTATAAATGTTGGTATGTGGAATTGTATATTTTTGATAGCTTCCACATGAAAGTATGAATATTTCCAGACACATAAAAAAAGCATTGTTTCCTTCATGCTCAGGAAATTTTTATCTGCATGAAGTTGAGAAAAAATTCTGCATGCTTGACCATCACATTTCATTATAAAAAATGGAACATTTGTTGCTGCATGTGAATTATTTAAGTCAAATGACAACAGCTTTTGAAGAAGAATGCTGTGCACTTACAGGGACATTCTTGGAAAGAGAATTGTTCAACTAGAAAACCTATAAAACTTTAGGATGTTCATATAATATTAAAAGTGAATCTCACAATCGATGTGTAAACAATTAATAATTAATAACCAACAAATATGTTTAGTAACAATTCTGTTCCAAAAAGAGAAACAGAGAATGTAGAATGAAAGAACCATTGACTCCAGACCCTACTATCATGGGGTCAATTATATTGCAATAAGCATCTACTCACAAACTCATGAAATACCCTTCTAAGGTTAAGTTGTTAACTCCCTATACGTCTACTGGGCATACTGTTCAAATTCTCACTCCTGGGATGTCTATATAACTTCTTCAGACTCTGAGCCTCATTATTTTAAGCACAGATTATAACTATTTGCTCTTACACCAACGCTGTTTTTCAGATGCAAAGGTAGTTTTCCCTGTATTGTTAAGCAGTCACTGAGAGACAAGGGGTAGGATTGATCTCAGCAAAATGGTCTGAAAATTAGGTCTTCATTCACTCAAAGCTTAATCTGCATAGCTAATGGAAAGAAGCAGTCAACTCTGGAAGACATAAAACATTCTGACAGACGTACGTTATGATCCTTAGATAGCTCTCATCAGTGCTTCACCCTCTTAATATTGGCTTTCTTTACTGAAAATGTTGTCAGATGCATGCATATAACTGCAATGTCTTTTTTCACAGCAGTATGTACTTTGTCAGCTGAAGTTCATCCTGGGTTTGTCTAACACACATGATCTGGGTCTTTATCTTACAGCAGCAACCTTTTGCAAAACTTCTTGTTGCTAGCCTTCACCTTTCTTGACCTCAGTACTAGTCTATTTCCTCATGTTTCTAGTTCTTTTGGTTTCCTGGTCAACCAGTTCTTCCTATATTTTCTTCTAATGCTACTCTGTGATGACAAGAACTGCCACCTCTATGTCATCAGCAGTTTAATGAACAACCTCCTGATTTCTGTACTGTAGTTATTAATGAAAATACTAAACAGTAAATACCAGGGAAATCAGTTCCAAGATCAGACCTTCAGGATTCTTATTAGGATTCTTAATTGAAGTCAATAGCTATTTCATTCAGCTCAAGAAGTTGTATCTTTCCTTTATTCCTTTCTACATTTCTGTCATTATTCTATGTCTATCCAGACTTCCTCTCATAACTAATACATTCACATCATATAAAAATTTATTTATTGTAGTCCTAATTAAAAAAGAATGTAATTCAGGAATGGAATGTATTACATTATTTTGGTATAGATGAGACTACTTTAGCTGAACTCATGGTTTGTTTTAACTCAAGAATCACAGAGCAACAGACAAGGACAATTAATGATAATAATAACAACATACAAATTTATTTAGCCTGCAGCCAAAACCTTAAGCATGTCTTTGAGGCATAAATCAACCAGACACTTTATCTAGTTTCCAGATAGATAAGTGAACATCCAGAAATGGAAAACAGCAGCTTCTAATTTTCATTTCAGATATACTTTTTAAATTCTTTGTAAAGCATCTTCAACAAAAATCTAGAGAATTCTAATCCCTAGTATTTTATTGCTGTAAATATATTTATAGGAAGAAATAATTCTCCACACACACTATAATGCACATAAGCACAATTCATCCTGTTCCTACCCACTGTTCTAAGGATCTATTTCACTCATTTACAAGAATAAAAACTAAGGAACCTAGTGCTGACTTGCTTCTCCATTGAGATTCCCAAATCTTTTTCACATACATTGTCTTTCTAGCGGAAAGTAGGCATCTTCAAGTGTCAATGAAAAGTGAAGTATGACCTGTTGCTAATAAAGGGCATTTTTGTATATTTGCTTGGACTGTTATGTTTTGCTTGAATGATTCTTATCTTATGAAGCAACTCAAAGCAATCTTCTAATTTGTGTTCTTGTTCTTTCTTTGTAACCTGCCAGTCTTAACAATAGTGATTACATTTTCTCTCAGATCCTTAAAATACTGAATAGCAATAACGTATCTAAGGATCTTTTAGGAACACCATTATATTCACTCCTGCCTAGCAATGCCATGAAATACTCAAATACTCAACCATTGATATGATCTTGATTGATTAGAACTAACTTCTCTCTTAGTGTTAATTTTAACTTTATATTTTGCAATGTTTTTAAACTACTTTGCAAGATTTTAGGTTGCTGTTGTTTCAGCTGCAACTGGTAACTGGTGCAGTGCTGTGTTTTGACTTTAGTCTGAGAACAATGCTGATAAGGCACCAATGTTTTAATTGTTGCTAAGTAATGCTTACCCTGATCAAGGACTTTTCAGTCCCTCATGCTCTAACAGCGAGGAGGGGCACAAGAAGCTGGGAGGGAGCAGAGGCAGAACACCTGACCGAAAGTAGCCAAAGGGGTATTCCATACCATGACATGTCATGCCTAGTATACAAACTGGGGAGAGTTGGCCAAGAGAGGCTGATTGCTGCTTGGATTGGGCTGGGTATTGGTTAGCAGGTGGTGGACAGTTGTACCGTGCATCACTTGTGTTTTCTGAGATTTAATTTCTTTTTTTGTTGTTGTTGATTCTTCTTATTATTCTCATCATCATTATTATTATTGTTGGTATTTTTTCTATTCTCACTATATTTTACTTTGAGTTACTAAATTGTTCTTACCTAACCTGTGGGGTTTGCATTCTTTGGATTCTCCTCCTCATCCCACCTGGGAAAGGGGGGTGTGGGGGGGTGCGAGCAAGTGGCTGCATAACACCTGGGTTTAAACCATGACATAGGTACATATGTGACTACTCAAATTAGCCAAGCTTAAAAAAAAAAAGGATTTTTTTTATACAATTTTCCCCAAGAATATAGTGACAGTTGATAAAATCCTGCACTTTTTAATAATGACAATTAATGGTAGCTTTTCAATTATTTTCCAGGGAGTGATATTGGTCTAATATCTTTTAAATTTACTGACAGAAAATTTACCATCTTTTTATTTTTTTATATCAGATGCTATCAAACACAACACAAGAGAGCTTTCTGTAATACATGTAGTATTTGTTGTAGTCAAACCATCTAGTCCAAACATGGTAGTCAAAATCAGAAGAGCTGTGCGTAGCTAAAACTGAGCCAAGGTCCCTCTCTTAGCAAACACAATCATGCAATGCAGATGTCTAAATCTGAATGAGTCACCTTAAGAGTCCCTTCAGAGCTGATGGTGGGAAACAGATACTTCCAGAGTAACATTTCTTTCCTTATAAATAAATATATAAAACAGATTAAATAAGTCACACCTTAAAAATTCTCATTTCCTCCCCTGAATATGAAGAACTGCAATAACTCACTCATATACAGAAATTTAAAGCAAGGTGGAATAAATTGTAGCCTTAATATGTGAGCCCCCATCTGTGACATAAGCAACAGCATAGACACAATGACTGAATATTTCTGAGTCTTTATTCATTAATATTTATAAAGTACTTTAAGATCTTGGGATCAAAGCAGTAAAAAGAGGCAATCAGCAATACATGGCCAATCCACTCAAGTGTCCAAATCCCATTTTATAGAATATTGTACGTCTAGGTAGCCCTTCCTTAAAAAGCTTATGAATTAATTGAGAGGATAGTTGGTCCACAGAGGGTAGGTGTTCCTGTTCTTGTACATGAGAATAGTGTAAGGAAATTTTAGTATAGCATCTTGCTTGTCTTCATCTTGTCTTAATATCAGAAGCATTATGCTCCTACATATGCTAAAAGTAGTAAGACTTGCCTGCAGACTGTGTTGTACTGTCTTGCAAAGCTGACGAGCCTAAGAAGGGTGACCATAGCGCAGTCCCTTTCATCTTCACGCATACAAGTTCCCTGGTGTGGTCTGCACTGCAATATAGTGTGAACCCTGGGTACTGCCGCTGTAATGACAACCAATTCATCAGCAAAGGCTGACTCCTTTTAACTGGGTCAAACTGCCTGGTGATATACTCTGAACATGAACACTCAGGCCTTCTTAGAAAACCCCAACCTATCCACAACTGCTCACATAGACCACCACAAACAGGTTCATTATCAGTCATATTTTTATTAGCATTACTTCTTTTAATCATTCAATACACTTGGAGAGCTAAAGGGGGTTAATGGTTAGAGGATATCCCCTCTCTGATTTGGGGGGCTCCAACCATTACATAATCACTATGCAAAGTGCTGTTTGCTTATTTTTCTGAAAGAATTGTACATTGGGCACATGGGTCCTAATCACACTGCTGGAGAGGAAAAAGGGCTGTATAAAGCCACACATCCAGCCACGTGCACAAGTGTTTTTTAGGTTTGCTTCTTTTTTAATCTGAGCTAGTTTTACATACACACACATATTTCCTAGGACATTCTGTATAATTCAAGTTATTTTTGTGTAATATGCTCTTTCTGGTGTTCCCGTGGATTCGTTAGGGTGAATAATTTCTGTCAATAATGAACACAGGAACCCAGTACATGAATACTTGACGAGATGAATATATGCATAGGTTATACATATCAATTTGTGGTGAATGCATGAAACAAATGCATAAGAAACTGATTTAACTAGCACGAAACACAGATGAAATAGATGGCATATAAATGTAATTATATTACTCTCAGGCAAATAAGATAGTGTAGATCTGAGGGTGATGGGTATGTGGATTCTGTAATGAACATCAGGGCAGTGGAAAGGACCCTTGCAAAGACAATTCTCATTTTATGTCCTTAAAAAAAGCAAGAGTCATAGAAAAAGCCAATAAGCAAGCACTGTTAATAGGTGGAAAAATAAATGTATTCTGTGGGTTAAGAAACTAGAATGGATATAAAAATGAATCCTTGTGCATGGAAAGAAAGGTAATGAGAAGTATAAGGAATTACTAAGGACCTATCACACGAGGTAGAATTTGTATTATCACCTTCAGTGGATTTTAAATCTGACCCTAACAGATTAACTGACATGCAGTATCAGAATGACAGTGATATTATTTATTTGTATTTCTGATCACAGTAAGTGCAGATATTTAAAATCATATTTTGAAAATATCTAAATCTTTAAAAATCCCTTTTTAATGACTTGAATTTATTTTAGTTTTTTTTTAAGAATCTTAAAAAAGTATTTTATGATGCTCAGACTATTTTTATATTAGGTAATAATACTCTATGCTAAAGCTTACCATGCTGGAATGCCTCTAAGGACCTAGTCTCTAGGGATGTATATGTGGAGGACCTGGCCTTCCAGCTAATTAGTTTTATGGTCTTCTCTCTTTTAGTGCTGTAAATCAGCTCAAGTTCCCAATAAAACAGTGTACAACTCCTTATCAGCTCCAACATATATCTTGCACCCACCAATAAATTACTCATAACTTTTGTCAGGCAAAAACCTAAGTCTACTTTTAGCAAACTTTGCTTCCTTCATTATCTTCTCAGCCTCACGCATCTTTTAGGGGATCCTCAAGAGCTCCTGCAACACATTCCTAAATGAGAACAAAAGGCAAAAAATTTTTACCTGTTCAGTGATTTTGCCCTTCATTTTTCTGTGTGTGCTCCCTGTTTCCTGCCCTTCTGGATGCCAGAGCACAGACCATGCAGTTTTCATTTGGACCTTGGCCCAGAGCTCATCACCAGCAATCTCATTCTTCTCCCCTGGCCTTTTCTTATCACCTTGCTATTTGTTTCTCCTGGTATGAAAAGCCACTCGTTCTCCAGTGAGGGAGGAGTGTGACCTTCATGGAGCATGCTGTATCCCACAAGGTTGCCTGCAATGGGTCTGTGGTCTCCTGTGAACCCTTTTGTTACCAGAAAGGTTATGCTTTGTGCCATAGAGCATGAAAGTGAATTCTCTGAGTAGTCAAGAGTTAAAATTTACCTTGGCTGTTTCAATAAAATGCAATTTAATACGGCAAGGAACACATTTCATATCTAATGTTGACATTGAAGGATCTTGTACTGCTTTTTTACCAATAGAAATGACAGTGATTCATCAGCTTTTATTCCGTTTTATATTGCTCCAGTGCTCTATCAGCCAGAGAAATGCTCTAATTTTTGGCAAAGTTTACCTGAGTGCTTTTCCTTGCTGCTTTTCAAATAAAAAATACTTCTTGTAGAAGGCACTCACATTTTTGTTATATTCCTGGTCTTCCCACCTTATAGTTTCCCAGTCCCCCTGGAATCCACATCTCAGTATTTCCTATAACTTCTTTTTCAAAAGGAACATATATAAATGTGTGAATTCTTTCAGACTTCTTGACAATTTTTCATGTCTTTGCCTCCTCTGTTTTATTTTTAGAGTTTCAGCATGCATGCCTAACTTTATGTGCTGTGTACTTTGAATTGCCCTAGACTCAGAGGATTTTCTGAGATCAAACAGCATCAATATTAATTACTAATAGAGTTTCCTTTTTTAAAATAAACTTGGTTTTAGAATACTGAGACAGCATTTTACCAATTAATGCATTGAATTTACTTTTACACATGCTCCATATCCTTTAATCATGAGGACAAGAAGTACTTAGATTCAAGTTCTTTGTTGAGAGAGGTTCAACATTGGTAGTGGAACCAGTTTGTAGATCTGAAGTTTGGATTGCAATTACGTAGAGTGTAAATCTTACATAGGCAGTTGTCATTAAGCTTTTACTGTGTGAATAAAAAAAAATCGTAGTCACTTCTTAATGCTGAATTCAGTTAGAATATATATATATTTAAAAAAAATAGGAAGAAAAAAGGAGCTATTAATATAATTCAAACCTAAACCAAAACAGTTTCTTTTGTGTTAGCCTGTAGACAGGGTGTGTTTAATTTTGCAAATTTAACTACTCATACACTCATATCTGCTTGTATTTGGAAGAGTTTCAGATATAGAAGTTTAAACAGGTTCACATTCATCCAAGTTGAAGAATGAAGCAGAGCATAATTATATCAAAAGATACACTAAAAGGCTCCTTTTACAAATTGGGATGCATATCCACATCTGACTGGATACAGAGACAAGTAACAGAAGTATTCAGAAGAGTAGGAAATGTAAGAAGGGCATCAACTGTCCTCCTACCTGACATAGTCTGAGTGGCAGGCCCTGAAAATAAGAATTAGCAACTTCTCAAGCACTCTATTTAAAATAGTGAAGCCACAGCTGTCTACTCAAAATGGCTAAGAAGGTATGTATTAAAATTAAAAATTGGAATCTTACTTTTCTAAGGAGCATTTTCTCAGAAGATGCAGCAGTATTTCTGTGAGCCACAAATGAACTGTACCAGCTAAATGGCAAGATTTAAGCTATGTGAATGAACTGTTTCATAGTACCAAACCCTTTTCTTTTGCCCTTTTTCTGTCCATTTCTCCTCCTCACTAACTTTTCAATCCTCAAACCAACACGGGCTCGTTGGTTCATTAGTCAAAATGAAATTCCATCACTTTGTTACTCTTCTAGTAGTCAAGCTGTAAATACACTTTCAAAGTAGCTTATAATTTCCTGAATATGCTTTACTCTGGGGAAAAAAAAACGACCAACAAAACAGTGTGGAAAAATACAAAGAAAAAGAGCAAAGTGCAATCTATCTCTTATGTGCCAGAAGATGTGTTATTAGAGATGCCAAACCAGGCAGTTTAAAGACACAGTAAACGGATTGAGGCTAAGAAATACTTAAGGATTCACTGGAAAACAGCATATGTGTGAGAATTTCAGAAAGGCACTCAAAATGAGACAAAAAAAAAAAATCTAGTCTCCCTTTTTGTGTCTAAGATGTCATAGAAGAAATCATAAGCTCAGTGTGGATTCTTTATGCTTTGCCAAAGGTTTGGCTGGAAATGATTCTGCTGCCATAAAATCTGTTTATGACAGCATAAAGTAAGTATATCACTCTAAAAATGCTGTCTATTCTACCCCAAATAAATGCAGCCGGGAGACTTGAACCTTACCTTAAAATCAGGATGGGGAAGAGACCTTAGCAAGAACACATGGACAACCTCACCACCATATCACCCCAGGACCACAGGCTGGTGCTGCCATGTGGGAGTAGGTGGTTAGCTCTCTATCAGAAACCAGCTTCAAGAGCTGCCTGGGAAAATGTGAAACAAATGTACTGACAATGTCTGAGCTGCATGTATTTTGGTGCCATGAGAGCAGCAATAATTGTGGGGCAGTGTGTCTGATGCTGTGCTATAGTCTGCAGCTGTTGGTAGCAAATGAGCATTCAGTAAGCTTTGCACAAACCATTTTCCCTTCCGTGTTCATGTGTTTTATGGGCTTAAAAGTTAAGGAGGAAATAGAAATGCTTGTAGGGGGAAGTGCTCTTAATATATCATAGTAATTTTTTACTTGTGACTTTTGTGTTAACATAATTTGTGGCTCTTTCATGTTCTCCTTTCATTCTCTCTCCCCTGACTTTTGCTGTGCAAACACTGAGATTTCCTGGTAGAAGGAGACTTTAAACAGCCCACAAAGATAGACTGCTTTCATGCTTCCAAATTTTCTCAAGCAGTTCAGCTCAGGAGACTGGTGCAAGAGCATGGATCAAGTAACATTGACACACACACAGACAAGCACCAGGGAAAGCAGGACATGAACCAGCTCCCTGACATGAAAAGGCAATATGACTTCACACCACAGGGCCATCACCCCACTTGAACTATGTGACAGCATTCTCTGAAACCAGCCCAGTCAAGCCAGATCCTTTGTGCCAAAAGACTGCTGCCTCACATTCCTAGGCTAGCTTAGAAATAAAAACCCAGAAATATCTCACAAGCCTCTTTCAGGACAGTCATTTTGTTAGTAAAGAGCAAAGCTGCTACTCCCGTTGGCCAACCCTCCAGTGTCTGTGCTCCGTGACTATACCCATCTATATCAGGGTATATACACAGAAGAGGATGACAAAAGAAAAAAGTTAGATGTGGTCAAAGAGAAAATGGAAGAAAGCTGAGCAAATAATCACAGAGCCTAGCAAATGCCAGTAAAGGGATGAGGGCTGGAACAACAGCTAACTACGAATAGCTATAAAAACAGCAGGGAAAAGCTCTGCTTTCTACAGGGAGGCATCTCTGAAGCAGCAGAATTCCATCGTAAGCTGGCCCCAGATCCAAAGGCCTGAGCTCACCCTCCAGGTATTTTTTGTCACTAAGCTTATTTATGCCAGTGTAAGGTTTTTGTTTGTATGTTTCCACACCAATGGTATCACCTTTCTGTCAATTGATAGAAGAATCCTAAGCAATTTCCAGCTAAAGGCTGGGAGTATTTATAGTGTTCTTGTTAGCATGAGCTGGTGCTTCATCAAGGATAGTTAATCTACAGGCATATAATAATTTTTTTTCAGCAATCTCAGAACAAATGGGATTGAGGCAAAGTACAGAGATGAGGACTGTGAGATTCCTTGGTGCATTCTGGAGCTGCACATTTTCCACTCTCCAAACCCAATGTTATACAAGTGTATAAGAGAAGAGATGCCAACAGAACAGAACAGGTTGCCTGTCCAATCTGGCCCTCTGTCTGTAGAAAAGCAATCAGATATTTAAGACATCAGCCTGTCCACTTCACAGCAGACCTCTTCTGTTGCACTGTGACAATTTCTGCAGCCACTTGATTAGGGACGTTAGAGGGTATTTTCCTGTCTAGTTCTTCTAGTATCTGTTTATATATCTACTGATCATGAATTTGTCGTCTCCTTTTCTCAGACTGCTGGTGCTCCTTGGCTTCACCCCACTGTGGGAACAAGGTCTTGCTCTCAGTGATTATACTTTACTGATATTTTGGCCTGACAATACCCAAGATTATTCCCTTTTGCATCTGCCATTCTATGTTAAGACAATGATTTTGAAAACCAGCCAGAGATGACTCCAAGTTTTCTTTCTGGTACTTGAATCTCAGTTGCAGCTAGCATTTACAGCTCAGGTTTCAGCGTCATGGAAGCATGGTTTAGATTACTGCTCCCTAGAGGCATTCCCTTGCATTTATTGATATTGAAGCTCATCTGCCACCTTTTCTCCAACTCATTCAGCTTTGTGCCATTTCCCTCCTAGCATTTCTTACAACCTGTGGATCTGTTGCCTACCCAAGATAGACTTGGTGATTTTACCATGCATTGCCTTTCCCAGGTTGCTGTTGAACACAGCCAGCATTGGCACAGGTGCTCAGTTGACAGAAATGGAGGCAGAGTCAAGGGGCTGGGGCTTTCAGACCTTTCCAGAGCCCTTAAGTACGTGGGAGTTACCCTCTACACTTTGGTGGCCACATGGTCACACTAATCCCCTTGCGTGTTCCTTCCATGGGTGCCTTTGGAGAACGTCTTGTCATCCTCTTCATGTTCCTTTCATCCCTTCTCATTTGTTTTTCATTTATCTTAAACTTGCTGTGTGCGTGGTCTCCTTTTTGGGGCCAGATTTCCTTAAAAAAAAAAAAAAAGAGAAAAGGCCTTTCCATGTGATAGCCTGCATAAATTTCCATTCAAAGCTTGAAGGGATTTCATGGACTGATTTGTTTTCTTTCTGAATTGTGGCACACTTCTTACCTGACTTCTAGCACTGTATTTTTCAACAGCCTCCAGGCTGCTCCTAGGCTTCTTTAGTTTTGGACAGCTGCTTTTAGGAGTTTTTTGCTTGTTTGTTTGTTCATTTTTAAACAGTTGCACCATTTTTACACAGTTTCTTTTCTTTAATTCAGAACTGTGGATACTATGACAGAGGTTCTCACTGAAGTGGGTCCTGTGAGTCACTCCAGATTATATTCAAAAGAGCCTCTTTTTCCTGTGGTTTTAAGGCTAGTTGTTCCAGACTGCAGCCATCTAGTGTCTCCAGAAATTTTATGTGACTGATGTGTAAAGGCACTTGTCAGTTTTATTCTGTTGTTTAATATTGTTCAGGCAAGTCAAACGGTGGTCTAATTTGCCTTCATTTTTTATTGCAGTTGCGATTTTATTTCCCTCTTGGCCTTTTCAGGGATGCATTGGACACCAGCCACATCCAGCTTGTATGTTGTATTATTCCAGGTACTGTTCCATATCTATGCATTTTCTCCTGTTTCTACTTTAGGAAAGGTCACAGGGAAGTATTATGTTTTGTTGACACTTTATGAAGTTTTCTCCCTTTGTGCTCACGAGGCCAGGTACCATGCACTCACAAAAAGTTATCTGACAGTTTAATAGCTGAATCTCCACTGCCACCAGCTGCTCCTTCCTCACTCCTCTGCCACAGCAGCAGGGGAAGTGCAAGATGACACTGGCATCAGGTGAAACGAAGGGTCTCATGTACGAAACTGGATGCCTCCCCTGGGATCTAGTCCCAGGCATCCCAGCAAGACTCCCACTTGCCCCCACACAGGGTCACCATCATATGAATATAAACCAAACACTTCCTGCCCTTTCTGGCCTTTTGGGACCCAAACCCCATTTTCTTGTTTTCTTCTTCTTACACTTTTCCTAAGCATGATTGCCCTTCTGCTGCCCCTTTTCCCACTGGCAGCAGCATAGTTCTTTAAAAGCCACCGGCAGTTACAGACCGTATATAGCACTGCCACCTGGTGAGTCTGGTCTGGAAAATACTGATCTCCACAAATCATTGTTTACATGGCTCACTGACCACGGTCAGAGAAGTTTGATTCAAATGCAAAGAGGTGGAAGATATTCTGCTGGGCTTTTGCGCTGTCCATTGGCTTTTCTATGGAGTTTAAAGTAACCTGAGCACTGATAACAGGCATTACTTGCTCATTCAAATTGCAGGTTTGACCAGTTGCACATATTGTTTATCATCCCTTTCTTGTAGCTGGGAGTGGTTTAAGCACAAGAAGCATTTTCAGGAGGGAGATAAGAGGTAGCAGGAGCTTTTCCGTTTTCTAAGGGGAAGGAAGCAAGTAAAGCAAGTTTGTATCCATGAGCATATCAGCTGGCAGTTGTCTGCAAGTAACATTTCCTCAGTGAATCCATGCAATTTTCACCAGCTACATGCCATTTTCACCAACTGCATGCCAAGATAATTCCAATAACTTCAAGAACCTTGGTTGTTTTGTTTTGTTTAACAAAATGTTAAAAATGCTAACATTAGAGCAGACCCAGTTTCTCTTTACCTGTCTTGTTTATTATTTGTTTTGCTTGAAGTTACCAGAAGCATAGAAATAACATCCAGGACTTACTAACTGTTTCAAATAAGAGTGTTTGAGCTCTTTATTGCCCTTCCTTCCTATTTCTATCTACAAAATTTAGGCAGAGAGCAGCTGAGGATTTTTATCTACTCATTACAGTAAGTTAACCAGTTCATTAAAACCAGTTTAATCTCAGAGTTGCATACAATAAGCTCCTTATCTGAGAGACTCTCATGTTCCTCTGTTCTCTTTTGTTCTCCTTTGCATCATCCTATTATCAATGTTAGACATAAAGTTTTAATTTAGTAATTACTGAAAATTTTATCCATCACTTAACAGAATTCTGTAATATTTTGTATAAGGGTTGCCCTTGTTCTCTGTGACCACGATGAGTGAAATTAAAGCACAAGCTTTTCCAAGCTGCATTAACTGCAGTTCCTGCAAATCCACATGCCATTGCCAGATGCATTGTCTGTGACTGTTTCTGAAATGTGCATGTAACAGAAAAGCATACTCTATATGGAATAAAAATCTTACAGTTTTATAGAAAAAAAAGTCCCCACTGTAAACATTATGAAATGACAAATACTCTTAGGGCATATTTATGTATCCAAAACAATATCAATTATTAAAGCGAAAGGGGAAAAAAAATTAACTAAAAATAATGCAGAGTGTTTAATAGATTTGTTTCAGAGTCATAAACAAATAACCCATGAATACTTTAAAACAGTGTTGAAGGAAGCAGACACCCAGAAGATTTTATTAAAGATTCAAACATTTATGAAGTGTGCTCTAGAGGTTAGAGCAGTGTCCTGAGAGCCAAGAGAGATGCCTTATTTCCCTGCTTTACTGCAAGTCTTCCCTGGAGTCAGCAAACTACCATACGACTCTATGGCTGCTCCTTAGACAACACTTGGCTGCATTAGGAGAGTGCTCATTAGGCCTATTGTGAGTTGCACAATCTTCCATAACCAATAGTAAAAAAAAAACAAACAGGTCTACAGATAACCCTCTGCACCCCAACCCCCCTGGCCCTGGCTCTGCCTTTTTCTCTCCTTCTTTTCCCCCAGAGAGGAGACTTTAATAAGTTTCTTTTGTTTCTTTAGAAAACATATTAAGGGAGTGCAAGAGGCATGCATTTATACTTTCAGAAAAAGGCAAAAGAGAATACAAATATCCTTGTTTTCTTGTAATCCAGATTCTAAGTAGATTTAATGGCCCTGTTAGTGCTGGACAAAATTAAGTCCTTATGAAACATGTTACAATGTACCTTTGTAGATCTCATTTTCAATAAAAAAAAGGTTTAGGTCATGTTGAACAATCTGCTACTTATTAGCACTTTGCCTTCAACAGGTCACCTTTCATGGTATAATACTCTGTTTTCATTAAACATGGAATCTAAAATGGCTATATTTTTAGAACTCAAACAAAATATATAACTTGTATTGTAAGCACAAAGATAAAGAAACACAAAACATTTAACTGCAAAACCTATATCTTACACAAATCTGTCAGATTCAATACTTTTCTCTAAACACTGTGATCATTACAGGAACAGCTTGTATTTTTTAAATGTGAATTGTTAGGTGTAACGTTTGTTGTTCAGCCAGAAAAGGGAAAAAAAAATAAGAAAAAGAGAGAAAAGAAAAAGAAAGAGCAGTAAACAAAAATAAGCAGAAATTGCAGACTTTGACAAGTTCAATATGGTCTACATCTCAGAATCATGCACACCTGAGAAGAAAGAATATGAGGTAATGTAAAACTTAATCTGTTTATATTTTAATAGATAAAAATATGATTGATACTAGATATATCCCTTTTTTTTTTTTTTCCTTTGTGCATGCATTTTGTTTCAGGCCTGCCTGAGGAATATTTCTGAGGTTAAAAAGTCTCCCCTCATCTTTTGTAACAGCAGTTACTTCGAGGCATAAAAACCTGAAACTGTGCTCACATTTCTTAAAGGCTATTCCAACATATGGATATGTTACTTTTTGGGGAGCATTTACTTCTGAGTGCTTATAATAGTCCATTATATAGAGAAGGAACGGATAAGTAATCTCCTCCTGCTTCATCTTTTTCAAAAGTGAGGGAATACTTCTAGCCCTTTACCTTGGCAAATTCACTGTTCCTTTAGGAGCACTATTTTATTTGCTTTGATCAAAGAGTCCTCCCAGTCAATGAGTCTTATGCAGGTGGTTGCATTTGCATGGGGTGCATTGATGCACACTTGTTGATTGTTGACTAAAAGAACTAAAAGCAAGTGGTGAGATCAATAGTATCTGCCTGAAGACAAGAAAGTTGCAATTCTCCACCACTCTGCCTCATAAGTGCAGCCTAGAAGCAGAAATCAGTACTAGCTTCAGTCCTCTGTGCTGTGCACAGGGGTGAGGAATTTCAAGCACCAGCATTTTTTTTCTTATTTCAATGGTATACGTGGGGTAATATTTTTTTATGCTGGAATAAGGTCTTGGCAACAGGTGCACTGTCTATTCCATGATAGTGCACTAACCATGATATGAAAGACTCCTTCCTAACTTTATTTGTTTTCTGCATCAAGTTATCTCCAAAAGTTTTCTGAAAAGGATATATGGCAAGTATTGTCATCCTGCATATCCCAGTGGCAGATTTTAGGTCTCTGTCATGGAAACCTCTCAGAGGTACAGAAATCTGACTAGTGGTTTTGAAGACCAGCAATCCTCCTTCCCAAAAAAAAAAATATGGGGAGACATTCTTGGTTCTCTACATCCCAGAGGTGAATCACAGGCACTGAAGTCAAAGGGTAATATTGCTAAACCACAGGGAAGATGGAGATTTCAGCGACAGCTGTCAGCAATACTAGCAATATGAGTAGGCTGAAGAAGGTGACTACACAGGTCCTCCTTCAGATCACTTAGAGTTTTGATCTGAGACTTGCTTCCCCCATCATCCACAGAGCCCCTCATGTCCTTGCTCCCATGTGTCTTTTCAAAGGTGTGTACTTTATACTTAAAGTATGCATTACTTCAGGTTAGGCTAATCCCAATGTCACGTGCAAAGGCATCAATCCTTCCCTCCCTCCACTGGAAACATGTCTCTTTCCTACATCTGGACAATATGTTTGCCTCTCTCGCGCCGTGTCTCTCACTTCCTGCTTATTCTGTGATGAAAAAGACAAGGAATAAACCACATAAAACCTCATGATATGAGCTGGGGTCGAAAGTAGGTTATTTAAAGGTTGGTAGCTCCCTAGGAAATCAGTTTTAGAACTCAGACTGGAATAAGTCCTGCACTTCACATTGACCCTTCCTCTTCTTTCTCCATCTTCTGAATGATAGCTTTCTGTTCCTTCCCTTGTTTTCCTAACCATTAACACATGCCCTCATATGAGTTATGAAAGTTCAGATTTAACAGAACTATCAAATTTCCCTTGCTTATAAACACATGCTCTTAGAAGAGGAAGACAACTGCTTGGAGTGATCTACCATTCCTAATTTTATCCCATTTCTTTTTACCTTACTGGCTTGCTTTTTCTTATCAAATGCATTAAGGGTCACCAATTCATTGACTAAAATTTAGTCAATTTATTAAAAAAAATAGAACAGGAATTGAAAGTAATATCAAATGTTAAATCCTCTATTTTAAAAAATACATTTTCCAAAGACAGTATTGATATAGTAAAATAAGTTAATGTGTAAGTGTAAATAGCATGCAGAATGTTCAAATTTGAACGGTATATTAATGCCTGAGTGACAAAGGCAGATTATTTATATGAAAGACTTCTTCATAGAAAAACACAATTTTAATTGTCTGTTTCCATTCTCAGCAGATTGGAAATGATTTCTTATCATACTGTGGATTTTAACTGTTATGTACATACTTGCAAGTGACAATCATACACATTTGGGAAATTACTCCCATAAATGTTATTCCATTCCAGAATCCTATGTTTTAAGCATGATGTTCATCATATATTGGAAAGAAGCTTGCAGTTAATATATGGAAACATCATTTGTATTTAATCATGCAGTTGGGAGTAGTTATAGTAACTAAGTAGATGCAGGCAGTTTAAAATGCACAGATTGTTACTGCAACCTAGCTTGCCACGGGCACTTTTTCCCTTTGATAGCTCAAGTGCCGAATAAATAAAGTACAGTCAATGCTCAGAACTGGTCAAAAAAAGCTGTGCCATCTAAGTTATACTGTCAGTCATGTTAAATATGGCCATAGAGCTTAGCTATGACAGTGTGAAAACAAAGGGCACGTGTACAGCTTTCTTACTGCCTTTTGTACATCATTTTTGGCATCTGGAGGGCACAGCAGCATTTTCACCAGGCTTAACTGGGCTCCCTTTCATGCCCAGATATTTTTAATAGCAGATGGAATCTGGGCTAGGACATTCACCATGTCATCTAGCGTCTGTCTGATGCCAGCTGCATGCACAAGGTCAAAGGTGTGACAGGGTGACTCCTGCACTGGGTCTCACCAGGCAGTTTCTGTTCAGCACCTTTCAGTTCAAGCAGTAATCATTCAGGAACTGAGTTTAAATGACAAATTAAATTAAGCTAGATCCCAAAATGATTTTTATAATGTATCACTCTACAGGCGCAGATAAAACAATGGCCTAATAAAACAAATGCAAATGTATAGACCTTTTGTCTTATTAAATTCACATGAAAAATGTCATCTTAAGGATGTTGGGGCATAAAATCTTAACAACATTTCTCTTTAGAAATAATAAAAATACATGCAGTTCTATGTATGCATGGTGCATATGTTTGATATGTGTGTACATACATGCACATGCAAGAAGGACCTACAGAGGAGGAAGAAAATGATTCTGTGTTTGTCTGATAATAAACTAATGTGTTGTAAAGCATTTTAATACTGCAGAGATGGCCTTTAGAGAAAACTGGAAGCTAGACCAATGGATCTATACCTGCGCAGTAGCATGACTAGTTTTTAAAGATTTAGTTATACAAGTTTCCTGTAACACATTAAAACACATTTATGCTCACATACTATTGCAGAATTGTTGATACAAAATTTGCTGCCTCCTACATTAACATTACACATGATGCTCGTTTTTCCTTCTCTCTTTTTCCAAGGTATAAATGAACAAGTAATGTGGAGTTCAGTAACATAACTGTACAAAATTAGTTACAAAGAGAAATGTCAGGGTTGATATTCCTGACACAGCCTTTTTAACTCTTGTTATGTCTTAGGCTTGCATACTGGAGGTAGAATAATGCAGCACTCCAAGGTCCCAGGAGGCTTCTGCTACTATTGTCTTTTAGGTTTTTAGCCTGTGGCCTTGATTGAAAGGAGAGCTTCAATTGGGCATACTCATTCCTTATTATTAAAAAATGGGCATTGAGGCATGCCTTAGTGAGGAAAAAGAAGAAGGAGGAAGGGGGGAGTTTAAAATATTTGCTCTCTGTTCCTCTGTAAAAACTTCTTAGATGGACTTAGCAATTGATGTTGAAGCAGAGTTAGACAGCCTTTGAAACAATTACCTAGTTCACTCACATTGTGGAGGATCTAGCTCACTGCAGTTTAGATTCTTAGACAGCATTTTGCTTTTCTGTGATCAAAATGCCTGTGCGGTTTGAAGGGCTTATCATCAGAGTTGAATCCACACAGAGCCTAACCTGAGAACAGCCAAGAAAAGCATACATTTGAAGGGCTTTGATGCTCCATCACATAGTCATTCAGTGGCTATAATGGAAGAGAAGTACATGACAGACTTTGGTCGTTACTGTCATTCATAAATCTTGGTTACATACACCAAGTGTTCCAGATTTCACAGTGAAATTGAGTCGGTATTTCACTTTGCTGCAGAATGAACTCTCACTGCTTTAATCGCACACATTACTTTTCTTTACTCATAGTACTGAGAAGCATATATGCTAAAATGATTTTATTTTCAAGAAGATCTCTTTAATATATTTACATATTTTAGCAGATGGTAACCTACCAGATCGCAAGAAGCAGGCTTATTGATGTGTTTTACACTTCTGGTTAAAGAATAAATATGCGCAGGCACTTAAATTTGAGAAGTAAGGAAAAAAATGTCAGATTTCAAATACTAATATTACATTCAGGATAATTTTTTCTTACTTGTTCAGGGTGAAGTCCTTTTTAAAGCAGTTTGGCAAAGGATTAGGACTTGTAATATATGTCTGGTTGAGGCAATAAATAGATTAGCCAGAAGCTAGGGATTTTAGTTTTTTTTTTTGCCACTGGCTTCAGCAGTGCTAAGATTTTGGCACATGGTCTAATTTTGTAATTTTAATCAAGCAAAATTAATTTGTATCAAGTATAGACAGAAGTGCTCCCACACAAGCCATCAGCAAGGCTGTGAGTGCACAGTAAATAAAATAAAGGGTGAACATTTTTTGCAAGGAACAAAATCATTCAGATAACGGGCCATTGCCAACACCACTCTTTTTAATGGCCTTCTCAACCTCTTCTGATGTAACATAGCTCTTTCTTGTAACATAGCTCTTTCTTTTGCAGCATATTACCCTTTCTTAATCCAAAGGCACATATTATTTCTGTATTGTTATATTTATTTCTCTCTCTGAAATGAACACTACCAGCTCATCGCCTCTTCTTTGATTCTCGTTTCTGCGGTTGGTTCATACATTGTTACATGTCTTTACTCTGGTGAACATGTGTTTTTATATTTTTATCTTTAATCCTTAATAAGGATCTTCCACCCTGTGTGTTTTCCTCCTCAATTCCTCCCATTTATTCAGTCTATTATTCTTATCAAAACAATTAACAAACATGCATGTATTTTTATTGTTTCAGTGAAAAATTAAGAGTTACACTGTTTTAGCAGAGGAAAAATCCTGTCAAAGAAAAAGCTATTCAGTTGATTAATTGACTAAATCTCTCTGAAAAGCAAAATGAAATCACCAGATGCTCAGTAGCTATAATAATTACCAGGGATGTACAAGCTGTGTCTGTACATTCCCTGAGAATGCACATATTCAGCTTTATTAAAGAAGTCCTATAGCCTTCTCTTGGTATCAGAAAACCTTATGTGTCCAAATACATGTGCTTCACACTTCTGGAGAGCACCTCAGGTGGGAAGTCCCTCAAAGCCTTCAGAGAGCAGGAGACAGGAGTGGACACATCCTTCCTTTGTATTCTCCCCTCTCTCCATGCCCTGTCACTCCCTGGAGGTGTGACCACAGCTTGCCTCCCCAGCAGTCCTCTGCAAGGCCATCAAGATTTCACTGTGCTCTGTTCTTGCACATCGATGAGAGAGTGTATGGTCCGTGGCACAATGGCAAGGGATGCCAACAAGACCAACAAGCAGCGCCTTAGTAGCCTATAATTTCATCCTGAACTTTGATGTGCTTCCTGGAGACTAATTTCCCTTGAAATATTTTCCTTTCTTTCTCGGCAAAAAGTGTCTGGCAGCCAGGCCCTGGCTTGCTGCTGCCCTGCTGCTTCTGGTGCTGTGCACTGGACGTGGAGCTGAGCTGGGTGAGAGCACTGTGGGGCAGAGAGGGTAACGTGCCTATGTGAAACAGCAGACCAGGTGAGCTCTCAGCAACAGAGCAGCCTCCTGTATAAATGTCTGAGGGTCATGGGCCATCCCTCCTTGTCGAAACATATCTGAGGCTGAACCTTGGTTTTCCATTTGTATTGGCTAGATGGTTTCAGTCTGGTTGACGTATTCATCTAGCCCACTTCCATCAGTCTGAATAATCCTTTAGGTTCTGCCGGTGCAGCGGGTAAATAATCTTTCTAAGCCCCCACTTTTACTGAGATATGAGCAGTGCTAATTGCCTGCTCTTTGCCAGACCTAGCAATATGTTTTCCAGATTCCCTAAAAAAAAGTGACTAGTTGGCTCAAAATTTCTCGTCTTCCTTCATCACTTCCAGTATCTATTATCCTCTAATTCTCCAGTAATACCTTGGGTCTAAATTAAGTTAGTGACTCAGTAATTGGCAGTGATCTCTGTAACATTGCAACTGAAATGGTATGGGGACTGGATTTCTCAATCACTAGTATATGAACTACATTATATAGAAGTCAGGTGAGGATTTTTTCCACTTGCAGACTAACCTCCAGGTCCCAGTCTCTGCTGAAGCCTGTCAAGAATTTTCCCCTTGACCTCAGTGATTTCTGGCTCTAGATCCAAGGTAGTTTGCTATGCAGGTTTTTTTTTTTTCAGTTCTCATAAGATCTCTGGGATTTACAGTCACAAATCTGTCTGTAATTGTGTTTTCAATCCAATTACATTGAGTAATCTGACTATCTATTATCTGGTAAACAGTATTTTAAATCTGCATTGTAAAATTTCTCCATTCTATTTTAGCTACAGCTGTGCTAACTGTATGGAACAGTGTATCAACCTCCTTCATGATATAGTTCTTGCCTGCTCACACAGCAGACATTTCCAAATGGCTTGTGGGTTTTTTCAAAGCAAAACATTCATACAAATGATACCATTTGTAATCTGCTTTGATCTCCAGCACCACATGGGAGTTTCTAAGATCCCATTGTTGATCTACAGGAAAATTATTGCTGAATTTGACCTGTTCACATTGACAGTCACTAGACTTAATGTGAGGAAATCAAAGTACTGTAATACAATGAAGTCACTCATGAGTTGAGTTGTATCTCTCCCTTACAGGGAAACTTAAAAGAGTTGAGAGAGTTTCAGTGATAGTTTGTGTCTGTTATATAATATATGAAAGCAAAATGAGGAGGAAAGAGATGTTCCCATCAGAAAGGACTTTACAGTATAAAGCATCAGTTAAAATACAAATGTTGCTAAATTACAGAGGAATAAAAAGAAATAGGAAATGTCATGGATCAATTTGTTAGTGATTGTGGAGATACTGAATTGATCATATACCCTGGAAAGTTCTTAAGCTTATGATTTATGTAACCATGCAGGTAAATAATTTCTCCCCACACCTCCCTGGAATAAAAGTATATCTTCAGTATGATGCAGGGAAAATTTTTCTATAAATTAATATCAGGAAAATCTTACAGGAAGGTTTTTCAAAAAAACATTTCAGCACCAAATGGAGAGTGCTGAGACACTGTGGGATCCAATAACGTCAGCCAGCCACAAAAATGGAAAACTATGTAGAGATCTTTGCCATTTATCTAAACATAATTTCCTTGTTCCATAGCTTCTCACATTTCCCTTGTCTTCCAGAGGTGCCATAGATGATGCTGTTTCTCATCTGCTATCTACTGCAGTTGCAATACAATCAAATAATGCCAAAGAAAGTGCACAGGTGAGTGAAACACATCCACAATAACAAGAGCTATAGCTTTGTAGCCCTATATAGGAAATTCTTAGCTTGAAACATTCTTAAAACAAAGGAGACTCCTAACATCGTTCATCAACAGTTCTGTCACCCCAGCAGACATCACATCTGATGACTGAGGGCTGCCCCTTACAAAGGGCTACCCCTTACAAAGTGACGTTTCCTCTCAAGCTGGGTTTGGTGTTACTGCATCCCCTGAGAAAGAAAGGAGAGGAACAAATGGTCCAGAGTAGGCACTGCTGGTGAACCTGCCCCTTAAAGGTGGGCTCAATGAACTTGAGAAGTGTGCAATTAAAAACCAATGAAAGTGAATGCTTTTCTTTATATTATTTAGTTAATAATTCTTTGCTGTATCTGTTCTTTCAAATTATTTAAAAAAAAAAGTGGCTAGATGTGCATACTTGGAGCCTAACCATTCTATGATTCAGTGAATATTTGGTTATTATCACTATTAACATTAGTTTTGGATAAGAACCTCAAAGACCCTGGTACTGACCTTTGGCATACACAGGCAGAACCTCAGGTTTGATCCATTCATGTGATTCCTGACACATATAGCCACCCCACAGAGCATCTGTCATCATTTCAGAGTGTTTTAAAACTCAGGGAATAGCCAAAAAAAAACAAACAGCCTCAAGACTGTCGTCACGGGAAGAACATTAAACAGATGGGATTTGTTTCTTTCAGAATGTCTATTAATCCTTTCAAAATAAAAATGTTAAGATCTTGGTAAGATTGATTTGCCTTTGGTGCTTTGTCATGTACTGTGGAAAGTTGTTTAATAAGGTTAATAATTAGAAATACAACATGGATCAGCTGAAAGTTTTCAATAATAAAGTGGCACACATTTAGGAAGTTTTCCCTATCAGTGTCAGACAAGAACAAGAAGTTATTTTGTTTCTCAATTTTAATGAAACTCTAACAGGAAGTTTACTACAGGCCTGACAACCTTCTGTTGAAAAGGAGAAACTCCCATTGCATCTGTGAAGCTGTCTGTACCATTTCGCCAGAGGAAAGTATAACAGTGGATGGGTGTGTGATAGTGATGCTTTATCTATTCTTTTTTTTTTTTTTACATAAGGCAGTTGTTCAGTTCTGTTGGAAATCATACAGAAGATTATCTTGATTTTAAATCAATATCAATAAGTCTGGGGCAATTTGCTTGGAACGTCTAATTACTTTTCCCCTCCCACTAGATTTTCAGGCCTGGTTACCTCAGGGCTTCAAATACCTTGGGATCCATCTTTGTCTCAGAGTTGTTCTCAATTAACTTTACATGCCCTCTTTAAAACCCTAGCATTGGCAGTACTAAGCGGTAAAATCTTCTATTAATTTATGGGCAAAGCCACCCTAATAATAGAGTGTATGCTTTTTCTATGTACTGCATTTGTTCACACCCTGACAGTATGACTTTTAAGACATTATGGAAAGGGACTGAGTATATTACAGAGTATTAATTTTCTCTGGTGGGGAAAAAACAATTAAAAAACCCAAGCACCAAAAAACCCCGCCTAAGTTTGTTAAGACTACAATATCAAAAAATAGTAAAGGAATTAATCTAAATATCTGTGAGAAGTTCTGCAAACACTGTATATAAAAAGTGCTGGCTGTACCATGACAGAAATTAAACAATTGGCAGAGCCTAAGACGATCATGCAGTCTTGATTTCTTCTAATGTTATTCATTCTCTTGTAAGCCAGGGTAACCAATAGTAGAAAGTTATCAATAGGATTGCAACAACATGTCTGCTTTCTCTTTCTACCATATGCAGCAGATTCTTGGGATGAGCTCTGTCAGAACTCAGAATAGTTCCCCATAGGATGTGTGAGAAAGTCAGAAGCCTCATCACCATTGAAGTCTCTCTTGGTACCACATAAAGTACTAGTAAAACCACAAGAATATCCTTTGCTGACAAGTGACTGGATACTACATATTCAAACAATATCTAGATCTGTAAAAAAGCACAAGCAAAGGAATGATAGAGATCTCGAAAATTCTGAAAGGAAAGTCAATTTGGAACAGTTCTTCACTATCCCCTCCAGTTCATTAAGTAAGGGACATCAATGCGCTGCTGAATAGTTCAAAAGAAATGAATGGGTAGTTTGCTAAACGTGTAGTCTACTGGTCACAGATAATGTGGAAAATAGTGTGAAAGCATACATGGGTTCCAAATAGCTGCAGAAGAAAAAAGGTTTTGCAAGGCTCTGTAGTAAAAATACAAGTTCTTGTTCAGGAAGATCTCAGACTTCAGTCCACTGTCTTCTGGAAGTCTTTACTGGGCAAGAAGCATCATTGCATGCATTCCATTTTTCATTGCCTTCCCCAGATAGCTGATATCATTCACTGCCAAAGATATGTAACTAAGTTGTCTGACCTAGTTGATACTTTCTTATATAATTTATGTGAAATATTATAGCCACTGTGAACTATGTTCCCTGAAATGTGTTCTCTTTTGCTTTTAAACTCAAGAGTTTGAATGAGTCTCATCACAATAGACAATGAACATTTTTTGTATGCAGGAGCTCCAGGTGCTTAGTTAGGTTTCTGTAAGCCTAAGGGAGAGCCTGGTGAATGGTTCCACCAAGATTTTCTCACACACTGCATAGCATAGGAGTTAAGGATAGGCAGGAGAAAGGAGAAAAGCCAGAGTTCAAGGCCATAAAGGATTAGCCAAGCACCTACACTACTGCAAAAATAAACATGGGTTAAATACAGTGATTCACGAATAAAAAAGCTGCTTTTTAGGATAATTTCCTTGGGTTGCTCCTGTGGTTAATCACACTTAATATTAAAAAAACATGCCATAATATTTTTGCCTTCAAATTCCAGCCTGTGGTTGTTGCAAAACTTGTATTTGTAAGACTGTTGAGTCTCTTAGGAGCTGCTAAATTTTTCCTGTAGAGGTTCTTATACTTTGTAATCAAACTTTCTCTCAATTCTTATTGTTTTAAAGCTCTCCTTCCTCTTTTTTCTTACATCGAACATTTTATGCAGTCTTCAAACATTTCTGCTGCCCTTATGTGAAGGTGTTTCAGATTTCTATTATTCTTTCCAAACTGTGGGCTTCAGGACAGGTAGACCACACTACAGCTCCATCCTAACTGTAAAGCAGCCTCACTGCCTTTACAGAGTAGGATAGGAATACCCTTTGTTACTGCAGTACTGAATGGAGACCTTATCTTTTGTTGTTTACTTGTTCTGATCTGTGGGTCACAAAACTGATTTTGGTTCATTTTAAAACAATGGACCAAAGGTACAATTACAGACATGCTATGCAATTAGAGTTTTGTATCTTTGTGAATTTAAGAGGCTGTTACTTGATACTAGCACCTTCCCTGTAGCTATGTGTTAAAGGCAGGCCTCTAGACCAGCTGAGAGTGTTCACTGGCATACCAGTAGTTTATAAATGCCATGTCAGAAACTACCCATAAAGCAAATGCCAAAGGCAGACTTCATTATGGTCTTGATATCTGTAAGAACTACCTGAGGGAAAGTTGCAGTGGAAACTTAGCTACCTAAATGACTGCTATAGACTTCTAGTCTGCATATTCACTTTAGGACCCTAGTGAGTACATCCACCTGAAAGAAGGGCCTACATTTAATGGAAAATAGTGAGTGCTTCTGAAGATTTCTGGGGGATAATCCTGCTACAGTGTATATATTAACTGAACTGGGATTTCTCTTCCATAACTTTTACAATCACCACTGACTTGATAGAAAGCCTTAGGAGAACATTTTTAAACAAAATCTCAAAATAAATGTACTAATTAAGTGCCTCATAATATCACTTGATGTTCCATCTATCACCATATGCACAATAAGATAACTTTTTCATTTCTGAAGGCAGATGTGTTTACCCCAGCTCATAATTATTCTGCTATAGTCTAATTTATCATCAAGGGGGTACTACAGTGATACTTCTGGGACTTGAAGAGGAACAACCACCTGAGTCAACTGGTATCTGAATGGAAGGACCTAAACATTAAATGTAATTTCTAACCAATTTCATTGGAACCTGAGGAGGAATGGAGAGAACAGCCCTGCCCGTGGGAATGGTAAGGGAAAGGCATGCTATCCTATGTCAACAGTGAAGTAATAGTTGTTTCACAATGCATTGTTCAACATATACCAAAGCAGTACCAGTGAAGGAGGCAAAGACTGAACTCTAAGTATCTGAGTTAGATTTCCACTTCTGTTGCAGTTATTGACAGCTACTGACAGTGAGTCAAGCAGCAAACTCAGCACCTTGGTGGTACCTGTAGCGTTTGTGGATTTCTTAGGAAATAAATTGTTGGGTAAAGCCCAGTGGGAAATACGGACAATTCACATGAAGCCTGGTTTATTTTTACTCAACCAAGAATATTTCTTAACAACAACAGCAGTAGTACCACTACATCAGCCTGTAATATTTCTACCATTTAAACTGTAAATTTTTGAGGATTATGCTGAATGCTGCAAGATAGCTAAGTAGTTGAAAAGCCGTGTCTCTTCCTACAGGAAGAGGAAAACATGATCCTGACAAATGGGGCATGCTAGGAATATGGAAATAGTCAGGCAATTCTTGGTTTTAGGTTACAAACTCTTACCCACAGCTTCAGTCCTCTTAAGCTCTAGCCCTCTCTCAACATACCGGTCAATTCCTAATTGCACACTGGGATGCAACATGCACTTTTGACTCCAGAGTCTAATTTAATGAAAAGGTTTGCCATCTTTATGGCTGGAAAATGTCAGAGGTGCTCTTTGCATAGACATTGTTTTTTCAACTGGTTTACTAACATCATTTTGCTATTCGTACCTAAGGGATTTAGGAAAAACACAGCTCCTGACACAGTTACCATGAAGACCTAATGTTCATAAATGCCAGGTTGTCAGTCTCATCAGGTCTAAGCAACCGAAATAGAAGGTGCTTTTTAATGCTACCCCAGAGTCAATTAAAATACAGTAATGCTGACATCTGCAGAATACAGAATGATCAAAGTAAAGAATGCCCATACAGCTTCTGACATAAAAACAGTGTGTTTGGCGGCAGAGTGACACAGTGTAACAGGTCAGGTAATTATGAGAAAATCTATGATGTATCTGTTGCAATTGCTTAGCTTCTTTCCATTATCAGAGCCATCAAACAGAACAGTGCTCTCACTTCTCCTGATGGATCGTAAAGCTAGTGACACCCTCGCTCTCCTGATACAGATGGCATCTCAGGAGCAGCTGAATTAATTTGACAGTAAATAGGTGATAGCAATTGCTGTCTTCTCTTTTTTTTATTATTTTTATTATTTTTTTTAATTGCACCAGGACAGCTTTTAGCACGTCTGGGAATAGCTCAGAAAGCCTATGCCATGATTAGCAGTGTACCCTCCTCTCCTGTAAACCCCTTCCAATGTTTCTGCTGCTGTTTTATTTACATGATAATTGCTCAATGGCAACAAAATTTTATTCTCCCCCATCTCCCCATCCTAACTCTCAGACTGAACTATGTGCATTAATTATGGTGATTAAGGAATTCTCTCATTTTTTTTGCCTTGATGTGTTTATTAAATTAATGAAGGAATCTGACACGTGGGCTTGTATGCTTAGGGTACAGTTATGTTAAAGTCATGGGCATATTTTAGATGGCTGAATATTTTCTGCCTCAGTAACATTATAATTGGCTTAATGGATTTTCAGTTATGTGCATTGGCTTTCTCCCCTCTCCAAAGCAGACTAATTACAGCTTTTTACATTAAATTCTAATAGATTTCAATTTATCTCCTCTAAATTATCACAATAATTACAGTAATAAATTAGGCATGTAACTGTCATTAATCTAAACAATTTGAACTGGGTATCATAGCAGTGCGACACAGACTATGTTTCCTAAATGTGCATTCAAATATATTCCTTACTGTAACCATTGTGTGGGAGGGTCTCATTTCCCAACAAGCTGCAAAACCCAGAAGGCAGAATGGAAGGAGAATGAGGAAGAGAAGGGGGAGGTGGGGAATGGAAAAGGCATGAGAGAATGGAGTAAAAGTGAAAACAGACCAAATTTTAGGGACTATTGCATACAATTAACAGTGTCTGAAGAATTGTCTTGGACCCAAACATACCTGAGGAATCCTGGCAGACCTCAGACTTCATCACTAATCCGTGACTGTTTTTTTCCTTCTTATATAAAAATGTGTTGCGAATGTTTCTTTACTCAAGAACACCTACTTGAAATTGCAGCTGGCTGAAACATGGAATTTTAACTTTCATAGGAAATTTTGGAAGGGACAACTTTGGGGTTGTTTTTTTTCTAATTTAGCAAAAATTTCCAATTTATCAGAACACATGACAAAACAGAAATTCTGAAAAATACCATGGAGGAAACTCATGTGACCATTTCTTTTTAAATTAAGAGCATTCTCCACTTTTCTTTTTCCCTCCACTGAGAGATACTGACAGAAGTATTGACTTGACTTTAGTCAGCTTCAGAACAGCTCTTCAGCAGAAGGCTGCAAGGCAGTGACATGCTCACAACACTTTCCTTGGCAGCTGCCAGGCTTGTAGGATTTAGGCTTAGGACAATTCCCTTCACATCCCTCTGTTTTCTCCCTTCTTCCCTAGACAACTGGACTTCCAAAACATTTGGCATCTCGTGTGCTTGAAACTCGGGGCAGGTGGACCCTTCATGCTACAGGACAGTCACAACCACTGCAGTAATAGCAGTTCAGGCAGGATTGCAGCAAACTAAGATCGACAGAAAAATCACCCCTTGGCGGTGATGTGTGTTGGCTTCTAGGCTCTTACAGATATAGCAATGTTGTTCCCTCCCCTAGAGGTTAAAGCTAGTTTGGCTATGACTACACTAAGGCTCAGCCATGTTGGTGTACTATAAAGCAGGGCCACTGTGCAGCAGGGTGGTGTGGCTAGGATGTAAAGACTCTTCTAGGGGCACAGCCAGACCCTAGAAAATGAAAAATCCGTGTTCAGAGAGGCGGTAGCCCCTTCACAACCACAGCTCCTTGGGAACACAAGACTTCGCTGCCCTGGCAAACATGCAGACACAAATGTACGTTCATCTGTGGGAACATGTGGACTGTTACCAGAAGGGACCTCCAGGCTCTTCCTCAAATGCAAAGCACTGATGATACAGTGAAATATCATTTCTTATGGCATGTACTCTGCCTGTGCAGTTTCCAATTACCTCCATTGGTAATTAGAAATAGCAATAGGGGTAATGCAGTTTAATAACCTACAGTTCAGGGGTATTTTTATCCTGAAAAAGGAAAAAAGATTTAAATCCATGTTGTAGCAGGGAGTGCTTTATTATCCCAAAATTTAAAACCAAGGGCAAGAAATTTTGTAAAACTTGGATGTAAATTTGTATATACTGAATAATTCTCTGCTTCCAATTATCAAAATATTAAGCTACAAAGATCCTTATATGGTATAAATCTGTGAAATTTTTGGCTTTTTCTCTTATGAAAGTGCAATGGAAGTTGTATGAACGTTAAAAGAGTTAGTAAAAATAACTTCACAAAAGTCCAAACTTTCAAGATCCTGTACTGCAGCTAAATAAAGTAGCCTCAGAACACTGATGCCACATATATGTGTGTATAATATAATGTTTAAAGCTTTCCTGTGAACCAAAAGGGAATACCTAATGTGAAGTTTTAATTGAGTTTCCATATATAAAGACACTTACTACATTTCTGTTATACGCCTTCTAGAGGAAAAAAAAGTCACATTTCTACTAGTGAAAATAACATTTTGCAAGTTCAGGCTGTTTTTCAATTTTGGAGAGGTTTAAATTGGTAACACTTAAAATAATAGCATGTTGATTTGTGCAGCTCTGCAATGGAATTCCTCTGGAAGGATGTCTGACCTCTCCATTAATATGAAATGAGCTCCTAGTGATATCTTAATGAATATGCAGCATCCCCTTAGTGACATGAGTAACATTTGAAACCCTTATGCATTTTCAATGGGCATTCACCTCAACTAATCCTCAGAGCAGATTCATTCATAGTAATGTTTCCTGTTATCTGCTTACAAAGTTAAGATATTCTTACTCTTTGAAATTTGTCACTTGCTCCAGAAGAGGAAGGAAAAGAAGAAGTGAGCAATGTCTTTAATGGGCAATGTGCCAAGATAAATGGTCCCCACTGTGTATGTTAGAGTTGACGCAATTGTTCTTTCTGTAGATACTACTTCCTGTACAGAATATTGCAGCCTTATGGCAACCTTTGTCTTTTATTTTAATGATTGTATGAAATATTAATCCCTGAAATGGTAATGCTAAAAAGAATCATTCTGCAGTGTATCTGGTGGCTACAGCTGTGGACAGGGATTCAGAAGTCAGATCCTATTCCTGTCTGCACCATAGTCTCAATGGGTCTGTGTCTCAGTTCCCTCACATGTCAAAGAGGAAATAATATCATTAGCTAAGTCCTAGGGGAGTTTCTGCATCTTGCCATGATAAGCTGGTAAAACACGCTGAGACCCCATGTGGGACTGGGTGGCAAAGCTTTCTGATTATGCTAACTAGAATTTATACTGGACACAGCGTGTCATGTTATATTGTTGGCTGACCATAATAGGCTTAAACATCCTGACCTAAGAAGTACTTTCTTACCATAGATTCTTCAAAAGTTATTGCCGCTTCAGGAAAATTCAAGGTGTTTCTGTTTGAAGGCAAATCTTTAACAGTATATTTATGAGGCTTTGGGAGTCTAACAGTCTCGCAGTTCATTTTCATCTTGTAGTCAGTGACAAAGATCAAACAACAGATACACTTTTTCTTTAAGTCCGATGGTAGTTAAAGTTCAGAGTGAATTTTTTTTAGAGATAAAAAAAAAACAAAACAAATCAGGTTTTAGGTTTGGTTTTGTTTTTTGGTTTCTTTTTTTTTTTGTTCTACACTCACTCATGGAGGGCATGAAAAGTCTTTGTAGACTGTTATCCTCCTTGTTTCCGTTTGACGTAAAGAAGCACATCAAAACACACATACCTACATACCTATATGAAGGAGTCAGTTTCCTTCTACTATCCTTTCTACAATACAAATAATGTGGTGAGTACATCAGTTGAAGGGAATAACAAAGCCATTTATTGCTTTTGGTGGTTTGGGTCTTTTGTCTTTGTTTGTTTGTGAGTGGGTTTCTTTATTTGTTGTTTGTTTTCTTTGCTTTCCCTCACACACATACCTGATGGTCTTTGTTTCCTCAGAGACCTACTTACATCTGAAGTTGCTTTTTTTTCTTTCTTAAAAGAAGCCCACCAAAATTTAATTTATTTCTAAAATGACTGGTGATATTGATTACTTTCACAAGCCCACGAAAGCCTGCTATAGAAAGTGAAAAAAAAAAAAAAAAGAAAGGGAGAAGGGTAAAACAGGGATGAGATATGTTTGGATTTTTTCTCTTTTCCCACCAGTCCAAAGTTTACAACATCCATCCCTGTTTATTTTCACATTGTTTATAACCAATGAACACAGGATTGAAAGGCATAAGTAAAGAGAGAGGAAAGAATTGCATAATTAACTTTTAAAATTAATTCATGACCCAGTTAAAAGGACAAGGAGGGGGTTATTAATTAATTAAGGTGGGAAACCCTGTGGGCATGTGAGATTTAGCGAGTTTTAACTTACCAGCAAGGTTAAAAGGCTTTTTAAGAGTGTACTCAGCGCTCAGTGAACCTGGAATGCCATTAATACAAAAAGAAAATGTGAAAATATATTATAAAAGGTTTTTTCAAGGGGACTAAAAAGTCTAAAAAGACTGAAAATTAATTAGGAAAAATCCTGAGAAATGTTTCATCACAATTTGAAAAAAAGCCTAGCCTGATTCTCAGCTTTTTTAAGCCTGCTTAGCTCTACTGAGCACAGTGGATGCTTGATGTTATAAAGACAGAGATTTAGTCATTACATTTATTTTTAAAATCTTGTCAGGTCCTAAGCTTTTCAGCAGAACAGATGGATTAACAGCTATGGCAATTGTAGCAATATTAACTGATATTATTCTAACTGAACTTTTTTGACTCTCTGGAGACATTATAGACTCTCTTTGCAGATGTGGCACTTCTCAATCAAAACACATACTAAAGTGGCCATAACGGGTTCCCTCTTTTCTCAGGCATCTATGACTGCAAATGCCCATTTACAATGTATTTGCCTTTATCTCCTTAAAGGCTCACATCACCCATGCTGTTTCCAGCACTTGTTCAGGTACTTCAGGGTAAAACAGAATTTAGGCAAGGTTAAGAAGTCCTTACAGCTTCTTTTTCCTTCCTTTTTTTTTTTTTTTATATATCTTGGTGTCTTTAGAGTTTACAGTCAGTCTTTAAAGTCAGGGATAAGCCTTCCATGAACTGCTGGCACTACCAACAACAAATATGATAGTCCATGAGTTATTTTCTGAACTTACAAAAAAAGAGTGCTCTTTCTCACTGAGACTATTTGAAGTGGATTGCATGGTTTACTATTTGCTTATTTAACCAGTCTTACATTTCAATCATTTAATGATAGATATCGAGACTAACTACGTTCAGCTGACTTTCATTAGCTGATACTGGCTATGTGTCTCTGTCTCATCAGTGTTTGGCAAAATCTCAATCACTGTTCAGATATTGTCACAAAAGCTAAATAAGCAGAAAATCTTTTCTCTTTCTTAGTCGCCACTTTGGAATATCAAAGATTTTAAAAATCCCCAAAGTAATAAGCAAAAGGTATCAAAGTGTTATGGAAGTTCAACTACAAACCATTTGAAAATTAGGGGGAGAAGAAAATTTTGATTAGTAAAGACAGGCCACTGTTACTGGAATTTGGGTCTTTTTATACACAAAATATGTCATACTAGCTGTGCTGTATTACTGTTCCCTAGGCAAGTAGCAATCTTCATTGCTTTATGATTCTCTTTTTCTTTATCATACTGCAGCATTTTGGTGTGAGAATTTTAAAATTAAATCTCCTTATTGTGCAGGCAGGATGTCCAGTTTTATTCTATCAAATGCCACAGAAACAAAGGGAACAATCCATTTTTCCTGATAGAAGCCAACAGTTCGTAAGAGGTTTGAGATGAGTGTAAGGATACAATTTGCCTAGAGAGTGCCTGAGGATCAAGACAACCTGACTTTCCACGGAATGAGTCTGTCAGCTGGCATCTTGCAGTAATTGCTTCCCATGGCAGGACCTTACCAGCCAAGGGAGGACTGCTCTCGTCAACCCAAGAATCAATTTCTACAGTAGCTGAATGATAATTGTTTGCTAAGGCTTGGGGAACTTGTTGCCAAGACTGAAAAAGGGGCTGAAGCTATGATTGGCACTCATTAACCCGGGATTTGGATTTATCATTTACTTTAGTAGAAGAATCTGTAGGGGTAAAGGAGGGAGAGGATTGCAAAATGTTCTTTTGTTTGGAAGAAACAAATGAGATCAACCTCAGAGTGGATACCTGAATGTCAAGCCTGAAACCATACCTATCTTCACTCAAAGGGACCAAAAAGCATGCACTATGAGGTGATTTGAATGCTTTCCTTCAAGTAGAAACATCGCTTTGGATCTTTTTTTTCTTCCCTGATACCTCTGTTTGTGTGTCTTTTTCATTATGGTAAGCACATACAAACTTATGTCCTGAAGTTAGACTGCTGAGTTACACAGAAAAGAGAGGCAGAGAAGACATGCTAGAGGCTCAGAATAGCTTCTGACTTCCATAGCCAAGCTTCTGCTTTTACAAAAGGCAGTCACCACTGCCTACTCTCTGCTGCAGAATTTATGCCCAGCTGCAGCTGTACCCAGTAATGTTAGCTGGACAGCTGTGTGTGGCATGTTCTGATCCTCACTAAAGTATGCTTAATGCCAAGTATTATGATTGCCAAAGACCCTGTCACACAGCATTTAGCAGGTAGACCAGACATATGGAGTGTGATTTAAAGCACCTGATACTGCCATTGCAGTTGGCTTTCTCAGAGCCTGTTATTTATGTGACCTTCCAAAGTACGTTAATCAACACAAAAATATCTTTATGTCTTCATCACAAACTGTGCATCCACATAAGTCTGGCAGTGCTGGTTCAGAGACAAGCACTGAGCAGTGACTAAGTAGATAGCATGGTATTTAGAAGACTGCTTCAGAGTCATGTTCTGCAAGGGATCCCCTATATCATCTTTGGTAGCTATCAATGGTTTTGGAAATCCCAGACCAAGCTCAGCTGTATGTTTTACTCTCCATATGGATGTGCATTACTAGAAAAGAGAATCTCTGTTTTGTGACTCTGGTTTCAACAAGGCTGTCCCTTTCAGATTCTTGTGTGTTTGGATCTCCAGAATAGTAAAACTGTCTCTTGCAGCCTGAAAGTGGCCCAAAGGTGGCTGTGGAGCCAGTGATGGCTCTAACGGGTTTTACCTCATAGTGATCTCAATAGAAAGTCTTGCAGTAGGCATTTCAGCATCTTCATGTGCATACAAAGTAACAGACATGAATAAGAACAGTACAATTTGATCATTATCAAGATAATACTAACAAGACAAGAGGATTTAGCAGTTGTCAGAAAAAAAAGACCAGCCAAAATAACCCAGCCATTGTAACTTTCTCCTATATAAACTTATTAGTGCTCATCCCAAGTTGCCTCATGCAGTGTCCCTTGAGGCCAGCAAAAAGATATAGTGTATGGATTCTGTAGAGACAGGAAGGATGTCGTATCTTGCATGACCTGACAGGACTGGAAAAGCAGCGAATCTGTAACTTTTCCATACAGGCTTGGTTTGCAGCTCTCCCCATGTCTAGTTTGTGTGCACATTAAAACTTGCTTGCTTATCCACACTTTTAATAAAAAAAACCCACAACAATATTCAGATCTGGGGAACTGTCTCATCATCAGCTGGAAAGGGTCTGTACTCAGCTGTGGTCTTACTCCTCACCTACAAGCCACATGGAGTTCTTTAATTTTTTCTTTCCATATGTAGTTTGGAGTATTTTTTCACAACTTTCTGTTTCCAGAGACTTTCAGCTGTGAACTCTATCAGGTTGTTGTTTCCAGTGCACTCTGAATGCAAACCTGCTATCCAATTAATCTTTTGTGGTGCAGATAGTGTCACATCATTTGTATCCCCTCAGCAGATCAGCCATGTCCTCAGTGGCAGCACTACCTGGGTATTTGGATGCAAATTAGACAGTTCGAGCAGCCAATTGCTAGACATGCTAGATTGGAGACAAGCATCCGGCAATGAACTGGCCCACAGAAATCTTAATCTTAACAATAACTCCCCTGTTCCATGACCTGCTTTTTGAATGTTCATGAAAAATGCTGAATGACTTGAGAGGAACTGCATAGATTCAGTGGCTTAGTAGATCAGAATTCCTCAGATCCTGCACGCTGATTCTTTAGCTCCTCTGACAATTATACCTCAATTTGACCACAGGGGAATACATTTCCTCTTTTCTAATAGTTTGGACATTACGTGCTATACCTTCAAGTGCAGGTCTACCAGCAAATCAATGTGAACAGATGTCAAGTTACAGAATCCCAGCCTGGCAACGTGTTTGCATTGAGATTTAACTGGGGGAAAGCAACTCTGTAAAAATGCCAACTTTTCTAAGATTCACAGCCAAAAAAAGTTCCATTAGATGAATCTTGCACATGCAAAACGCCACAGTCCCTTATTAAACCAGTCCCAAAAGAGACAATGTCCTTTAACTAGGAGGATGTATTATCTAAGGAACATGATTTTCAATCTAAATCTGGAGACTTATATGTGCAATATGTATATGCACAGACAGTGGAAATAGTGATTTAACATCTGTCATACTTACGTATTTTCCAGCTGGTTATGAACTGCTTCTTAGTGAGCAGATACCGTACTTCACAGAGATCTGGAATATGACTGACTGCTGTTCATTATACTGCAAGTAACACTACTCAGCTGAGTTCTGATTGTGCGTCCAATGGTTTGCATAAAGCAGCTAGGGTGACATGCCTCTGATGTGTGAGACAGATTTAATCTGTAGGCCTAGCATTTTCACAGAATAAGGCCCTTAAATGAGTAGTTCTGGAGGGGTATTGCCTTACCAGAGATACAAAAGTCTAAAAGGAGCAACACCAGTTTGGTGTTGGGTAATTTGTCTTGAACTGTAAGACATTTGAAAAGACAAAGAAACCATGGTCCCCAAAGTTATATCAGAGTGTTGCCATGGATGTATTTTGTGACAGTGCTCCATTTTGATGACTGGTTTGGAAAATGCAATGGCCTTTCACCCACACTCATAATTTTGTTGGCGCTATCTCTGTATTTCCACCAGGTAGACCTGTCTCTCAGAAGAACCTGTATTTTGGAAGTTTTATTATGCTAACAAATTTAGAAGCCCATGTCTCTGTTTCTCGTGCTCCTCCCCGCTAGTCTGCTATTGGAAAGCAATGTGGGACTGGTTATTGGTAAAGTACATTTTTCAGTCTGTAAACATTTGCATTCCATACTTTTATTTTCCACATTCCTGTAAGATTACAGGGATGGTAAGCATTAGATTTGTACCTGTGCTTTCAATTACCTTACACAGGAGTTGAATTAAGTCACTTACTAGGATGAGTGTAAACTCCTGCACACTACCTTGAAAATATGAGGCTTAAAATGAACATTATAGTAACAAAGCACAGCCAAGAGTCTTTGAAAGTTAAATTGACAAAATATGATGAAATTAACAAAATGAAACCTTATATCCGAAGATGTTTTCTTTGTTCTTGAATAGAACGTCTTACATTAAGGTCCCTATCTGAATGACCATACAGCATACCAAAATTATAGTGTTAGGAAAAAGACCTATCAGGTTATATATTTTGTGGTTAATGGGTTCTGCTGTGTTTCATTTCAGAAAAGCAGCTCAAGAAATGATCCCTATTTTATACTCTCCTTGGGAGAAATCCTAATCCTGAACCAGTATTAATTTTCTTTCAGTGTCTAAATCACCCTGTGTACAGAGGCCTCCATTTGTATAACTGGAAATCACTGCAATAATTGTGTGTGTCTCTCTCTTTTTTCATCCTTCTGCTGCACCCATAACTCATGTCATCCTATCTGTGCTAGTGTTTGTCACCACTCTTTTCTGGAATGAGATGTGTTGGAGTGTGTATAATAATCTTAATTCATAAGGGCTGCCTAAAAAGAGGATGTAAGGTCAGCTCAGACTTGGTTGACAGCTAACGAGATATTCTTCATCAGTTCAGTTATTACAGGTGTCTTTTGTAGAAGAATCTCCTATGGCTATTGTGAAGCGCAGACAAGATCTAATCATCTGTTTCAGTGATAGTGGGGAGATTCCATGGCACGGTCCCAGGAAGCAATTGATGCCACTGTCAGCTTCTAGTTGTGAAGACTGCTGACATTTGTGCCTTTTTCCTGAACGACTAAGCAGTCAAATTTACTTCAACAATAACATTGTTTCCTCAGCAATCCCACTCTTTGCAGGAAAAGAATACGGACTTGCAGCAACACTGATTTAGAATATAGGTTCATAGCCCAGGAGGTTTCTTATTTCTGTGCGAACCTATGAATTTTTCCAAATTTTGTGTGGGCACATCTGTTAGTCTCTCCTTCATGTGGCGGATTCTGAGTCAGCAGGACTTAAACGGTCTCCTGCCAAAAACCACATAGCTGCATGAAGGCAGTGCTGAGCCTGACCTTATAAGCCCAGCTGGTTTGTGGGCTCCTTGGGGCATATTTTTGTTCTAACACTGATATTTGTTTTCTTTCAGCATATAAATCACTCCATGTACAGTCTTGCACTTACACTGATGGTCATTATATCGTTATATAGTGCAGTGGTATTAGCTTGGCCCCTTCACTGTTCTTACGTAGTGTTACAGCTTTTCAGTTGAAGATGGCTTGCCTCCTTTTGGCTTGGGGTGCAAAGATATGAATACTCCTCTTTCCATGGACAGCTGTGTAGGCATGGGTTGTACCTAAGGAAAGCTAGGCCAGTGGACTTACCAGTTTTAGTTCAACTTTATTTTGATTGACCTTTGTTTTGATTTCTGCCCTTATGGCTGAGAAACACTAGGTAGCAATCCAGCCCACACCAGTTTTTATGATGATGTCGCCAGCATGCAGTGCCTGTTTATTCCTCAATGGTGAATAGTTCTCTGTTTAAAAAAAAAACCAAAGCCACTGTTCTCAAGTCATTTACTATGAGTAAAACTCGTTTTTCTTTATTATGTGACATAGTTTCTTACCTCTTCTATAACTCAGCAAGTACAGCTCTGGAACTGGGCCATGGGGGAATTAACAGAATCTCTATTGCAGAGGTTCTGGTAGCCAGACCAGATCAGCACAGTTAGTCAGCCAGTTACCATGCCTGTGGTACCTGTCCTGCTGAGTTCACAGCCATGTTGGCAAGGCCATGGCACCAGCAAAGCCAAGGGAGAGCTGTGGCTCCTCTGCACCAGCACTCTGGCAGCACATTGCTTCCAAAGGACCCAAAGCCTGGCATCTGCCCTTTGTATGATCCTTAAGCCTGTGAAAAAGAAAATTAATGCCTCACTTGATTTTTTTGTTAGAAACCCCAATGAGCCAAACTCTTTGAACACACACTATGTGGGGAGGATTTAAATGCTTGGGAAAGGTTGTATTCCAGCGTACATCGCTGGAAAGCTGCCAGATACAGCCTGGAGCCAGTGAGGAGAAAAGTATTTATTGTGGTCAGTGTGGTAATATTGAGGGCAGCAGGGACAGACCAGAAGGAGACTGAAACCAGAACAGCTGAACACAGAAAGTACACAGAAATTATAATCTAATAATGAGCTCCTGAGAAGGCAGGGCATGAGAAGGAGATGCCTGAGCTGTGGAAAGGGTCAGGTAGCTAATTTCAGTAGCCTGGTAAAGGCAGAATGACTGCTGCAGCAGAGGCAGTGATTTGTTGTCAACCTTTGTGTTACCAACAAAGGCTGGGGCAAAGGGCCCAATCCTTACACCTCTGGAGCCACCTAAAAACTCTGACCTCAGCATCTTCCCAGCTCTGACTGAACCTCCTCCATCTGACAGAAGGCAGAAATGCTCTTCTGTGCTTTCCCTGAAAAAGGCTTTTACAGTTATTTTTCTACTTCCTTGTAGTTCCCTTCTTTCCCCCTCCCCTCTTTTTTTTTTTTGTGTGTGTGTGTGTGTGCATGTCTTATTTTCCCCTTTGTAATGGAGTGAAAAAAGGTTAGATTAGAAAACTTCAATTAAGCCTTTAAAAAGACCATCTGCTGAATGCTGACTGGGGTTTCATGTAAACAAAATGCCTGTGCTGGTTACAAACAAATGATCTTATCTATTGTATTGTGTTACAAATTAAAATTAGATTAAGCCACCTACATGGTACCGCTGCTGAATCTTAAATTTCTTATGGAAACTGAATGTTTGCTGCAAGTATTCATTCGGCCTGATGAGAGCCTCATTATTTTTGTACCAGCAGTACACACTGGGTATAGCATAATCAAAGCCTGGGGGTACGTATTAATTATCCTTTTGAATAGTGATGAAATTTTAAAAAGATCTCCTTTAGGCTCACATCATCAGCAGATGAAACAAAGCTTTGCACAGCTTGTGAGCAGTGGCTCACATGTGTTTTTACATCTGTTCAGGATATTTCAATTTGAAGCGCAACAAGCCAAGTCTGGGATTAAAGACCCGGAGAAAGAGGGGGGAAAAATCTGCAACAATAACCAGACCCCTCCCCTTCCTGTCTGCAGCAGAGAGAGAGCGCGTCTTCTTGGTAATAAAACCTAGCTCCATTTTGTTTTTCTTTCTTTTGGCTGTGGGAATATAATCTAGAAGAGGGGTGTAATGCTCTGAACCTGTGCTCTGCCTGTGGGTGCTAGGGCTAATTACCTGGTCACCTGTTCTTGTCTGCCTATTGTGGCATCCAGTGAAGTTCTAGTTCAGGCTGTCAGTACTAGGGGCTCTTGTGAGTTTACTGATGTTTGTTTCTCCAGTATGAATTACGGTCAGGTAGAAGAGAAGAAATATTTGTGCTCCCTTGGATCCCTGCAGATCCGTGTTTGTCAGCTTGTGACAAAAAATGGGGAAAGAGAGATGCCTTTGTCAAAAGGGTTATGTCGTCCTCTTTGAATGGTATCAGGCACATGCTAGAATTGCTTTGCTGGAACATGAAAGGATCAGCTCAAAATACTTTTTAAAACAATCAAAACTGCAAGCCACAAATTGTGTAGGTTAAGTCCTACTGCTGTCATGAGTAAAAGCAGAAGTGGTCAGTTAGAATGGGGATGTATTAGCTTTCAGTGGTGAAGGATTGCTGCAGTTCAGTGCTCAGTCAAAGGACCAGATTCTCAGGCAGCCACAAAGCCAGAACCACTCTGAAGTCTGTGTGAGCTCTGACTTGATGGGCATTCAAAGATCAACCTGATTATGTTTACAAGTCCACACACATATTGCTACTTAGTAGGTCTTCTTTTTTTTTTTTTTTTCCATTGTATCTCTTGAAAGAGAGGCAACAGCCATTCAGCCAAATTAAAATAAGAGAGGCAATGGCAGGACACGAATGGAATCAGTGTTGTTGACCAGCCATGAGCTTAGATCAGCTGGTTAAAAGTTTATTCATTTTTACTTAGGAGAGCAGGCCAAATTCTGCACTCGCAGATGCTGCTTTCTAAAGATGGGACTGAGCCTGTTCAACATCTTTGTTGGCGACATGGACAGAGGAATTGAGTACACCTTCAGCAAGTTTGCTGACAACATTAAGCTGTGTGATTCTGGATGCCATCCAGAGGGACCTTGACATGCTTGTGAGGCGGATCAGTGTCAGCCTCATGAGGTTCAACAATGCAAAGTGCAAGGTCCTACACCTGGGTAGGACACAGCTACAGGTTGAGTAGAGAAGAGCTTCAGAGCAGCCCTGTGGAGAAGGACTTGGGGGTGTTGGTTGACGAGAAAATGAAGATGAGCCAGCAGTGTGCACTTGCAGCCCAGAAAGCCAACTGTATCCTGGGCTGCATCAAAAGGAGCGTGACCAGCAGGTCGAAGGAGGTGATCCTGCCCCTCTGCTCTGCTCTCGTGAGACCCCACTTGGAGTATTGTGTGCAGTTCTGGTGTCCTCAACATCAGAAGGACACGGAGCTGTTGTAGTAAGTCCAGAGGAGGGTCAACAGGATATTAAAGGGGCTGGAGCGCCTCCTGTGAGACGCCAGGCTGAGAAAATAGGGGCTGTTCAGCCTGGAGCAGAGAAGGCTGTGTGGAGACCGCATAGCAGCCTTCCAGGATCTGAAGGGGGGCTATAGAGATTCTGGGGAGGGACTTTTCATAAGGGACTGTAGTGATAGGACAAGGGGTAACGGGTTAAAACTTTAGCAGAGGAAGTTTAGGTTAGATATAAGGAAGTTCTTTACCGTAAGGGTGGTGAAGCACTGGAATGGGTTGCCCAGGGAAGTTGTGAATACTCCACCCTGGCGGTGTTCAAGGCCAGATTGGACAGAACCTTGGGTGACATGGTGTAAGGTGAGATGTTCCTGCCCATGGCAGGAAGGTTGGAACTTAAGGATCTTAAGGTCCTTTCCAACCCTAACTATGCTATGATTCTATTGTAGCCTAGAATGTAATCCAGAGTTTAATTATAGAATCATAGAATCATAGAATCATAAAATAGTTAGGGTTGGAATGGACCAATGGACTTGAGTGAAAGCATTAAAATCTGCTAGAAAATAATCTGTGTTTCACAGATTAGAATACATGCTTCAGTTTTTATGACAGATCAGAAATGTTTTCAGAAGTACATAGGGACAGCATCAAAGATAAGCCATATAATCTATTTAAAATTCATACTTCCTTAGTTATGTATGATGTTTTTGAAGAACAACAATCTTGTCAAAGAATAGGATTTGTAATTCACTTACCGGGTTGAGGCTGGAAGAGTCTTAGACACATAGAATCATAAAATCTCCCTCTATGGGCCATTTTGAGAGATCATAATCATCTCCCTGTTGATGTATATTGTAAAGCAAGCAGGACTCAGGGAGGAATCCCAGACTGGCCAGAACCTCTGTTCCCTCTGGGTCAGCCATGAAGGTGCCATGGCATAACCACACACACAGCGAGAGAACTCAGTTTTATTCACAAGTTAGCAGTAAAGAATGTGAGCCCGTTTCTACTGATAGGATAAAATTGACTTAGACAAAGTGAGCTCTGTCTAAGCAAGGACTGGTGGGAGAACACCCTAACCTCTACTTTTCAGGCAACAAATAAATGCTGTCATTATTAAAAATTAATTATGCTAATGAGTTGAAGACTACGCTCCAAGTTGTGTGGTTTCTGCAAACTAACAGCTGTTGCGGTTCTTTCTCTGTGCTCCAGCCTGCATGGCCTGTCATTTATTATTCCTTACAGAGTCCGGAGCATGGATCATAACAATATAAATATGGATATATGCTTAAAAACATGATTAAAAATAGTTGCTGCTCGTGGACAGTAGCCAATTTGCCAACATGAATAAAAACAAATCTATTTTTAAAAATGTAGCATGACATATAATAGACAAGCCTGTAAAACAGTGAAACTTTTCAAGAGTTACAAATGACTGAGTGTTAAAATCTGCTTTCCTAGAAAATAAAAAGTGACCAAAAGTGGGTATTTTTGTATATACAGAGGAAAAACAAGAAAAAAAGAGAAGTGCTTGCAGGCTGAGACTTTGCATGCTAAGTTTCAGCTTAAAGCACAATTTAACAGCTGAGTTACAAACCCCTAAAATAGGGGTTTGTAATGCAAGTGCTGACACAACTTTATCTATTATAGAAAGAATGGCACAGCTATAATTAAATGTACATACTGTATTTTGTCTTTGACTAACATAAATAGGTACCAGGATGGCCTCCAGTACAGCTCGGCACGTTATTTTGACTTCAACACAGAAGAAGCAATTCCTTATTCCTGCATGCTGAGACGAATTATCTAAAATTATAGGGCCCTTGGATTTCTCTACAAATAGCACCCAAACACCCTCACAAGTTGATGTCAAGTGACACTAAGAGCTCCAGCTGTTGAAAGGGACAGCGATCTTATCCTGATGTTGCCCTATGAGACCAAATTACTTGTTTTTCTGGTTCACTTCATTATGTGTATAATCAGGGTGTTTTCACCAAAATATCAAGGTTATGCCAATCAACTAGACCAAGCCTTTGGCTTTGGGTGCCTTTAAATTGCTAGGTATCACTGTGACTTCTTGTTTTTGTGGTGTCTCTTGTTTTTGTGGTGTTTTTAATGATACTTCATTGAATAGGTGATATGTAGTTAAACTTTTCTGACTTCTTTTTTCCTGAGTTTTGCAACCCTTCTCTTACATTTCTATGTAAAAAAAACAGCTATTTAATTACACTCTTAGCTTTTATCTAGTAAATCATCTTGTTGGTTTTGCCTTCTACTTCTTTTTCCTGTTTCTTTCTTCTTCCTGTGTATGTTGCTCTCTCTTTGCCCCCTTTGCCCTCCTTTCTCTCCATAGGACTCCTTTTCCCACCTCTCTCTTTCCCTGCCTACTTTGCATCTGAGTCTGGCATTTTCTAGGGGAGCTTCATTCTGAGGGGATTTTTGCACATCTAACTCACACAAATCTATGAGTATTTTGGGTACAAAGCGCCAGACTCCTAATTTCTGCGTGTTATTTGCAAAGCATTCGAGTTTAACAGTTTAAAAAAAATATGCAGAAGTCAAGCACCTTGTTTGGCATACACGTTCACACATGTTCAACTTTGTATGAGTTGTGTCTGCTATGGCTTGAGTCTGAGAGATGGGATTGAGGTAGAGCTTTGCAAAATACTTCTGATTCATCTGGGGGGTTTTGCAGACAAAGAGTCAAGGATTTTCTTGCCCTGGTCTAGCAATACCTTGTGTAACTTGTGCAATGTGCTCCCATCATCAAAAGTGAGCTTTCAAAGTGAATTCTCTCAAAAAAGAGGATTCCTCTCCTAGAATGTGCTTCGGTGCAAGGAAACACCCCACATCTCTGCTGATGCAAACAGTATCAACTCCTTTGGTATCTCTTCCAGGACATTTAGGTGATTTTACTGTTGCTGTAGCAATTTAACCAGGAGGAATGTTTCAGAGACAAATATGGGATACACATTGCTAACGATCAGGTGACAAAAGATAGAAAGCAGACAATAAGAAATATAGTAAAATGGCTGATGAAAGAAACATGAAACAACATCTTTTTTCTAAGGAAAATATTCTGTAGTAAGGACAAGAAGGAAGTTTTATTTTTGAAAACCATATTTTTTCAGTGAAAAGCAGAAAACAAACAATTTTAGATAGATGAACTTGAAAACAAAGATTGAAACAATTTAAATACTGTTTTACAGATGTTTAGTTTAGAAATCTGGGGAGGTTTAACAAAATTGTAGGATATTAAAAAAAAGTGAAATTAAGATATTAGAGAATTAATTAATTTTAATTAATTTTTATTGCTTAGTTTTCACTTTGAAGCCAGTAGGGGGGAAATTAAATGAAGATTAAATAAGAGATGTGCTTTTATTGCTTGTGGTGTAATGAAATGACAGATAATATTTATCTTTTTGTGTTTCTTCCTTACATTTTTCTTTTTGTTGTGAGCCTACTCTTACAGATCTGCTGCATAATGCTAAAAACCACCTGGTGTCCCAGGACATCCCCTCTTTTCAGGTGGTTTCGGCTCTCAATTTTCGGCCTCCTGCCTACGACAACTCACCCGAGGCACAGCGCTATCCCAGCATAACACAAGCCCTGTCATGTCGTACTGCTTAAATAACACAATAAGGAAATTAAAAGGCTTGCAGGTTATGATTTTCATTGTTACGGCTTATGAAGTCTTGGAGAATTTCAGGAAATTGATTACTGGGGAGAGGGGTTGGTACCCATAGTTGAAAAAAACAAAACAACGAAAGAAGAGCAAAGAACCTCAAAGTCTTTTGATATTAATACAGAATATAAGCCCCTGTCCACCGTCGCAGAGCTATGAAAAGGCAGGGATGGAAGTGCCCGGTCTGTGCCCGCGGTAAGGCGGTGGAGGAGGAGCGCTCCCCGCCCCGGCCCAGGCTGGATCAGCGGGGGGCTGATGCCCTCTACCGGGGGATCCGCCTGTTAACCGCCGTGCCTCTGCTCCCTCTTCCGCCCAGGAGAGCATTCACCTATATCTTCTTCCCACCAAAATATAATGGGAGAGGAGAAAGGGCAAGGCACTAATTAATGCCGAAGTCCTTTCACAGGTCAGCAGCGGGAAGGAAATCAATGGTGTGGCTTGCAGCTGCCCTGATTCGGTGAAGGGAGTGGAAGAAAGCAAGTCATGTTTCTCTTTATCTCAATATTGTTCCTAGTATTGCCATGGCATTGCCCCGCTATTGCCTCTGGCAAATGCCTGACCCAGGCCAGCCCTTCTGCCTGGGGACATGAGTTTCACCTGCAGCTTCATGAAGCAGCTGTTCAAGTGAGCACTGGAGGTCTGTGCTGTGTTGGAACTCACAAGTTTAATAACACCCTTGAGTTTCATCCTATTATAGGGGAAAAAAACCCAAAGCAAAGGCAGGTTGGGTTGCCACCCACAGAGAAAGGCAAGAAAGATGGTGGTGGGAGAGCTGCACATGGGGTGGTGCAGCCTTCCCTGCCCTGTAGCATGCAGTAGGACTGTGTCCATTCAAGGCACCCCTCTTTCCCTCACCCCTATTCCAGCAAGGGTGGCTGGGAGGAAAGTACCAATGGACCCAGGGAGGGTAGAGGTTCTGGTCCAAAAATGAGCACGGTCTGGGAGAGGCCAACCCTGGGGTGCTTTCTGGGAGGAGAGTGCCTCCTGCATCATGCAGGAGTGGGTACCAGAGAGGCTGCTTCAGTGATGGCCACCCTCCCCACATGGTGATGCACCTTCCTCTGCGGGAGACCCAGCTACTGCCACTATTGCCAGCTCTCAGTGGCTGAGTGAGAGGTCTGGTGTTAGCCACATAGGCAAGAACATTTGGTCTTTGTGTAGAAACTCACATCCAAACTCAGCAGCCGGTGCACCCAGCCAGCATACAACTGAGTGGGATGAGGCTGTTTCATTTTGAGCCTTACCCCAGGATCTGGTCACTTACAAAGGGTTCAATTAGATCCATCATGTTATCTGAATGGTTATTTTGTGACTTAATTCCCCCTGCCTTTTCACAGTGGTAATTAAATGAGCAAGGGGAAAAAAAAAAGAAAGAGACAGATTAATTGATTGAACTGATTCCAGGAGAAGCCATTACTCCCATTCCTCTTCTGCTCTATGCGGTGTTTAAACAAGACTGAAATAGAGGTGGGAGAATCCTGCCAACATATTTCTGTGAGCATTGCTTTGATTTTCAAATTAATTGTCTTCATCTGCCTTTATCCCCTTATTGCCTTGGCTTTATGTGAACATTTGTACAGTCTAGTTTGCTCATGAAAAAGAAAAAAAAAGCTAGTGTGTTTCAATACAATGGAAAATTAATTTTGTTTCCATGAGCTCAACAGTTATGCAGTGAAAGGACAAAAGCAGAATCACCTAGCAGACCAGTAATCACTAATGACATTGCTTAGATATGCCACAGTGCAAATGAATATTACTACGTCATGGATTGAACAAAATTCATGGAAATTACTCAACAGAACTGCCAAAATCACAAACTATAGAAACTCTGCATTTAGAAAAAGAGAGGAAATGTACCAAACACTGCAGTTATTGCCAGTTATTCACTCTTGTATTGAAAATATTAGGAATATTTTTCTTTTAAATTGCATTCAGTTAATGTACATTTATAAGTGCGATGGCAGCGAGTATAGAGCATATTAGTCAAATCTGTGTTTAGGGAATATGAATAATGTGTATTAATCATGAAAGTCTCTTGGTAGTAACAAATATAGTTACAGATTTTTAAAAGTATTTTGAAAGGAAGGAAGCAAGCAAGAAAAATCACACAAGAGTGCACTTTTAGGAGAATTTTACAAAACAATCATCAGCATTAAGGAAATGCAATTTTTCATCAGGATCTAATCTATAGCTTCATAAATCTCCTTGTTGAACAATTATTCAGAGAGAAACTAAATATATATAGTGCGAAAAATCATAATAAATATTTCCAGAAAATGTGAAAAGTAGGCAAAAAGCCACTTAGTTACCTTCTCTGCATCTATAAGAAAGTTTACTATGTTACCTGGTGTTTGTATGCAACTTTTCTTTTTCATAAGTTGCTTTATACAGCAATATAAGCTTATATAAGGTTACAGAATAGCTGAAATTTTTCAAAGATATATTTGGAATTTTTAAACAAGCAGAACTGATGTTTAGGACAATGCGTTTTCCCACATCATGAGTCTTTGGTTTAAATGTCAGCACTGGGATTCCTGTTTCATCCTGGACGATTGTTCACCTCAGGAATGTGCTATGGATCCTCTTCCCTCCCGAACTGACCTACATGTTTGGAGAAAGCATTATGATTTTAAATCTCCCAGGAAGAATGCAAAAGGCAAATTAGAATGGTAAACAGGAAAAAAAATAATGAGGGAGTAAGGAGGAAGCTTCTCACTGTGTTCTTTCATCCTGGATGTAGCTGAGTATACACACAGCCTATACAAAAGTCTCAGGTTTTGGTATTCCTTTAGAAATCATGTAGAAAACAATATTAAATTTGCTTTATTATAAAGTACACAGATTTCACATGCAAGTTTCTGTAAAAAGGGACCAGAGCATTATACAAAATCAATATACAGAGTTGTGGCGGTGGGTGTGTGTGTGTTAATTCTGATATGAATATCACATATAATTCAAAGGAGGTATTATCTTCCTGAGAAAGGTTTTTGCTGCGTTATCATCTTGGGCATAATTCTGTGAGAATTGATGTAGCCAAACAGAAGAAAGTACAGGAAGAAAGTCTTAGAAAATTTGAGGAAAAGAGAAAGATGAAAATAGCTTCTGATTTGTAGAAAATCATTACTACTTCCCCCTTCCTCCTCTGCCCCCACCCTTATCTGGATAAGCAGTCTGACTAGGAGTGGGGATTTTTCCTAAATAAAAATAAACCTCGGAGGTGGGGCTTTAATCTCTCTCCCTCTCCTAAAATCTCCACACCTTTCACCAATGGCCACCGTTGCCCAACTGCCTAGCTCCGTTGATGGGCCTCCAGTGAGAAGGCAACATGGCAGAAGAAACTGTGTGGGACCTGAGCATCTTTCCTTCTGCACCTGCACAAGTGGCTTGAATTCAGGCAGATGGGCATTACCTGCAGAATGTATGCACAACGTGAGGGGAAAGGGGTGCTTAATTTAGTTAGAGACTTAAAATGTGTTGTTTGGAAGTACCTGATAACTTGTGGCTAGCTATGTATATGAAAGCATATAAAGTTCTCAACAATGCCTGATCGCGAACTACTGGCTAGTACAGTTTTTCAATCAAGAAGGCGAAAGAAATGCCTTCTGTCAGAGCACAACCAAATACATTGGAGAAAATAGTTGTTATTTCAGGTGCACAGGTTCCCAGTAGAAAATAAGTTCAATTAATTAATTTATTTTTCTAATTTGTGAAAATATGCCTAGGGTGACCTCTAGGCACATGTGCAAAAGCCATAAAACCAGATTCATTCATTAACCAGCTGACACAATGTCAACCGAGGATAGTCAAATAAACAAATAACATGTGAGGAAAACTTAGACTCCTCCCAGCTAACTCTCTGTAGGAGAATGCCTTTGAGAGTGAGCACACTTGGCAGCATGCCTTAGGCTCCTTGCTCACTGCCTTTCTCGGGTGACAGAGAGAATGGAGGATGATGAATCATGATGATGAACCCTTTCATTTTTTTTTTTTTCATGTTTATGCCATTCAATTACATAAGCATTAATTAAACTAGAAATATACCCATTTTTTCCTCTTTATTTTTTTAATATGTCAAATGTGAAATAAGAACCAGTTGCAAAAAGGAGTGTGTAAAAGCATTTGGATGTCTGGGATTGGACAGAGAACTGGAAATCAGGATTTCTAGCTTCTCCTCCTCCACCGCCACCTGTCCTGCTCTCTGATCATGGGGAAGCTATTCAGAGTGGTTTTATGTTTAAACTTCATCACATAGGTCATCACTTCCTAGCAGATCTCTCATTGCTACAGGATGCTATAAATGGAAATTAGCTGAGGAAAAAAGCAGATGTACCTCAGTACTGTCATTACAGAGGTAATGGAAGGAGTCCAGACACTTCTTGAAGTACCAGGGAGCATAAGATTCCTGTGGATAGGTGACAGTGATGCTGAGACATCAGCACTTTACCCCTTTCCTAGCATTTCCACATTATTATAGTGATTTCGCTGTTGCCAGTGTCTTTAAGGTTCCTGAAGAAAGTATCTATCAGGACTTGAAATGATGTTATCATGCACATTCACTGTGGCGTCACTAGCAGCTACAGCATTCCTCCCACAACATCTTTGTTATGCATTATGAAGTAATATGTTACAGTTTACATTACAAATAACCAATTTTAGAAAACTTATATTTTAGCTGTTTGACAAGCAATTTCTTCCTTAGTAATAGAAACAGGTTTGTGACCAAACATCCCTTATAAACCCCTATTTGTAATCACATGGGGAAAAAAAAAAGTGTTTTGGGTTACAACTTCATATTTGAGTTCTAACAGATGAGATTCTGTTCAAACCGGAGTGGTGTGGCTGTGATGGATACAGAACAGGGCAAAGTATATCTGGCTTTCAACCTCGGAGGAAATCTTCCCCCTACCCTGCCCCCCTCAAAAATGTTTTCAAGAAAAGGTCAGACACAGGTTTTTAATGCCTGGGGAAAAACAAAACATTACCCACAATAGATTTAGGCAGTTCCATTTTTGCTTGCTATTTTTAAAAGCATACATGTTATTTAAAAATAATTAGCTTGAGCCAATTTATGTGCAATGTATATATTGCACATATGTCTAGAGGAAACCAGAAACAGGGTTGTATAATCGTAACCTTACGGCACTGAGGGCCTGGCATAATTACTGTTGCAAGAGAGAAAGCCAAAGAGATTTTATCTGTCATATTTATTTCCCCCATGTAAATCTATTAAAACAAGACAAAAATAAACTTTTGATGTGCAAAGCTTAACCCAGTTTATATAACATGCATTTCATTCTTTATTATTATTATTAATAATAATAATTTACTTCATATTCATGTGCAGTAAAGCACTTGAGATGGCATCTGGAAGGTTATTTTTTCAGCAGCTGCAAATTTCATCTGTTGCTCATGAAAAAACAAAGGCATCTTCAAATCCGCACATGCGTTTTTTCTCTGATTTTGCTTCTGCATGGCAAGTGAGGCTGTATGGGGCATAAGTAGGTTTTACCAAGCAAATGTAAGCATGTGCATCTGCATAGTCTACTGACCCTTTAAAGCTTAATTAGTCAGTATAAGAAGTCTGCTGTGTATGTGCAATATCATCACATTGACTATACCACAGGACTGAATGTGAGGAAGAAAGTCTGGAGTCGAGATCTCCCAGAGGCTTTGGACTGGCAGATGACTGACGCTTTTCTCTATCCTCAGATTAAACACCAAGGTCAACTTTACTTGCAAGGAAAAGATGCAGTCAAATAAAACCATATAAACCCTGCTAAAATAATACAATTTGAGTAAATCAAAGCCTTAGGACTTTCTCAAAAGTATCTTAAGAAACTCACTGAAAGGGAGCAGTGCATTTCTAGTGAGTGTCAGTTAGGGACTTTTAATGTTCTCCTCTGTAGCTTGGCGACCTTACCAGCGGTGGGGTAGATTTTCCCTATGCAGAGCACACATCCTTTTTTTTTGCAGCACATTGCAAACACACTTTTCATAGTAATGCCTTGTTTTGTTTCAGGTTTATTTTTTTTTCATAGATTATGCATTAGTAATTTGTGCATCACATGCTGGCAAGCGGAATCACAGTACATTGCACACACTACTAATGTGAGACAGAAACCTCAACATATTCTAGCTCTCTTCTCATATCTTGTTAGCATCTGTTTGTGGTAGGCTGCGATGATGAGGTGCTAATATGATACAGCGAAGGAAGTGTAATCCATGAACATTTTTGTGTCACATTTGTGTAATATATTACGCTAATCTGACCAGACTTTCATGTGCTTTTACCCAAGGAATGCCATTCCAGCTTCCTCCCTTCCCCCATCAATGCCTTTGAAGGTTTGTGAATGATTTCCTGTACACAGGCTGTGCAAGAAAGTGCACACATATTTTCCCTGGTTGAGGAAGGAGTGATTTTTATACTCACTTGCTCTCAGTGTAACAGCGTTCATGAACAAATTGCACAAAAGAGGGAAGCATGTTCAATTATATTCTTCTTTCTTAGCTCAGAAGTAAATGAAGTAGAAGGTGCACCCTCTCCAGTAAGCATCAGATCCATACAGAGCACTTCGTGCAGTGTCTGGGGGCAATTTTTTAGCAAAGCTTTAATGAGGCAGCAGTCTGCAGGTTGTACAGCAGTAACTAGGTTGTCTGAATTGGCAGCCATTGCTTTCTTCCGAGGTACCATCAACTGGTGGCATCTTGCAGACTGGTTCTGATCTGCACCTTGTTACTTGTCCTTAGACAATTTCTAGGTCTATTTTTTCTATCCATGATTAGTATTCATAGAATCATAATATCATAAAATGATTTGGGTTGGAAGTGACCTAAAGCTCACCTAGTTCCAACCCCCTTGTTATGGCCTTCAGGTGGTATCTGTCTCTTCCTATGTGCTTATGTAGCTTTAACACATTGGGATCCTATTCCTGACTGTAATGTCTTGTCACTACTGCAAAAGAAATAAATGTGGTAGTAAAGCGAACTCATAAGCAGCAAAATTGCATTATAATTATAATATACAGTGCTTCATATTACTGATCTGATTCTGAAAAGGAAAACCCATCAAAGTTCTGAATGAAAGAAATTATGTTAGAAATTCATAATAGTTTTGGCAAGCCACTGTGTATTTCTTTTGTTTGTGGATCCTCAGTGTAAGTTAGAATTTAGAAGGAGTGGTGAAGAAAAAATATTTAATACTGAAAGTTTACTGGTCTATGGAGGCCATATGTATCTATATATCTATGTATTTATATATCTCTCTATATCTATGTATTTACCTATACATCTATATATCTCCACATCTATATATCCTTATTTTAGGTATTAATTTGAGACTTGAATGACCTGATACCTATCATATGGTGCAACTCTTTAGATGAATCTTCCTATAACTTCCCAAGAGCTGCATGTGATGCAAGACCCCAGCTTGTCTATCCCTGTGATAGACAACACAACAGATTTGCATTCTACCATATTAAGATCAGTTTTGCTGTCTGGTATTTTGCATTTTTCCCCATTAGAGGTTCTAGGGCTTCAGGAAACAACAGCTCAACAGTCCTGGTACTGAGAAGAAGACTAATCCTGTTGGAAAAGGAAGGAGGAAAGGAGGGTGTGCATTTTCTAATAAATCAAACAGTGTCTGTAATATTTCATAGCACCAAAATGCAATCTTGCACACTGTCAAAGCTTTGCCTTGTACTAAAGAACATTTCCTGAGCAACTCCCAACAACAGCCACAGAATGCAATCAGAGCACCTGCCTAGCCCAAGATGATTAGCAGACTTCTGCTTTGGACTACAGGTAGCTCTGTGAATTTGTTCCCTGGTAGTTCCTACTTAGTTTGCTTTCTAGTATTTTTATTTTGCCAGATATGGAAGGACCAAACTTGATTCTAGATGGCATTATTCATTGCAAAGTGAAGGAGGATTTAAAAATATCTCTCAGTTACAGTCGGATTTTATCATTCTTGAATATCTGGGGAATTATTTATTTAGAATAGCAATGGCTGGTAGTGACATGCAGTATGTTTGTCCAGACCTTCAGTGCAGCCACTGGGAACTGGAGCAGAAATGCAATGCAAAGGCAAGCCATGTTCATCTCTTCCCTAGGTAAGTAAGCTGTGCATTGTAGTATTTTGGTGTCATCAAACAGAATATTGGTGAATTAATCTAGTGGAAGAAGGACAAACACCCCAAGTAAAGTGTTTGTGGATAATGCTGATGTAAAAGAAACCCAGATCAGTAAGTACCATAGCACATTAACTTGTCACTACAATATGAAAAAATAATGTATTCGTAGTTTGTATTCTGACCTCCTATTGATGCTATGAGGTTTTGAGCGTAGCTAGTTTACTGAATGTCCTGGTAAAGCAAAGATGAATAAAATTAAAATAAAGAATGTATAAATTGCAAATCAGAAGAAAAAAAAAAGTAATAGACAAAAGCTGTCAGAGACTCATGAGCTGTTTTAAAAGCATTTTTCTTTAAGAACTACTCTTTTCCATCTTCCCTGACAACTTTTTGCTTTTTATCTTATTTTAATAAAAAGATAGTATTTGAGAGAATCCCAGAATCCAGCATCTCAACCTCTGCCTTTCTTGTATAAATTACAAAAAAGAAGCAAAAAAGTCAAAACCAAAACCCAAAGCCTTTCGAAAAAACATCATCAACATGGCTTGGGCCTCCCCTTTTGGATGCAGAGCTTCTTTAACTGCCATTAAAACCAGGAATCTTGATCAACCCTCTAAACAAAAAAGACACTGAAACAGGACTTCAGTGCTATAACAGAAAACAGTACTTTTGTCTGATGCTGTCTGTTGTGAAGTGAAGGCTTAACAATGACAGGAAAAGGTGCTGTCCCTAGACTTTCCCTGATCTAGTGTGTACCTTTTTTTCTCTGCACTCGTCTTGCAGAAGATTTTAAAGCAGGAGCATTCCTGAGGGGTCAGGTGGTGGGCTATTTAGACTGTAAGGATCTCGTGACGTCTTAGATGACTTTCTCCAGGCTATGTTCACATACAAAGGAGAGAGGTGAGAACAAGACTCTGCAGTGTAGAAAGATGCTGGAGGGATCACACTGAGATGGTAGGGAATTGCCTAGAAGGATGGGGTGTATATCCTCCAGATACCAGAGATGTTGCCATGTCTGCTTAGCTGATATTGTAGCAAGGCTGAAAAGTTTTGAGGAGGTTAATTCAACATTTATAAATGTTTTTAAAGGAGAATATAGGTTTAGGGTTTTGTTTTGTTTTATAAGGTTTCTACTGAAGATTCTGAAAATTGTTATATAATCTGAAGAACCAGAGAAAACCCTATTTAGGCACTCTGGTAGGTCATTGCCCAGTTAATTATTTACAGGAGAAAAAAACCACCATATTTTCTGTGTTGGCTTTGGACTACATTTGTTTGCAATCTCAGTTTGTTGCTTTGAATCCTGTGTCAATGATATATATCTACAAAAGCAAATGTTTTATCCCAATGTCTCCTTTCTTAATATTTGGTCCTAAAGTCTATACTTGCTGAGGTAAGAAATGGCAAATGGTTTTTCCAGATCTCAGGAGAAAATAAGGCCCTTTTGGTCATCTAAAATTTTTCACCTGCTTTCACCAAGGTGAAAAAATGCCAGTGTATGCAGAACAGATAATTCTTATAAAAGGGTATTACACTGAGTAGTTTAGTGTAGTAGTAGTTAAGCAAGGCTTCTTTTAAACTTTAAGTATGTGTCAATATAGTTACTGTTTATATAGTCAGTCCTATCTGCTGGAAGAAGAGAGTTTTGCATAAACTTTTATGCCATCTATGATGTTTGCATGCTTTGGGAAAGGAGTCTCTGAAAGCTATATAATTATGTCGGTTTTAGCCATATTGTCAACAAAGGGTAAGTGATTTGTTTTAAAAATCAAGAAATACTCTAATGAATATTATAACTTGCAGGAAATTTTCAAGTTCTGTAAATACGTGTAAGACATGGGAAATTGGCCTTTGGGGGCTCATTCTGTAATAGAACTGTCCAGATAATTTAGTTTGTGCAGTAAATGAAATACAATATAAAGACATTGGACTGTAACATATGTAGTCTTGGTGTAGATTGGTGTCTGCTTGAACAACTATTGATAGCTCAGCATGATATATAGGAAGCATAAGTTAGATTTAGAGATGAAGAGTTCAGATAAAACTTCATCACATTTTCCCTTAGAAGAATGAAGTGAGGATTAAACAAAAAGTAGGGTGTAATGATGCACACATTTTTATACTTAGACTGAAAAAGCCCTAACCTAGAACTTTCCCATTGGAAAAACAAAGCTGAAAACATTTTAAGATAAAATTCAAGTGCTTTTAATGTAACTACAAAACTAAAAATATCTTCATACAAAATTTGATCAAGCTCAGGATAATATTATTAGATTCCCATTGATTTCAACAGAAGCCATATCAGACCCTAAAATATTCTTTCAGTTATCTTTAAAGAAATGGGTAATTCTGTGCACAAGCAGTGAACAATTTCAGCAAACATATCTACCTTTAAGTATTTCTTAAGAGTGGAAAGAATTATCATTTTCATACTGATGAAACAATCACAGAAACATCTGTACCCAAAGAACAGTATTATTTATTGTTTAATATTGCTCATGTTTGCTCACTTAAACAACCAAGAAAGAAAAATGGAAGGTAAGTAGACAGTGTAGGGAAGATACAGCACTGTAATAAAAGTGAAAATTCCTCAGTCACTTGAACTACTGCACTTTTTGTCATGTGAAGGTTTCCCAAATTATAGAGGGAGTCTAGGCCAACAGAACTTTTCATTTTGTTTTATATGCCACTGGTCCTATGGACCATATTTTATACCCACACAATAGGCTTCTCAAAGAATAAAATAAAATTTCCATCTCATAGGATAAAAGACAGAAGTGAAGAGTTAATGGAAAATTATGGTTTTCTTGTTGCAACAAATATGGTTTACATTTATTCCTATGTAAATTTTAGCTTGTCCTGTTCCAGTGAATTATTTGGCAAAACTTGCTTGATCTCAGTAGAAACAGAATCCTTGTAGGAGGTCTGTGACCAAGTTTACATGGGAGAGAATCATAAATTCTTCATTATGATTTTGATAAAGATTTTTTTGTTATCTTTTTGCACTCTCCTACATTTTTATCTCAATGCAGCTGAGCAGCACAGTTACTCAAGCAAAGGGTGTTAGAGTAAAACTTAAAGATTCTTGAAGATGGTTAAGCAGAGCTGAAATAGGAGCTGCTGAAGTGCTCAATGGGAGCAGGATTGTAGGCACGCAAGAGATCTAAGGGAGGAAGTTCTTAGAGGTTTTCCTTCCTCATATTTTTGTCCCAAGAGTTTTCCTCATTATTTGATTCTCAGAGGAAATCTAATCACTGTTGGTATCACTTAACACTCCTGGATTCAGTCCCCAAGTCTGACACTTACAGTTAGAGTAATTTTTTCTTGTCTCTGTTTATTTATCTTAAATAAAACCTGTTCTGTTATTTATTCTGCTCACTGGAATTGAGTGAGGTTGGTTTATTTAAAATATTTATATATGAATAAACATTATATATGTAGGAAATTACCTATATAATTTTAAATAAAATAACATAATATATTCTTCTTAATATATTACCTAGTTATAAAGAACATAGCCAACTGCAAGAGAAATGATATACACGTATATATGTAACCTTATGTATGTGTCTAGATTATTAGAAATACTACTGGTACTTGTGAGCAGACAAAAAAAGTAACTTTTGATATCCCAGTTAAAGTAATATCATCTTTACTTCTTTCTTCCTCATTGATTTCTCTCCTTTAAATTGCCTAATTTTTCTCTAAGTGAAGGTGTTAAGTGAGGAAATCTCTTTGATAGTCTCCAGAAAGAACTTCACCTGCAACATACTTGGTTAAAGGAACTGTTAGTCTTAACTGAGCTACTCACATCTATTAAAAGTATTTGTCCCAGATGTGTATATAAATGTGTAATGTAAACAATATTTTTACACAGGGAATTTAAGGTTTTGAGGACATTATTTTCGAAGTGTCTCCAACCAGATGTGCTTTGTGCTCTTTGTTTCATTTCTCTGACCATCTCTAAACATTTTACTTTACTCATTTTCATAAGGATTACATTCACAGCAACTTCAAAAGCTGTGTACCAGTCTTGTTGTATAGAATGCAAGGGGATCCGTCATCTCAGCCAGCATCCCTGCCATGAGCCATTTATTGCAACAAAAGGCACTATGTTAACGACATGGCTCATCATCAGTCATTTCTAGTGTAAAAGATGTCAGATCCACTGCTGGAGAACAAGGATAATTTGGACTTTGCTTTTTGAAATGGAAAGATGGCAGGGGCTGCAAACAAAATCACCTGTAAATTGGTTGATGATTTTCTAGGCTTTTTTCACAGTAAACCCCTACTCTGAACCTCTTCCCTTTTGTTTCTCTGGTTTTGGTTTTTGCTTTTGAAAAGCATCTTAATTTTAACCAAACTGGATGTTTTAGTTTACTCTCACAATTTAAATTTAAAGCAATTTTATAAATTTAAATTCCTGTTCTAGTGAAATGTATTTTTCATGATCCTGTAATTGAAAGAGCTTTAATTGAAATTATCCCTATAGAAATCAGATAAAATTTTATAGAACTCTCCAGAAAATTGTAAGCCTGACCCTGACGTATATCTTTTAAAGTCTTTGGTCTCACTTTTGACAAGTTTAACACTAATGTTGGCAAGAATGTAACTGCATGCTCTAACAGGAGAAGGTCAGTTTTAACCAGTAGTTGGGCTGGCAATAATTGTACAGGCCTTTAAAAGGTTTTTGCTCTTTTTTTTTCTGAGTATCTGTAAAATGTTAGATTGCTGGTATGAGTTTATCATCATAAACTCATATACTTCATAAACTCATATAATATTCATATTATATCCTTTCTTACTGCACTGTTTCTTTTTCTTTTTTCTTAAATATGCTACTAAGCAAAATTGAGACTGATCTGTCACAGAGGATTTCAGCAGCATATATAGATCCTTGTGCTGAGCTTTGGAGAAATAATGTTCCTGGAAATAAATAGCTGATGCACAATAAGACTCCAAATTTACAGTAACCATTTTTGAGCTAGGTAAATAAGCTGGCAGCTTGCAAGCACATGTACGATACATTTATCGGCAAGTAGCGTTTACTTGCACTTACTTTGAACTCATGCTTAAAATTAAGCATGATCATAAGTGTTGAAGAATCATGGCCTCCACAGATAAAAGGAAAAGTGAGACTTGTAAGTTATTTGCATTCAGCTAAAGCATTCAATATGGAGTCTCATGAAAATTGGACTAAAAAATTAATTCGGTTTGGTTTGAAAATACATGCTCTTCTGTGGTTTCAAGAGTGTTCAAAGGAGCTTAGTAAACAGTTAAGTAGCAAGTATCAAACTAGGTTAAGGTGTCTAGTGAGGTACCACAGGGATCTCTATTAGGTTTTATTTATTTAAGTTGTCATTAAGAACTAGAAGAGGGATTCTGTAAGTGAGGCATATAAAATGAATGTTAATAACCACAGTTTAATTAAATTCACAGTTAATGCTAAATTGGAAAGAAGTTGCAAACAATAGAGAAACAATACAGAAGGAAATAAGCATCTGGACAGGACAAAATAAACTGAAGATCAGTTTGAAAAAAACCCTGATACTAGTGGGGAAAAATATTGTAATGCAATAAGAGGAAGTAACAAATAATAGAGAGACTTAGGAATGACAGCAAATAATAAAAAGCTCCACACAACTGTTTATTCTTGGTGTGTCTGTATTCAGAAAGTATTATGTCATGAGGCTGCTTTCCATATTACTCTTGCACACTGCCTTATGATATTTTGTTTCTATATCAAAGTAATTTTTGTTGAAAAATTATTATTATTTTACTGATACAGTTTATGAATTAAAAAATAAAAAAGAAGAATGCTGAAAGAAGAAAGAATTAGATATACAAGTAGTATATTAGATATACAAATAGACCATGGACACCTAAAAAAAATGGGTTTTATTTTGGATAGTGAAGAACATCTTAGCTGTTGTTAAGAGGATGGAAGAAAAAAACCAAAACCAAACCTACCTAGGTACCCTTATATTGTGGACATATGTGTGCTGGGGCAGGGTGGGGGGCTATGAGACACTCTTTGGACTTTTTAAAACCATGTTTTTTGAAATGTGGAATGATTCTACCCAACTGAGAGACATTATCTTATAAAAAAAAAAGTTTATTGGCAGCATCAATTTCCTTGACAGAGTACAAACCCTTGTGAGCAAACCATATTTTTTTGACTCTGACCCCTAAGTTTCCATGACACACATTGATCCTATGTATAAAATGATAGTCAGTGAGGAATCTGTAGTGTCTAGTTTATGTGGTCCTATACTCTACTAGGAGACACAATTTTCTGCATTTCATTAATTTTTCTTTGTTAATTGATCATGTATTCTACAGCATTTATAGCTGCATCGCTGGCTTGGAATAAGCAATAGTGCACCTTGCAAACTTTGAAAGCTCCTGCAGAGGTGTGATTAGTGTCCTTATTATGTAGCTTTGGGGAACAGGAGAGTGCAGATTTCAACATGAAAGTTAAAAAGGGAACTCATTTATTATTTTCTGCATCTGACTGATGTCCATTTCTTCTATAGTCCCCTCTGATTTATTATCCTAAAGCTACAGAATGTTTGTAGTTGATGTTCTGTCAAAGCTGCAAGGGAATAACTAACAGCTGTGCATGGATTGTATTGAAAAAAAACCCTGCATCCTATGATTTTATTTGTTCCTTTCTAGGTGCGGTTGGAAATGGTACTAACAGATGCAGCTTAGTAGTCTGAGCAATTCATGAATTTTTGTCTCAAACATGAGGTGTTCAAAGGAATATTTAGGTGGTTTGATGGTTAATACATGATGGTTAAACTACAACTTACGAGCTGAAATGTATCTATTGCTAATTAGCTCTGTGTTTACTCTCTAGTATACTCTTATTTTTTTTCACCATTTACTTCTCAAACTCATGACTCTCAACACGGTTTCCTTTTCCTTTGCTCAAAAGTAAGGGTGCGCAACACTTGGGACCTGGTTCTAAAATAAGACATTAGTAATTTAAAGTGAATGTAAAAATGATTGAAAGGTAATTGAGCCTCCCCCACCTCCCCTTTCCCGCTGCAGGAGGAGATTGAGCCCCATCTCCGTCAGGGGATGCTTTGAACACACTCATTGTGCACCAAGGCAATAGCTAGAGAGCATTTGACCAAGACGTGGGAGGTGCACATTCACTTTTTGCGTGTCTGATAGGAATCAAAAGCCCACATCTCTGATTCTCCTGGGAGTGCCCTGTTTATGCATTTCATCCAATGACAGCTTCAAACAAAACTTATAAATGCTCCTTTCTATCAAGCAACCATTGAACAAGACGTAAAGAAACAGCTTTTCATGTTCAGAATGGAGTCCAAGATTTCCTCTTGCTTCTTTCTTTCTCTCGATCACCCCCATTTTCCTTCACACAGCTCCACCTCATCTATGAGTTAGCTCTAGCAGATTATTTGGATTCATGTTGTAAGACACCTAATTCTGCATGCATTGGGTTAAATGTTTTTTGTCCAATTTGTCTTCTAGATTTTATTCTGGGAGCTAAATAAGCTTGCAAAACTTGACTATTGGGTTCTTAGGTCTCTGTTTTGTATGTATCTATTCCTATAGGAAATCATAATAGTATCCCTCTGAGAAAAAGCAATAACGCTATGTTGTGAGCAGGCTGATATGGAATGCAAATGTGTAGCTTCACCTAGATAAAACTGTGCAAAATGTAGCAAAAAATCTTCTGTTTATAGTCTGAGAACACTAAACTCAGGTATTGTCTTGTAAATGTCATTATTAAGAGAATGATAGCCAGATGTAGTCACACACCTGTGTGAGTCATTAAAACTGAAATGAGTAACAAACAATCTGAATTAGCAGGAGCATTTCTACAGCTACTGCTTGAAGTTTCAGGGTTTTTAACTTCTTTTTTTTTCTGATGTCTATGATAAGTTTGGCTTTTTTTTTTAAATCCTTATTATCCTCCTTCTTTCTCTGGCTCAAGGATGTCCCCCAAGGTACAGTTTGTATCTTACAGATATTTGTTCTTTCTTTTATGAACATTGGCTCTGACTTTAGCAAAAGAATGATATTTTCCTTCAGTAAGGTACAATTAAGTAATCAGGGACATGAGCAGCCTGTCTTTAATAGGCTGATTAAGATCTGTGAAAGTCAGCATCTCATTTTTACTGCGCATACCGAGGCCTTATTTACCACAGTTTGGACTGTTGTAATGAGATCAAGAGAAAGTGTCTTCATCTTAGGGTAACAGTCCACTAGGACTTGTACCAGTTTAACTATTTCAGAAGGAACTACACACTCACCACCATATCTGTACTAGTATGAATGCCGACCAGACCTATATAAAATATGCTGTTTTCATGCCAGGAAAAAATCAGTAGGCTTTGATAAATATGCAAGGATAAATTCAAGAAAAAAACAATTTCCCAATAATTAAAAAGAATTGTTGATGGTTACTTTTGAATTTAAAAGAATAACAACATTCTAAGTAATTCTTGTTACTCATAGAAAAAAGTTGGGTGGGATTTCCCATAGTTGTGATTCTGGTTTAATTTCCTGAAAGGTTTCTTATGAAAAGTAAAGCTGAGATGCTTGCTGTTTTTTGTTTTATGTAACTTATTTATATATTTCTTGATTCTGTTGCTGTTTCAGTGAAAGTGCTGTAAAAATTTGGTTTCTCTCGTGAGCTTTCAAGTGACATATTCAGTCCACCCTCTCCCACCAACTTACATTAGGCATGGCAAACAGAGCAAACAAATTCTGTGTCTCTTAAAAGTAAGACCATTTTCAGTAAAAATGTGGCCAGTTCCAACTGCTCACCTAACTAGTGAGATTTTCACAGACATCAGGCCCATCTTCTTGTTTAACCAAATGACTGAAGAATCTTGGGCTGAAGGTGTTTTCAGCTATAAACAGTTCATCCTGTTGAGGCCTTATGTTTAAAAAGTGTGTTGGGACTCTCAGACAAGAGAAAACCTGTCAGTGCATGGCACAGAGTCGCAGCACAGGTAGTACGAAATGTCAGTGCCATGTGGTGCAGGACGCAGAAGGAGCAGAATGTAATGTTGCATTGTGGAGATATACAGACATTACATCAAGGATGTAGTGCAGATAGCTAGTGAGATGATAGCTTTAAATTACTACTGCCCTAACCAACAGTATTACACCTGTGTTTATGTGGGTTTCATGAGCTGAGGGCTTAGAAACACTCTGGAGAGCCTTGTAGCATCTATGCTAAGCTCCTTTCCATTACAGCAGGACAGCTACTGATGATGGTCAAGTTGACAAATGGTCTGTGCTCTGGGTGGGGAACTGGCTGACTAGTCTCTCCCAAGGAGTGCTGGTAAATAGCTCCTTTTCAAACTGATGACCTGTCACTAGTGGGTCACTAATGATATCAATGATCAATATTGGGCCAAACACTGTTTAATATCTTCATAAACTATCTGGAAGATGGGGTCAAGTGTACCCTGACTGATTTTGCTAACAATACCAAACTGATCGGGGGAGTGAACACATTGGGAGGGAGAGCCCCCCTGCAGAAAGACCTGGAGAGGCTGGAAAAGCTGTTGGAATAATCTCCCTAGGTAAGTGGTGGATTCCTCAGCATTAGACACTTAAGATTTGTTGGACAGCATGCTGGGCCAGCTTGTCTATGTCGTGCTTTGCTAAGAAAGATTGGACTAGGTGATACTTAAGGTCTTTCCAACATGGTATTATTCTATGTTACTATAAAGGGAAACCTGATTAAGGTTAGCTTAGATATCAAAGTCACTGCTTTGGTTTTTGGTGTTCTTGCATTTGGAGTTCAGATTTAGAGAAGGGACCTTCTTCAGGCAGTGGGCTGCCAGTGGTTTTCTTGGTAAGAGGTTGCTGGCTTTGAGGCTGTAGAATAATTCTTGTTCTTTGGTTTGCTTTAGCAAGAACACACTCATACTTCCTTCTGGAAAAATATGTGCTATAATGAACCATTTTACCAAGTTTGTCTTGTGGAATTTCCCATAAATTCTGCTTGCAGGAGAGAAAATGTTGATGTTAATGGCATATAACAGAAGTGAGGAGCTGGAGAAGTTGCCTATTATGTCTAAACGACATCGCTGGAGACAATCGGTGAGGTGGATTCTCTTTACTTCCCTAATATCTTTTGTTCTCTTATTACATAGACAAACAACACTGTCAGTAGCTCCTCAGTCCCTAGTTGTTCTAACAGCCTCTTTCAGAAAGTTTTCCCAAAGTAGGGTGAATGTCACAACAAATCCATCACAGTTTCCTTATCAATGAGTCTTTGTGGGCTAAGAGGCATGGCCCACCTTCTCATCCTTCCTCCCACCCATCCAAAGAACTGAGACTGACATCTGGTTAAGTCCTCAGGGGAATGATAGCACACAGCAGTGGTGCATGGCCCTCTTATAGAGCTACTGAACTTTTTAAAAAATGTGCCTCTAAAATTACCATTTAGGATAAACTTGATGAAAAACAACAAATGCACAAAGAGAAGCAGGTATAAAACTTGAGCCCTTTAGATTTTACTTAAAGCTGTATATTCAAAAAGGTTTAAAAAGGAATGCAATGGAACATTTCATGCCTCAGTTTAAACTATTGTTTTGCAAAGGAAATGTAACTTGAAATAACCATGTATTTCTTACTAAGTGGAAGCGAGTGTTATGCAAACAGAGAGTCATGTGTGAAAGTAATTCTTATCTTACTGCCTGGACTAGTTGGGGGATAAAATAAAATAAATCCAAGTCAGGTCCAAGTAGAAAATGGAACTCAAATTTCTGGAGCACATGGAGCAGGGACTGAAAATGCTGTAAATCAGGGGAAGTCAATTGACTGCAGTAGGAAACACGCTTTCTTTGTGCACACCTGTAGGTCAGGACTAGCAAAAGCACTATTAAAAGCAATATTCCTACTTAATTTTTAAGGACTGTTTACAGATCAAAGTACACTCATTATAAATAGGGATGTCATATTTAAATAGTCCCTGCTTTACTGCCATCTAAAGTACTCTTAAAATATTTCCTTTTTACTGTGAATTAAAACATTCTTGGCAACACTAGTCCTCCCCTGCTCCAAATATTGCTCCTACTAGCAAATGGTAGATATCTAAAAGCATATTTTAAAGTTTTTCACTGTAGCTCACATCATCTCCAGTGGACATCAGAAACAGTACAAGCTTCATCATCCACAGGACTCAGAGGAAGTTTGAGTTGCTTAGGACAGCTTCTGAGCCTACTCCATAAGGGGGCAATACTGTAGATGGTCCCATGGATTTAACAAGGATTTGTATGAGGAGAGCTACTGAATAATATGAGTAAAAACATAAATACCAGTTCTCAGTAGGTCACAGGTGAATCTTCCTTGTGTTTGAGGTCAGTGTCCCCATTTTATTGAAACCAGGATATGCACCTGCTGTCTCTTCCCACTCAATTCCTCTACTGTTTCCTCAACCACAGAAGTTTCATGGAAGTATTGTTATTCATTTTGTCCTTTCTATGATTTTTTTGAAGATATTAGATGAAATGGACTTTTGATCTGATGTACTACAACATTCTTAGTTTCTTGGGGTTTTCGTCATCTGCCCAGTCTTCACAGCACTGGTGTACAGCCTACCTTAACAAACATAACTGACTTTCGTGTCATGCTGTATCAACAATGGTTCGCTTCTAAACAACCTAGTCCTGAGATACAAACAGTAGCTGAAAAGCAACAGCAAAGTTCTTCCTACCTTCTTGTTCCAGTTGGCCTCTCTTCTCCAGAAAATGTACTTCAGAAAAAATGGACATCACAGAGTGTTTTGAAGGTGGGTGCATTTAGGTCAGGATGAACTATACCGTTAGGAAACAGATTCCTCAGCTGGGGCCTTTGGAGAAATCACTCTGACTTTTCTCAGCAGACAGTGGAGCATGGGACTATAGCCCAAGCATTGTAGCTTGGAAGAGGTAATCAGGACTTCTTAGTGCTTTCCCAATTTCCAGGTAAATAACCTTGAACTTTTGAAGGGCCACTAGCACTTAAAAAAAAATTATTACCTTGAGTCTTCCTATAAAGAGAGGATATCTGATATGAATACTTCCTAATATTTCAAGGCTCAGAACTTGTATTGTTCATTGTCTGGGTTTAGCAGTGCTATTCTTAGTATACAATGCTTTGGATTAGTAGTGTAGGTGTTATTCCATGCATTTTTGGAGTTTCTGTACTACTTCTTATCTTCTAAATGCACCAGAGGCAGTGATTGTCAATGATGTCAATACATCGTAGATTTGGTAGTTTTGACTATAGCTATTCTCTGGCACAAGTCTAAATGAGGAATAATGTGACTGGAGTCAATGCAAGCATGCATGTGTAAAGACGACATGAAGAGACAGAAGACTGACCTACAAATTGTTTTCACCAGTGTAAAGTGTAATACGTTTTCTGTCACCCCTAATTTGATCATTGTCTTGTGCTATGTGGTTTGCGTTTGTATTAGTTACTCTGTGGTGCTATGAGTGTGATAATATACCTCTTGCCGCTTGTAAAAGGAACAGTAGTTTTTATTTAAGGTTTTTTTAGTACAACCTGAAATTGCGAAAGCAGCCATGCAGAGTTTAGATAAACTTAGAAAGCAAATATTTAAGTATGAGTAAGTCTATAAATAATAGCAGCAATCAGCTCAGGTTGTTGCCTGTTCAGAAATGAGGGTTTTCTTTAAATGGAAATGTTTTCATTTCATAATTATAATGCAAGGGAAATCAACATCCTTTTGTCCTATAAAAAACTTGAAAAAAGACAGTAGGAAACAAGTGGCCCTTATTCTTACTTCAGTTTTAATCCCCAGAGAGGCAAGGTGTCTTCAGTTCACATCAGTTTCAGTTTTAATCAATAGAGATGCACTGATATCCCACAGCATCTGCCCTTCACACCTGTTTGGGGTTTCCTTCATCCTCTAAAACATGGATGGCCAATTTTCATATCCTAAAAGCTATTTTTATTCCCAGCCAGGTGCTATGGGGCCAAACAGATATAGACATGTTTCTAAAGTGCTGCTCCAATCTACCAGACCAAACCTAGATCTGCACCTTCTCCTTCCTACAACATGATATAGGAACAGGCCAACTGCTGACTGGCTAGTGTTCCCTGAGCCAAAAAAGTGTCGTTACAGGCTGAGTGCTGGCCCTTAGCCATCTGTTGACTAGTTAGGCACAAGACTATTCCAAATCTCTTCCCTTTATTCTTTTTGCCTCAAGGATCTGAGTGATTAGATTCCAATCTCCTTTCCACAACCACCTCTTTTTACAATACTGGCACCGTTTCTGCTAGTGACAACCCCTCCTAAAAATGAGTTTCTTCCTGGAAGTTATTCTGAAAGGTTCTGTAATACTAATCTGGTGAAGCCCTACCAAACAACATTGCTCTTTGAAACCTTTGCTAAGAGTTGCTTGTCTCATTATTTTCCTCTTTTTTCCCATGCCAGTGTCTGGACTTTTTGTGTGTTTTTCTCTGTTTCAACTGAGATGATGTTTTAAAAGGATCTGCTAGAAAAAGTCTTTCTGAACTGTCTCCCTGTCCTAGGAAGGACACAACACAATGTTTATAATAATTGCTACAAGGTATATTCTATTTTTATTTATACTCACAGTAAATTAAAATAACCGTTATAAAAATTAACATTGTAATCGAATGGAATGAAAAGACTTAAAAACTAAAGGTTAATGTCTCCTTTTATTTATGTGAATGAAGAGTCATGTGGCATAAGCTCACTGAAAGCGCTGAGCTCAACAGTATCCACTGAAATCAGAGGGGATAAGGGGAAGGGGTGCAGCTCCTAGATGGAGAAGCTGGTCAAGGAAAAGACAACTATTAACTTGCTGATGTGCTTTGCCCTTGTCCATTATGATTTATTTATCTAACATCATCATAATGAATTAGCAGGGCTCATTTGGAGAGCTTTAAACTAGATTCGAAGGGGGATGGGGTTGTAGCTGGGCTTGCCCCAGTGGGGCAGCACTCCAGAATTGATGAAGACTGGGAGGCCTCCTATAATCCTAGGGTGAAATTGGTGTGCTCAGCTCGCTCCCTGGAATGTCTGTACACCAATGTGCGCAGCATGGGAAATAAGCAGGAGGAGTTGGAAACATGTGTTAAGTCAGGAGACTATGATCTGGTGGCAATTACAGAGACGTGGTGGGACAGCTCACATGACTGGAATATAGTCATGGAAGGCTATGTCCTTTTCAGGAAAGACAGGCCAGGCAGGCGGGGTGGTGGGGTTGCTCTTTATGTGCGGGAGGAACTACAATGCACCGAGTTCTGTCCAGGGACAGATGACGAGTGAGTTGAGAGTCTGTAGGTGAGAATTAGGGGGCAGGCTGGCAGGGGGGATACTGTTGTAGGTGTCTGTTACAGACCACCAGATCAGGGTGAGGAAGTTGACGAGGCCTTCTACAGGCAGCTGAGAGCAGCCCCACAGTCACAGGCCGTGGTCGTCGTGGGGGATTTTAACTTCCCTGATGTTTGCTGGAAGGACCACTCAGCAACCCAACCACAGTCCAGGAGGTTCCTCCAGTGTATGGATGATAACTTCCTCCTGCAAATGGTGGATGAGCCGACCAGGAGAGGAGCGCTGCTGGATCTCATCCTCACTAACAAGGAGGGTCTGGTCGAAGCAGTAAGGGTTGAGGGCTGCCTTGGTTGCAGCGACCACGAGATGGTGGAGTTCAGGATCTTGTGTGGTAGGACCAGTAGAATAGCAAGTAGAATTGCAACCCTGGACTTTGGCAGGGCAAACTTTGCCCTTTTCAAGCAATTGCTAGGGGAAATCCCATGGGCAAGGCTGTTTGAAGGTAAAGGGGCCCAAGATAGTTGGTTGACATTCAAGGACTGCTTTTTCCGTGCTCAAGATCAGAGCATACCAACACGTAGGAAGTCAAGGAAGAGGGCCAGGAGACCTGCGTGGCTAAATAGGGAATTGCTATGTATGCTCAAGTGGAAGAGGAGAGTTTACAGGTCATGGAAGGAGGGGCTGGCCACTTGGGAGGAATATAAGGCTGCTGCTAGAGGATGTAGGAAGGCAGCTAGGATGACCAAGGCCTCCTTAGAATTAAACCTGGTGAGAAGGGTCAAGGACAGCAAAAAGAGCTTTTTCAAATACATGGCAGATAAAACTAACACCAGAGGCAATGTAGGCCCACTGATGAACGGGATGGGTGCCCTGGTGACAGAAGATAAAGAGATGGCAGAGTTACTGAATGCCTTCTTTGTCTCTGTCTACTCTGCTGCAGGCAGTCCTGAAGAGCCCTGTACCCCTGAGACCTTAGATGAAGTCAGGTCAACGGAGCGGTTTGCCTTAGTCGATGAGGAATGGGTTAGAGACCAGTTGAGCAATCTGGACATCCATAAATCCATGGGTCCAGATGGGATGCACCCGCGGATGCTGAGGGAACTGGCAGAAGTCATTGCTAGACCACTCTCCATCATCTTTACCAAGTCTTGGGAAAAGGGAGAGGTGCCTGAGGACTGGAGGAAAGCAAATGTCACTCCAGTCTTCAAAAAGGGCCAGAAGGAGGACCCGCGTAACTATAGACCGGTCAGCCTCACCTCCGTCCCTGGGAAAGTGATGGAACACCTTATCCTTGGTGCCATCTTAAGGCATATCAAGGATAAGAGGGTTATGAGGGGCAGTCAACATGGCTTCACCAAGGGGAAATCATGCTTGACCAATCTCATAGCCTTTTATGAGGAAATAACACGGTGGATGGATGATGGCAGAGCGGTGGATGTGGTCTACCTTGACTTCAGCAAAGCATTTGACACAGTCTCCCACAGCATCCTCACAGCTAAATTGAGGAAGTGTGGTCTGGATGATCAGGTAGTGAGGTGGACTGTGAACTGGCTGAAGGAGAGAAGCCAGAGAGTTGTAGTCTATGGGGCGGAGTCTAGTTGGAGACCTGTAACTAGTGGAGTGCCTCAAGGGTCAGTACTGGGACCAGTATTATTTAATATATTCATCAACTATTTAGATGAGGGAATTGAGTGTACTGTCAGCAAGTTTGCTGATGACACTAAGCTGGGAGGAGTGGCTGACACGCCAGAAGGCTGTGCTGCCATCAGCGAGACCTGGACAGGCTGGAGAGTTGGGCAGGGAATAACTTGATGAAATATAGCAAGGGAAAGTGTAGAGTCCTGCATCTGGGCAGGAACAACCCCAGGTTCCAGTATAGGTTGGGGAACGACCTGTTAGAGAGCAGTGTAGGGGAGAGGGACCTGGGGGTCCTAGTGGATGACAGGGTGACCATGAGCCAACACTGTGCCCTTGTGGCCAAGAAGGCCAATGGCATCCTGGGGTGTATTAGAAGGGGGGTGGTTAGTAGGTCGAGAGAGGTTCTCCTTCCCCTCTACTCTGCCCTGGTGAGACCGTATCTGGAATATTGTGTCCAGTTCTGGGCCCCTCAGTTCAAGAAGGACAGGGAGCTGCTGGAGAGAGTCCAGCGCAGGGCAACAAAGATGATTAAGGGAGTGGAGCATCTCCCTTATGAGGAAAGACTGAGGGAGCTGGGTCTCTATAGTTTGGAGAAGAGGAGACTGAGGGGTGACCTTATTAGTGTATATAAATATATAAAGGGGGAGTGTCACAAGGATGGAGCCAGGCTCTACTCAGTGGCAAACAATGATAGGACAAGGGGTAATGGGTACAAACTGGAACACAGGAGGTTCCACTTAAACTTGAGAAGAAACTTCTTCTCAGTGAGGGTGACAGAACACTGGAACAGGCTGCCCAAGGAGGTTGTAGAGTCTCCTTCCCTGGAGACATTCAAAACTCGCCTGGACACATTCCTGTGTAACATTATCTAGGTGTTCCTGCTCCGGCAGGGGGATTGGACTAGATGATCTTTTGAGGTCCCTTCCAATCTCTAGCATACTGTGATACTGTGAAGTTAAATATATCCATATCTGTAATAAAGTTCTGAATACTGACAGAGTACTCAAGGGTTTCCTGGTGGTGGATGCATTTCTGTAGGAGGCAAACATTTGACACAGAAGAAAAGTCTGTGTATGGTGCATTGCAATGAGCAGCATCTTGACAGATGGGTGGGCAAGCTTTTGCCTTTCCTATCCTAGGTATCCCATGCTTTCACCTGTCACTATCAGTTTATTACCTGCCCTTATGACTCCGTAGCTGCTGCCTTTCTTGTATCAGTTAAGAACATCTGAATTAGAAGTAAGGTAGAACTTTTAACTTACTAGTAACTAATGATCAGGACTACTTCATATGCAATCCTCTAGGCAAACATAGTTATTTTCCTAACACATGTATTCCAACTTAACCACCCACTGGACTTGATGCCGAAAAAGAATGTGGCTTGTGTTGTGCCTCAGGTTGGATGAGATGCTCATGCCATTCCCCTTTGGATTTAAGGATCCATGAGTCAAACCCAGTGCTTTGGTTTATTTCCAAAGAAACTAAGTAAAACAATCTGAGACAGTCCCCGACCAAACAAAACTGTCTGCCTTGTACCAGTGGAACTAAATTCATTTAAAATGTGTTTTGACACCTAAGCCTAACCTAGAAAAAGAAAGCTTCCCTTCATTGGTAAGCTCTACCTCACCTGCTTAAAAATATTACCACAGATGAAGTTTCCTTTTTTAACAATAAACTATTTAGTGAATGTTGGGCTTCAGCTTCTCGCCTTTACAGCCGAATCATTAATTACGACCTTTTTAGTGCTGTTATTAAGCAGTTCCCTCCTTCCCCTTCAAATTCTTTTCCTTTTCTAACAGTGAACCTTCTGTGTCAGCAGCTTATAAACTGGAGCAGTTGTAACGTGTAAGCAGCATCCACAGATCAAAGAGGAAAAAAGTTTGAGGGAAAGGGGCAATGCAGCACCGACCAGAGGAGGCAGTACATGGGCAGGCAAAGCAATGACTCCTCTTTCTTTGTCCCTGTTATTAGCTGGGATTTCTTGGTGGTCACTCTGCAAGGACAGCCATCAGGATTCTGTGGATGTTTAAATCATATGAATCTCTGCCACCTTAGGGGAAATGAGAAGGCTGCAGGAAACTCTCCAGCAGGCAAGCACCAAAAGGAAACATGATGGGTTGCCATGGGCATCTCCTCTCAGCAGCCTGGGCAATTCCTGGAAAGCCCTGCATGAAGGGAAGGATCTCCATCTGAGAAGGATCCATCATGATCACCCTGGAGACTTCCCCAACACAGTTCACGGAAAGGAGCAGCTTTTCCTTTTGAATAAAAGAGACGCTCTTACATCTGCCCAAGCATTGCACCCAGAGAGGGTGGGAAGGCATGGCAGGGTCTGCTCTTGGAAGGGGTGAGATCTGCATTATGCAACACTGCCTCAGCTGCAGATGCATGAGGCTTGTATACTTGCATTTGTTCAGTGTGAGTCAAGACTACAATACTGATGTGTTCAGTGTAACAGCCAAGGCCACTTTTGCCCTTACTCTGCATTCAGTGAGGCAAACCACTGGATGGCTGGTTCCCAGGCTGCCATTCACACTGCTCTCCCAGCTTCATGAGGATGCTTTTCCCTCTCTGCTGAATCTTGAAGGCGTTTGGTGAGGGACCTGCTATTGAATTGCTGCAATGTGATCAGCAGAGGTGAGAGGCAGTCTTTTCATAGATACTTATGGCATTAAAATTGAGATATCTTATTTTCCTCGGTAAGTTAATTTTAAACTTTTTTCCTTCCTTCTGTCCTTTTCGTTCTGAGTTTCTGCAGAGGTTGAAATCACCTCAGGAGAGCTGAAACAGAGATCTGCTGCCACCTTCTGGTCACTTGGAAATTCTTCCACGTCCCCAACAGAAAGAGCGCTGTGGAACACAAGTGGCTACATTTCACTAGATGGTGAAAATATCCTTCTGTCATCTACAGCTGTACATCATACTAGTTTTCATCAAAAATACGCTGAGAACTTTGGAATAAATTCAACACTGACTGAAATATTTAGGGATGGGGTCTCAGTGTTGTGCATGTAAAACAGAAGAGCACTACATGCCCAACTCCAGCATAGGCAGCCAAAGCTTCCAGAGAGCTCAGTCACTGTTAGAACTTGAAACGCTTTTGTGTGCCCTGCCCCAAACTGGAAACAGCCACAGAATTCTGCTCACTCTGAACAATCACAAGAACTTTAAACTTGTTGCTACTTTCAATTATTATGTACCTCTTCAGTTTAAAGTTTGAAATATTTAGCATGGCAGGGATGGAAAAAGACATGCAAACAGCCTATCCCCATTGATAGAGTTTTTAAAGCACTCTGGGGGCTATCCCTTGATTGCTCTGTGATCGCTTATTTCAAACCTTGAATTACTCTGGTATGTAAATACTGATAATAGCTAAATATAACAGAAAGTGGCCACATACACATATGTACACCATATTCATCTGTCAGGATATTTTCCTGGGTCTTCAGCACCAAACTCCTGACCTTTACCACTGGAAATAAAGGCTCTTTTGTCTGTGAGCAAAGTAGAAAGCTGAAACAGTAATTTTGGCCCGCCAAAAGAAAGACAGTATAAAGCATTCACTTCTCAGAGGCATCAATATTGCTAATGATTTCAAACCCCTGACTCAGGCCTCCTGAAACCATTAGACAGGCCTTACGATCATCAGCGCTTAAGACAACAATAAAGATATAAGGGCTTTTTCTTTGTTTTCATCTGTTTTTTCAATCTTTACACTTCTGTGTTTTAAATTTCCGTCAATCACTCTGGCAGACAGCTTTTAGGAGAAATTCAGCTTCTCCTGTGATTACCTAGCTGCAAGAACTCAGGTTTTAAGGGACAAAAAGCTACACACAAAAAAAAAACCAAATTAAAATGTTAAATATTGCATGGCTAGGAAAGTCAGAAAGATGATTGAAAGTTTTTTGCAGCCCACCAAAGCATGCAGAATATTAGAGCTCCTTTAAGCTGACATTTAATTATGGGGACTGTCCCGTTACAGATGGAGGTGATGGTCCTGGCTTAGACTGACTCTCAGGCTCATGTGAGCTTTGCCATCACAGCCCTGCCACCAGAGAAGGCAAGACACCACATCTAAGACTCCTGTTGTCCTTTTGCAAAGAAACAAACCGTGGCACCTGGGAGAAATATACCTTGTAGCATCCTTGCTTAGGCATTGTAGGTCCTTGCATCTTGGGGCCCCAGTCACTGCTGTGCCTCCAAGACGGGCTGTGCCCTTACTCCAAGGCAGAGTTGTAAGCTGTGCCTGATCAAATCACGGGGAAAACCATGCCTGAGGAACCAAGTTCTGTGTGAGATCAGCAGCCTGAATCACAGAGATAAAAACGCATTAATCTTACTGGCAACGCCAAAGCCTAAAAGTCTTCACTGCGTTAGGGAGAGGTATAGAGAACTCACACGGTTTTCTTCTCACAGCTTAACAGAGACTGATGTACAGAAAATGCTTAGCATCTATTGTCAGAAAATTGAGAATGGTGATGATCCCTAACAGCAAAGCTCTGATAACATTAGTCTTTTCTGAAAATCTCAGCAGGAGTTTTTAATCAGGGCAGCCTTGTAAGGAAGAGACAAGTAATGATTTCCTATAGTCTGCAAAATTCCGATGAGGGTAAAGTAAACATTGCTATTACAGGGTTACAGAGTCAATTTCCTATCACTTTTCACTAGAACTATTGTAGGGAAACATTTGGGTAACCACATGTTGTGTTAAAAACCCCTTAAACACTAGCAGTGTTTCCTTTTCAGGAAAAAAGACTTGTGAATGATTTAAAGCCTGATTCTGTAAACTGGGCTCTCTTTTACTCAGAAAAGGAATGGGGGAGAAGGAGGAGGGTGCCAAAACTATTGCGTATTACCAGATTTCCAGGATTCTGCATTTTCTTACTCATTAAACTTCAGATTGAATACGCATCACTTCTCTGCACACAGTTCCAGCCCTAGGGATTGCACAGTCCTAATGTATTTTAATTACATTATTTATTATTTAAATTAATTTAATTACAAAAAATAACAGACTCTGCACATGTTTGAAAATGCCATGCTGTACAACTAAATCTTGAATAATTGTTAAATTTCTTGCAGGCCTCCCGCTAGGAAGTACTGTTTTTCTTTAAAAGTGAGAACACTATTATATCCGTCAGTGGAAAGTTTACACATTGTATTTCTTCTTTCATATGCCGTTAAACATGAGGCTCTCTCATTTCCCCCTTTCTTCAGAAGGCAGGAGACCCATCTGGTAATATTCTGCAGATCAGCATTTCTTAAGGAGAGTTTGATTTAAGCGGTGGTTTTGTTGAAGGCAACGAAGAAGAAACTTATGAACCTGGGTTACAGCACTATGTCTTGTGCTGTTATTAAAGTTACTGCAGGCTTGTTCCATGCCAAAGATAGAGCTGTCTTTAAGCTGCAGAGAATAAGAAATATTTTCTTAGTTCTCATCCCACTGTATTTTGGACTTGCAGCAAAGAAAAAAGTCCAGTGTTTGCATAGCTCTTGACTTGCCAGCTAATTTTGTTTTAAGAGTTGATAACTAGTGTGGATAAATAAAGAGCTCCTTCATAAGCTCATTAATTGTTAAAGTTTTTTTGGGGGGAAGAACCATTTTCATGAAAAAGATAACATTTTCAAGAACAGCGTCTGTGCACCTTTTCACTTCTGTTTTCTGGCTGGCACTGGGCGCACAGATGTTGAGATACTGCAAGAAAGATGTTGGCATCTTACTTCCCTGAATGAAATTTAGTGGTTAGGCTTCTTTTCCTTTCTTTCTCTGAGACAGAAATCCAGAGCAAACTGTGTGAAAACTGGGAATAAAGCTTTCTTGGCTGAGAGAATGCATCTAGGATTTAGCTGTAGAACAGTGTTCCAACAAAGACCAGGAAACTTTTCAAAACTTTCCTCTTGAGGAAAAAAATGAAAAAAAAAAACCCACAAACCTCTTGACTAGAAGTCAGGTTCATAATGCAACTATATTCTTCTTTTCTTAAACCCTAAATACCCCAAATTGCACCAGGCTTCTGTCTCCTGTTCAGCAGAACTTTGATTCTGAAAGAAAGCAACACATGAAATCCACTGGAGAATTTTCTGCTGCTGTTGCTTGTGTTCTGTATGGATTTTAGTCAATAGTAGTATATGCATCAGCAGGGAGTATGCTGTACAGGAAATGCCAAGTCAGATCAGCAGTCTACATAGTTCATATTTTGTTTCAAGAAAGGATAGTGACAGGTAATTCAGTGCTGGTCATTTAAGTAATTGCATCATCTGCAAATATTACCATCTCAGTACTTAGCATCCTACCCAAATGACTAGCAATTATGTTAAACAGTTCTACTCAAGCACACTGAGACAGCAAAATGCTAAGATATGCAGTGGTGAAAAATGCACTTTTAATTTTAGCCTGGTTTCAGCCAATCTAGCTTTAGGAAATTAGCTGAGGTCCAAATCAGCCAATTTAGCTTTAGGAAATTAGCTGAGGTCCAAATATATAACTATACTTTAGGCTGTCTTCGTAGCTGTTGTAGACAGAAAAGCACTCATAGAAGATAAGCAACCCAATCTAAATGTCCCACTTACCATCTATAAATAACCTACCTTGGAAGTGTCTACCTTTCTCCATCTCTCTGTAAAGAAGGGCCAGTAGAACTGTTCTCCTGGTAACAATAATGGACAATTTATGATTTTTGAATTATCTTTTTCTTTTTTTTTTTTTTTTATTCCATGACATAAGACGGCTTATTTGTTGGATTGTTTTCCATCAGACACTTTTACATAAAGACTTTCTGAAAGTCCTTTCTCTCCCATTGATAGAAAGAACAGTAGATAAAGTTCACCTTGACTTCAGTAAGGCTTTCAACACTGTGTCCTATAACATCTTCATCGAGAAGCTGATGAAGTGTAGGCTGGATTAGCAGTGATATAGAGTGAAAGCCGTCTGAATGGCCAAACCCAGAGGGTGGTGATCAATGATGTGAAGTCTAGATGGAGACTAGTTACTAGCAGTGTATCCTAGGGGTCCGTACTAAGTTCAGTCCTGTTTATTGTCTTCATTAATCTGGATGATGGGGCAGCATGCCCTCAGCAAGACTGCTGGTGGCACAAAACTGGGAGGAGAGGCTAATATGCCAGAGGGTCATGATGTCACTCAAAGGGACCACAGTGGGCTGGAGAAATAGGCTGATTGGAACCTCATGAAATTCAACAAGTGGAAGCCAAGTCCTGCACCTGTGGAGAGGAACAACACCAGGCACCAGTACATGCTGCGGCTGCCCAGCTTGAAAGCAAATTTGCAGGCAAGCACTTGGGGATCCTGGTGGGCACCAAGTTGAATGTGAGCCATCAGTGTGCCCTTGTTACAAAGAAAGATAATGGTATGACACACTGCCCCTTGGCACACTACCCTTGACACCCTGCCCGTTGACCAGCATTGGAATGTAGGCAGGATGCCACACATATCATCTGAAGTGATGTGTAGAGCATGCTACTCACAGATGAGGTATGAGTCTCTAAAATCACACTACTACTGATAGAGCCAAAAGGTGGTGAGACTCTTATCCACATTCAAAAGGCATTTGCAAATTGGCTGTTGTCAGATAACCTGGATAAGAAGAGTCTCTGACAGTCCACTGGAGCCATGGCACACTCTTTGCTTCCTGTAACAACTTGAACTCTCTCTTTCCCAGCTTCTGTTTCTGTGGTTCCACTTTTCTGTGACCTTTAAAAGCTTATATTCTTCATTAGAAGGATTTCTTACCCTCCCTACCCTTATCATTGATCTTTGTCATTGTCTTGTATTTTCCCTTCAGTATATATTATTCAAAGATAGACTGATAATATGAGACTGACTTTAGCTTTCATTCAGAATGATGCCATGGGGCCATATATGCCCCATGCTGTCAGGGCCAAAACACTTTCCCTGTTTCCAAAGGTTTCACCTTTACTCCAAACAGCTGTATCCTTGTTGACCATAGCAGAGATCACAATTTATAGGCCCGGGGGTGAACTTTAAGAGTGTTCAGCAAAAGCTTCAAAGCAAGGATCCAAAAAGATCTTTCCCATGAAAACAAGAGATTCATGGTTAGTATGACTTTCTAGCCCTTCACACAAATGACATGTAAGAAATTAATCCCTTGCTGCTAGGATAAACACTCTCCCAACTTCCTCAAGTCTAGCTTTGGTAGCTGCGAAAGTCAAGAAAGCAAGGATGAAATACTTCAAAGGCTGGATGAATATTTTGGGTGCTTTTGAACCCAATATAAAATCCCAACTGCGGACCTTCATGTGTCTCATATATTCCTATTTCCTAGAGACAGGGCACATGCAGATGTAATATATGACACTTATGGCTTCTGAGGAGGGTGGCACCAGAAAAGTTACAATGCAGAATAATCCTACCAGATGGAGCCATGCTTTAGAAAGAGCTATTCAGTTGGCCCTTCTTAACAAGAAAGGCTGGGAAAAGGGGAGGGTGAATGAATAGAGGGAAAAAGTGATGACTCCACAGAAAATGATTGGGCTTTGCTGAAAATGAGGTGAGCCTTGGGGCAAAGTAATAATAGAATAGTAACTTAAATTGATAAAATACCTTTCAGCATAGTCTCAAAGCACTGCACAGTTATTAAAACCTAATGCCAAATTTAGCACCACAATAAAAAGACAAAGCAAAAGCAGTTCCACAATATAGTGAAATACATATAAAATACCCAAAATAGAGTAACTCTAAACCTTGGACAATCTTACTTTCCTCTAAGTTTGAAAATATGAAGTGATTTTCAGGGCACTGAGTACTGGGCTATGTTGTTTTACAAAGAGGGCCATAAAGTAGGCAGTACAAAGTTTTGGGTAAGGGGCACACTGTGGGCAGAAAACAAACCTGCTAATTTTGTTGTGGGAATTCCCTAGAATCTAGAAAATAGATATTTTTAACATTGCTTATAGACTTCAAATTTAAGACGGTCTAAGAATTTGGTCTTAGAGGAAGAGGAGGGCAGGTGAGGAGAAAATGGAATTTTTTTCATTGGCTCCCAAGTTAATTGGTTCAGTGAAAGGATTGTTGCATAAAATACCAGGTCTGGGTTATGCAGGAAACCAGATTATGATATTGTAATGATCCTTTCAGTTTCAAGAACATGCACATCTACCAGTAATTAATGTTATTAATGTGGAAATTAGTATAGCTGAGACATACTTGAGGGATTTTTCTTGCACCTTCTATCTGCTCTGGACATCTTATTCTTTTCTTACAATTAATAGAGATATGGATTTCTTTATTCAACATTCACCTGCCTCGTTATAGTTATCTCCATTAGGAGGTGACAGATCCTGTCCTAGAAATTCATGTTTCCCTCCATCAGCTTTACAAGGAGTTTAGTAGAACCGGCAAAGAGCTCTTCATTCAGTTAATTGAATTCTACCTTGGGCTGGAATCTGAGGGAAAGAGAAATATTTTCCAATTTTTGCAGAAAGGAGAGGCAGAAAATGCTGTACTGGCTGAAACTTTAAACAGCCAACCTGGAAAACATGGAATTTGGATGAGACAGTTGTAGGCATTTCTCATGTGCCACCAAGCAGTTTCGAAGTCATTAGAGAGCACATCCATTTCTAGGGCATTTTTGTGAAATATGTTTTTCTATTTGACTGTACTGGATGCATTTGGTCAAATTAGAACTCCATTCAGTTGTCAGGGTATTTGTTTGTGTGTCTTGCAATTTATAAAAATACATGTGTTCTCTCCCTTGTGCTCTCCTTCTATCCTTTCTATCTCTGATTTGTTGCTGAGTGTTAGATAAAATCATGGGGAGTATAATGAATAAGACAGTTTCTAAAAACTTCACTTACTGATTTACTGCAATGAAAAATACTTCCCAAAATATTATTCGTTGAGTTCATACTACTTGGGCAAATACATTGTGACCGAAAGCTGAATGAAAATGCACAACCTGCAACCCTTTAAGATGGATATCCCAGAGAAAATGCACTAGCCTTTCCTCTCTGGCTTCACTTCAGTAATCTGATACCTAAATTGCCAGTGCAATCAAAATTTGATAGGTTTAAAATCAGTTAGAAAGAAGGAATAGAATCAGTGATCTAGAGTTACTGACTAAAAATCTGCAAAACTGTGATTAAGTATGGATCTGGAAAATAAATTGAGTTTAGAACATAGAGGAAGAAATAATCTAAAAACCAGATCTTTTCCATAAGGCACAAAGGAAAGAGATGTTCTGATAACTCCTCTAAGTAATGATCTGCTATCTTCTGCATCTGAAACCAAAATCAATGTTAAGGCTGGTGCTCACAGAGGTCTCCAAACTGCCCCCTTCCACAGTTACTTTTGAACAATCCCAAGAACACGACAGTAAGTTTGCTCAGAGTAACAGGTTCTGAAAAGGTCTAGGAAGTCTTAAGTCTGGAAAAACACAAAGCACAGGTGCTTCATGACTGTAGCCTACCACTGAAAAATAAAGGAACTGAATAAGACTAAAGCCCATCTTAAAATTAGAAGTGAAAAACAGAAGACACTTCTGTTTCAGTGCAGTTCACACAATAATGTATTTTACATATCAAGAACAGAAACACATCAAAAAAGAGAGAAAAGAAAGGAATACAGCCATATAGAAACTGAAGTTAGTGAAAATGGTCTGAAAACCTATGAGCCAAATTTGTCAAAAAAAGCGGAAGCGTTACCATTTTAAAGAAGTTAACTTTTTTAGTCTAAAACAAAGAAGGCATCACAGAGCAAGGAAAGGAAAAGTAGTAAATAAAAATCATGAAGCTGTGGTTGAGGGAATTTGGGTATAGCTGAACAGTAATATGTAAAACAGTGAAAGTACTACTGTTCATAGCAGAAATAGAAGAAAGTGGGTATTGAAAAGCACAATTCTAAACCCAGGAAGAAAGGAGAGAGAGGTAGGTATAGATTAACATAGGAAATGAGGAGGATGACCTAAAAAAAGAATCAATCCCCCTTCCAGTTCTGCCCAAACACCAAAATCTTCATATGGTGCTGCATCTTCACCCTGGTGGCAGACTCAAACCTTCCAGGTGGAACCTCACCCTAAGGGGAAGAAAGAATGGGTGTTCGTCACTGTCACAGGGTGAGGGCGAGTTTCCGTGTTTAGGGGTAAAGGAAAACGGGGTTGTAGACAGGGTTACCTGGGAATCCACATGGATGAGCATTTGAGCTGAGGAAGCAGCAAAGGCTGATGAATAATGAAAGAAGACACGGCTGTTAGGACTATGGTTAAAAAAGTTAAATTTAGAGATAGGTTGTATAAAGTGATGAAAGAAGATTAAAAAAGTAGCCTATGCATGTCAGAAGACTGAGAAATAACCACAACATTTATTATCTCTTCATTTTTTAAATTTATCTGTAGGCTCAATATTACAGCTTAACACTGTATTGACAGGTCTTAGTTTGAGAGGTTTGAAATTACACCAGAGAAACAAAAAAGTTAAGACAATATTGGCTGATAAACTGTGGACGTGTGAGTCAATAAAATTTGTATCTATAAAAATTAGCGGTCCAAATGGCCCTGTCAAGAAAAGAAGGTTTTACAATCAAAACAGGTAGGTATACCAGGTAATACACTGTAAAAGAAATCCATTTAATACACTGTAAAAGAAACCCATTTGCAAGCTAGGGATAAAAAATTACTAGGAACAACATATACACACAGCACATTGCTCTCTACAAGAGCTCACTGAGAAAATGGAGACATTTTATTAGCTAAAAGTCACTTTTGTTTTAGGAGATAGTCTGAAGAATGAAAACGCAGTTTAAAGGTCATCTAAAGAGGAATGAAAACTAATAGTTTTCTATGAGCCATAGGCAGAATCAATTCTTGTTATTGTTTTTAAGATATCTTAATATATTCAGGGAGCAGGTGACTACTGAAATGTCAAAAACTGCCCCTTGTAGGTCAAAGATATTGAGAACTGGACAAAAGAAATAACACAAAAAGCTATATCAGAAACATGAAAACTGAATAGTGCTTGGAAAATTAAGAGCTTTGAAATCAGAGCTCACTCAGACTGTTCACAGTCACAACAGAATATATGAATAACCTCCTTCTCAAATTCTCCTCAGTGACTAGCTGTCACCATCACTTTTACTCACTGTTAATATGCTGGTAATCAAAAATCAAACAGTACAGACAGAGACAGAGCAGAATTATATCTTGTGTTCCTGTATAGTTTTTGTACTTTTATGAATTATGTACTCATAAAAGCACAAGAATTATAAAGACTTCTCTCAGAAATTTCTAAGAGAAAATGCTAAAAATTAAATAGATTAAAAATATTGTGAGCTTCTGGCAAGCAGTAATGAGAAAAATCTTTATCACTGAAGTTTCTGATCTTATAAAAAAAAAAAAAGAAAAAGAACAAGAGCTAAGAAGAGACAATATCTGTCAGAATCCTGGGATTAGAATAAGTTTGGAGAGTCCAACACTGAAATTACTTGAAGTGAGAAGAACTTGGACATCCTGCAAATTAGTAAAATAGAACAAACTTTAAGACACAGTTAAAACAAAAAATGTCACAAAGGACAGGCAGATCTGTAACAAGAGGGCTTCAGAGAAAATGCCTGGTTTGGCAATCATTTTAATTAAAGATAATAAGACACTAGTATATAGTTCAAAAGAGCATATTTTTTGAGCAATTTTGTGGATCTCAGATTTTGAAAGCTGGAGGCTGGTGGAATATGTTGTCTTGATGTTTTATACCTGCTTCAGTTACAAATAGAAAATAGAGACTCTCTGGAGAACTGTGTTATACAGGATATTTATATTAGGAACCTCAAGAGAAATGTGATGACAAAATTTTACATATTTCTGAGCAAGCTGATGGTTTAAGGAATAAATTCTTTCCCTTCTAAGCAAGAAAGATATCTCTCAGGGTCTGGAGATGTAAAAATAATGAACGAGTTCAGTAAAACTGAAAGTGTGTCTTCCAGGACTATTTTGTTTGTGAACAAAAACAATTTGAATTAAAAGAATAATTTTTTTTTTTATTTTTTTCTTAAGATGAAAAATGTTATTCCTTAAATAAAAGAATAAAGAAAAAGAAAGGAATAGAGAGATTTAAGCAGAAGATGACTTTGGAAGAAGACCTTAGGAAAGATACTAAGATGGAACTGAATTAAGACTATATATTTTCCACCTGTTTTACACAGAGAAAATAGTACAAATAGAAGCTGTCTCCAGTTAGGATCAATGCATCACTTATCAGCAATGCTTTTTTTTTTTAACATCTGTATAGAAAAAAGCTTCTTTTCTCTGGTGATTATACACAGAAGTATGAGTGTGGCGGAGGAAAAATATCATTGTAGTGCATTGTGATATCCCCATAGGTCTAAGCTCTCATGTAAGGAAATTTGCTTTGTGCAGAACAGAAGAGAAAACAAATGAACAAACAAAAGCAGCTATCATTCTAGTAAACAACCTCTGGTAAAGATGTTGCTCAAATGTTTAAGGAAATTTTCATCCCTTTTCTCCTGTTAGACAGGAAAATATGATATGGAATATTGTGATATCAAAGGAATGATTCTGTCAAGGCAAATTGTAAAGAAGAGGGAAAAGAGGTTCAGTTATTTTGAAATATTGAATGTTTGTTGTAGGGTGGACAAGACATACTATAGATTCAATAAACCTAAATCCCAAATCAGACACTTTAAATACTAATACTGTATTGGATGATATAAATTTTCCTTAGATAGTGGAGATGATTTGAACTTCAGGAAACTTGTCATCAACGATTTCTTCTGTGAAGTTATAAGAACTTAAGCCTTTGGCAGTTGTCTAGTTACCTAGTGCATTTGTAGGTTTACTTGCTGCTGTTTCTTGATTGCCTGAATAAAAAAGGTCATTAAGCTCTTTCCAAGAGACACATGGACAATTACTGACTGCATTCCTTACCAGACTTGTGACATGCAATTGGGATGAGGTGAGCATCCTCCATTTCACTGTGTAGTTGCTCTCTGTCTCTGCCATAAGGCTGTCAAATAGGAATACACAGTTTTATGACCTGTTGACCTCTAAGAGGGTATCAAGCACTTTTCCGCTTCCTTTTGCTAGAAACAAAGGATATATTTGTGATATCCTTTTGAAATTCATGCATGTTTATAGAATCATAGGATCCTAAAATATTTCTAGTTGAAAGGGACCCACCCATAAAGATGATGGAATCCAACTCTCTGCTCCTTGCAGGACTACCAAAAACTAAACCATAGGACTAAGAGTGTTGTCCAGATGAACTCGATCTCTGACAGGTTTGATGCCATGGGCACTGCCATGGGGAAGTCTGTTGCAGTGACCAACCAGCCTCTCAGTGAACAATCTTTTCCTAAAGTCCCATGTTGCTAAATGGCTCCAAGACAACACAAAACACAACTTCTATTCTCCAAATTTTTAAGAGAAACTTGAAAGAGCAAATGATATGGAGGAGAAAAAAGGGTGAGTTTTGAGTTAATATTAAATTTGAGTTAATATTAAATTTGAAAAAAGATAATTTCTGAATTTATAGATCTTCTGTTTCAGCTTAAGAATCAATGTCTTTAATACAGCCTTCTTTTTTATTAATTTTATACTTCTGAGAAAAATACATTCTCTCTTAACATTTCAATATTAGAATACAAATACTAAAATTTTTATTTCATTAGTGCCTTATCTAGGAATTATTTACCTCTCTCTTCCCTCTTCAGAAAGATACAGAAAACATTTAAACCATGCCTTCTGCACTTATTTAAGTATTAATGCAATTCTTGATGACTATCAGAGTTCACAATTGTAACAAAATCATAAGTTGGTTCTCATAGGAAAATGAAAACGTATCTCCAAACAACAACACAATGTTCAGAGCACTGAGAAACCCACTCTAGAACAAAGAGAGTAGCTGACCAAGCTTCAGGTGGTGTCAATTTAATAGAAAAAGGTAACATTGAAATAAAGATTCAGAAGGGCCAGTTTGAACAGCTAAAGGGGTTCATGTGGAAATGTTAAACTCCTGGTTCACTACCGGGACTTAAATGCCCCATTTCTCCTCTGCAGCAGGTACCGCTCTATGTCTCCTAGATAGCACAGCTCACCTCCACTGAAACTTTACAAATGCTGGGCTAACACACAAGGCGCTGCACAAGCAAGAGCAGAGGAGGCTACAAGGCCAGATCTTCTTTACATAGATATATCGTGGGTCCCATTTGGTTACTTATCGTTTCCGGATCCCTCACCATCCTCTTTCTGATGCAACAAGAGCTAATGGGGCCTTAGGAGACAATTTGAAACATCTCTGACTGGTTCTTCATGGGTAGCAATGGAAAGCTGCCACTGGTCCCTGTCTATAAGAGGCAGCGTAATTTACCATGTTCGTAAGTAAGTCAATGTCTCAAGCATCTTCCCTCATCAAATTGGGGTTACCATGCTGACTATATCTATTAGGGTTGCTAACTCAGTTCCTTCACCTTGAAGGAAGAGAAACCAATTTCTTCTTCCTTCCCTCCACTGCGATAGTGGTTTTTACTTAGATCAGAAACACCAATCTGAGCCTAATAAATATTAGTAGCATTGGAGCCTATTTTTTCCTAACAGACCCATTATTTAGTTAGACTTTTTTTGTCACATCATCCATCACAACCATAGGGTTAAGCCTGTTTCTGTGATTCAGTTACACTTAATGCAGCAGTTCAGCTAATTATGTGGCCTTATACACACAGCAAAAGTTTTGTTGTATTTGCTGCTTGCTGAATTGGCATTTTATGACTAAGCACCAATGACCATCTCTGTACAGCCTCCTGACAAAGACGAATAGACAAAGACGAATATAATCACTTAGACTATGTCACATTAAAAATGGAGATCGTTCAAGGGAAATATGCCTCTCAGCCGAGAATTATTAGATGGTCTTGTTTACAGGGTGAAAACTCATATAAAGCAGAAGTCCCTATTTAACCAAATATAAAAGTAAAACAAAAATAAACTTAAACCCAAAAAAAAGTCTTCCCTTTGTGCTACTTGGCAATTTGCTTTGGTGCTAACTTGCTTAATCAGGAAGCGCAATAAAAAAAAATCATTTACTTGGAAAATCAGTATGTCTGTCATTCAGTATTGCAACCTTTCCACATTTCAGCCAACGATGGCCTTTGTCAGGCTTATATGGTCTTGAAATTATTTTTATGAAGTCTAATGCCATCCAAACTGCCAGAGGTACTTAACTTGGCTACTAATACTCAAAGTAATAAAGGCTGTTCTTCAGCATGGACTGCATGATCTTTATTAAGCTTGATGAGCAACCAATAAGTCACTAGATGAAATTAAGCTTTTTATAAATAATGTGTATACACATAAACATTTAAACCTACATTCATACATATATTCATTTGTAGGCAAAATAATATTCATTTCATTTCAAGAGAGAACTCGTGGCAAATAATTTTTCTAGGAAGGAAGCTTAGCAGACAAATCAGTTGCTTTTTCAGCATTGTGAGGAATTCAGGTATAAACAATTCCACAAGACCATATATACGAGGAATATTTTAACAATAGGATTTCCCAGTTTCGTCAGACACTTTAAGATGTGAATAGACCTCAAGGAGGACTTTCAGAAATGTTTAACCAGCTTCATTCTCTAAAGGGCTTTTGTTACACCCAAGAGGTGTCTACCTCACGTTTAGATACTCACTTATATTGGCAAATTTATCCCCATTGCATTTTGGGGAGAGTATTCTGCAGATTGACAGCAGGCAACACTTCAGAAATTACAAAAAAAAAAACCCACACAAACAAAAAAATCAAACTGTTTGTCCACAGCATTTAGGGCTAAAAATCTACTGTGAACCTACAATGAACCTCTTCTATCTGAAATTTTTACTCAGCTGAGAAACATTATGATTTGTCTGGCAACCTAATCTGGCCCTTATTCAGAATAAGGTGAGATGACCTTCTGAGCTTAGTCTTGTCTCTTCCAACTACTGTCAAAGTAAATAGCCAGATGCCACCCAGGCACTACCAGCTTGATGCAGGAATGGCTGATGAGCTCCTTCAGCCCCTCTGGTTGAGCAGATCTGTGCCAACTGATACTATCTGCAGTGAAGCCAATTTTAACTTCTTTTTACTGATTCTGTGGAGCTTTGAACTATGTTGTTTGACAACTTTAAGGCAGATTTTGAAAAACAGTTAACCTAGCAGAGAAATGTAATCATAACATAGTTTGGCAAAGCAATCAGCTACTGAGATGCTGGCAGACAAGGCATTTTTACTGGATAGGTGTTCACTATACTACATATCTGAAAACTTCCGTGATGTTTCACAACAGTCGCATCACAGGTGGTGCTGGCAATAACATAACTACAGACTTCTACTACTTTTCCTTGGAAACTTGTGCTTTCAGCCTCTTTGAATGTTTCTAATTTTTTTCTCACTACCTATTTCATACCCCTTCAGTCAGAAATTTGTGAAAGTCTGACAGAGACAGTTCAACATGAGAATTGCTGTAAAATACTTTTTCAAAGATTTTAAAAGAAAACAGAACTATCTTTCCCTCTTCTAGTATGTGAAAATGGCTTGAAATTCTAAAGAAAATGTTATTATACCGAAGAAATATTTATTGTTTTCCTTGGGGAAAGAAGAAACTTAATTCATGTATACTCAGGCTATAAAACTCTAGAAATCACCTTTTCAGAACTTCTTAAGAGGTTGGTATGCACATGTTTATGAAAATAAGGCTCATACAAACTCCATCCTCAAAGAATTCTTTCCCTCTGTTTTCTGTCGAGTATGCACAATACCTGCAGTGGCACTTTCTGCTTGTGAGCTCTGTTCACCTGGCACAGCTTCTGCAGAATATAAGGATTTCTTGGAGTCCAGAGTTATATACCAGCTGGCCTATGCTGTATTTCACTCACAAAGCAAATAATACTGATGAAAGAATAAATGTCATAGCATTTTTAGTGGTGTTCGAAGTGGTAGACCTTCTTGTTCTCCCACAAATTTACCAGACTATGCCAGATAAAGAAATTAAGGAAAGCCCAGAATTCCTTAAGCTGGGAGCTAGCAATTTCCCAGCTGTAACACTAAGCAATTTATTTCATATTCTAAATATGTTTATCACCCTACAACATACTCAGTAAAGAAATGTTATGATTAAAAAGTTACAGTGCTAAGAGAGAAATAAGATAATTAGTGGCCTGTGTGAATGCATTATGGTGCAGTCTTTAATTACGCAGCCTTGTCTACCCACAGGACCCCTGCCTCATTCAGTGTACAAGGCAGACTGTGCTCACAAAACGAGCAACCATGCCATATTTCTTTTTCTTGTAATCATTTAATATATGTTCCCCTGCCTAATTTTCTGCACACCATCCAAACTTTGCACTGAATACATAATTATTCCTTTCCTAATGGGCTTTTCCCTGGTGGTTTTTTTTCATAGTATCCTACTTATTAACAGAAATTAATGGATTTATCTTCATAATGTCCCTGTGGTATCATTCTCCCCATTTTACAGATAGGGAATTGCCAAAAATGTTGGCTAACTTGGGGTGATAATTTGAGATGCCTAAGGTCTGATTTCTCAGAGTATATAGCATCATATATGCTCAGAGGGGTGCTCCCATTTATCTTAGCGATTGCTGCAGGAGCTTGGCAATTCTTAAAATAAAAACATTTTGCAGGATCACAATTTACATGTACAAAATGTAAAAATTGAGAATTTATATGATTTTCAAAGAAAATCTCTGACATAGTCAGGATGGAACCTGGTTTTCCAGGAGCATTCAGTGACTTTTATCACAATCCTTTTTGTTCATCTGCCTCATATAGTGCCCATCTTGAAAGCATCAAGTGATCTTCAGTCATGATGGAAAACTAATTTACGTCTGAGCACCGTTCATACTGTATTTTTAATGAAGTGGAAGTCTTACGATCTTTAATGCCGATCCTCAGGAATAACACATATTCGTATAGTGATGAATTAAACTTAACTTTATTTGGACATTTTCTAAGGTTGGACTACTGGGCAGTTTTGCATTTTAAAGATTATTTCAAGGTAGCCTTGTGAAATAGAACTACTTAATTTGAACACAGAGGATATGGGGAAAAAAAATTGAACAGAGCCCAAGTATGTGTGTGTCCCCACATGAACAAACTCACTAAAGTAGAACTGGGGTGTGCAGAGCAGCACTTTATTTTTCAAGGTATGGTGGAAACTGGAAAAAGGAGGAAATACTTACTGCGTGGACCTCCCACTAGAGGGGGGTGGAGGAACACATTTGGCCGGTGACTTTGGGGCTTGACAACAAAGCATAAATGTTGGGATTCAAAAGCTGTTGATTTTACACAAGTGAGTTTGTTAAACGGTGTAGAGGTATTGCAAGAGCAGTAGCAAAGCTGTGTCAGTCTTCCCCTTTCCCTGGACACGTGTACCATATAACTGAAAGGAGGTTTTAGCAAAGTAGGTGTTGGTCTATTCTCCCAGCAAGCAACAGGAGAAGAGGAAATGGCCTCAAAGTGTTCCAAGGAAGGTTTAGATGGGATATTAAGAAAAATATCAAGTACTGAAACAGGCTGCCCAGGGAAGCAGTGGAGTCATCATCCCTGGTAGCATTTAAAAGACTGCACATTGTGGTGCATAGCGATATGGCTTAGTGGTGGATTTGGCAGTACTAGGTTAATGGCTGGTCTCAATGGACTTAAAGGTCTCTGTTCCTGCTCCTCCTTACCTCCAGGTCTGCCTTTCTTAATTTTTTTACCACTTCTTGCTCACTCATTATCTACTCCTCCCAATGACTTTCCACCTCTCAGGGATGGATTTTCCATTTCTCACCTGTGTTCAGCTCCTGACACCTTCTTTTTCACCACATTTCTTTCAGACCTCTATGTCTCACTCTTCCATCCCACCTTCCCACCCCTCTCTTCATTTCCTACTCCACTTGCAAGTGCAGCTCTCCTGCAACATTGCCACAGGGGTGGAAAAACGTGGTGTGGGCTCAGAGTAGGTACATGTAGCATCCATGATTGGTGCTAGCAGAGCATGCGTTGTTGTGCTTGGGATGAAGCTGCCCAAAGAGTGACAGACACATGGTCAAGCTGCATCCCAGTTCGTTTTGGGACTGGCAAGACATCACAAAGTGTGTACTAGAGAGGTAGAAGGTGTATGATTTTTCACAAGTTTACAGCTTGGCCAGATTTGGGCAAATTTACACAATTCAGGGCACAGTCCTTACATGAGTATGATCTTTATACCAAATTTTGGGGGAGACAGAACATTTTCAAAGCACATTTTTCTGTTTTCCTCTTTTGTTTGTAATGTAATCTAAAGAATATTTTATGTAGCACCATTCTCAGCACCATATATGCTGTTCAGCACCATTTATGCTGATCAGCAAAGTAACTTTTGTTGCTCAAAGACCTTAAAACCAAAGAGCATATGGAAAAAAACCGTCCTTCAGCAGTCCTATGGCATGAGGAGTTTCAGCTCTACAGCTGAAGTTTGCCAAGCTATAAACAGCTAGTGAGTTTTAAACTGTGTAGTGATATAATTTTAGCTAACATTTTATCTATCTCCTGCACTATAAACCCACTATAAATGTTACCAGAGCAGCATTAGAAACTAAAGAAGAATTTTCAACCATATTTTATATAGTTACTGAAAAACATGAAATAACATCAGTGACAGATATTTACTTAAATAAGTACTCTGTAAAGACTGTCCATTGATGGCATGTTCTTGATTCTTATGTTCAAAACTAGGTTTGACAAAATGTTCCAGGCCCTCATCATAATAAACTATGTTAGTTTCTCTGTCACAGCACCATGATAAAGTGAAGTCATAATCAGCATCTGAATACATCATGTATAACGAGGATATGCTTCTTAAGAGTGAGATCCGTCACACAGGTTACACTGAATGTTTTATAGATTCTCTGATCTTATTTTTGGCCAACAACTTTTTTTAATAAGCTTGAAAGGTATTCCATCTCTGATGTAATAGACCTGATTTTAGGTGGCTGAATATGGAGACAGACTCATAAAAGTTGATATTCAGCTTTTAAAAATTTCTGAACGGTTATAAAAGGTTTGAAGCATAAATTATTCAGCTAAAAATATTTTTTAATAACCCAGACAAGTCCTGCCTCAAAACAATACAAGTAAAAATAATGTAGAATTTTTCTATCCACATTAAAAATATTCATATTTGGTATGTTTTCATTTAATATTATTTATTTTCATCTTTTGGAGAATTGTATTAAATTATAATAGTATCTTATTTCTTGAGATCAAAAGAATCTGCATTTAATATTAATAGGGACAATTGTCCATATGGTCTCATATTATCTTATTGGAACATCAAAGCTTGTTTTGGATTTCTTCTAGTACCCCCTGGGCAGATCCCATGTTCACATGGAAGCTATTGGCTGAGATTCAGGACTGACTTTCATGTTGGAGGAGGAGAAAAAGACTTATCTCATACCTATAAATGGACCACCAACAGATGCTTTGAAGATGGGATGGAGGCAAAACACGCACTATGCGTGAATGATTACTTAGGAACTTCTTTCATGTGACTGTTGGGAAGAAGTTTTGTTTCTAATGGACAAACCTGATGACAGACCTGGGGAAACTGGACATTTCTATAAGCTTTCATTGCTGTTTTGCTTATGAGTGTAGGCATATTTTGAAAGCTTTTTCATGTGTAGATGTTGTATACAGGAATGTCTTTTTTGAAAGAGTTTTACAATGGCTATTGACATCCATTATACGTATTTCTTAAAAGCCCCTGATAATCTCTTAATTTATATGTGATCATTTTCAAAATGCATTTAAATGTGATTGTGTAGGGTTGTACATTCATGTGTAAGGTTGGACATTCCCTTTCAAACTCACCCATGTGAAAGTTAGTGGACTAGACACAGCTGACTGTCTTAGCTGCACCCTACTCAACAGAGAGAAACAGGAACCCTCAGAAGTTATCCAAACTGATTTAGGCAGGGAGGGTGAACTCCTCTCTAGAGATACCTGTTACTTTCCATAGGGAGACACTAGATGATTTGCTTAAGTGGATGTGAGACAGTAACACTTGGTCAATTCAGCAAGCTAAATGACTTGCTTTCATACCAGTTTGCTTTTGGAGACATTGCTCAAGATGTCAGAGTGTTTGTCTAAGACATTGTCCCTAGATATCAAGTGGAAAAGTACTACTCAAAAAAAATCTTACTGCAGCTCATGAGCTGTTACTGACAGGGAGGTTGTGAATGCTCCACCCCTGGCAGTGTTCAAGACCAGGTTGGATGAGGCCTTGGGTGATATGATTTAGCATAAGGCGTCCCTGCCCACGGCAGGGAGGTTGGAACTAGATGATCTTAAGGTCCTTTCCAACCCTAACTATTCTATGATTCTATGATTCTATGATTTAACATTAGACTTTGGGTAGGTTATTTCCTCCTTGCTGAATAACTGTTAAGTCTGATGTGATATCTGGAGATCAGGCACAATACTATGGGCATCTCAGGTGATATGAAATACCTATGTCTGTACCTATATCCAGTACCTGAATTCAGATACTTATGTTTAGGTACATGCAGCTTGGTGCTCAATCTGACCTGCACTGCTCCCCTAGCATTAAGAAGAAACTTCTTTTGTCTATAATTTACTTGTTGATTCAGGAGTGTTATGCATCCATTGAAGTTTAAATGCAGGCTCACATCTCTCTCCAGCTAAAAGTTACAATATTATCTCAGCAGAAAAGCTGGATTTGTTGTATTTGCCCAGCCTTTAACCTCTTCAGGGAAGAAAGAGTAGGGTCTAATTCAAGCAACAATAGCTACCTTTTGTCACTACTTATTCAGGGAGCTACCTGTTTCTCCCTTGATTGTGTATGAGGTCACCAGTATGAGAAGAGAATCCCAGAGAATCTTTACGTAGTTTTTCTCAATCAGATTTTTTTAAATGTGTGTTCAGATGATGGCAAGAAAGCTGGGTGCTCATTGTATGGGATCCTGTGAGATTGATAAATGTCCCTAGGGATATTTAAACCATATGCTTCACCACAGTGTATAGAAAACTACACTCAAACTCGTGTTTAAAAATAAACAAGAATATAGAAATTATTATAGTGAAACAAATAAACAACAAAAGAAATATGCTAGCCTGTTCTGCTGTTTCTAGTATATACTTTACATAGATAGGTACAAAATGTTCCAAGTAGGCTGAAGGTGTAGCCTGTTAACCCTCATGCTTTAATCTGAATTTAGAATAGGTAGTGTGAATTTAGGTTTATGCGTTTTTTCGATTTCTTAAATTTCCCATACTATTTAAAGATACTATGATGATATCAGTAAGACATCTTTACTGGAGACTTTGAAAAAAAAGATAAACACTAGATATCCAGAAGGAAAAATATTCCACTGGAATATATTATGGGGGAAAAATAGCAAGCAAACACAGTTGCTGTTTTTTGAGAAAGTTAGAAGTAATATTAATCAAAATGGAGAGCTCATTTTCTCTTATTTTTAAACACCTGAAAGATTATTTTTTCAACATTTGTCTAGAGAAAGCGCTGTGATCCTTTTGTACTTAAAATCCTGTACTTAAAATACTTAATATTTCACATAATTACATAGATTTCATAATATTAAGCTAGGTAGAAATTGAAAGACAGTACTCTTGTGTACATATCCCACTGGAGTGTAAACATAAGCATCATGGAAGATTTTATCCCTGAAGATTTCATTGCACTTGATGCGATATTGCTGCACCAGGGAGAACCACCCATTTGAAGGACGTTCTGAGGGAAAGTGTCCTAAGTGATTTTTCAGGTTGGGTTTGTTGGAAGAAATACAGACTGCTTCTCATCATGTCACCAGAGAATATACTAGAAATAAATAGAAAATATTTTATTTTTAAGAACATGTGATATGCAAGTTTGTTACTGACTTGATGTTTTAAGTAATCTGTAGTATTCACTGGAAACTTGCAGAAATCAAACTACCTCTTTATCTTCATCAAACTTTGTAACTTGCACTGTCAGTTCAGATCAGCAAGGTCACTCTTTGTCTTCAGCTGTCTAGCACTTCTTATAGCCATCCTTGATATGATGTGCATGCTGATGTTATTTAGTCCATAAGACGGCTTAAGGCTCCTTAGACTTTAAAAAGTTAATCTACTAAAGGAATAAACTGAACTTCTATGCAAAATAACATAGCATGTTGTGATGATATTTTTCCAAAATACCCAGAGGCAGTTGACTATTGTCAGAGTACTACAAGGACAGAAATACATCTGATACTACTAAGATGCTCTCTACATTGGGGTGTGTGGTCAAATAGCTTGTCTGTATCTTAAAGGACATATTTTTATCAGATTTGCTAAAATATTTTGCCCTTCAGGCTGACTTTGTTTACAAAGTTTCTTCCTTGTCTTCAAAGACTACTCTGCAAATGCCTATATAAATGCTGACAGAGTGCGTGAATGACGTCGGAGCATTTGTATTTCATCTTCAACTCTTGCTTCTTTTATAGCCATGACAGTAAAATCACAAGACAACAAAAGGTTTGTTTTCTACTGAGAGCTGAATTTACTACAGCATGTGTGCTTTTCCTTCCTTGCTCACCTAACTCCCTGTTTCTTTTTTAATTCAGCTTTTTGCTCTTAGTAGATGTTGCCTTTAATTCTGTGCACTCATGGCATGGTTTCTAGTATAACAGTGTTCCACACTCGGTATTCTCTTAAATATTACTTTACTAAATGTAGCAAACAGTAATTTATTATGTTATTGTTAAAGAGACTGCCACCTTCCACAACGTGGTATTTCTTACACTGCTGCAGATCAAAAATGCAGATGAACCTTGCATTTTACATATACACAGAAGTGTCACCTGTGCAAAAGAATTTGCTTATCTTTAGACAGGGATCTTGAAAGGCTGGAGAAACAAGGTGGTAGAACTTCATAAAGTTCAGCAAAGAGAAATGCAAAGTCCTGCTCTTGAGGAAGAACAACCTCAGGCATCAGCATAGGCTTGGGGCTGACCAGCTGGAAAGCATTTTGGCAGGGAAAGCAAAGCTGTTAAGAAAGGTAGCCATGAGCCATCAACAGACCCTTGTTACAAAGAAGGCTGAAGACATCTGGGCAGCATTAGGCAAAGCCCTGCCAGCACCTAGAGGCAGGTGATCTTTCCCCTATGCTTAGCACTGATGAGGTTCATCTGGAGTCCTGGGTTCAGCATAGGGGTCCTGGGTAAAAGAGATACATACTCTGTACTCTGTGGTACAGTTAATGTAATTGCAGTACAGAATCACACAGAGGCTTATATAAGCAAGACTTTTAGTCATAATTTTCAAATGTGTCTTTCCAGTCAGATTGCTCTTCTTTTCCTTGAAAGAGTAATTTAATTTTTCTATGAATTTCCCTGTTGCTGCATAAGCAGCACTGGAACAAAATGTTGTGTAAGTTCTCTGTCTTTCAATTCCTTTGGTTTCTCAGCTTCAAAGAACCACATCAAACATGCAACAGAACAAACACCAACTGGATTTTCTTTCAGCATGCAACAGAAATCACATTCTGCCAACTGCCATGCAGAATATGGGGAAATGCTGCCAAATTCCTCCTTGACATACAACAGAGCCCACTAACACCGAGATAGTTTTATGAGTATGTTGCATGATATTTTGCTTGGCTTCTTTAAATGCATTTTCATATCAAACCAAATAGTGCTGTAAAAAACTGATATATAACATCTGAAGCAAGATCATACTGTTGAAACACATCATTCAGTTGTCTGAGTTTTGTCTCTTAAAGCTACGACCCTTGCATGCTTCCACTTTCTCCCCATTCCCTTGAGTTCACTGCTGGGGACAGCCTTCCCACTGAGTACCATGAAAACAGAAGCAGCACCTCTTTTAGGATGTGAACTGTGAAAACAATTCTGATTTCACTTATTTCAACCCAAGATGTGGAATAACTTCATAGGTGTGGGTTTAATCAAAATTAAGAAGAAGACTCTCTTCTGACTGTCTCTTTTACCTCTTCTTTTTTTAATCTATATCATATTAGCTGTGCTACCTGTTTTAGTCTAGGGGGTAGTAACTTGCTGAGATTTTTCTGATGTGGAGATCTTCTCCAATACCTGAGTATTCAAATCTTTTGTGTTGTTGATTGTCATCTAACAACTTCTGCAAAATAGCATGCGAGAGACATGAGACATTTGCACACGTTGAGATACCATGAGCGATAACTCCGCTCTCAACCATCTGATAGACCCTTTGTTTACTGCTGCTCTTTGTACTGAAGTTCAAATATTTTGGAAGGAATAGGGGAAAAATTGCACAAGAAGCCCCTCAACTCAGTGTTAGTTTTGTTATGAACAACATCTGCAGAATATGGTAGGAAACAAACCCATCTGTTTCCAGTGACTTTTCTGTATTGTGCCTTTCTACTGACTCATACACAAACCTGAAACCAGGCTGTTTAGGGCGTTCTCTGCTTAGTTGTTATGTAAAAAGCCCTGGGAAAACTCAGCACGCAAAGATAACATAGAGTTGGAGCAGGTATTAGTAGGCCCACAGTAAGGCTGAGCTTCACAACTTCTGGATGAAAGATCTTTTGGATGGAAGTGGAGATTGAGGTCTTGGATACCTACAGAGAGAGAAAACCCAAAACATCCATTTTCTAGTGGTAACATTATTGTTCATAGCAAAATTTATTGTGAAGTAGAGGCAGGTTTTTGTATCTATTGGTTTCATCTGGTCTATGACAATTTAATGCACTGGAAATGTGATTGTTTATGTAGCAGACTGGTGTGCCTGGTTCTGCTGTCCTCGTCTGTGTTTTGCATGGATATGCACGAGATGCTGGGCAATGCCTGTGTGACCTAGTAAGTGGATGTGGTGTCCCACTGCCTCTATGAATGCATTTAAGTGAATTGAATTAAATTAGTATTTGAAAATCCACCCTTTAAGAATTTCAGGTGAGAAGCACCATTTACTGTTATCATTGTCCAAACATAGCTTTAAAATTTAGGCCTCCTTGTGCACGCAAATTGAAATTTTCCCTTCATCTCACCAGGGAGGGGGAGTGACCCTCTCTCACCCTCTCCCTGTTTAACCCTGTAGCTCACCAGTTAGAGGACTCAGAAGATGTGTAGAAGTCAGGTTCTTACTGCTCTTCTTTGTACTAAACAGGACCTCTTATTAAAAACCATGATATGTTTATGTATGCTGTTCTCACCCTTCTTTTGAAGCTTGGTTCTTTTGCAGAAACAAACCTCTTCCAGACTGGCTGGCTCAGAGGGGTAAGAGCTGTACCCCTCTGGTATGGCTCTGCAGCCCCAAGATGCAGATGCCCACCAAAAGCAGGGCTGATTTTTTTTTGCATGGACTTCATCCCACTAAACAAAGTTACTGGACAAAGAAGAGCTGTTTGTACTGAGATATAGCAGTGTATGTAATACATGTTCCTCCCCCCCTTACTACTGGCAACTTTAAGATCTTCTCTGGATAAGAGATATACTAGGGACAATTTCTAAGTAAGTCACATGTCTTGTATGGATATGGGAGCCTCTGCAAGTATATTAGGGATATTTCATCCTTTAAGGGGGTTGTGCGGAAGTGTTTGCTCTTATTTATGCAATTACCTAGCATTGCAGAAAGCTAATGTTAGGACATAGCTCGTTCTGCCTCTCGACCTTACAAGACCTATTGCCAAAAACTTATCAACCTATCTTGGTTTTTTTTTATTAAAAAGCTGAAACTGATTATATTCTTCCTTTTAATAACCTTTCACAGATCACAGTGATAGACACTACTTTTTAACTTTTTAACCAAAGTCTTTTTAAGAGAAATATAGAGCAAGAAAGCATTTATCAAAATATGGTGATCCTTGGAGACCACATAGCAGCCTTACAGCATCAGAAGGGGGCCTACAAGGTTGCCAGAGAGGGACTCTTCTCCAGGGACTGTAGCAATAGCACAAGGTTTAAAATTCAACAGGGGAAGTTCAAGTTAGATATAAGGAAGAAGTTCTTTACTGTGAGGGTGGTGAGGCACTGGAACAGGCAGTCCAGTTCTTACTGCTCCATCCCTGGCAGTGTTGAAGGCAAGGTTAGATTAGCCTTTGAGCAACCTGATCTAGTATGAGACATCCCTGCCCATGGCAGGGAGGTTAGAACTAGATGATCTTAAGGTCCTTTCCAACACAACCCATCATGTGATTCTATAATACAAAGAAAACGGAGGAAGAAAGCCAAATAGAGCCATGAGACAGTATTTCTTCCTCTTCTATTTTGTATAAATGTAATATCATTCAGAAAAAAAACATATTCCTCTGGTCCCTCTTCTGCTAACGTTTTCAACCTGACTAGATATATACTATATTTTTTTAATATGGCGCTTATTGTTTCTTTATCACACGTATCCTTCATGTTTAGGAAACCAGAAACTCCCGCTATGGAGCAAGTGGGCAAGAATCCAATCACTAATCTCAGGGATTTTGATTTGACAGAGAAATGGTGGTATTTCACTCAGAAAGAGACACAGGCTTGTCCATCTGCAGCCCATGACAGAGCCTCTTCAGGGCTGCGGTGCATGGAGAGAAGCCAGGCTCTGCCTCCACCTGCTCCATTGTCCTTGCTTAGCTCAGGTGAGGAGGAGAGAGAAACCCCAAACAGCTGCTCCTTCCTGCGTTGCAAGTTTGGGGCTCCTCTCTAAGCTTGCCACATGGTGAGCATGGATGCACACAGGGACCAGTTGCTGCTCAGAGTGAGTCTACACCTGCTATTTCCAATTCACAAAACCTTGTGCCAGCAGCTGGCTACAAGAAAGTGAGCTGGAGCAGGTCCTGCAGGTGACACTAATCCATCTCACAAATTGTAAGGGTTACAAGAAATCTCCAGGAGAGGACAAGTTATTATTACATTTCTTCTCCTATTGCATAATACTGGGTTTTCAGCAAATAGATTAGTCAGTGGTAGGTGTCTACTTAGATCCTCAGTGACAAAAGGTCAATTAGGGTCATGTTTGCTTTTCTTGTAGAAAATGCTGTTTGCCCTTCTTATTTTGGCAAGCTTAGACCTGCATGGCTTTTCCCAAAAGTATGATTGTATCTAGTTCAGTGTTCCAAACTTTCAGAGAGTGTGACCCTCCGTTGTCATCTTTGCAGCTCATGTAATTTTTGGAAAAAGGGAAAAAGCAAAATAGGCTGTATTTTGCATGGCTGAGTTTAGTGACTAAAAATGTAAGCCACCAAGAACAAAAATCAGGGATAGTTCTGAAATCTTTTATAAGTACACTGTAAGAAAATTCTAGGCTCATTCCAAAAGAAGCAACCATTTTCTGCTCAAAATTAAGCATCTGAAAATTATGTAAAATGTATTTCCAAATAAATTGAAAAACGCAAATGCAATTAAAAAAAAAAAAAGAAAAAACAGAAACAACAACAAAAAAAAAAAAGAAAAAAAAAGAGGGAAAGCAGAAGTTACTAGACTGGCTTCAATACATCCTGTTACTTGTTTAAAAAAAACCCACGTGATATCCTCCTATTCTTCCTCTCACTGAAACTCAGACATCAAAAGCAAAGCAAACAGTATAGAAGTTCCATCTAGCAAGGTAAATAGGTTCAGTACTGGTATAGTTAGCACATGAGGGATAAATACAGTCTGTTTGTTGTGCTATTGAGAAAATACAGTTCTATTAGTCTGAGCTACCATACAATAGACCTACAATATTTCCCTTTCTGTAGGATATAATTAGGAACAAGTTGTAGCATCTGAGGAACTCATGCCTTTGGAGAACATGACAACTTTTGAATAAATAAGAAGGAAGATGTGAAACTTGCTGTGTACCCTTCTTCTCACTGTGGGGAGTCGAACAGACTCTTTCCTGTCTGGCTGTTTAATTTGCTCATTTGTAGAAACCTGCTCTGAGGAGGGGAGGAGAGGAGAGGAGAGGAGAGGAGAGGAGAGGAGAGGAGAGGAGAGGAGAGGAGAGGAGAGGAGAGGAGAGGAGAGGAGAGGAGAGGAGAGGAGAGGAGAGGAGAGGAGAGGAGAGGAGAGGAGAGGAGAGGAGAGGAGAGGAGAGGAGAGGGGACAGAACAGAAGATGATGACACAATGATGAAAAATGTCAGATGGGTGAATAGGAAAGCCTCAGGTTGCTCTCTTTCTGACTTGTCACTGTTTGTGGCAGTAGCTGAGAGCAGAAAACCAGTCTGCTATTCTGTTCAGTAAACCACATGGAGCAAAGGCTCTTGAGTTTTGCTACAGAGCTGCCCATCACTCTCTTGTCAAATGAACATTAGGCCAACAGGCAAAGATACATGAGAAAGATTCATTTTATAATGTAAAGAAAGTGCCTTTTATTTGAACAGGAAGGTAATACGCATCAGTTTGTCACAATCTTAGAAGATATAGAGTTTTATTGGAAGCAGCTTCTGAATGGCTTGGGTCCAAGGTGATACCCTCACAAGTCTATAGCCTATATAAGAGACAGTCACTATTTGGTTCAGTATGTCCTAAAAGAGAAACCTGAAAATGAGGTTGGGGTGGTTGGTTATGCAACATAACTGAAAGAAAACTGTGTTCTCAAACTTATCTGGCTTGCTAGTATTCCTCTCTGAAGTGTCAGATGCACCTAAACCTTCTTAGATTTGGTGTAGAAAGCATACAATTATATTTTCATCGTGACATTTTGTTCCACCCTTCAGACACTTTTTATGTGGGTTCATATTTTCATACTCTGATATTTTCATTGATCTTCCACTGAGCAGTGGTTCAGCGTGAAGCCACAGTGTGCCCAGGAGTGCTGGCTCCCAGCTGTTCATGCCAGGAGTTGGGGCAGAGAATGCCATAGGCACCAGGTATCCTTTCTGAGGAAGCATTGCCTGCCTGGTGTGGCTGAGGGCTAGTGGGCTCTACATCTCATCAGAGATGGGCTACAGCATTTCCAGGAGAGCAAAGATCAGTGACATGCTTGGGTTCCCTCAGCTTCCCCAAAACCCACAAGCAATGAGTTTTGCTACTTGGATATGTGTCTTCTTGTACAATGTTTGACAAAATCATCATCGAAATTTGGGAGAGGACACTTCTTGCTGCTTAAATTGTGCTCTTCATCATTCTGTAGACATTTTTCTAGAATTTGACAAGAATGGAAGTTTCTGGGGAAAAAAAAATGCTTTGATTTGCATTTTAACAATTCCCAGTGGTTTTTTTTTCTTCATAAAGGGTTGTTTTAAACATAAATATTTGAGTTATGTGGGGTTTGTATTTGTTTTATTTCTAGTCTGATATATAAAATGTGAATATTGTTGTATACATACACAAAAAGAATCTTTCTAAAGTATAATACAAGATATAATAGCTTGTACTAAAAACAAATTACTAACATTTCAGTTCAAAAACATTGCTTAAAGAGCACACTTCAGCATAACTTTCTTCTTTTTTTTTCCACAGTAAAATTTTGGAAAATATGCTAAAACATTTTGTGTTCAGAGAGAAGAGTATTTGCTCAACAGAAAGTGGTTTAATTAAGGTATCTAGCTAGCTCTGTAGACAGACATATGTGTGCATGGTTCAAACATGAGGTAACTAAGCAATGCATTCTCAGCTTTACTTCCCACTGTTGTTTGAACCATTACTGGAACAAGTTCTTGTCTGTTGTAAATCACTGTAACTTACTTGGTTCTTATGCAATAATGCTAATTTATACCAGATGAGAACAGCTGAGCTAACTTCTGCTCATCAAATTTTGTGCAGCTTGAATTAGTTCAAAATCCATTGCATTCTTACAATGCTGTTGAAACTTTTTATGGTTATCTTTATAAAATATTTCCAGACATGTGAGGTGTAAAAAAGGCCCAAAAATTTTTGAACACATCTGTTCTACGTAGGAAAAGGCAGAGACATTTTCAGGATTATTGGAAATCCTTTGTTAGGATGTTACTCTTGTTAGTGAACAATCAAATCTGGGGGAATGTCTAGAGAAACTTAGGGAATTTGCTTGAACTACCCTTCCAGCTAAGTTTTGAAGGTATTGGCCAGAAAATTTCTGGATTTTAAACACTGGGTCACTTAGAAACATATCTTGAGACCTAATGATCCATGTTACTGTTTACTATTCTCAAAGAGTTCTGGAGTTAAAGTGTTTTAAGCGCTGAATTAAAAGTATACTCATTGCTGTAATTTTTTGATAACATGAAATTTCCAAGGTACACTGTAAATTAATCTATGAAAGTATGCAATTGGAAAAGCTTAGTCAACTGATAAGGTAATTTAATGACTAACAAATAGGTAAATGACAGGTAACTAATTGGAGCTAATTTAACATATAATCATAGCATATCTACAAGACCTTACCCATATCATAGATGTTTTTAGCACTTAAACTTTTTTACAAAATTTGTGTTCAACCATCATGTAACCTAAATGATAGAGGGAAACTCAGACTAGTCAAGATTTTTTTCTAAAATGTAATCGATTAGTATATTTCATTTTAAATTTAAAATTAAGCATATTTTAAAAGATAGTATTCTTAGAAAACATAAAAACGTATTTTGAGAGCAAAAGGCCAGTATGTGGAATACAAATGATAAGTGCTAATTTGGGTCTACATCTTCTGATTGCACTAAAACCCAATTTTAGATAAATGCAACTGAGTTAAACATAAATATTGATCAAAATTAACTTTAGCTTTCTAGAAGAAGTTGCTTAGTCATGCAAAGACTGTAAGATGCTAAGGTCCTGACCTCAGAGGAGGCTTATGAAGCCTTGCTGTTGTGGAAGAAGCTGCCTACTTGCAGGATAAAATGTGATTCGGTACTGTACATCCTGAGCCTTCTGTTCTTAGACATGGGGCTTATTCCTTATAAAACCTCTGATGCCTGCAGTGCAGCACAGGGATCACAGTGGGAGAAGCAGCTTACAAAAGCAAGCACTTCTAGTCTAAGGAGTATCCTATCACTGCATTCCTATCACGGTATCCTATCACTGTGAAAATGAGCAGATTATGGTCCGGTCTTCATGAGACAAAGACCATTAGCAGAAAAATCCCTTTATTTCTCTTTCGTTGGGAAAGAATAACAGTTCAGTTTGCATTGCTCTGCGTACTTCATAAGCACAAGGACTGAGTCTTGGCTCTGTGAGCCATATTACAGAGGAGCTCTTGTTCTCTCCTGTCCATCACAGGAAAATGTGGCTCTGTTTAGTCTAAGAAACCCCAATCAGAACAATAAATCTTACCTCTGTAAATTATTAGGACCTTGTTTCAAACACTGAGCCTACCCAAATGATCTTAAGTGCTGGGAAAGTGCAGATTTGAAACCAGATAACACAGCCTTTCTTGATGCAAATTTACTCATGAGAACCTTTTGTATTTAGCCACACCCCTAAGCTCATCAGGATCTTTCATGTACTTTCCTAATAATTTCTGTATTATGTGGATTTTATAAGATCACATACATGTCATCATTCATTAAAATTTGGAAGCCAGCAAAAGAAGCTATAGTGTTGGACATCGGCATCAGACAGCAAGCTGAGCTTCTTTGGGGTCATTATTTTCAGTTGCTCCCGAAAAAGTGAAGGTTTTTTCTAGAGGCCTGTGTTCCTTACTTTTCTTCTCATCTTCTTGCGGGCTTTCTGCCTCAGTGATGCACTCTGGCTCTTCATATTCTAGCTTGGTTTGCACCACTGCATGATCAGTTTTGTCTATCCATTCCTAGGAAAATGAAAATGTTGATGTTGGCAGGGACTGAGATATCAGTCAAAAGAGACCTGGTTGCACAGACATCGATTTTCCTTTAGATATGGCACCTTTACAGGATAAGCCATAGTGAAGAAGATTAAAAGGAAGCAATATAGAGAAGCAGGATATAATATAGCAGGACACAAGTAAAGCAGACTAGCAGGAAAGCAGACAGGATTCCACAAATGCATACAAACTCTTATTTGCTATTGAGACCACGTTAAATACAACTTCATATTTAATCAGGGCCTTTAAGAAACCTTGAATGTGTTAAACACCTGGCATTCCTTCCTTGAAGGACTCATGCATTCTTTGACCCACATCCTGACTTCATCTAAATTAAGACTGAGCTTACATGGAGATTTAGGCAACATAGCTTTTCTGTATTAAAACTTCAGTATTAATTTGCATTTCATTCTTTCTTCTTCAGTTTCAGTTTAAAGCTATCTTATATATAGAAAGTTTCATTTTGCACTGAAACATTATTACTACTCTCTGATATTGTCATTGGGTTTAAAGATGTAAATATTTGACTTGTCTCCACTTAGAGGAAACTTAATAGTAATTAAGATAAAGGCAGCCCAATTTAATACAGAAAAATATATCACATATGCTATGTAATGAACTCAAGAACAGTAAGAAAACGAAAGCAAAAACTGTGGCCCATACATTTGACATCCTTTTTGTGTCTAAAGGTTTAGCACCCATACACCTCTGTGGCTAAGAGAGGATGCTGCTTACTCGTGCCTCCAAAGGCATGAGTGCCAACGCTGGTTCAAAAGTAAGTATCACAGCACTTCACAAACATAAAGCAGCACTGCACTGATTGTATGAGCTCTGGTATTTGTTCTGTGGATCCTCTTGGTGATGTCGCATGAGGGGAAGGGCTTTTTTCTTGGGTCAGAGACTGGGTTTTCTTTGCGGAGCAAGTATCAGTATTTACTTTTAAATTATTCTCAACACTGCAGAGATTACAGACTTGCTAGGATAGCAATGTTTACCTGGAAGTTTCCATTATAGTCACTGAAGAGATCATCAAATATGTGTTTTGGGTCTGGTACAGAAGGCATGACTGACTTCTGAAGCCTGCAAAGAGGAAAATAAAATACAAATTGACTTTTGTTGTAGTGTAATCATTCATACAAAAGTCTAATTCAGCACATTTCTGTAGCCACAAATATATTTTATATGACAGTACTCTAAGCTTGGGTTTTTTTGGATGTGTTTTAAAGTCAAAAAGCAATTATAACAGTGTGATAAAACCATGAGGCTAAGAGTGACTGTTCTGCTAGATTTCCAGCCAACCCCATCCTAGTAAAATCTGATCTTTATACAAACTTCCAACTAGCCGGTAAGTGCAATTCTGCTCCATGCAGTAGTCAGAGATTTACATTCCCTGGTGTCGTGGTTTAAACCCAGTCAGGTAATTCGTTCGCTCACTTCCCCCCCTTTCTTTCCCTCCCCCTGCTCCCGGAGGGACAGAGAGGAGAATCGAAAAGAATGCAACTCCCATGGGTTGAGATAAGAACAGTTTAGTAACTAAGGTATAACACAAATCACTACTGATACCACCAATAATAATAATGATAAAGGAAATAACAAGGGAACAGAATACAACACCTCACCACCCGCTGACTGATAACTCGCCCCCCAAGCCCGACCAAGCTCCGACCGATACCTCCTCCAACCCTGCAGTCTCCCAGCCCTTCCGGCTAACTCCCAGTTACATCCTGGGCATGACGTGCTGTGGTATGGAATACCTCTTTGGTCAGTTTGGGTCAGGTGTCCTGTCTCTGCTTCCTCCCGGCTTCCCCTCCTCCCTGGCAGAGCATGAGGCTCACAAAGTCCTTGGCCAAACCAAAACATCGCTATCAGCTCTGTTCCCGAGCCGAAAGTCAAAACACTGCACTGCACCAGCTACCAAGAAGGAGAAAAATGACTGCTACTGCTGAACCCAGGACACCTGGTCACATTCCCCTAGACATGAACTTGGTGCAGAAGCCAGCTGTACTGGATGACTTAGTGAACGCAAACGCAAACATGAAACATAGAATTATAGGAGAAAAAAACTCAATTTATGATCTGAAGAGTTTACCAGAGTCCAGCATACTTTCAACTCTGAAGATAGGGAGTTTTTGGTTTTTGTTTAATTTTCTCTCAAAAAGGCCAAACCTGGGGCCCTTGCAGGGTTCTTTGTTATTTGGTGGGTTGTTGTTTTGTTTTGTTTTTTTTTTTTGAAGTCTAGATTCTAAACTTGAACACAGTCATTCAACTGCAAATCCAAATATTGATACAGTCTTATTAAAGTCAAATGCATGGAAGCTTACTTCAGCCTACAGCAAGCAGACACTGAGTCTCACGAAAATTGTATAAAAGAATGTCAGTTCATAAGAAATAACCAAATTAATTGCCTTTTCATAATTTAACAAGATTATTGAAAAAGAGAAGTAATTAAATGGAAGAGACAGAATTTTATCCCGAAATATTGTTTTTTAACAGAGCCGTTCAGTTTTTTATAATTTAAGGGATTAGTTTTTGGAAGGCCAGTATACATTATCCTTCAAATAGTAATAAAGGTACTGACTTCCACATAGAATCATACAATCATAGGATCATAGAATCGTTAGGGTTGGAAACGACCTTAAGATCATCTAGTTCCAACCCCCCTGCCGTGGGCAGGGCAGCAAGGCCTCGTCCAACCTGGTCTTGAACACAGCCAGGGATGGAGCATTCACAACCTCCCTGGGCAACCTATTCCAGCTCCTCACCACCCTAACAGGAAAGAATTTCCTTCTTATATCCAACCTAACTTCCCCTGTTTAAGTTTTAACCCGTTACCCCTTGTCCTGTCACTACAGTCTCTAATGAAGAGTCCCTCTCCAGCATCCCTATAGGCCCCCTTCAGATACTGAAAGGCTGCTATGAGGTCTCCATGCATGACTTTATCAGATAAGAATTTTGGTGCTAAGAGACTTGATCCTGAATCATAACTCTGTTTTTATGACATGGCTATTTATTAGTAACCAATAAAATTATATTTACCTCTGCCATTGACACAGAAGAATCAAGAGGATAAGCATCATTAGAAGTACTGCCAGCAAAAAACTTAACACAATTACTGTGTTTGACTGAGGTTTTATATCATCACTACATGAACCTAAGAATAATCACAAAAATGTATGTGAAAAAGTTATTTTTCTTTAACAGAATTTCTAATCACGATACAACATTGAATGCTGTTAAAACAAAACAGAAATAAAAAGTTTTAAGAACAAACAAGACAAGTTCAATCATTCAATTGAAATTGAAAAGCCATCCTTCCCCAAATCTTGCAAAAGAAGAAAATTGTGTTTTTATTTATCTAAATTGACCTGGTTCAGGACAAAGGAGCAGGCTCACAGGCAAGGAGTAGGTTCATTATGAATGAATTGAATATTTCCATATCTTCATCAGATTGCATTGACAGTGATAAGCAGCTTTGTGCTAAGATCTATATTACATACACTGACTCACAATCGCCAATGCTGCTGAGGTTTTACATGTAGCCTGAATGTCTTATTTCCCAAGATAAAACAAACAAACAAACAACATCTCCCCTATCTATCTCAGCAAACAAAAAGGCAGCAAACCACAAGTGTCAATGTCCAGAATGTAAATGGTGGCAGGATATCATCTAACACACAGGTATGTAAAATTAACGCATTTGTACACTTTTAGCATTCTCATTGTTTATCCTGCAGCTTTTGTAATGCCACCTCAAAACTCTACCTGCTGCTACTGACCTGCTTTCCACATAAATGCTATAAAAACTAAATGATTATTCATGCTGAAGAAACCATCCAGCCTGTTCTGCCTGCCTGCTTTCGTCAGCTTGCCAGAGAGCCACAAAGAAAGTAAGGTCTTCAGAATCTGTGAAATTTCTTGAATCCAGCTTTGTTCAGAGCTTCCTCTGATGCTAGATTGGGGTGAACAATAACTCATCAAAGTCCTGAAGTGCTTACCCCAGTGAAGGGGCTGTGTTAATGTCACTTCAGATCCAGGGGCTCCCAGAATGACTAAACAATTAGTCTGCTAGGGGCTTTTATGAGTGCACCTCTCAGAAGGTGCACAGGGTGACATCGTCTTCTGATTTCTGGCTTTCATTTGCCACCACATCAGAGGACATATTTGCAGGTTCACCATTTGCATGGTGAAAGACGTTTCTCTGGAGTTCAGCACTGTGCCTACTACTAGTGCACAGGATACACTTACTTGAGATTTCATACCAGCTTGTGTATACAGATATTCTTCAGCTGAGTAATAGCCCACTGCATGTTTGAGAACTCAGATCTGGGTACACTGAACACCTGGTAGTTTTGATAAAACCTAGTAGGTGGCATTTCGTTCTTAGCTGATATGACACGAATGTGCTGGAATGCATCTATGAGCATCAGACTTCCATGACCTCTGGTCCTGTAGTTCAACTGGATGTATTTTCAAAACAAACTGACTTCAAACTGGGGCTTCAAGGGCTTTCTTAGGGTTCAGGTTTGATGTTTACATATCTTATGTGGACACCCATGCATCACTTCTATGTCATTGCTGAACCCTAGACACAATTGTAACACAGATAATGATACTCAACTTTGCTGATTATGGCATAAATTGAGAGTGTTATGGCCCATCAGGATCAAAATGGACACCACTTAAACATGGGCATTTAGACATCCGCATTAACTTTCTTCGATAACAAAAGATGCAACATTAATTTACAGCATGTTCCCAGCGTCCCAGCCTGCAATCACCCCTTCCCCATTTGTACTTAGACAGTATATGAATGTAGCACAACTGTTACCTAATAAGGTGCCATTCATCCAAAATGTTTCTGCTTCCCAGTCACTGCTGTAATTAACTACGTTGCAGTAGGGCACTAGCCTCTTCAGTCTGACCCGGAAAGAATAGCATTTTCTTGAATCAAAGCCTTGCTCTTCAACACTGCAACACTTAGAAGTTCTGGACTGAGAAGGAAGGTGTATCATCATTAATTCTGGTTTTCAAGATGGTGCTTCAGAATACTATACCCAGTCATGGTCACAACAAGGATAAAGGATAGGCCAACCCAAAACCTCAGAACTGAATTTTAACTACTCGGAGTTTTGAGAAATTCTGTTCCTTGACTGACTCTTCACTATTCATATCCATTCCTTATGGTCTGATACTGAGTTGTAGGTCAACAATCATTACTTAGTGCACTGTTACAGTTGCATATTTACAATATGCAAAGACACTTCAATTCAAAAAGTATATACAAGTTATATTTAAGAATGGAAAGCTTAAGTCAGTTAAATAATATTTGAAATTCTTAACAGCTAATTTCTGAATAAATAAAAATTCCATGTCCTCTCTTTTCTTTCATTCTATTTGTTATTTTCTCTCTTCTTTTCTCTACTCTGCATTCTGCTTTTCTTCCAAAAGATCTTCTATTTTGAATGTATAACCTTTCCTTAGATTGTCCTCATCTCTTTGGGTAACAAGATATAACTCAAAAAATATTTTTTTCTGTCACGACAGATATCCAGGGTCTTAAAAATCCAACTGTTTTCTACTACCAGTAATATATCAAAGTATAGGATGGGAGAACAATTTGAAAACAACTCTATTTTACGTTCTCTGGAGATGCTACTTCCCTTCCAATGTTGATTAAAAATGTCACATCCAACTCACTTGCCACTGTTTGTCAAACTTGCTTTTGTATTGAAGCTCAAGTCTCAAGCACTTCACAGCTCTCTCTGGCGTATTACAGCTTACAGTAACGGTGTCATCATTCCAGAAGAAGGTCACATTTTCTGGTCGATTGGGCTTTACTAAGAAGAGAGAAACAAATTTTGCTATAGTCTCTTAAAAAGAAGTATTTTGCAGTTAAAATTATTGTTACTCTTTCCTTGATGTTTCCAAGTACTAAGTGAACAAGGTGGTCTTTCTTCTTGGAGGGTGCATTTTTGTAGCTCACCTGCTTATTAAACATCAAAATGGAGTTTGACATGGTGACACAGCTCACAGTTCAAGGTGCCACATTCAAAGGTAGACGCTATCTCATGTCAGGAATCTACTGCGTGCACTTAAGAGCTATAATCTCCTCATACTCCCTGCAATCAAGAGGAAGAAAGAGACTTCCTAACTGGAAAAGGACTGACAAGTTCAGTACCATAAAATCTACAAGACACAATTGTGCAGATGCTGGAGGCTATGTGGGGTACAGTCTGGCATCTGCAAAAAGCACTGGGTGCCTATCTGTGCACAACAGAATATACTCCTCACTATTTCAGATGAGCCAAAATGCATGCAATGGTTTGATCTATGAAGCTTGTAATCTTCAGTAGCAGAAAATACAAAGGTCAGAAGAATGTTATCTGCTCTCTCAATCCTTCTAGTTGCTTTTTTGTATTATAAAAATTCTGCCTTCCTAATTTAAAGACTGAAGTCCTATCCTTGATATTTTTGGTTTGTTACCTAACCCTTCTGAAATTCATTTTCCTATCAGTGCATATTTAATACACAAAATTGGAAGATCAGGCTGCAGCTTTCCATAATTTGTCAGATATTGGTAAACTTATGAGATCCAAAATCATTCTCAAAGTTAGATACCACGACAGGTTTTTGTTTCATCCCTTTTGCTAAAACATTATTAATAAATGTTAATAATATATTTGGATTTTTTTCCAGATAATTCTACATTGTATATTTTCTGCATTATTTTTTCAGAAAAAAAAGTTTTTCCACTTTAAATGATGTAATTATGTGAAATTCCACAAGATTTTGACAAACTAATCTCACACTAGATGTAAAATATGTATTTGGGGGCAGGAAAAACAGGAACATCTTTTCTCTACTAGTTGAAGGATGTCTTTTATTCTGTCAGACTCTACCACAGTGACTCAACTAATTTTGTTGTCATCCAATGGTGGTTTTATGACAGCCTCTTCAATAATAAGTAGTTTGCTGCCTTGCATCACATGGAAGATGAAAAAAGAATGGAAAATTGAAAATATGAGATCACACAAGCAGAACTAAGACAAGAAACTGTCTAATTTTATTCATTTTCCTGATGTGAATACTGAGCAGGCCTGGACTAGATTTGTCACACCCATATACTTTAGTATTTTTGGTCTGATTTTTAAACTATGCTTTGGGACAAATCTGACTGTATCACCTCATTTAGCTGCCGCTGCACACAGGTCTGAGTAACTACTAGTAACCCCAAGGGAGGAAAATCAATATGAAATAGCTATAGTTTATTTTGACACACACACTAAGAATATTTTGTACACCAGTATAACTGATTTCTTCTTAAACTAAGGAGAACTAGAGAATCAGTGAAGACACTAGGATTACAAAAGTAGTTGTGATTTATACACTTACTATAAAAATCAGATTTTAGTCTTTTAGAAAAAAGCTCTTCACTTCCATTGTTATTCCTGATAGAGATGGCAAGGGTGGGTCCTTCTGTCTTAAAAAGACATCCAGAATTATAACCTTGATCCAACAAATATGTGGGACATGGCTTCCAAACTTTGTACTTGCTTTCATCAAATCTATGAATGAAATAATATTGGTGAATGGAACACTCTTACCGGTTAACACAAGTTAATTCCTTTTTGTTATTCTTTCTTTTTCTTTTCTTTCTTTTCTTTCTTTTTCAAATGATGCTATCAAGGGAAGTCTGCATATGGAGTTTCTTGAAGTAGCAAATTTCATAGTAGTGTGAGGGAATCCATTAGCCAAACCTCATTGACTTTCCAGCCCTGGGTTTCTATGCAGTTTAAAATAATCAAGTTTCCTTAATTTTCTAAAAAAGAGAATGACTTTCTCAAACAGATGCTTTCATGAACCTGTTTCCAAGATTGTACTGTTAAAAGTTCTTTCACATATAGTACCCAGAACGTAAAGGGAAGATCACGCACTGTGACTGTCTTAAACAAAAACGTTCAATTTCTATTAGTGTCCTGGGTTCAGTAGTAGGGTTTAAACCCACGACAATTAGTCATTAATGTAGTCAGTTAATAAGAAAAATATGCACATATGTGAAAAAACACTTTCAGTAGTGTAATTAGCATAAGCATTTAGCACACTGACAGGAGAGAGTCAAAACTTTCATATAATGTCTGCTGTGACTGGCTGGTCAGCAGGCTTATTTACTTGTACACTGCTGTAGCAGGTTGTGAAGATGAACAAGTTTCGTTCTGGATGATGAACAAATGCTAAAAACATTTTCAGGTATAGTTCGCAGAAGAGTCAACTTAAATATTTCAGCCTACCAAAGTAAATAAGAAGAAAAGAACAGGTATTACAAATACTCACGTATAAGAAAATGACACATTCTCTCCAGGAAATAGCTCTCTTGCTGCCCATGTGATCTGCATCTTCTCATTATTGAAGTTGATTATTGTGGTGCTGATGGCATTTTTCCCACCTACCCATGACATTAACAGAGAATATGATTTCAAATGCTGTTTGTATGAGAAGCATCCCTTGACATTGGTAGGCAATCAGTATTTCAAAGATATGTATGCAATAGACTCAGATGATCATAAAACAAGAAGACATAAGAATATCTAAAATGCAAGGAAAGAGAGTAAAATAACCTAGAGACATTGAAATTAAAATCTCAAAATAACAAAATGAAAGCACGCACAATTTGTTGTGTTTGCATGGCCGAGTTTTGGTAGCAGAGGGTCTACTAGGGTAGCTTCTGTGAGAAGCTGCCAGCAGCTTCCCCTGTGTCCAGTAGAGCCAACACCAGCCAACTCTGAGGTGGGCCTGTCTCTGGCCAAGACTGAGCCCATCAGTGATGGTGGTAGCACCTCTGGGATAATGTATTTAAGAAGGGGGAAAAGAGTTACTGCGCAGGAGCAGATGTACCCGGAGAAAGGAGTTAAAATGAGTGAAACAGCCCTGCAGACACCCAGGTCAGTGCAAAAGGAGGGAAGGAGGTGCTCCAGATCCCGGAACAGATCTTCCTGCAGATCACGATGGAGACCATGGTGCAGACTATGGCAAGGCAGGCTATGCCCTGCAGCCATGGAAGTCCATGGTGGAGCAGATTTCACCTGCAGCCTGTGAAGAGCCCCATGCCACAGCAGGTGGATGCCCAAAAGAGGCTGTGACCTGATGGGAAGCCCATGCCTTTGGAGGCTCCTGGCTGGAGCTGTGGCCCCATGGAGAGAAGAGCCCACGTTGCAGCAGGCTCCTGGCAGGACTTGTGACCCATTGGGGGACCCACGCTGGAGCAGTCTGTTCCTGAAGGGCTGCACTCATGGAAGGGACCCACACTGGAGCAGCTTGTGAAGACTCATGTTGGAGAATTTGATGGAGAACTGTCTCCCATGGGAGGAACTGCACGATGGAGCACAGTAATAGTGTGAGGAGTCATTCCTTATGGAGAAAGGTGCAGCAGAGATGATGTGTGATGAACTGATCACAACCCCTATTCCCCATCCTGCTGTGCTGCTTGTGGGAAGGAGGGAGGGAATTCGAAATAATAAAGCCCAGGAAGAAGGGAGGAGGGGGAGAAGGTGTTTTAAGGTTTGGTTTTATTTCCCATTACCCTACTCTGAATTGACTGGCAATAAATTAAACTAATTTCCCCAAATCAGGTCCGTTGTGCCCATGGCAGTAATTGAGTCATAGCCAACTAATCCAGGCTAATCTGTCTAATTCAGAACCCTTACCAGGTGAAGGGTGGCAACTCAAAACTCTTACTTGGACTTGGACACCTGGGTAGCCCCACTGAAAAACGCAGCAGTGAATTTTCTGTTTTTTTGGAGGGTGGGCTCCACATGCAGCGTTTACCCATTGTTCTCCAGCTGTGAGGTTACAGCAGTTGGCCCAGGTATGTGAAAGATCCACTTGCACCAATTTCTAGTGCTAAGCAAGTGATGTGGGTTGGGTTTGCATTGCAAGACTGGTCTCAGGTTGCTCAGCATTGTAGGAACGCTAGTACCTGAAGTCTGAAGGGAATTGTAAGGAAAACAAGTAAGTTTACTGGTGAAGAGTAGGTGCTTGCAGATGTCAAATGTTTAATAAATGTTTGGGAAGATCTTGTAGAATTTACCATGAAAAAGTGCCTTAATTGCTCTAAGGTGTTCGGTCAATTTGGTCAAGAAGGCTGTACAGGTACAGCAAAAAAAGGAGGAAAAGGAAAAAGGGCATTTATAACCTAGGTAGGCAACACCACTAAAGAGAAGAAAGGAGAGGAAAAGTGTAATTTGAACACCTCCAGGAGTGAAATACTGCAATGATATATGGCTTATGTTTCATTACTCCAATTTCAGCATGGTAAAATAATATTGTACTGCTTAGCCCTTCTCCATGAACTTTCTCTTACTGGGCATCATAAATAACACTTTTATTTGGTAAACTGTGTTTATAGGTAAAGTGGTGGAATTAACACAGACAGCACCTGTTCATTAACTGTGAGAGAGAGCACACAGAATTTGCTCATGATTTTATTTATTTTCTTAATACACCTGAGGAAAACAATGGTGCCAATATTTACACTGAGTTTGCCTCTCAGATACGTGCTGTGTGCTTGGGAAGCTCCTTGAAACTGCAACTATGTATCCCACAACTCTGACACTGACAACAGAGAAAGTAAAGATTTTGGTAAAGTGGTAATCCTCTCTTCCCTCTCTGTATAGGCCAAATTTTGAAGTCCTTTTTCAGGGTGCCACATTTACCCTCAATTCTAGTGTAAAAAGAACACAAGCATCAAAACCCAGAATCCCACAAATTTCCTTTAATGGGATGTTTGATCTCTTCAAACTTGCAATGAGTGTTTGGCTCTAAAGGTGAATAATAAGGAATCCAGAGGGACCACACAGAATTTCCACGCACTAAGGAGCAGATATGCCATAAAACCTGAGGGTCTGATCTGACTGGTCTGTTGGAAGGAAACAAAAGTCACAACTGCATTCTGAACCTTGGACAACACTCATTATTCTCTTTTTTCAGTCACGGTATGATGGCTTTGTACTACTTCTTAGAGGCTGCAATTCAGAGATGCACAGTAAATCCTGGGGTTGGCAATGGATATTTTTTGGATAACAGGGAAGAATATCAGTTTGGCTCCAGTCCTGCAGTGAGGACATCATCATACTGATGAACTTTGCAAGTTATGAGCAGTCCACTTGACTTGAGCAGGATTACTCAGAGCACATCAGCTTAACAATACATATAAATCTTTCTAGGATCTAGGATTACATAATATGTAAGAACCTTACATATCGTGAATTGAAACTCTGTGATTTTAGCATTTAAATATAAGCTCCAGCAACTGCAGTTATTTATGTACTAAAACGGAAGCTAATGCATTATGAAATATGTTAATAATAAATAGAACCACTTAATAGAAATAAAACAGAAATTTTAATAATCTAACATATTCTCTTCTGTTCTCTAGTTTTTAAGAACTTCATATGAAATCAGTTTTTAACATAATTAACTGTGTAGGACAGAAAAGGCTTTACCAGTCTTTTATTATTAAAGACTGTGTTTCTAGAGCTCTAGTCAGAGCAGTTTGCTACTGTGCTTTCTAATTTCGTGTGTTTTGTAGCCTTTTTGAATGTAGTATGAGTTGTGTTTTGTATAAATTGTCAGTAAATATTTTCATATGTCTTTTCAACTTATAGCATGTATGTGGTGCACAATTCACATTTCTACATGGAAAGGTGCGTAGCCCAAGTGAGATTTTAAAAGTTTGGATTCAGTTGGCATCAAGTCCTCTGAGGATATGTACAGGTTATCTGAAATATGGTAACTTTTTTCTGATGATCTTTCTTTTGCCTTTAACTGAAAGGTGGTTAGTTTCCTTTCCTTTCCTTTCCTTTCCTTTCCTTTCCTTTCCTTTCCTTTCCTTTCCTTTCCTTTCCTTTCCTTTCCCTTTTTTTTTTTTTTACTTTTTTGAAGCATTTATACACCTATACTTCTGGAGTCAGAATCATTCATATATTTGCTTAATGGAAGGAGACAGAGAGAAATAAAATGAGATTTTTATTAATCCACCTTTAACACCATAGATGGTCCCCAGTTAATGTGCCAGCAGCTCTTTAATAATTGTAATCATTTAAAACATTCTTCTATTCATGATCCTATAGGCACACAATAGACCAAACTAACACATTCATCATTATTCATTGTATTATGATAATGGGTAGATGGAAAGGTCAAAAATATTATGAATAGGCAGTCCCTGGGCTAATGAGGTGCGGCAGCAACTTTGTGCCTGAGGATGACTTGCAAGTCTGTCTAGGTATGTAGTATGCTGCAGTGGTGTAGTACACATACCAGTACTCTGGAGCATGAGCTTCAGGAAGAATTATCCAAGTCCACATCTTTGGTAAAACCAGACTGGGACTGGAAGGGCTCCACAAAAGGTTTTAACCTCACAAGTACTGCTGGGCTTTTCTCCAGACAGAGAGGTGTGCAAAATACCACTATGGTGTGTGGAGAAAGCACTTTTACAGGGGAAAAAGAAGAAATTTCCCTGAGCGAAAAATTATGCAGACACAACCATGCGCAAGAATATGAGCAAGTACATTCCACCTCCAAGACACTTTTCACAGTTTATTACTGAGAAAAGATACTCTTGAAGGGGAGCGTAGTAAAAAGGTCGAATGTCATGGAATAGAACAAAAAAAAGAGAAAAAGGAGGGGCAGAATATTAATCTGCAAAGATAACAGAATGGAACATGCATGTACTGGAACAGTTGCAACCTCATTGAAGCACAACAAAGAAGAAAAACTACTTTTGATTTCCTAACACTGATGAAACTTGATAAGTAACCGCATGTTGAACTTCCACATATCGACGCACACTGTGTAGAAACCACTGGAGAGCAAAACCTAGATCTGAGCCTACAGTCCTTGGTTACCCTTAATACTACTGGTCTATCAGAACAGATTCATTATATTAATAGGAACACATGTAAGTCAAAGAGGAATTCTTTGCACACAAGACTGTTGACTTAAATGCACAGGACAGGCTGAATAGAAAACATCTTTTCAAGAAAAGGAACAAGGCAGCAAGACAATTTTTTATAGACATTTTGAGACAAGGCATAATCCTTATAATGTACAACTTTACATCCTTACAACCCATCAAACTGAGTGGTTTTTTTTTTTTTTTTCAGAAAATCGCTGACCATTGCTAGGTATGACAACAACTTTAAGCATCAAAACTGTAATTTTCAAAATTTGTTCCACAAAGTCATGCCACCAGTACAGCATGCCTGTGGGTGGTTGCCATCTCAGGACAGCAAAGAGTCATGTCCTGTCACAGGAGAGCCAATGACTCACAAGGGCAATTAACACTGAAGAATCAGGTGGCGTTGCATTGCCAGAAACAGTACTTACTGTACCTAGAGCAGAACAGAGAGCTGATTATAGGTTGATAAGAAGAAGGCTTAACTTTAAAGTACCTCTTTCTCTTCATAAAATGAATGACAGGGAACTTGTGGAAAATTAACATGAGTGAATATTAGATTATCGGTCTATGTGTTGGGCTTTGTGATTTCTATAATAATCCATTTATCTTTGGCAAACTGTAAATAATGGCATTGCAGACAAGCATATGAAATATTTAGGGGTTTAATGTTTTTATTAATTTAATGTTTAATTATTTTTTTGTCTTGATGCTTTTCAAGTGCAATATATTGCTGGATATTTTCCCAGTGTGTTAATTCTTCCAAAATACTAAGCACTGAAGTCTTACCTGAAATCTGTTTGACCCATCTTTGTTCAATGTGAAGGCTAGTCTTTTTTTGACAGTCTATTTTGTTATAACCTATGCCTTCAACAGTAAGAAGTCTTACTTAAAGAACAGACACAAGTTTAGCATGTTCTGCCCTGATTTTTAATTAGAAAATTCATAGAAATCTGTCATTATCATCATTGTTATTGGGATTTTTTAAGAATCTACTTTCATCTATCTCTGCTGGATATCAATTTCTGTTTAGTGGATTCTTTTCATCAAATTAATTAATATTGTAACACATGAGGTAAAGTATGCACAGAAATATTGTTAACTAATATATCAATTTCTTAAATAAATATCTGGGGATTTAAACTTACCAGGAGATTGTGACTGAGAAGCCACCAGGTTGCCCAGTGTGAAGAGCATTGAACATGCTTGAAAGATGAGTCTCATGGTTGGAATTACACAACAAGAGATGAGTAATCTTAATCTTTGGATTTTACTATTTGATTACTTTATACCAGAGGCTGCAGGGAACTAGAGGAAATGACTGCAGGAAATAAAACAATGACATATGTCTAGCTATAAACAAATCAGAAGGGCAGGACTCTGGAATGCACACCTTTTACATACTATGTTAAAAAAAAGCAATTTCTCAGAATATCTCTCTTGTCAGCACCTTGCTTTATCTTTTCACAGCTGTGTCAGTCAGTGGTGACAGGAGCCCTGATCCAATTGAGGGCCAGGTCATTGTACATAGCTGTGATCACATTATTTCATGGATGAAGCACTGACCTCAAAGTGCCCAGTGACTAAGGGTAGGAGAGGTACAAACAGCCTGCCTCCCCACTTACAGATCAGGAGTTGTTCCTGCTAGCAGGTGTTTATACTGCCACTCCATATGCCTAGTGCACTACTGCTGGCTTGAGCAACTTCTTTCCCTAAATCAGAGGAAGAAGTTGAAGGTCTTTTTGTGACAGAGAGAGATGAGCTGCTAGGGGTAGGCAGGCTGTTACATAAGAGGAAGCACTAGGATGAATTTACTCCTATGTTACCTGGACACATATATGTTGATGTAGCTTCCAAATACATCCATATGCATAATATTTTATATATATATATAAGTACATATATATGGCTTGGTTTGGCTTTGCTAGCAAAGATTTGGGAAGGGCTTTACCTGTGCTTACTACAAGCATGATGACCAAGGGCATGTGGGATAGGCAAATCTGGTTGGAAAAAAGCTGCTTAGGCAATCAGGAAGTGTCCAACCAGGACTGTCATTTCCTGGGGCAATATACATATACACACACACTATACCTATACCTTATACGTCCATATACCTAAAATTATACATAGGAAGTGGGAAATAGAACAATGTTTTGCCTGAGATGAAACCTATTTCAGAACCAGCAGAACTTAAAATCTTATAATAGTCAAAGTTATCAGAGACCTAGAATCTGTAGGTCTGCAGCAAACTAGGCTATGCTAGTAGTACAGCAAGCAGGAGCAGTAGAACAGTGAGGCAAAGCAGTTGGTGCAGCAGGCTCAAGAGCCACACAGTGCACATGAGGACAGTGGGGAGTCTTCCCTAGACTAGCACCAGTCCAGACCCATGAGATGAATACCTGTTAGCAGTCAGAGTCTGCTAGATGCCCTCCTGGATCACATCTTCTAGTCTAGGCTCACCCAAGAGAAATCCAGGGCTCCATTGTGTGAGCAAAAGCATGGGGATGATTTGAAGATTCACTTCACAAAGTTGGTCCTAGTCTGAACTAAGTCAGTGTGGCCCTAGCCTTCTGTTCTTATCCAGCAGGATTTCAGGAAGATAGTCCTGAGTGAAAAAGCACTCTTCTCTGGGCTTAATAGCTTCTTCCTTCACGTCCTGGTAAAGGTATGCAGTTTACTTTTCTATGGACACATGAAACAGGCAAGTGCACCCCCTCCCTTCAATTCAATTCTCTATTATGCATCACACAACACAAGCTGCTCCATGAAATCGAGAGGCAAAAATATAAATGGTAGACCTCAATTCCTATCTCTGTTTCCTAGGTGGCCTCAAGGTTTTTCTGTGCTGGCATCAGAAAAAATACAGGAACCTTCTTCTTACGGAGAGACATGCTTGGGCAGATGAATGACTCAGTCATGTTGTATGCAAAGTGGCCTTTGTGTGCAAAGGCACACACACAATCCTGCATTCTGGAGACCTCTTCTCCTGCACTACATTTTGCCTCCAGTTTCTCAGATGGGGAGAGTAGAAGTTTGTCTGCCACACATGGTACACACAGGTAGTAGAAGTTTTTCTGCCACACAGGTAGGGAGCTGGATTATGGCTGGAAATACACCCAGATGTGCTTCCATGATTTCTGTTTAGGCTTATTTTCATTCCTCTCAGAGCCTTCCCTAACATATTCTCTGGCCTTTTTAACCCAACAGTACTGCTTGCCAGCTGAGACCAGTATCAGCTTTGTCACATCATCAAAGTCTCCAACCAGGTGTTGTGATCTAGCTGTTTACTTTTCTTGGGCTGGCTACTTTCGTTGCCTTATCCATTGCATGTCCCAGGAAGACCTTGTATTCGAATCTCAGTGACTCTTGGAAACCCCAGCATAACTATCTGACACACATACAGTAGCTGTCAAGCCCCTGCTTTGATCGAGTTCCTCTGGGGGGTGCATTAATTCCTGTAACTAAAATAACAAACACCACAGAACTGAAATACTAAACTAGGTTGTAGGTGATAGATAATGAAAAGCTGAAATAGCTCACTGTTTCCATAGTCAGCATTGCAGAAGCCAGTGAGATAAACAAATGTAGACAGACCTCCAGAATATTCTGGTTCCCCAGGACATGGTAACTCCCACATGTCCCCATTTGAGTTAAAAATACAGAACATGTGTCTTGCCTTTCCTTCCAGAACCTGTATTTTGAGTGTGGTGGAAATAAATTTGTCCTGGTCTGCTTTTCTTACAGATAAAACCTCCTAGACTGCAGACCTCTCAAGACAGTTCATTCTTTAGGGAAAAAGGGTTTGGGGAGACTGTGTGAAGCTGAGGCACTATTGAGATATTTTTTCATTTGAGGTCTTTTTCTGCCTGTCTGCCTACAGGAATGTAAACGACTAATTTGCCCACAACCTCTGGGTCATTGCTTCCATGAGGACAAGGGCAGAGCATTGTCACAGCGTGCCCTCTCTTCAGGGCTCACACGTGGTGGAGTATTGGCATGTTTGGCCTGAGAAAATAAGATCTATCTTAATATTGCAATTTTGTGCAGGAACAGGGAATGCAAAGAATGAAGGTGAGTTGAATACCTGGAGCACTGTGTTCAGCTCTGGGGCCCGCAACACAAGAGTGATGTGGACTTACTCAAATGAGTCCAGAGGAGGCCATGAAGATGATCAGGGGGCTGGAGCACCTCTCCAGTGAAGACAGGCTGAGAGTTGGTGCTGTTCAGCCTTGAGAAGAGAAGGCTCCAGGGAGACCTTATAGTAGCCTTTCAGTACATAAAGGGGGTCTACAAGAAACCTAGAGAGGGGCTTCTTACAAGTACATATAGTCACAGGACAAGGGGGAATGGCTTTAAAGTGAAGAAGAGTAGATTTAGATTAGACATTAGGAAGAAGTTTTTCACTGTGAAGGTGGTGAGACACTGCACAGGTTGCCCAGAGAAAGTGTGGCTGCCCCATCCCTGGCAGTGTTCAAGGCCAGGATGGATGGGGCTTTGAGCAACCTGGTCTAGTGGAAGGTGTCCCTTCCCATGGCAGGGGGGGTTGGAACTGGATGATCTGTAAGGTCCCTTTCAACCCAAACCATTCTGCGATTCTATGAAAATTAGCAGCCAAGGCTTGCAGTTTTGACTGCCAGTAGAGAGCACTCTTAATGTGATATCCAGAGGATGAAGACAATGCAAGTAAAGCATGTAAATCTAAAGAAGCCCTTCTGATTTCTTTTGCACTTTGGATCAAACCACAAAAACAACCCTTGGTCCTCTGCCAACTCCTCCACCCATGACAGCAGCTCTCAGAGGTGGCTTCACATGCCAGCTGCAAACCCTTGCACCCTTACTGTCTTCCTTCCTCTCTTTTTATTCCCCTTCCTATTCTTTCATCAGTGGTGTAAAATAGGTCTTTGATCACAAGACAGTTCAGCAAAGTAAATTGTCTCGGTTTATTTTTTCCTTTGCTTAAAACCTAAACAGTCAACTTGAGCAACTTGCATTTAATGTTATTTACTCACAGCCTTGGTAACAGACTCCACGAACAGCCCCACAGGCTGGCTGAGCATGATTTCATGTATTTGGAAATAGCTTCCAGGTTTGGTTGCTCCATCACCTTCCCAGGGATTGAGGTGAGGCTGACCAGCCTGTAGTTCCCTGGTACTCCTTTTCCTTTTTGAATGTAGGAATGATGTTTGCTTTCTTCCATTTCTTAGAAATCTCTCCCATCTGCCACCTTTGTCAGCACGTATGGATGCATTCTATGCAGCCCAATGGATTTATGTATGTCCATTTTGTCAAAGAGTAAACAGGGTCCTCCTCTGCTACGAATGAGTTTTCTTTGCTCCAGACATTCCTTCTGGTCTCAGGGACCTGGGATTTCTGAAAGCTGGTGCTGCTAGTAAAGACTGAATTGAAGAAAGTATTGAGTGCCTCAGCACTTTCTATATCATTTGTCACAAAGTTCCCTGCCTCATTCAGCAATGTCATTCCTTAGTCTTTTTCCTTTTGCTATTTATGTACATGTAGATCCTTCCTTACTACCCTTCACATCCCTTAACAGACTCAACTCCAGGTTGGCCTTGACTTTCCTAAACCTGCAAGATCAAAAAACATCTTTATGCTGCTAGGTCATCTGTTCCTGCTTTCACATCTTGTGCACTTCTTTTCATGTCTGATTTCAGATAGGAGCTGCTTGTTTATCTATGCAGACCTCCTGCCATCTTTGCTGCTTTTTTTCTTTCCATCACTTTCCTGTCATTCATCAAGAAATTTGGAACAGGCCAAGCCATGGTAATACAAGGAAAGACCCACAAGTGACACTTTTTGAAGCGATTACACAAAAGCATGAATTTAAGAATGCCAGGGACCCTTGAGGATTAATCCTCTAAGCTTTGCCCGTGGGTTGCATATAAGCCACAAAAGTACAGTAGAGGTCTTTACACATGCACTTTGCAGCATATTAAAAAGGGGAATCATGTTCTCCTGTCACAACAACAGGCTGCACTGACTTAAGTTGAATAAGTTGATTTGTCATGGAGTGATGGGACTCACTATTTTCTAAAAATGGGTCATTGTACCCTTTATCTCACCCACTCCAAGCACACTAAAATCACTTCTTGTCAATGCTAAAAATTACAAGGGATCATCACTGCATAAAAGAGATTATCTCTGCTATTTTATGGCCTGTTTGTGGAGTCTTTTACCAAGTCTGTGGAAAGGCTGTCTACAAGGCAAATATCGAGAGTTCTGACTTCTTATGTACAAAATGCCAGTTGATTTTATCCCATAAAAACACAAATGACAATTTAGGCATATTCAGTGTCTAAAGTTCCACAAACACCTATTTCTTTCTCTAGACAAATTAAAAACAGTTATATCCATGCAACCTGACTATCTTAAATTGACAGGCTGATCTCTACTTTGCAGGAATTTGCCTCAGAGTAAGAAAGTAGTGGTTGTTCTAGATGAAGCAATGATTAACTTGCTTGTGTATGCAAACACATTACCTTTCTAGCTTTAAGATGCAAGTAAGCTTAATCACATACATGATTACATTGCAGAGTTTTATTACTAAAGAGGACTGAAAGTTTCCTGCTGCTTTGCATTGGTTTGCATGATATCATTACAATCTGTCTATCAATACTTGTTTTCTGAACTTACTGGAAAGTGAGCTTTCATTCATTCTCAGGCATTGCCCAGTAGCTAGTAGCAGCCACAATAGGCAAGCATTCAAAACTGAGCTCACTAAAAATACTGCAGAGAGCAGTATGTAAAAACCTTATTTGCAATCGTTTGTACCAGTGCCAGTCTCATTCAGCACTCTTTTATACCTGACTGGTACCCAACTGCCACCAGTGACAATATCTGTGCCAAGGGAAGGGCAACATTAAACCAGACTCCATATGTACTACATCAGTAGGTAAAGCTGTCTCACACAAAATTATTGCAAAAGGTCATTATTAGAGTTTCAAGGTGAAATATCCTGAAGTCAGAATAAAGAGTGATGTATAAGCTAAACCTTTATTCAACTCATTTTGTCTGCGTACTGCATACAACTTAGCCACATAAAGGTGAGAGCAGAGAGCAGAAAGAAATTGCTTTTTGAATGGATCACACCCGGATCGTGAAGGAGTCTTTTATGTCTTGGACCCTGTTTGATGTGCGAAAGAATATGGAAGGTATACGCTGAATGAATCTGTGTGCTACAGATAAGAATAGTCACATCCTGAGTAGGGCATTTGTCTACACATTGGAAGTTCTTCACTTTGATAAGATCTGTTACTGATACTAACAGCCTCTGTATAAATTTCAAGTCCTTACATGAAAGAATAAGCATGCTTGGCCATTGCAAAGAAGTGTGTCAACAGAAATACTTCAACAGAACAGAACAGAATAGGAATAGAAATATAATATTTCAGTTGGAAGGGACCTACAAGGATCATCTAGTCCAACAGCCTGACCAGTTCAGGGCTGACCACAAGTTAAAGCATATTATTTAGGTCATTGTTTAAATGCCTCTTAAATGCTGGTAGGCTTGTGTATTAATCACTTCTCTAGGAAGTCTGTTCCGGTATTTGACCAATGTCTCTGTAAATAAATGTTTGACAATATCAAAAGTAATATTTTGGTTAAAGTTAAGCACTGTTTGAAGACATCAGACACAAGCAAGCACTCAACATCAAATTAAGAATGAACAAGGTATAAAGTACTGAAACATAAACAAAACACTTTCAATGGGTAGTGTACAATAATATACAATTCTTGCAATAAGGGGTTTACTTGTTTCATGTAGAAAGTCTTTTCATTATTCTATTCAATAGTGCAAGTTTAATTTTTTAGCATATCACTTGTTTAAATTTAATTCTTGCCATATGTACCCTTAAAAATACTTGTAATCCATACTACATTTTTGTTCTTAGTATTATGCTTTCATATCCTGAGGCAAAGAATAACAATTATAAATTCATGGATGCAACTGAACCCGTTTCTCTTTTTGGGACATCCTCCATTTTTTATGTGTTTTGCATCAAATGGAAACCTGACAGTCACCTAGACTTCTATTCTCTTTCTCTTTTCCCATGTACTTATGTTAACATTACATGTGCAGCCCTTCAACTGGAAGTCAAAATATTGCCCTACTCCCACATCTAAACTGAAAATATGGTAAAGCAAATTTTACCATGTGTTCTAAACAATCTGTAGAAAGTGGAGGAGTACTTGCATACAAGTGCATTTGTAATGATCTTTTTATTACATAACCCTTAAGATTCTGTAAGATTAAATCCTTAAGATTCTAATAATATACATTAATAATAATAGTTAAGACAGTGTGATTTTGTGATTACAGAAGTACAGTCCAGTAATGATAGGAAAGATCAATTCTGTTACTTTCAGTTGCTCCTCTTTGAAGAAGTCTGCTTCTTTCATCCCCACCATTGAAATTTTTGACCTATTTTTTAAATGTCTAATCCTCTGGCACATTCCTTTTCAAAATATCCAACACAGCTTCTCTTGCTCTTTCTTGGTAAAAGGCAGAGCTCCTGTCATCCTGGAAAAACCTTGTATTGCAGGCAAGCGACTTTATTCCCATTTCCTAAAATGATATACCTCAACACATAGACAGAACTAGGTGATCTTTAAGGTCCCTTCTGACCCAATCCAGTCTATGATTCAATATGGGACAAAGGTCTGACTTATTAAAGAATATATCAGCAGTAATAGGTCGGAAATTATGGCAGATTACATGGGAGAAGAGGAAACTTACATACTCATTTTCAGCCTGGAAGAAAACATGTTTTACTAAAGTGAGTAAACAAAACAGAACAAAAAAGCAACAAAAAACCCAAACAAACAAACAAAAATACCCAATAAGAAAACAAAGGAGAAAATAAGCATCCTCAAAGTAGTCACTGGTATTTCTACTGCTCAAAAGAAGAACAAGTAATGGAGCCAATACAAAACCAATAACCTTTCCTTCTCCCACCAAAAAGCTATTTTATCCTCTGTATCTCATTTTTCCCCAAGTCCTTACCTGTTGCTTGCAGCAAGCAGAAGACCACACCAGTAATATGCCAGGACATTACTTCAACTTTCAGAGTTCAAACTAATTTGGAATGCAGCCAAAACCACACTCAAGGCAAAATAGCGAAACACCTCCTATAAATCACAAGATTTCTAAGAAGGAAGATCTTTAGTTAAATAACCATCTTGAGACTGGATCATAGCCTCTTCCATAAGTTACTCACCAGCTGGGGCTGCACTACTGACATCCTAGTCTGCCTTCCAGGTAATGAGAGAAATAATATTGTTTCTGAAAATAAACTTTTATATCCAAAGAATAAGGAAACTGCAATGACCTATTTATTGCAGAGATTCATAATTATCATTGCCACCATTTCAGCCTCTGGAGCACATTCAGTTCTCATTTTTAGTGAGGTCATGCATAATGTAACTTCAATTGAACTGAAGGTATTGGAAAGGGGAAGGGAGTCAAAGAGTAAGATTTGGTCTTGTTTTGCTTCTGTGTTTGTAGAGAATACTCATCCCATGAGCACGATGTGAGGGATGAGCCTGCTAGGAAAGCATGTTGAAAGCCAAGAGGGTTTTGCCTGCGATATGCACATCATCCCTAGGGCACAAAGAAGACGGGCTTGAGATGAGCATTGGACAGGTACTGATTTCATGCTGACATTCTCACTAGGTGTTGCAGGTTCCTGTGTGTACTGATGAGTCCCAAATGGTTAGGAAACTCCACGAAATGCACCCTGGAACTTCCAGCTGGTTTCCCGCCCCCTCCTCCCTCCACTGCTGCAGACATTGATCAAGGGGAGATAAGGATTTAGTTTAAGAGCTCTTCCGGAAAAGCATCTGCACATGCAAGTGTTTAGAAGATACAAAAACTAAGATAACTTTAAGAATGATTTTTTCCATACTACTTTTAACTTCTTACAAATGTAGTTGCTTTCATGCTTAATGCAGTTGCTGGAATTTTCTGCTGCTGAATGACAAATTTGACATTCTAAGTCAAGTTAGATTAATGAAATAGCTGTTTTGTTGCTTACAGTCATTTGGGTTTTTTATTCCTTCTGTACCTTCTGTGGTGCCAATGGTGTGAGCTACAGCATAAGCAAAACCAGCGCTTATGACCTTCCAGCTAGCAGTACATTTCAAGAAGTTGGGCTCCAGTTACAACACGCATTGACTTAGAAAATCAAACCCCACCAGGTTTTACCCACTCCTGATATTACATTCTGTTGGTGTTTCAGCAGCTTGCTAGTGGAGGTTGTGTTGAAACAAGCTAAATGCTTTCCACAGTTATTGTCTGTGCTCAACTGTTAATAGCAAACTTCTGTGATATCTGGAACCAAGCATACTAAAAAAAAAAAAAAAAAATAAGCTGTGCAAAATAATGCTAGACTGAGTAGTCAGTAATCTCACCAAGATGACTGCAGATTCTTATCTTTGGAAAGAATTTCATCCTTGCCTCAGGTATTTGTTTTGAAAGATGCAGGTACCACACTCATTTCATTCATCAGGCAGTTTATTGCATTTGCTTTTGTTGGTTTTTCTTCACAAAAATATCCTATCTAAAAATTACAACATGCTAACAATTTCATTCTTCTGAAACTACTGAGCAAGGACTTCCAGAAACAGACTTTATTTTCAGAAGTGGAACTGATCTCCGCTCGTACTTTCTCTTTCAGAATTTTTATTTACTTTCTCAAATCACTATATTTCGTCTTCCACATGGAATTTGACTAAGAACCAGCATTTTTCACTTCTAACAAGCCTAAATTAAATCACAGGAAGATCTGCAAACCTGGTACTTGGAAGTGAGCCTTGTGGACTTGTGATGCACTGAACAGTTCATTCTCATTTTCATAACAAATGAAATCTCTCATGAACCAACTGAATTTGCTGCTCCTGAAAAATCCTATGTTCCACCATTGTTGTTGACACTGTCCTAAAAATATTACAGGCTACAGTCATTCTTTGAATATATTTTAATGCTCTTGAGTTTAAATCTTGCACAAAATCTGATAACATCAATGGTATTTTGAACAGTCTTCCCTTGACCTTGAAGTCAGATATTGAGTTAATTTAAACTAAGATTAAAATCAACATAGAATTTACGTCAGCTGCAGGGCAATACAAGAATCAGAATACTGGAGCAGGGGACCATGAAGGGGAAATATGCAGGGAAAAGAATTTCCTTATGCTAATGTTGCTACCAGGAGAAAAATATACTTTAGTTGCAAATAGCACCTGCACTGCACAAGTAGCATTTGCTACAGATAGCAGTAGTCCTTAATTTTCTATGCCTTGAAACAGTGGTGGGTTTTCTCAATACAACTTGGGAAGGGGAATTGAATCATACGGAAACTTTGGAGGACCCTGAGAAGAGCTATAGAATAGCTGTAAAAGTTTATGATTTTTATCAGGCAAGGGTTTGCTTCTAAGATTGTTATCTGCAACAAGCAGCAAGCAGGGAGCAGAGATCTTGCAGGCCAAGATGACACCTACAGCCTCTCATCTGAAAAGAGAGAAAAACAAGGCCTTTAAGATTTCTGCTTGCTCTAGGAGGATCATATTATTTTCTTTACTTCTCCCTGTTCTTTAGTAAGTATCAGCTATTTTGAATGTACCCTCCAGAATAGGCATATTTCTGCTTTAACATAACCTGCATTTAGTGAAGGGTGATTTCAATCTGACTAACGACAAACACTTCTCACGCAAGATTGCTGTGATTCTTAAAATGAGCAAACAAGGTGACATAGCAAGTGCCCACCTCTCCGAAGCACGGCTTGAGGCTGTCCAAGGAGGAGCAGAGGCTTTTCTGTAGAACAGGCTGGTGTGAGAGCTGTCATTGCAAGGATCAAGAGAAACCATGTCTTCAATCATGAGCAACAGCCTCCAGCATTTGGCAAGTTAAATGGAAGCAGGTTTGGACTCTGATAGGTATCAAAGGGGTTTTGATAAATGAGAAAATGCTTCAGCCTTTGTTTATTGAAAATGTTAGGCCTCCTTGAACATACACAGAAGAATGTAAGCACCATTTAGCTGACACAGGTGGACACAGGAGCTCTATCCCTCTCATGAGATGCTTGTTCACAACCTTCTACATAGCTGATCTCAGCACAGTGAGCTAAGGAAAATAAATATAAGTAAACAAAGACAAGTAAATGCACAAAAATGAGGACTAGGACCATGGAAGTAGAATATTTTTAAAAGTGAGAGGAAAAGATTATTAATTTAGAAGCTTATGTTATGCCTCTGGTTTGGATTTGTGTTTCAAATGTCTTCCAAACTACACTCATGATTTCATGCATAATAAGTGTGACATGAAATTACAGTGACTGCTGATGCAAATGAAGTAATTGTGCATGCCAATTATGTGTTACATGCCTGTTGCCTTGTTTGAATAAGCAATTACTGAATTTATACAGACAAGCATGTTAACTAGGAATGCATATTAGGTACATAATTACCACCACTTAATTCAGAAAATCGGGCAAAGTAGAATTTAGCTGGGGGAACAGTTATGAATCTTGTCATTTTTCCTAGGCATAAAATTCTAGTTTCATTATATGAATTTCTTGCATTTATACCGGCTTATGCCCCAAAGTGATATAGAAAATTAAATAAGCTCAGTGAAATCAGACACATGCCTAGATAAGTGTAGGAATGGTCATTTTGATTATTTTGGCACTCTTCAAGTTTTGCCTGCAAATTTGAGGATGCAGCGCTATCTGTCGAGAGCTCTGAATTTTCTACTGAACTTCAGTTACCCACTGGCAGATTAAGCAATCTCACATGCTGTAGGGCAAAGGAGGGAGAGGACAGCCAACACACTGAAACATAAATTTTAGCCAGAGCGATGCCTGGTATTTTCTGCCCTTGAATGCTTGGCAGCCTTGTATTGCCAGGTTGCACTTTTGTGCCTGATCTGAGAAGTGCTATCAGCCAGTTCCACAACATCACCCACAGAGTTGTGATAAATCCTGGATCAGCCAATATCTTGACCACTGGCTGGACTGCATGGATTCATCAGTTATATTTATAATTCTCAAAATGGTATAAATATGTAAAAGCTCAATTCTGTTATAAGATCTCCTGCAAATGAAGTCGTAACATGCATTTGTCAATTTGAAAAGCAAAACCTTGTATTTAATTATTCCTGGTTCTGGCTCTGTGTGTAGTCCCAGTGCTAATCAGGCATTGATAAATCTTAAACATGGATGTCAGTACAGAAAGAAGATCCAGAACTACTTATTTTATAACTTTATAACCTATATATATTTCATATTTTATAAAATAGTTATAATTGTTATAATAATTATAATTGTTTTAAGTTATAAACTAGATATTTTATTAATTTTTATAACTATGATAAAATCAGTAATTTAGTGCTCTTTAAAGGACTCCCAAATGAAAGCCACAGAACTGGCAGGATTCCCCCAGACCCAATCTCATAAATTTGGGTTTTTCCCACTGAGAATGTATCATTCCTTTTAATTGAACTGCTTGCGTTTGTAAGGCAATGTGTGCAAGAGAGGAAGATAAGTCACGTATTTAGGAAATTGCCTGCAGGTCCTTATTAGAGCTGAATTATTTGGGCTATTTTTCTTGTTTCTAAAATTAAGAGAATATGTTGGCAAAAGCTCCCTGGACTACAGAATCACAGAATCCTAGAACGGTTTGGGTTGGAAGTGACCTTAAAGATCATCTAGTTCCAATCCCACTGCCATAAGCAGGGACACCTTCCACTGGACCAGGTTGCTGATATATCCAACAAGGTGGAAGGATTAGGGATCCATCCTTTAGCTTCCATGGAAATCTCAGCAGAGGATTTCTGAAATACATCACTTACGCTGTCCTCCTTTCTGCCCCTGGTGTTAACAGTGTATGCTCCATTTTTCACCACTTGAGATTCATGTTGCATAATTATATTTGGAACTCTGGTGTGCTCCTAAAGATGTGAAAACAATCTAGTTGTCTCTTTAAAAGCAAAACAAAAGAAAAGAAAACAGAGCAAAACAAAATGAAAGAACACAAAGCAAAACAAAACAAATCCCCTAAGCCACTTTCCCCTCCTCTCCCCTCCTCTATACCCCCAAGGAAACCACAGTGGGTCTGATTAACTAAAAACCTAATTTCATCTGTATGCAAATTAAAGGAAACAAGAAGTCACTCTGACTTACCATCATTTCAGAAAAGAGTAGTTATCTACTCTGAATTTCTTCAGTGGTCAATTTGGTTTATTCATTCAAGTGCATATTTGACATTGATTCCCTCTCTTTATGACAAGATTTAAGACCTTATCACTTCCGTCTCTGGTAGATCTCCACCATAATTTTATGGTGAATGTATTTATGTTAAACCCATAGCAATTGTTTCCAGACTTGTGCAGCCTTAGGATTGCTGCATCCACTTCAAATTTGTAAAAGGTTTGTGTGCAGATTCTCTTCATTTTTCCCAGGTTTTGAGTTGGTTTCATAAAAGACAATGTCTTTCCTGCCAAACCTTGTGTCACTGCATATTCCTGCATAGACCTAACAAAGCCTTGTTAATATCAAAATGTTCTTGTAAAAGATGAGAGTATAAAAGAATTTTTTTTCTGTGTGTAACTGCCATTTTTCTTACTTTTCTTGTGGAAAAATTGCAAATGAAATCTAAAAATATTTTTGTCTTTTTGACAACATTTTGCACTGGTATGTTTTTCTCAAAGACAGAATTGTTTTAAATGTGAAGGATTTGATTTCAGGTAAATATTCTGAATGCTTGCAAATTACCATTCTGATAAGTGCATAAATACAGTACACTGCTTTCTGTTTTGTCATTTGGCAGCTTTTCTAGACTGGGTTTTTATTGGAGAAGGTTTAGGCATCAATACCCAGTGGTGTTGCCTTCATTGAAAAAATGCAAGGATTACATGTAAACATGTGCCTCTTACTTGATGAAGAGCTCTGGTTAGTGCTATGTATTTATTTATAGCCATATATTTTAACTAGTTCAAAATTGTTAAAAATTGCTATTTAAAAAAAATAAAGTTGCAAAATTATTACTTAGTGAAAGTTAAATTTTTCAGTGACTTGAGGTTTCACAAACCCCAGATTTCTCTTTTACGTTCTACCAGTTAATGAGGAATTATGTTGATTCATGTCAGTCTTGTGATGTTATACAGCTTCTTTCATCTGTTCTCAAGTGAACACATATATGTTAAAGTTTATGAACATAAAACTGCAAAGGAAGTTAACTTCACTCATTCATTCTTCTGGTTTGAGTTTTGAACAAAAAGAAACTAACCAACTGTAACTTGAACTATTTGCCTGCTTGTTTCAGCCCATGATAGCAAAATTTAACTTCTTCGTAAGATGAAAAATGTGATGAAAATTGAACACCAGAGTTTTTCTTACACATATTTTTTTCTTTCCATTGCCATAAAAAATTATAACAATCCTACATGGGTTTTTTTAAGTCTACAATGGAATTCAATATTTGTATTTTATGCCTGTTTTAATTATTTCTTCCTGTTTTTCACATATTTTATTTAAAAAGATTTCACTTCTTTGTTTTCTTTCCCATCTTGATTAGAGATAAATTTCTGATACAGAGGAAACTACCAGCCATGCCTTATTAGGGATTCCCATGTCATATTAATCCATCTGAAATTTTAGGATCTCACTAAAAATGATGCTGTCTCAATTCTCAACAGAAACAGACAATGCTGGACACTTTGTGAGAGCCTTTTGTCCTGCCTGCCATAGGTTAGTCCAGTACACCTGAATGTGATACAATGGCCTGGTGAAAAGTTGGGCTTTATTCAACTTTGGAAAACTTTGTAGTTCTAAAGGAAGCTTGCAGACAAATGAACATTTAATAATGCTCCTTTGCCATGACCAAATGGCTGCCTATCATACAACTAGCTAAAGATGATTCTGTCACCTCAGGCCCCAGTTTACCTGTATTTCTGGAAATCTGAAAAATAAAAGCTTGTAGTACTTAAGCTTTAAAGCAGGCCTCAAGGAGAATGATGCTCAAGTGTGGAGGTGAGAGTTAAGAGACTAAATTATATACTCTGTAGACGATCCCACTATAAAGAGAATGGAGGTGCTGTTCTAGGATTTTGAGATCTGGTAATTCTCTATCATCAGGGAAGGGGATTTTGCATCAGGGAATGTGGTTCATGTTGTTCATCTTTTGCTATCTGAGCTAATAACAACATAATATTCTTGTCCCTATCAATGACTAATTACCCTGAATATTCCCACTCCGATTGTGACCAGTTAGCCAATTCTTTATCCAACAAATGGTCCACCTTTCAGATCTTCTCCTACAGTGGGTGGTTCTTAATTCTTTCATCATACAAAAACACTCAAAACAGGGTGATATCTTAACTAACTGTCTCTAGGTAGAATTTGAATCTGTCTTTTACTTTTTTTTTTTTCCTTTTTTTTTCCACAAATATCAGCTATTTTGGGGCTGCACAGGAACTTTTCAGCCAGGACGCCTTCTTGCTTTCTTACCGTATGATCCAGCTGCAGTTACTATTGACTGCTGAGAGGGCCCTTCTGTATAAGACTAACTGGAAGTGAGGTATGAACGAGATAATATTCTTAAGTAGGCAAATCTGCTTAAAGGAAGAAGGGGAAAGCCAGCCTCTACAGACAGCCTCTTGCAATACCAGCAGCTTTGTTTTTTTTCTTGACAGCCCCCATTTTGTTTTCTCTGTGAGTTGTTTTAAACAGGAAGTAGGGGCCCTTCTTAGAACTGCAGTAAATGTAATTGAATTTCAAGTGTTTTCAAACAAACAAACCATAGAAAAGTTGCGGATGGGGAAATATAAGCAAAGTTTTCTAAAATGCTGTTGTACAGGCAAACACATGTTTTGAGTTAAGTTGAGCTCATTTCTTGAAACAGTATTAACTTTGTGATGGCCACGACCAACAGGCATATGGGGAATGGAGGGTGGCAGTGTTTATCAAATTAGATCTAAAGGGGAAGAACACGTATTTATGTTCCTTTACTTTCTTAGTATTTTTAGAAGGCAAACTGAAAAGGACAAGTAGAGGCTGGGAGGGTTTATGTAAAGATCATATTGTTTTGGGGCTGGAAAAGAAGATTCAGCTTTTGTTAAAGATGGTCTTTTCAAGATGACCTTTTATATTTATTGCAGTTTAAAAGGTGGTATTGCTATGGAAAATCATGCTGAAAAGTTTTATCTGTTTTTCCTAAAACTTTTCGCCTTTCATTTGTTTGGGCATGATAAAACCCCTGTGAATATGAATGTAAGCAAAGTTGGTTTTATGCTACATTGACATTTCATAGCTAGACAGTTATATTCCATGCTTTTCTTTCTGAAATCCATTCAGCTACAGAGAATTTCAGCAATCCATGGATCATTGCAGTTAAATAATGGTTGAGCCAGCCCTTTGCCCTGTCTCAGTTACATGCTTACAATAGAAGGTGCTTCAGTGATGTGGAGTAGTCATAAAATCTAGTCTTGGAGAGTCTAAGTAAAAAAGGCTTCCTGGGATCATATACTCACAAGAAGTTGGTATGTCACATCTCTATCAGTCTGCATTGCTGATGAAAAACAATTCTAATGGGAATAAATTCTATCTTTAAGTGATTTAGAAGCAATAAATGCAAACCTCCTACCTCCACTCCTTTGCACTGCCTCTCTCCCATATAAACCCATTTATGTTGTTTTAACTGAGTTTCAGAGTAGAAGCTTTCTTGGTTCACTTATGTGACAAGAGGACCAAACTGGCATGACTTCACTCATAGCTAAAGAAGGGTCAGCCTGCATTTTCAGTGCTTTGTAATGCCAGCATTGATTCACCTCTCTTCTGCATGAGTGGAAAACAGTGCTGTTACAGAATGCCTTGGGTTTATCTTTCTTTCCACTGGTGTAAATTGCTGCCTTCAGTGAAAGTCTAAGTAATGGAAGTTTTCATTCCGCATCTATCATTTATCAACCGTGAAACTATGAAGGACATGATTTTCCTCACTCTTTCAATGCAGGACAAAGCTCACCTTATGCTGTAAGGAGGGCTGTGTGTGGGCTGGCAGCTGCCCCAGCAGAGCCAGCCCAGGCTGCAGCCTGTCCCTGCCATCCCTCTCACCGTGAGAAGCAGATTAAATGTTAGTCAGGCTCACACTCTGTCCAAGTTCTGTGTTGAAATGCTAACTTCAGTTAAGGATGAAGAAATTTAGATTACTAGGGATAATAACAAAAGCAACTAATAATTTCTGCTGAAGTCATGTCACATTAAGCAAGAGAAGCAAGGTTTAGTGACACCTGATTCACAGTACTTACAGAGAAAAAACAAACAGATCAAGATAGGCTTTTTTTTCTTTTTTCTATGATCTCCAGTTTCATTATCTCCTTTATCAAACAACAAAGCAGATAGCAGAACACACTAAGCAGGTTTTAAGTTTTGGTTTGAACAAAATGGATTCTTTCTGCTCCACATCCACGCTCAGGCAGCATCTTTGGACAAGTGTTTTTCTTTATCTTGGAGGGGTATGAAAAAGATGGAGGAGGGAATCAAAACAAGCACACAAGTTGTAGGTGATACACTTCTGCATGGCACGTGTCCTCATACAGAGATAGGAGCTGCCACAGCCAGTGCTATGTCTGTATCCACAGCACAGTGTTAATAACCCTACTAGTATGGCCATTAAAAAGACCCCACAGAAGGTCATGTGCCTCTGCCCAAAATCATGGGTGGCTGTTCTGAAGAACACTGTTACTGAGCCAGGTTATATTTTAACCTTCTTCACCAACTTTCTGTAGCCTTTTAGGGAACAAATTCCAGGAAGAAGATATAGGCCACACCTGCTCATACTCCTATCGAAAGCGATGAGATTATCTACGATTCAAAACCTATATATTTTCTTCCCCTTGTAGGAGCTAAGCTTTAAATCTCCTCTATGTTCTATCCCGGCGAGACCACAGCTTGGTCTTCCAAAAGCCCGCTCCTCCCCAGGTACACAGGGCAGCAGCCCCTTAGCCCTTTCATGTCCAGTCTGCAAGAAGGAAGTCCCAGAGCAGGTGAGGAAGGAACCTGGCACTGCCAACCCAAGCACTCCTCCAGCTGGCATACTGCAAGCAAAGCATGTAAGAAGGGGCCAAGTGTAGTGTGAAGCCTCCCCACGTCTGAGCCACACAAGTGTGCTTGATAGTTCTTGATGAATCAGGGGTTACTGTATTAGACTTTTTTAATCATCCTGTGAACCCACGATGACCATCAGCATCCACAGCTCTCCTTGGCAAAGATTTTCGCATCTTAACAATGCATGTTATTTCATGCAACTATTTCACACCTTTCACCCCATTGTCTTTTACTTTCCAGATTTATTGTATTCTGTTAAAGTTGGACAACCAGACCTGCATGCAGTTTTTGAGCCTCTGATACAGCCTGAATTTTCACAATGTCATTATAATATTTATTAGCTTGCTCTTTCTTACCTTCTTATTAATTCTGAATATTCTTGAAACCAATAAATAAATAGATACAGAGCACACCTGCATGCTACACAGGAAAAAAAAGAGATAGACAATCAGTTTGTCTTGACAGGATGTTTGTGTTATGATTCGAGAGATCAAATTGCTGCTTTGTATCAAGTATCATCTGGCTTTGGAAAAAAAAAAGAAACAAAACAGAAACAGAACAAACCCCCAGACTATCAAGCCCAGACAGTCAACCAAAACTAATATATTTTAATCTTGTTGCTTATGTGATTTTTGTAATATTGAAATAACATTTGCATCAGGAGCTTTGCGAAATATTTCCTGCTTGTTCAATTATACTTTCTTTTTACGCCAAGGAAAATATATCTTCATTCTGACATAAGACTCGGGTGGCACTGGCCCCTCCCTTCTTCTATGGATGACACTGAGCTCTGAAATCACCCTCTACCCTTCTCTGCTGAACAGGCAGAGTTTGTGCAAAACTTGCATGCGCTTCTCAGTGTTTCAGTAGAATAAAAAAAATGCCGTATACTCAGCGAGAACTTTGCTGTTAATTTATTTGGGGGTGAGATTGATGTGCCCTCATAAAGTTTACGTGATAGTTCAATTTGAATTCACCACAAGTGCAAACATTTCATTTTAATGGCAGAGCAAGCTGAACACACCTTTAGGATGTGTGCAACCACAATAATGAGATGTATGTCTTTAAAATCAGATCTTTAATATACCCATATTATTTCCAAACAACTCAGTGTTTCTCTAACTTGGGTTCTTTGACAAATAATGTCATTCTTCTACATGCATTGTAAAACAATTGCTTTTTTTTTTTTTGAGAGCTGTTTCACTCAGCTTCAATTAAGAAAAGAACGTCTTTTATAGAGGCAAAACCCCCAGCATTTTAAGTCTGTAATTCTTTTATTCTGTATTGACTACAAAATCAGAATCTAGTCTTCAACGTTGTTATTGTTAGGTGTGAACCATACCAATCAGCTCATTAGATGAAAGTTTCTAAGTATGTGTGAGACTAATTTAATTGAATTCAAGAATTTTATCTAATCTTATTAAAGGTCAGATCTTATGCATGTTATATTACAATTTATTTTGATAATTTCACTTCTCTGAGTTGCAGTGTGTCTTCAAGAATTTTGAGCCTGATTTATTAGGTAAATGAGGTTGGACTGATCATGATGTGTGCAGATATGGACCTATGTCTCTGTCACCTCTTCTTTTTTTCCTCTTAATCCTGCTAGCCATCTTCAGCCAGAGTTCAACTGAAGGTAAAAGATCCACAAATATTCAGTGTTCACAAGCTTTAAAGAAGTAGTCATCAAGGGAGAAGGCATAGTCTGTGTCAGGACAGCTCATTCAATCTTCATGGCAATGAAAGAATCCCAATAGGCAAAGGATGTAGAGTACTTCTGTTAACAGTGCTCGTTTGTTTTACTTCAGCATTAAAACACCAAATTCAGCTTTATATAGCCAGTTTGGAACAAAATACCCACATGGTAATATGGAAGGATATATTTTTTTTGCTTATGACTGTATCTCACAGATCAAATCAGCTTAGTATCACATACTTCATGTTCTGAGCTCCAGTTCTGAACTGACTTTAGATGTCACAAATGGCTATTTCAATCAGTCAGGAGTACATTTTCAGTGATGGTTTTGAGCCTTGCATCTGCTCAAAAGAAGAATTATGAAAATGGCAGGACCTTCAAATTGTCAGGTATGTATGTATATGGTCAGCACAGGGCCTCTTATGATGACAGGTCTGAGGACATATGCTGATACATCTTTGATATAGCTATTTTTCACCTGGTATTTCTTTTTAACTAACTTTATGCCTTGAAATAGAGTCCCTTCAGTAAGAGGGATAGTAAGAGGGAGCTCCAGGGAGAAAAGTAGAAGGAGACAGACAGCCATAGGTGGAATGAACTATCCTTTGGAAATGTCTGTCTTTCTCTATGAGATACAGAGGGGTTCTGTTTTTTAAACACAGGCACCTCACTTAGGTGGGATGAATCAGGGTATAGGTGTTTGCATATTGCTCCACACGAGGCAACCTTTGTCTTGGTAGAAGGCTTGCCATACAAATATGTCCAGTTTTTATTGATTAAAGAGGCTGTCATGGTCATCATGATGATGTGCAGGTACAAAACTACCTTGAAGGAAAGGGAACAAGAAAGGATGTACAAGGGATCACAGCAGGAATACAGGTACATAGATGAGGAACTAATTCATTGCTGTTTCTTACCATCATCAGGGAAAAAAAAGTACTAAAGCCCTGATGTGAGATCAAACAGACTAAATAATATAAAAAAGACCCAAATGTAGTGTTTGCCTAGACATCAAAGGGACTGGTTCTCCAGTCCCCTCGCCTTCTGCAGTGACCTATGCTCAGGCAGGATGAGTGAAGAGTGGGTGAAAATTCAAGTGCTCTCAGGGAGTAGCCCTGCACATGGCTGTATTCTGCCTCACGAAGTACACAGCTGTGAAAAACCCAACTCTCTTCTGTCAGCCTGAAAGCTGTTACCTGCCTCTGACGCCATGTCCTCAGTGGTCCTTCATCCTGTGGACTGACACATGGACGGAGGAGCACAAACCAAACCTTTAGTATCCCAGGATCAGATAGTTGAGAGTAGAATAAGTCTGTCATCCTGGGATCTCACAGGCTGGATGACAAAAATTGTATATTGTGGGGTCAGGATGTCATAAAAGACATTTCTCCTCAGAGTCTCACAGTAGAGGTGCAGTAATTTTAAATACGTGTGTGAAACAGTAGAGATCGGAATTGCAAAATACATTTCTTCATACAGTCTAGAATAAGTTTCCACTTGAGCTACACAGTGGCATTGTCTAAAAAGTAGCTGACTGCTTGAAATGATACACATACATGGTTCCAGGAAAGAAAGACAGTCTGAATGTGTTTCAAGAACAGGTAACAGATTTTTTTTAGGATTACTGACATTTCTGAATCAAAATGTGGCTGAAAAGAATAATTAAGAGCTCTGTAACTACAAAGCTAAATTTCAGACACTAGTTAGATGACCTAGAGGATGTATGTGCCCTGACATCTAGTGGAGCTAGGTGTACATTTGAGACAGGTCCGTGATGGAGTCCAAATGGATATCTATGTGCCCAAGTCACTCAGCAGAGAAGCAGCAGGATGCCATCCTACATGTCCATGCTGGGAGCTCAGTGAGGTTATGTGAGTTTGCGTCCTGAGGCAGCATGGATGTAGTCACACAACAGTGCACAAGCAAACAGCTCCTCTTGTATATTACTGTTCTATGGAGACAGCTTGGGTATCTGCATGTCTTGCAGTACGAAGTCACTAAAAGCCAGATGTACAAAAATTAAGCTCCTCAGTGCAGAGCTGCCTGAGGGCCCTGATTTATGAAGTCCAGTGACTTTTGCTGCAGTACACCACCAAGCAACTGTCCTCTGCTGAAGAACTGGCTAAAGGAACATTGTGAACTTTAATATGAGTGCAGGCGTTGTGGTTGTGGTCACAACAGCTTGGCAGCTTGGCTGCTGGCATAAGTTTCTGTATGCCATTGATGCCCTATCGGGAGCAATCTGCAAAGGTCAGAAAAAAAAAGTGGGGTCCATAACTTCTTGCAATGCAGTAGCACGACCCACTGCCAAAGGTCCTAACTTAGAAAGGAAGAAATGCAGAAGAGTCTTACTTTAACACCTGATTTTCAACACAGCTGATGGGTGTCTTTTTATTTGAAACATAAATTTTTTACAAATGCTCCAGAAGCTAGAGCAGCAGAGTAGCATCAATGGTTTGCCAGAGGAATTTGCCAGTTACCTGTAGCATATACAACAGACTAACAAGGATTTGACAGAGACAGTGTGAATACTCACCACAGAGTGTGTATGGGTCTTTCTACAAAAAGGTTTTCTTGACATTCCCTGGCTCTGGGATCTCTGTGGCTGCTAAGCAGTCCTGTGGAATAGTTGCCTCACCTGGATTTTGCATTGCTTATTTAATGCGTACAGTGTTACACACGCTCTCTTTAAAAGTTTTTGCTGCCAAAGATAAATGTGCTTGGCTTGAGAGTTTGCTTTTGTGAGGTGACTGACTGACACCTAGTGTTTAAAATTTACTCGCATGGAAAAAAATGTACATAAAAACAACCCAAAGGGGTTATTTTTAGTAATAAGAGCTCCTAGCTGTTTCAATGTACCATCCCATCAGCAATGCTGCAGTTCCAGGGCTGAGGTGACCTAGAAATTAGCATTTAAAAAGATCACAGGATATACTGAATTACTAAATCAATAATCACCGTGGCCTGATAATCACCATGTTTTCAGTAAGTTAATGGTCTTAAGTGTGCTGCCTCTACCTCAAACCTTCTTATGCTGGTACAACTAACCCATAGCTGTAATGCTGGGAGGGAAGTGACCTGTCACTCATGAGTGGAGTGGTCCTGGCACCTCTATGCTCCACAAAGACCAGCAGTGCCCTACTTTCCACTTTTAGTACAAGTCCCTGTGCTAGGAATATGGCAGGAGATGAAGAAAGCAAATTCCCCAAACAGGTTAACTTAAAGCCTCTTAATTACCAGGTCTAACCTCCTACCAGCCGCAGCCTTTTTGTTTAACACACACAGACTTCAATCTAAAAGTATCCAAAGTATAGGTTACATATGGGACAGGTATTCTGTTATTTTATTCTTTATTGATCTTCATGAAGAAATAAACTGAGAGAGGTAAGGATGCAAATAATTTACATTTTTTATATAATCCTAAATACCTCATACTTCACAGGCTCATCAGTTAAGTAGGGCAGATTTACAATGCAATGAAGCTGACTACATTCACAATATTATGAATATATGCTACCATGAATTCTCATCAGCTTGCTAAAGGTGGGCACAATTCTGTTTATGTCCATCTCTTCCTATCATTGGCAGATGCTGTAACAGTCCATGCTATATGCAACACTGTTTCTTTTTATTAAATGTCCAAAAGGGATCAGGGATAAGGCTTTCCCATCCTGTGTGCTTTGGTTTGTTTGTTTCCTTTCTTAATCATTTTGTTCTACAAAAAAAACTCACCCTTTGATTCAGGATGTTACTGGAACTAAGTGGATAAAGCCTCTTGCCATACTCTTGCTGGAAGTCCAGGCAGCTAGTTTTCCCACAATAACACAATGAAGATGGACTGGGTGACATTATGAAGCCACCCAGTTCTGAGGTTTTCTAGGTTTAGATGTTAGCTGAGCAGCATGCCTTGCTGTTCTCCTGAAGACAGAGGTCATGTACTTGGTTTCAACATCAGCAGTGAACTCATTAATCCCTCAACTGTGAAACAAATATGATACCTCAGTGGCTCCTCCAACTGCTCTAAAATACACATGCAGTTGATCAGTCAAAATGACCTAGATCAGTGATCCATTTTCTCTCTGATAGCAGCAGTAGCAGGCGCCATGCAAGAAAGTACAAAAAGGCAGATATATTCTCCCTATGTCTTGTAATTTATAGGTGGAAGACCACGAGTCAGAAAAATTGGCTTTTTATTTAGCAAGTCTTTGATAGATATTTTTTCATGCTTGTTTATCCAGTTTCCTTTTGAACATCTTCAACATCCTATGGCAAGCAGCTCTATAATTTAAAAATTGTGTAAAGTTTTCCTCACATAGTAGCCTTTTGCACAAAACCAAGTATGAAATGAGTATCTATTAACTATTGTGGTCTACAATATTTACATAATCACCACATTTCTCATTTTCTCTGTCAAGAAACCCAAATGACAGCCAGAAGCCCAAACAAGCTTTAAAATACAACTATTTTTCATCTATATGAATGCAAAGTAGCAAACTAATATTTTGAGGTTATGAAAATATAATGGTATTGCTTTATGGTCTTGAATATTAATTCTTTTCATTCTTTCTCTCCACTTCCATCTCTTCTTTCCTTCTTTGTTAATGCCTTGTGTTGCTTATGTATTATACCTACATTTTTTATGTTTAAATGTTTTGGATTTACTGCAGATAAATGACTGCATTCTTTACAATATTTTGCAAAATTAGAGGATTATAATAGGAAAGCTGAGTAAAGTTATAGTAGTTTTGACTCAAAGGTGTTGGCACTTCACTGCTCTATGTCACTCTAAATGTTTTCCTGAACTAAACGCCAAAATAATATTTTCTAATTATTTGTGCAATAGTTAGGGGTTTAATCACCTGGCAGGTTTCAGGAGAATCAGAAGCATGGTGATGGGCTTTATACGCAGTTAGCACTGAAAGCTGTGATGGGATTTTGCCTGAAACTAGTGAAAACATGCTGATGTGTTTATTCTGATGCTAATTCTGATGCTTATTCTGATTGCTCTCAGTGCAACCTGGTGCTGCACCAGCCACCAAAGTATTTTTATGTTCTCAATGACACCTTTATCTTTGGAGTTACTTTGTAGGAGCCACCTCATTTCTTTAGATATTAGTACAACAAATTGTACCAGTCAGCTAGCATTGTTTATACCAATACCAGCAGAAAGCACGTAGTAGAGTAATACAGGCAATACACTAACAGTACAACATGCACTGAACACTTGGTCCTGAGGAATACTGGTAACTTTTTCCATACAAACAGCATTATCTTGACAATGCTCTTTCCACATGCATACACACACACTCACATGACTTTTCTTTATTTGCTGGATACATTTCACTTTGGTGAAACTTACAATGCTATATAATTATGTGTAAGCTAAATGGGTGCAACTGCCAGCCTTTCTACTTGATAGTGAGAAGAATAATATTGTAAACTCAGACTTCAGCCTAAATAGGTGGCCCAAGATTCTCTGCCCTTGCTCTTGATCAAAGATATTTTTAGTCAAAACTGAGGTTTCTGGCTTAATAATGTTGATCTGAAACATGACTAGATATGAACTGTGACTTTAACTGTGCTGGAAAATCTCCCAAACACAAAGGCTACACCTGTGAAGCTGTTCTTTAGCTAAGGTATCTCCTTTCACCTGGCTAAGGAGAGCAGAATAACTAGGTCATGAAAAGCATGTTTTGCTAATGTGATCATCTAATCTGAGTCTGATCAGCTAGAGTTTAACAAGAAAGAGACAGGCACCCACAAAGAGGAGAGTCATCTTGTCTTAACACCTGGGCTAGGTTGGAATGATGTATTTGCTGACAGTCTTCTTGCATTATCCCAAGGCCCTGGCCAGCTCTGTTTGATTAGACACCCAACCTTGAGGAAGCTAAAATTAGGGAAGTTGGATCTTGTCCCTAATAAAGGCCAGGTCTTCAAGAAAGAGAGGAGGGCAAGTTCTTTAAAGATACCAACGCAGTTAAAGCGTCTTGAAAAGGAACATTTCTCTCTGAAAGTAGGTAGGTTGTACGGTAGGTGGCAGCAATGGACAACCTGACAAGTCTTAGCGCAGAATCCCTTTGCTAATTCCCTTTGGCCTCTTTGCCATTATTCTCCTTTCAAAGAAAAAGTAGGGGCTTCAGAAGCTACAGTAAGGTATGCCTGATATTTACATAGTCACTGATGTTCAGGGAGAAACATAAGCATTTAATAATACTCCTAGCTGTAACTCCTTGTGTGCTATATGTACTTGGAAGAAGTGGGGACTTGGAGGTGAAAGTATAAATATAGCCAGCCATGACTTATCACAAGGTCTTTTGATTCCAGAGTCCTCTGTATATGCGTAAGTGGAGAGAAGAGCAATCTATGTGCGATGCACTGCCCAGTGTTTCATCAGGTTGTGTCTCTTCAATAGCAGAAGGTGAAATCTTATGCGCAGGAGCTCCGTTCACAGGTACAGTGAAAGCAACTGCTTAAATTCACAGGAGCAAGCCAGATTACCTGTTTAAGGTTTTTATAGAATCATAGAACAGTTTAGGTTGGAAGCGACCTTTAAAGGTCATCTAGTCCAAATTCCCCTGCAAAGAGCAGGGACATCTCAGACTAGATCAGATTGTTCAGAGCCCTGTCCAGCCTGATCTTGGATGTTCCTAGGGATGGAGAATCTACCACATCTCTAGGAAAACTGTTCCAGTGTTTCACCACCCCTATCATAAAAAATTTCTTCCTTATATCTAGTCTAAATCTACCTTCTTTTAGCTCAAGACCACCACTCGTACTATTACTATAAGCCCTGTTTAAAAGCCTCCCTCTGTCTTTCTAATAAACCCGCTTTAGGTACTAGGAGACTGCTAGAAGGTCTCTCCAGAGTCTTCTTTGGGCTGAATAAACTCGCTCAGCCTTTCTTCATCAGAATGGTGCTCCAGCCCCCTGATCATGTTTATGGCCTCCTCTGGACTCACTCCAACAGTTTCATCATTCCTGTGCTGAAGACACCAGAACTAAACACAATACTCCAGCTGGAGTCTGATGAGAATGGAGTAGAGAGGGAGCATCACCTCCTTCAATCTGCTGGTCATGCTTCTTGTGATGCAGTCCAGGATACAATCATCTTTCTGGACCGTAAATGGACAATGCCAGCCCATATCCAGCTTTTCATCCATTAGCACTTCCAGGTCTTTCTCCTTAGAGCTGCTCTCAGTCCACTCATCCTCCACGCTGTATTGATACTGGGGATTGACTTGACCCAGGTGCAGTAGTATGTATATGCTTAAATGTTTATTGCTACACTGAGGATGGCACAATTTTGCTTTTGGATAATTATATTTCTTTACATAAGTATTGCACATAAATCCACTATTGGAGAATAGATCTAAGATAGGTTTATAATAATATTCTTATTTGAAGGAAAAATTAGAGCATTTAATAAACAAATCAATCGTTTCTTAGATGGGTCCAGATACTGATATTTTTATTATCAAATTTGCACTTTAGGATTAATTTTCCAGACAACTGATCTTATGATATTTCTTTTTATAATGTGTGTCTCTGTTGGTTGCCATATGCATGTGAGCAAACTATGTGTATTGACTGAAACTGAGACTTCTGCTAAGCAAAGCAATTTTAATCTAAAAGAGTTATTCTATTTTCAGGTAAAATAATAAAATTATTTTAATCTATAGGTTCTGGCTTATTTCAAATCCTGGCACTGGTTTTAGGCTTCAAGCATTGCAAGCCAAAGCTATATAAATTATACGTTTATAAAATATATTTTAAGGAACAATATAATATTCACTATAATATCAGTGAAGTCTGGATTCCAGATGTATTTGGCCAACGTGTGGTACTTCTCTACCCCACTTAGCTCACACATGTTCTGATTGTTTCGTTATATCACTTTTATATCCTCACAAAGAAAGGAACCTGTACTTTCATGACACTTGTTTTCTATATGCTTCTTGTAATGACTTTCAACTGAACTACTAATTCTTCCCTACCTTCTCAAGAAAAAAGATTTGGATTATGGCTGATGGGAAAACTGCCTTGTCTACCCATAGAGATAGTGTCTGACCATACAAGAGAAAAATGAGTTGATTGTGGGTTTTCCCATCTGCACTCAAGACAGAGAAGGAGGCATTACAGGAGTTGTCAATACCGAAGCATTATTCAGTACCTGATATCTACCATCCACCTTCTCCCTGGTGATTTGAGTAGGCCTCAGGCTGACAGCTATGTAGAGAAGAGCACCAACGTTCAAAAGTAAGGCCACCCTAACCTTCTGTAAAAAATACAGTGCAACAGTAAAGGTAACACTACCTAGAAAAGTTGATTGTTTTTTCCTGAGGTCATGAACTTGATCTTATGGCAAACAAATTCAATTATAATCCCTTTGTTGTTCAGGCATTTCCAGCTTGAGCTCTTGAGATGTTACCAGCCATTCCTAATATTAAAGGAGAAAGAGTGCAGTCTTCTCCACTGCGATGAGGGAGACATTATACCAAAAAAAAAGCATATTCAGGTAAATTAAAACTCTGCACAGAAATGTAAACTGAATGTTTCAGAAGCACAAACAAAAGTTTTATATTGTCCTTTTCAATAATACTAAAGATGTTGTAATCAAATACTTCCTTCAACCAATATTATCTTAAAAATGGAGAAATTTTACCGTTAATGAGAGCAAGAATTTTTTAGGTAGTTTCCAAACTGTCCAGACAATTAGGTCCATCATTTACTTGTACCTCCTACATATTAAAAAAAGTCTACAGAAACATGTTCCTTGCAAATTTAAGGCCCTGTATTCCTTATTTTGTAGCAAAATAAATACTGTCTAAACTAAAAGTTAAAATAGTCTGTCCTGGTTGTGTACCTCAAAATGAACTGGCATGGCTCCCCACCTCATGGAAATGGCAAGGGAAGACAAGGAAAATTAAATAGCAAATCTTGGTGAGCTCTCAACTTTTAACTCCTCTGAGTTATACTTACTTAAGCAATCAAAATACAGCCAAAAACTGTTTTCTTTACCTTGTTTAAAGTTGGTTGTTTTTTTTTTCTTTTGCTAGCTGCAAAAGAATAAGCCCATCGCATTAAAAGACCTTTTATCTTCACACAACTCTTCTTTCTGGTTGATATCTGCTTACACAAAGCAGTGCCTTAGAAAGCAGATTTTGTTTAGAGTTTAAAGAACCTTTGTGAGCTTCTCTGCTGTTTCCAGAGACATTCATTGCTTCCACCATCTCTTAAAATCACTTCAACCAGATGTTGAATAGCTAGTATGAAATTTGTTTGAATAGCCAGTCTTCAAAGGCATTGATCTATCAGACAATATTTGGAAGTTATTGCAGCATTATGAAACACTAAGCCTAATTCCATTTTAACTCAAGTGTACCTGAATATTAGATCATATTGTATGAGGTGTTGTAATTTTACAGGGCTGAACATCAGTAGTAGTTAGAGACAAACTGCAAGATAGTGCTTTGCCTTTGTGATCCAAACCTCATTTTGAGTTGCATAACATCAGAGCTCAAAATACTTCAAATTACTAGGCTCAGACAAACTCCAATATCAGCCATGCTTAGGTCTGATAGAATATTCTCCGCCTCATAGAAAGGTAACTCTTGCGTGCAGATAAAAAAAGTCTATTGTCCCTACAGACCTTCTAATCCAGATTCCTTCAAACATTTCTGTTGTTGAATGTTCTCATCTCTGTTCTCTTCTGGTGTTCCCATAGTAGCATCTGAGTACATCTCCCTTTGCACTGACATTTGATTCTGTTGGATAAAAACTGCATTATGCACAACATCTGTATTCAATGGTGTTACAAATTCTGAATATTTTTACAAGCATGCTGCTTATTTGGTGTATGAGGGATTAGTACAGATTACTTATTCTGTCATGTAACTAGAATACAGAGATCATATGGGTTACTGTCTCAATCTAAAAGTTGCTCACAGGCAAATTTGCCTAGCTGTTTTGAGGACTGATTTTGTTGCTTGTCACCATCCAGGATGATACGACTATGTACCTAAGTTTTATGTCAAAGTTATAGTCTAACTTTTACAGGCACTTTAAAACACGCTAGAGATTATACTCCCTTGAAGATTTCCTCCACCCTCTCTCATTGTCCTGTAACCTCCGCAAGCTTTCTGTTCTGTTCTGATTTCACTGCAAACATTGTGCATGCCTTTTCCTCAATGTTTCATGGAAATAGCCTGCTGCTCCAAACGTAATATTGCCCCATTCCAATCACAAATCATACCATATGTGTTACCCAGTACCTGGTGGTGTCATCTGCAGCTAACCAAGTTTTGATATTATCTGAAGGATGAGGAACAGGCATGGTTATAACTTCCAGGCATTGATACCTACAAGAGAGTGGTACAGACATGAAACTATTAATTGTCTGAAGAACAGCTCGGTCAATATTGCTTTGTAATAGATACACCAATAAACAGGTATCTGCCATTTCTAAAGCCATTCTACCCTATTTTGTTTCACTGCAGACATTTTGCTCAACATTTTTCCCAGTCTTCTTCAGCCTGTTTTTTAGCCTGCTAGAGATTTAAAAGAACAGTATGAATATGCACAGACATTTGTTTTCCAAGCAAAGTGAGAGCTTGTTACATGCTACTACTATTTCTATAGGTAAAAAAAATCACTCCTATATGTCGTTTTCATTGTTAAAAATATTACCTGTGAAGTGTGATAAAAAGAAAAAAAAAAAATCAGATGACAGGGAGCAGGCATAGGATCAGAAATATCTTTAAACTCATTTGCTGAAGTCTAGCAGAATTAAGGTTTGAGAGTGAGCGGTGTTTGCACAGAACCATGAAAACTTTTTGATTCAACACAAAGGATTATCTGTTTGGTTTGAGTACTATGTAAATTTTACACCAAAAATACCTATCAGCTGAATCGCTCTCTGGAGGTTAGAGTCACTCCTCATTATTTGACCAGAATATTGGTTTATGTTTAGATGCAGATGACTTTTAATGATGTTTTGTTTGCCACAGGGGAAACATTTTATTCTGTATTTCATTATTAGTTCTTTTAGATCTATATTTCCTTGAGTCTTTGTTTACTGAAAGATAGAGCACATGATAACTTCTTTTATCTTAATCAGAAATAATATTGAGTCATTAATTAAATAATTAATTTACTTTTAACAGAGGCCATGCCATACTGCACCCTTCAAATATTAAGGCATCTTAATTTATCATCCTATCCTGAACAAGTTTAATTTTCAGTTCAAGAAAGCTTTCTCTGCCATGTCAGTAGGAAAGGTTTAGTGGCATGGAGGAAGTAGATTGCATTAATTGTTGGTGGGTGTAGGATCATTACTATTATTTTGCTGTGCTAATAGTACAGAAAAGCAAATTCAATCTATCAGCATGACTTCCCTCTTTTCTTTCTTGTAAACTGTCCAGCTTGCAGTAAAAGACTGCTGTAGGTAATAATTATGAAACAAAACTGGTCAACAGGGCAAATGCAGTTCATCTTTGGCATTGTTAATGTTGGTGGCCCTGAAGGCAGGACATGCAAAAACATGGTGTGAAGCCACATGGAGGGTAGAGAGAGAGCAGTAAAGTAGGATGAAAGAATATCATTTACAGAAATGCACAGAAAGTCATCTGAGAGTAGGGTGCGAGACTGAAGCCCCAAGGATGGGAGCTGTGAGATGACAGCGATGGGGTTCAGTATCTTAAACTATATCTTAACACCTAGAACCCTTTTGTCAGAACATCAGTTGGAAATGCACTGTTACACGCTTCTTGTAAACATAATTTATCTGAGAAGGTCTGTGGTTGACTTTAATCCATTTTAGAGTTTGTTTGCCCTCACCAGGAGCTCTCTTTCACCAGAAATTTATAGTACCTTCCAAAAACATACACTACCTTCTACATGCACGTATCAGCAGACCTCCAAGGAAAATCAGGAGACAAAACAATGTGAGGCTTAGCAGAATGACGTCCACTGTCTTCTCTTAAAAAGAGGCAAAGGTAATGTTAATAATGATGTGGGGAAGTGTAGTTCATAAATGGGTTAATTATATATTGACTGATAACTATTGTGCTATTCCTGAACCTCCACTGATTGAAAGAAACATTTTCTGGAGCTTTTTCAGGGGAGCGAGGGGCTTCTTACTTCAGCACTGTTCCTTCTTCCTTGTAGCCCTCAGCCTTGCTGCTGTTTTCATCCAGCACTTTCCCTTGCTTCCTGTGCTCCAGGAGACTCCATCCCTTCCTTTCCCTGGATTTAATCATAGAATCATAGAATAGTTAGGGTTGGAAAGGACCTTAAGATCATCTAGTTCCAACCCCCCTGCCATGGGCAGGGACACCTCACGCTAAACCGTATCACCTAAGGCCTCGTCCAGCCTGGTCTTGAACACTGCCAGGGATGGAGCATTCACAACCTCCCTGGACAACCCATTCCAGTGCCTCACCACCCTAACAGGAAAGAATTTCCTTCTTATATCCAATCTAAACTTCCCCTGTTTAAGTTTTAACCCGTTACCCCTTGTCCTATCACTACACTCCCTAATGAACAGTCCCTCCCCAGCATCCCTATAGGCCCCCTTCAGATACTGGAAGGCTGCTATGAGGTCTCCATGCAGCCTTCTCTTCTCCAGGCTGAACAGACCCAACTTCCTCAGCCTGTCTTCATACGGGAGGTGCTCCAGCCCCCTGATCATCCTCGTGGCCCTCCTCTGGACTTGTTCCAACAGTTCCATGTCCTTTTTATGTTGAGGACACCAGAACTGCACACAATACTCCAAGTGAGGTCTCACGAGAGCAGAGTAGAGGGGCAGGATCACCTCCTTCAACCTGCTGGTCACGCTGCTTTTGATGCAGCCCAGGATACGGTTGGATTTCTGGCTGCAAGCGCACACTGAAGCCGACTCATGTTCATTCTCTCATCAACCAGCACCCCCAAGTCCTTCTCCACAGGCCTGCTCTGAATCTCTTCTCTGCCCAACCTGTAGCTGTGCCTGGGATTGCTCCGACCCAGCTGTAGGACCTTGCACTTGGCATGGTTAAACTTCATGAGGTTAGCATCAGCCCACCTCACAAGCGTGTCAGCGTCCCTCTGGATGGCATTCCTTCCCTCCAGGGTATTAACCGAACCACACAGCTTGGTGTCATCGGCAAACTTGCTGAGGATGCACTCAATCCCACAGTCCATGTCAGCAACAAAATGTTGAACAAGACCGGTCCCAGCACTGATCCCTGAGGGACACCACCCGCTACTGGTCTCCAGCCGGACATTGAGCCATTGACCACAGCTCCTTGTGTGCGGCCACCCAGCCAGTTCTTTATCCACTGAGTGGTCCATCCATCAAATTGATGTCTCTCCAATTTAGAGACAAGGATGTCATGTGGGACAGTGTCGAACGTTTTACACAAGTCCAGGTAGATAACATCAGCTGCTCTACCCCGTCCATCAGTTCTGTAGCCCCATCATAGAAGGCCACCAAATTGGTCAGGCAGGATTTCCCCTTAGTGAAGCCATGCTGGCTGACACCAAGCACCTTGTTGATTTTCATGTGCCTTAGCGTGCCTATAGCATCCCTTCCCATTATCTTTCACATCCCTAGCCAAGTGTAATTCTAACTGGGCCTTAGCTTTCCTAACCTGGTCCCTAGCTTCCCAGACAACATCCCTGTACTCTTCCCATGCCGCCTGTCCTTGCTTCCACTTATTATAAGCCTCTTTTTTCATTTGAATTTTCCTCAGCAGCTCCTTATCCATCCAGGGAGGTCTCCTGACCCTCCTGCTGCACTTCCTTCTAGTTGGGATGCAACACTCCTGAGCTTGTAGCAGGTGATCCTTGAATATCAACCAACAGTCTCGGGCCCCCCTGCCCTCTAGGGCTGTGTCCCATGGAACCTTACTAAGCAGGTTTCTGAAGAGACCAAAGTCTGCTCTTTTGAAGTCCAGGGCAGTGAGCTTGCTGCACGCTCTTCTCACTTTCCTGAGGATCTCAAATTCAACCATCTCATGATCGCTGCATCCAAGGCTGCCCTGGAGTGTCACATTTCCAACGAGCCCTTCCCTGTTGGTAAGCATGAGGTCAAGCATGGCACCTTTCCTTGTCGGCTCCTCTATTACTTGCAGAAGGAAGTTGTCTTCTACACACTCGAGGAGCCTCCTGGATTGCTTGTGCCGGGCCGTACTGTCCTTCCAACAGATGTCAGGATGGTTGAAGTCCCCCATGAGGACAAGGGCCTGCGAGCGTGAGGCTTTTCCTATCTGTCTATAGAGTGCTTCATCCGCAGGTTCTCCTTGATCAGGCGGTCTGTAACAGATCCCCACAGTAATGTCTCCCATAGCTATATTCCCTTTAACCCTGACCCACAAACTCTCTGTGGACTGCTCACCTGTCCCCAGACAGAGTTCCATACTCTCCAGCCTATCCCTAACATAAAGGGCAACTCCCCCTCCCCGCCTGTCAGGCCTGTCTTTTCTGCTCTCATACGCTGGCCATGGCCTGTCCTGCCACTGCGTACTTCCATCCAGCCCTGATTCCTCTCTCTATATGCTATAGACACTCTTGCTGCTACTCCAGCTGCTTCTGGATTCTTGCTGTTGCCACTTCCCACCTCCATGCATCATGAGGCCCCGTGAGCACCCCTTCACAGCTGTAACAGGTTTAAGGCAAAACAAAAATAAAAGCTTTCTGTCAAAAAAAAATATTCTCTTTGACCAAAAAAGTAACATTTGGTTTTCATTATATTTACCTTTTTTAATGCTGCTAGGCATAGTCCTAAGGAAAAGATAGCAATACATTTTTATATTGTTCAACAAATACTACTGCTCTGTACCTTGCATTCCTTCCTGCAGAAATACTCAAAATACCAAAATATCAGTGTCTTCAGCTGACTCAAACAGATATTTTTGGCAACTTTATTTGTCTGTTTAGTACCTAGCTTTAGAACTACAGTGAGCTTGGATTATTTTGAACTGAGCACTTTGAAGAAAAACAGGAAGGAACAGCTCTTAAAATGTTAATAGTCTAAGGCCAGTTAAACAGTGGTTTTAGGATCAGTCTAGATAAAATTCAAAGAATAAAAGAATTTGAAAAAGTTCCTAGTTTGAACCCATCTCTAGCTTAAACCAAGGATATTACAAATTTCCACAAATTTCATATGAAACCAAGAAAAAACTCACAAACTTCTAGACAATACTGAGTATAATAGCCTGTGCATTCTGCTAAAATACAAAACTATGCTTTATTCACTTTAAGATCAAAAGGGAGTTTTCCCCTTCTTGTCTTTTGAGATTAAGGCTCAGAAAACATATTCTGAACAATATCTGGACTGGGTAGTAGAAAACCTTTTGTTCTGCGTCATTCTGCTAACCCCATGTCACGTACACACCCGAAAGAGGAAGCAGTGGTCTTTGCATCAACTGAACCACAAAGAGGTTTGTTTTTCTTGCTTTCTTACTTCATGCATTTTGGAAAAGAAGGAAGAAGAAGCAGCATGCAAATTCTTTCAGGTAGACCAATTGGGGGGGGGGGGGGGAGGGGGGAGCTTCTTTTCAGATGTAAATGGTTCAACTCAGTCACAGATAACAGTACTTTGAAATCAAAACAAGTGGCTTGGTTTGCAAAAATGCAGAACACCTCTGAACTACCCTTAACTTCAAAGAGATCTATGAATGCTCAGCAGCTCTAAAAATTAGACCAATTATTTCAAGTTTCTATAAATGAATAAAGCTGATTAAACTTTTCTTTTTTAGCAGAAAGTTTCTATACTGAAGAGATCAGTTCAGTTTAAATTATGTTTTTTTTTCAAGGACATATGCTAATTCCAATGGAAAGTGAATGTGTTTCCCATGAGAAAATTAACAAATTCTTTTCATGTCAAAGGAACATTTCAGAACAAATATTTTAGTTATGTTTTGAATTATGTTATTTCATTTTGATGTTTCAGCTTGTTTAATTGGAGGCTGAAATGCCTCTTCAAAATCCATTCTTAAAAAAATATAGCACATATCCTAGATGAAACACTGGAATGTCATGTAGAAGCAAACAAAAAGCAGGTCATTCCACACTCCTTCAAGACTTTCAGCAGAAGAATTAACACATTCCAAAATAAAAATAACAAACGGATGTTTTTTCCTTTCATGTTATTCCACAAAAAGATTCAATTCTTTCAATTCACTGTATCTATGAAATTAGGTATGTGACTTTCATGTAGTTATCATGAATTATACTACTAATACCAGGGTTTTTTTAAATCTAGGCAATATTAAAATACAGTTCATAATGTCCACTTTTACATGTTCCCAATTAGCAGAAAGAATATAGTTTCGATGGAATAGAAACTAAAATGGGTAGAAAACTTTCTCTAGACATGGGAGATATTTAAAGAGGTTTTCCCAAGCATGTGACTGCTCCATGTAATATACTCATAGCTTCATTTTATAAAAGTTACTGTTTGTCTCTGAGCACAGAAGGAAGAAGGGACATGGCTGTGTCATGTGAACTTGGCATATATGCAGTACGCTCCAGGGGTAAATCAACACTCTGCACTGAACACATGAGGATATTACAGCTTGTATGCAATGGTGGTCTTGTTGACCATAAACTGTTTCTGAAGTGCGGGAAACATGCTGTGATTGTTCAACCTCTGCAATAGCTGTAGCAGAAGCTGGGAAAGCAGCAGTGTTAGAAAACAGTTGAAGGACAATTACAGCTGCTGAGAAGGTTTGCTAGGCTGGAACCAGGACAGGTGGTTGTTTAACTTCATTTCCTTCTTCTGGTGAGAGGCTGGCAGGAAGCAAGTAAATCTACATTCCCCCACCAGTAAAAGCCCTTCTAATTTTTCTCCCCTCCACTGTCTATATATCACACTAGGCAGACCCCTCTGCTGGCCATGCTACCATGCTAGGCAATCCCTATCTTCAGTGAGAAGAAAGAAGCATCTCCAAAGGGCACTTCAAGTCTCTGATGGCCTGAAACGTGTTCTCTCCTTCCCCACAGTGGACATACGAAATAACTAGGTTTCTCTCTCCAAGCACTTCACAAATGAAATGTTTTTGAAATTAGATGAATGAATCTGGGGCAATATAGGTGGCAGCTGAGCAGACTATTGGGATGCAGTGAGGCACCTGGTAAAGTAGGCAGACAATGTATAAACCCAATAACTGAATTTACTTTCAATCCATTGCAAAAAACAGTAATGTCTGGCCATTTATTTCGTGTGTCTTCAGATAAATATGTACTTGAAGCTCAACAGATCACAAAGACATATTCCAAAACACAGTCTGTTACATTAAGTAAATATATTTGTCTTGTTCTGTTTCACTATCAATAGTATTGTATTTTTTTATTATTATTATTACTTTTGCATGTCAACCTGCAGAGGCAAACCTGTGCATTAGTTTCTCTCCATAAATATAGCACCCCTCCGTTACACTACCTCCCTTTTAGCTAGTCTGACATCACCTGACATCAGGAAGCCGCTGCATGTGGAGGCATTTTTGTCATCACAAGAAGCACAAGTTTTCCTTGTTAGTACATGAATGTTGAAATCTAGTCATAGGAGGTGAAGGAAAAGTATTGCAAGGCTCTTATTTTGTTTGTGCTGAAGTGAGCTGCAGGTGCCAGAGCATATACATTAATTTAAATGAGAGTTAAACCATTTCCTACCTCTTCAGATAAGAAATTACTCCCCTGATATACTAAAAGAAATGTTAGATTTAGTCCTTAAGGACCATGTGATTTGGTGAATAGTATGACTTCTGTGAATTTCTTGTCTTACTAACTCCAGGTAAAAGTATCTATAGGGATGCTCGGGCTGTCCCTAGCAGGGCAGTCAGGGCAGTGTTCAGAGCTTTTCATTGGCTGACCATTATTGTTTTCTAAAGGCTGCCAAGAGTTAGAAGCAATTTACTTCAGGAGAAAAGCCATGTGCAAGAGTGCCTTAAGATCAAGGAAGTACAAGTCATTAGACAAAAGACTGCCTTTTCCTAAAGCACCTAGAGCTGTGTGAGCCTGGTGCATGACATGGATCTCTAGGTACTGCTATGATACAATAATACATCAAGGAGAAAACACGTGCAATAATAAATATGTTGAATGATATGGATCATAACATATCTAATGATAAGGCTTATGAACAATAAATACATGATAACTTACCATGATCAATAAGCACTGGTTCACTCCATTCACTCCAAATCTTGTTTCTTATGCATTTCTCTTTCTTTACCCTTACTTGTGCTGCACATTTTCTTGCTGGTTTATGAAACGGATACTCGTATTTCTCTCCAGTGACATTTACAATCTTTCAAGATAGGTTTAGGGGATTATTTTAGGTGATTTTTCATTGCAAATCAGACAGATATAAATCTAGGGATGTCAAATACTATTATTTACATCTCTAATCTAGTAGGAAGAGATTTTCAGAACAGGTGTTCACATCCAGACACAATCTGTCTCTTACCTGCCATGTGTTAAAACTCAGGACTGAAATGGAAGAAAGCCTGGAACTGATAAGATGGAAGGACTTATCAGCTATAGTAGGACAGTAAGAATTTCATTTTTTACTACACCAAATGTAGGACAAATACAGTAACTACGAAATTGCAGGTTTCAAGGTTTGGTGTGGGTAGTTTGCTATACCTGCTTGTCCAATAGAATAAAATCTTGCATTTTTCAGCTGACTGTTGGTGAGGTATATCCACTAATTTTGTGACTACTTTCAAATATCTTTAATTGTGCCTACAAAAGAAAGCATGACACTTCAAAAGATCAAGTCCACACAAGAAGTGCCAGAGTTTAAAACAGAGGGATCTTTGAATCATTCATCACTTTTGAAAACTGTAGCTAACTTCTGTAAATAAGTAATGCTAAGAATTTAAGAAGGAACAAATAAGAAAGCAGAAAACTCCTGCTCATAAAAATTAAAAACAATGCTAGGAAGCTGCAGAGAATTAGAAAGTATTCATCTCAGACACAGAGGATCCCAGAATCTTTGCATCTTGGGTGTTAAGAAAGCATGGTGAGGTAGTATCATAAGTCCAACTTTAAGAAAAAGGGATGTTCTGCTCTCCTCACACTGACCAGTGTAGTGTGGATTTGATCCTGTGTATTATGCCATTTCTTTCTCTTCCTTCATGCTCTTTAAGGCCTTTACAGAGCTGGTGCCAAACATAGGTCCAAAAGTTCACATGCTGTTTTCAGAAGTAAGTAAAAATGGGGGAAAATCCTTGGGATTTCAAAAGCAAACTGGAAATTACTACAAGGGTTGAGTGCTAACCAAGAGCTGTGTCTGAAAATCTCTTCCTAAAGAGCCAGTAATAAGCTTATATCATCATAGGAAATTTCCAAAATGCAAGACTCAAAGGCTTCTTATGAAATTACGTAGACCACCTTCTTGTGCAGCAACTTTCAGTCACATCTGTCCAGAACATTTGTGGAGGATGTCTAATCTATTGTCCATAACTCTATAGAGATCCATCCCCAAGCAGCCTCAGAAACCTGTTTCTGTGGTAGGCACTTCTTGCTATTAGGATACTTTTCCTGACTTTTAGCCTACTTTTTCCTTGCTTTGAGTTTAGTCAGTCATTTTTTATCCTACTCATAAGGTGGCATGGGTAAGTCTGATCCCTGTACTCTTTTATTTACCAGAAGGCTGTTAACACAAGTTACACTCGCTTACACTAGAACATGTCCCTCAGTCTTCCATTCCTAGAACTCTCACTGATGTTCTCTCAAACTTCTTCCCAGCATATTTATATGTTGTGGTGATGCCCAAAGCACAGTTTGAAACTTCAGATGAAACTCAGTATCTAGAAGGTCAAATTAGTCACAACGTACATCTTACATGTGACATATCTGTCATATAAATCTGAGTAATTTGACCTTTGTGTAATAACACATGGAATGATCGAACCAGTTGGTGGTTTGGTGTAAACCACAGACATTTTTTCTTCTCTCTTGCTGCCTGTACGTTAATTCTATATTTTGCTTTGACACATCTGACCTCTACTTCCTAATCATAGGATTTTTCTTATTACTGAATTTTGGCTTGTTGATTTCAGACTTACCCAATATTTCAAATTCTAATCTTTATGCTTGCCAACCCTTCCTAGCTTTCAGTCACCTGCAGATTTAACTCCCTACTTTTAAGATTTATCAGTCTGTATCACAGTATTATTATTTGTGCTGATAAGTATTCAGCAAGTCATCTCTTTGGGTATTCAGAATAAATAAATAAACAATCAACCTTAATCATTATACTCTTACTTGTTCTGCAGCAAATGCCAATAAGCCTTCTTATGAATTCCCTAATAGCTCAACTCATTAAGTCTCTGTGACAGATATTAAGACATTGTTTTGATCAGGAAACAGAATCTCAAGCTTGCTTCATGCTTCCCCCTCCTGTGTCTCCTGTAATATTGTGTCGTGGTTTAAACCCAGTCAGGTAACTTGTTCACTCACTCCCAGTGAGTGGTGCCAAGCTGACAACAATCAAGGTCCGTGTTCGTCTCCCCCCCCTCCCTGCACCGGGGCTCTCCCCTTCCCCGCTCCCGGAGGAACGGGGAGGAGGATCGAGAGAGTGCAACTCCTACGGGTTGAGACAAGAACAGTCCAGCAACAAATCACCACCGCTACTATCAGCTAAAACAATGATAAGGGAAAATAACAAGGGAAGAGAATACGATACCACCGGCCAAGAAAACGAGTTCCACCCGGAAGCCCCTGTCCTTCCGGGCAACTCCCAGTTACCCCCCACCCCGGGCATGACGTGCTGTGGTATGGAATACCTCCCCGGCTAGCCCGGGTCAGGCGCCCCGTCTCTGCTTCCTCACAGCTTCCCCTCCTCCCTGGCAGAGCATGAGCCTCACAAAGTCCTTGGTCAGGGTAAACATCACTTAGCAACAACCGAAAACATCGGCTTCACCAACGCTGTTCTCAAAACTAGAAGTCAAAACACAGCACTGCACCAGTTAACACAAAGGAAAAAACATGACTGCTACTGCTGAACCCAGGACATTATCCACCCCTTATTCCATACCATTCACGTCGTGCTCAGATCCCACATTTTCAATACACCATCGCTCTCCCACATATATACATCCATATACATACAGACCAAGAGGAAAAAAAATCATTTTCTTAGTGCATGGACCAATCCCTATAATGCTGCCGAGTCCATTCGGTCCATGATGTTCCAAGTTCATTCTCTGTTGGGATGATGGCTGGAGGGAAGTCAGGGCCAGTCGCTGGTGACCTGGAGACATCTAGTTGATGGGCTATAAAAGCATTACACAGCAGGCAACAGCATACAATTGAGTTCATTGGCTGTTTTCCCCTAATATCAAATCCCCTTGAGGTATACATCGGACTTCCCCATCTTCCCGCATTACCCACCAAGTATATCCAGGTCCCTGAGCAAAAGCAATCCCACGAGTGGGTTTGCCTTTACCTGAAGCAGGAATAACCCAGACTGTCTTCCCCAGCAAATTCTTCATATGCACCACGGGAACTCTGTCCCCCTCTACAATATGTAAAAGTTCTGACTGGGCTGGGCCAGCCCTGTTGGCAGATCCTCTGGTGTTGACCAACCAGGTGGCCTTTGGTAAATGTGTATCCCAATGCTTGAAAGTTCCCCCACCCATCGCTCTCAGTGTAGTTTTTAACAGCCCATTGTACCGTTCGATTTTCCCAGAGGCTGGTGCGTGGTAGGGGATGTGATATACCCACTCAATGCCATGCTCTTTGGCCCAAATATCTATAAGGTTATTCCGGAAATGAGTCCCATTGTCTGACTCAATTCTCTCTGGGGTGCCGTGTCGCCACAAAATCTGTTTCTCAAGGCCCAGGATGGTGTTCCGGGCAGTGGCATGGGGCACAGCGTATGTTTCCAGCCACCCGGTGGTTGCTTCCACCATGGTAAGCACATGGCGCTTGCCTTGGCGGGTTGGTGGCAGTGTGATATAGTCAATCTGCCAGGCCTCCCCATATTTATACTTCAACCATCGTCCTCCATACCAAAGAGGCTTTAACCGCTTGGCTTGTTTAATTGCAGCACATGTTTCACACTCATGAATAACCTGGGCAATAGTGTCCATTGTTAAGTCCACCCCTCGGTCACGGGCCCATCTATATGTTGCATCTCTGCCCTGATGGCCTGAAGTGTCATGGGCCCACCGGGCCAAAAATAATTCACCTTTATGTTGCCAATCTAAGTCCATCTGAGCCACTTCAATCTTAGCCGCTTTATCCACTTGTTGGTTGTTCTGGTGTTCCTCAGTGGCCCGACTCTTGGGTACATGGGCATCTACATGACGTACCTTCACCACCAGATTCTGCACCCGGGCAGCAATATCTTTCCACAGTGCAGCAGCCCAGATGGGTTTACCTCTGCGTTGCCAGTTGCTCTGCTTCCATTGCTTCAACCACCCCCACAGGGCATTTGCCACCATCCATGAGTCAGTATAGAGATAAAGTACTGGCCACTTTTCTCGTTCAGCAATGTCCAGGGCCAGCTGGATGGCTTTCACCTCGGCAAATTGACTCGATTCACCCTCTCCTTCAGCAGTTTCTGCAACTTGTCGTCCAGGACTCCATACAGCTGCCTTCCATCTCCGATGCTTTCCCACAATACGGCAAGAGCCATCAGTAAACAAGGCATACTGCTTTTCACTTTCTGACAGTTTATTATATGGTGGGGCCTCTTCAGCACGCACCACCTCCTCCTCTGGTGACATTCCGAAATCTTTGCCCTCTGGCCAGTCCATGATGACTTCTAGAATGCCTGGACGACTGGGATTTCCTATTCGAGTTCGTTGTGTAATTAGTGCAGCCCATTTACTCCATGTAGCATCAGTTGCATGACGTGTAGAGGAGACCCTGCCTTTGAACATCCAGCCCAGCACGGGCAGCCGGGGTGCCAGGAGGAGCTGTGCTTCAGTGCCAATCACTTCCGAAGCAGCTCGAACCCCTTCATAGGCTGCCAGTATCTCTTTCTCAGTTGGGGTATAGCTGGCCTCAGATCCTTTGTATCCCCGACTCCAAAAGCCGAGGGGTCGACCTCGAGTCTCCCCTGGAGCTTTCTGCCAGAGGCTCCAGGTAGGACCGTTCTCCCCAGCTGCAGTGTACAGCACATTTTTTACATCTGGTCCGGTTCGGACTGGTCCAAGGGCTACTGCATGAACTATCTCGCGTTTAATTTGCTCAAAGGCTTGTTGCTGCTCAGGGCCCCATTTAAAATCATTCTTCTTCCGGGTCACATGATAGAGAGGGCTTACAATCGAACTGTAATTTGGGATGTGCATTCTCCAGAACCCCACTGCACCCAAGAAAGCTTGCGTTTCTTTCTTATTAGTTGGTGGAGACATTGCTGTTATCTTGTTGATCACATCTGTGGGGATCTGTCTATGTCCATCTTGCCATTTTATTCCCAAAAATTGAATCTCCTGTGCAGGTCCCTTGACCTTACTCCGTTTTATGGCAAAACCGGCTTTCAGCAGGATTTGGATTATTTTCCTCCCTTTCTCAAAGACTTCTTCCGCTGTATCGCCCCACACAATAATGTCATCAATGTATTGCAGGTGTTCTGGAGCTTGCCCCTGTTCCAGTGCAGTCTGGATCAGTCCATGGCAAATGGTAGGGCTGTGTTTCCACCCCTGGGGCAGTCGGTTCCAAGTGAACTGGACACCCCTCCAAGTAAAAGCAAACTGGGGCCTGCACTCTGCTGCCAAAGGAATGGAGAAAAATGCATTGGCAATATCAATCGTGGCATACCACTTGGCTGCTTTTGACTCTAGTTCATACTGAAGTTCTAGCATGTCCGGTACGGCAGCACTCAATGGTGGTGTGACTTCATTCAGGCCACGATAGTCTACTGTTAGTCTCCATTCTCCATTAGACTTTCGCACTGGCCATATGGGGCTATTGAAGGGTGAGCGGGTCCTGCTGATCACCCCCTGACTCTCCAGTCTACGGATCAGCTGATGGATGGGAATCAGGGAGTCTCGGTTGGTGCGATATTGCCGCCGGTGCACTGTTGTGGTCGCAATTGGCACTTGTTGTTCTTCAACTTTCAGCAACCCCACAGCAGAGGGATCTTCTGAGAGACCAGGCAAGGTGGAAGGTGGACAGCTGCTCAATTTCCTCAGTCTCCAAAGCAGCAATACCAAAAGCCCACCGGTACCCTTTTGGGTCTTTGAAGTACCCTCTCTTGAGGTAGTCTATGCCGAGGATGCATGGAGCCTCTGGACCAGTCACAATAGGGTGCTTTTGCCACTCCCTCCCAGTCAGGCTGATTTCAGCCTCCAGCACAGTCAACTCTTGGGATCCTCCTGTTACTCCAGAAATATAGATGGGTTCCACCCCTTGACAGCTTGATGGCATCAGGGTACACTGTGCACCGGTATCTACTAGAGCCTTATACTTCTGTGGGACTGATGTGCCAGGCCATCTGATCCACACAGTCCAGTAAATCCGATTGTCCCCTACCTCCACCTGGCTGGAGGCAGGGCCCCTCTAATGGTCGTCACAGCATTGGACACTTAAGTCGTGTTGAAAGGGATTATTCTTCGTTATCACAGGAGCTGGAGTAAAATCAGCTCTTCCACTCCATCTGGGAAACTGCTCACCAGAGACTGAAGCCGTAGCTCTCATGGGACGATCAGTCTTGGCCCTTGCTCCCCTCTTCAGTTCACTCACCCGTTCCTCCAAAGCTGAAGTAGGTTTTCCATCCCACTTTGTCATGTCTTCTCCGTGATCCAGCAGGTAAAACCATAGGGTACCCCGTGGCGTATACCTTCTGTATCTCCTCTCTTGAACAATAGGACGTCTTTTGTTAATAGCTGAGACGCGTGTTGGTACACGTGAGGAGCTGGATAAATCAGATACATCGTCCCTCAATTTGTCGAGGTCCTGGGACAGTTTTTTCACAGCTGAGATGATGGAAGGAGTGAGATTGTCTTCGAACTCTCGGAGTTTATGAACCATTTCATCCACTGTTAGTGGTACTATGTCATTCCAGGTCACTGTTGCCAATGAATGGGCATATGATGACGGTGCATTCCGTGTAAGTTTTCGCCACATGGGTCGTGTACATTCAACTTCATCTGGATCTATAGGTGTATCCCCGTTATTCGGCTTGATGTGATAGATCATCTCTACGATGGCCGATTCCCTCAGAGACTGGATGCCTTTGTCTATAGTAGTCCACTTGGCCGAACGACTCGTAACATCGTCCTTGTACGGAAACCTTTCTTTCACAGCTGCCAAGAGCCTCCTCCAAAGGCTGAGGGACTTTTTCTCTCTTGCAATTGCTTTGTCAATTCCCCCTTCTCTAGCAAGTGATCCCAGCTGCTTGGCTTCTGTACCTTCTAGTTCGTGACCATCGGCCCCATTGTCCCAGCATCGGAGTAACCAGGTGATGATGTGCTCCCCTGGTTGACGGGTAAAATCTTTTCGCATATTCCGCAGCTCGGTTGAGGTCCGAGGTCGAGAAGTTACTTCTTCTTCTTCTTCGTCATGTGAGGATGACTCCTGATCAGATTCTGGACCGGGTGGTGAATTCATTGGTTCTTCATCTCGCTTCACCCTTTTTGCCTCCTTTTTGCTTGTTCTCTTGCGTACAGGGGCAACTGATATTGGTACGAATTGGTCCTCTGGTTTGGCTGCAGTGATTATCACTGTGGTTTGAGTAGCGACTGTACTTGTTGCTGGGGGTGGTGTAGCTACCGTGCTTGGAGCTGGGGTAACCGCGCTGTCTGTTGCAGTTGAAGTTTGAGCAGCTGCTGTACTTGCCACTGGGGTAGCTGCGCAGTTCATTGCAGCCAAAGTTTGAGTAGCGACTGTCACTTTGCCCTCAAATCCGCCGACATTCTTTTCCTTTTGAAGGTGCTGAATAGTGTTGAACAAGGCCCTGTAAGCATAGGCCAAGCCCCAGCACGTTGCCGTGATTTGTCCATCTCTGGTATGGCCAGAATGACCACACACCTCATTTAAGTGTTTTACTAATTCTTCTGGATTTTGCAGTTGTTCGGTAGTGAAATTCCAAAATACTGGAGGGGCCCACTGACCTAGATACTTGCCCATACTATCCCACACACCCTGCCACTCATGGCTGTCCAGCCTCTGGGAAAGTCTCTCGGCCCTCCTACATCGTCGTTTGACCCCAGACAAGACCCAAACCTGAATCTGCTTAACTCTTGAAATCAGTAGTGGGCAAAACACACTCTGTATGCGTGTTAGCATGGTGATTCCCATCACCATCAGCAAACAAGTCTCAAGAGCATTAAAAGGCCATTTAAAAAATTCAAAACTCTCAAATGTAAATGGTCTGGGGGGACGACTAGGAGGGTAAAAGGATGTCTCCTTCACAGGTTGAGCACCTGAGAAGGAGAAAAAAGATGTGTAATTGCTAAGCACCTCCATCATATACCTCCCAAAGTATAAAGGTGGTGACCACACTGGGAACATAAACCAGATCAGTTTCATGATCAATGATTCTATTGTATTACAAGTCATTACCATAAAGTACAATGGGATAAAAACCTTAGCCCAAGCCCCACACTTGAAAAACACTAATACAGCCAATACCGGATGGACGTAAGATATGGTATACTGAAACTGTGAGATCAAGAGGAAAAACCTTGAGAGCCAATAAATCAGCATTGTGACGAGTGACTATCAATCCAGTCAGATCTGTTCTTATCTCAACCCCTCGAGCCCCACGTTGGGCGCCAAAAAGAACTGTCATGGTTTAAACCCAGTCAGGTAACTTGTTCACTCACTCCCAGTGAGTGGTGCCAAGCTGACAACAATCAAGGTCCGTGTTCGTCTCCCCCCCCTCCCTGCACCGGGGCTCTCCCCTTCCCCGCTCCCGGAGGAACGGGGAGGAGGATCGAGAGAGTGCAACTCCTACGGGTTGAGACAAGAACAGTCCAGCAACAAATCACCACCGCTACTATCAGCTAAAACAATGATAAGGGAAAATAACAAGGGAAGAGAATACGATACCACCGGCCAAGAAAACGAGTTCCACCCGGAAGCCCCTGTCCTTCCGGGCAACTCCCAGTTACCCCCCACCCCGGGCATGACGTGCTGTGGTATGGAATACCTCCCCGGCTAGCCCGGGTCAGGCGCCCCGTCTCTGCTTCCTCACAGCTTCCCCTCCTCCCTGGCAGAGCATGAGCCTCACAAAGTCCTTGGTCAGGGTAAACATCACTTAGCAACAACCGAAAACATCGGCTTCACCAACGCTGTTCTCAAAACTAGAAGTCAAAACACAGCACTGCACCAGTTAACACAAAGGAAAAAACATGACTGCTACTGCTGAACCCAGGACATATTGCTCTGTAATACTGCTGCAGTTTTCTTCCTTAACATTGCCTCCTCCCCTTTCTTCTTCTGGGATAGGTAATTACCATTTTAATCATTGTCAGCTTTGATACTGATTCTCCTCAAGTCTGCCTTAAAATCCCCTCACTTAGCAGGCACCCTTACATGAACAGGATACCAAAGATCTAGCATGAGCCTCCCTTGATCCCTCTGCTCACTGCCTTTAGCACTTAGGAGCTTTGTGAATAGAAAAGGACAAGGCCTGGGATGTCTCTGGCATGGATTTTTAAGTATTAGAGTTAGGAATGGTTTAGGGAATGATAATTAGCTGCAGAGATGACCTAGAAGAAGGCTACCTGTCTGTCTCCTGGAAAATCCCCAAAAGGACTGGGAAGCTTTGACATGTCCGAATACAGACCTTGAGCTCCTTTTCTGTGTGTTGCAATGACAGAGCATAGGAAATGCCAGCTCTGCTCTGGAAGCTGCCTAGCGCTGTTAGTACTGCATCTGAATTAATAAATCCTGCTGTAATTTATAAAGACAGATAACTTTATGTGATCAATATTGTGTCTTTCCCATTACACTTCTCCTTTCTACCATGTCTAACAAAGGGTGGATACATATCAATTTATTTATATGCTCTTTCAGAGTTTCATTGTCTTTTAAGTGTTTGTAGCCAGTTTAGATAAGCTTTTTATTGTTAGAGTACTGTGCACTGACTGCAGATAGCAGACTGTGTGTTAGCAGAGATTTAGGTTCTTAATCAAACACAGAGCTTCAAAGACAGCTTGAATGAAAACTACCATATAAACCTGAGTAATTAGGTTTCCGAATCTTTAGGAAATTCACATTCCAATGCACACCTGAATTTCATACTTACCATATTCTGAATTAAGTGCTTAGGTTTGTACTTTTGTGGTTCAAATAAGAATCTGCATGAAAACTTTTCAGCTCTTATTTACAGGTAGTTTAAAACTGCCACTAAGTAATGCCAGGTGTTATTTAGTCACCATATGGAATAACCTAAACTATAACACAGTTCTATTTCTTACTGGTAAATCTAAAAGAAGATGCTGATACACCATAAAGATTTTTAAATATGTATAATGTATGCGAAAAGCAGGTGTGATTCTTTTAGTGATGCATGTAGAAATAATTACAATGTCCTTTTTTTCCCCTAAAAAACTATTATCAAACTAGCTGCTAAACTTTTCTTTTTATCAGTACTCCATTTTCTATAAAAGTCAATAATCTATGAAATACTAATGTAGAATTCAAATTCAAGATGAAAAGGAAAAAAACAACCAAGCCACTTCAATGCAAGCATGACTCTGAAAAATTTCAGAAAGCGTGTTGATTTTCCATTTTTGACCAGAAAAACAAGGAAAGTTGGATTATTTATGAAAGACCTTGGGATTTCTTTAAAGTTTCTTTGACTTTTAACTCCATTGAATTCAAATGATGCCCAATTTTTATGGCAGTTATGCAGTTTAAGTGCATTATTATAGTTAAAATATTATTACCTTACGATCTGTTATTTTCACTTCATACAAAAAACACTTGCTACTTGCAGAACCAATTGTAGGCGGGGGTTTCCAGTGAATTTGAATACTTCTGTTTTCAAGGGAAACTGAGATGTTGATAGGCGGGTTCAGTTTCTCTGAAAAAAAACACACAGAGAGACCTTCTGGAACACATGCTCTTTCTCATATTTATGCTTATGCAAAACAAACACTGTGCGTTAGTCCTTAAAATACTCAGCTGACTATTTTGGAGTTTTTCACACCCAAAGGAGTCATTCAGTGACTCATTTTCCTTAAAAGTGCTGTTCACTAAGTAGCATCCATTTCTGAGCCAAAATAAAGAAAATTACAGGGGTTTGTTTCATGCCCAGGAAGAGGTGGAATCACCATCCCTGGAAGTGTTCTAAAAACATGTAGATGAGACCCTTAGTGACATGGTTTACTGGTGGACTTAGCAGTGCTGGGGTAATGCCTGGACTTGATGATCTTAAAGGTCTCTTCCAACCTAATTTATTCTGTGATTCTATGATTGTATGTATCTTTCTAGGGAAGGTAGTAGGAGTGGACAGGAGAAGCAAGCCCTTTGATTTCACTCTCCAGAGTCTGTATGGGTAGCAAGGAGACCTCCGAGCTGCTTCAGGCTCCCTGCCATGTAGGATACATATTTCTTGTCGGATACTCCAAGTCTGCCCATAAGCCTGATAGTATAACTTTGAAAGAGAATTAATTTCATCTCTCACTGGGGGGTTACTGAAGGGATACAGATTCCTGGCAGTATATATGTTTGATGTATGACGCTTGCCACAGATGCTTAAGAAAACTTTCTCTCTTGTAAATGAGCACACAAGTACTTGCTACAGAGGAAGAAAGATGTGCCTAGGACATGTAAACGAGTAAACAAAAAGTCCCCCTCCTGTCACTATGTTCACCATGAACGTAGAAATGCAAGGAGTGTGATGGCAATGGGTTTTTTTAAAGAGGGACAAGGGGTACGGTTGGAAGCAAAGAACATATGAGTTCCCAGTATTTTAGTTTCTGGTTTAGATAAGCAAGTCTATAGTTACTTTCTAGCATGGTGAGTGTTAGGGCAGTGATCATAGTACTCTAGTGTGCTGGAATACTCAAGCAGCCTGAGCCCTCTCTGGCTTCCACTACATTGCAGGGAGGAACCACTGTTGGAGTTTTCTGAAAAAGCCCTCCCAGCAGAGGCAGAAGTGCACAGCAAGTCTCTGTAGAGAGGGTCAGCGAGGTCTGGGGCTGACATTTCTGCCATGTGATGCCAGAGGGGAAAGACAGAGAGACACAGGCAGGGTGAGTGGCAGCACTGCTGGTCCATGAAGCCATTGTGCTTGCTCCAGTGGCTGCAGCTGCATGAAGCTGTGGCATTCCACAGGTGGTGTATGCCACATTGGGGTTTCCATTTTAAATTTTGTTTTCCCTTCCCCTTCTTCCCTTGTCTCTTTGATCAATGATCTTTGTCTTTATGCCAATGTATGGTGCATGGGAAACAAGCAAGAGGAGGTAGCAGTGTGTTCAGGCCTGAAGGGCTATGACAACACTGCCACCATACAGACTTGGGATGCCTCCTGTAACTGGAGTGCTGGAGTGGAAAGATACAGGTTTTTCAGGAAAGGCAGGTTGGGGGGAGAGGGAGGGTATTTCTTTCCTTTTCAGACCAATGAAATAACCAATGAATTAACTTTTCATAATAGGTAATAATAGGCAATACTTACCTATTGTCTGAGGTGTAAAAATTTTGTAATAAGACAATCTTGAATTATTCTTCATACCTCTTACAGTTATGTTTAAATTGATTTTTCTTGATGGCTGGAAATATATTTCTTTCATATGGCAGCCAATATTTTTCTTCCTTGCATTTTTTATATATTGCTGGCAATCAAAATCTTTTCCTATGTGTCTGTGAGAAGGAAATATAAGTCCTGTAAATCAAGGTCTTAGCTGCAAAACCATGATTTCATACTTGTTTTGCACAAAACTCTTACCTGTATGAAAAAAAGATCTGTATATCTTCAGGAGCTTCTGCTTTAATATACCAGGTGCAATTGAAAAAAGAAATGTTATATATGATGCATGAAAAATTCTGAATATACACTGCAACAAAAAAAAAAGGAGTAAAAAGACTGACATTTATTTTACATAATACCATGATGGATGCCCTTACAAACCCATTATATAGCCTTATTTTTAGAAGTGTGAATAAGTGGGAGGTGGGAACAAATAGGTCATTCTGCTTTTTGGACAATGGCAGTACACCTGCTACTAACAACAAAAGCCTTACTAACCCACTTAATGAAAAATTAACCCAAAGAAGTAGATTAAAAAAACTGCTCTTTCAAGATTTCCTGAAACTGGGTGATACGGAAGGCAATCTTCAAGACATGAGTTTCGAGGGAAAATGAAAGAGTTTTTGGGTCTTTTCAACAGCTTGCTCAACAGAGCTGGAGTTTTCTGAATCTGAACTTGTCTAATAAAGGAAATAATTCTGCAATATTCCAAGAAGTTATGTGTCATATTCTTAACAAATCCATACCAAAGTAAAAGTGGAATAATAAGCTTTTGGAAATTATGTCTCCAAGCAACAGCAAACACTATCATGATGTCTTAACAACATGGAGGAAACAGCTGACCTGGAGGTGCCTTGTAAGTAAATGCTGTCCAGCCACTCTCCTTAATTACATCATCTGTTTCTTTTGCAAAAAGTTGTGTTTTGACTTTAGCATTAAAACCAGAGTGTAAGTTAAGGTTTATTCTCTTTTTCTTCTTTTGCAGTCTTTCCTAAGAGAAGAAAGAAGGAATTGCATGAAAGTAGACAGTACTAAGTATTGAAAAGGAAATTATGCAAATTTGTCTACTGAATGAAGTAATACATGATTTCACTTCAAACTATGTGTAACCATTGAACAACTTACTTCATTCTCGTGAGTGGTATTGAAGAATTTGTAACTCAAAATATACTTCACAGTATACTTCTCAGTTTCTTCTTTTGTCAGGTTATTGTTCCAAGACAGAATGACTGCAGGCTCATGCTTGGAAATCCACACAGTGTTATGTAGCTCAGGTGCATCTGCAATTACAACGATATTGCATAGAAGAAGAAAGGTCCCACCACTGTGTACGCAAAGGATTTGGCTCTCAGTAAGGCTTGCACACTCAGTAGCTCTCCCAGGAGCTCTGTTCTTACAATGAGCAGGTGGTTTTTCAGTTCTGCTGGATATGACTCACTTCAGCAATGACATTCATGTTTAGTTATTTGCAGCTCTCAAAATGTTAGGCCATTCACTTTTACTTGTCTTGGACACCCCTCCTAACAGAGGTCTCCATTTCTCTTTATGGGCTATAGAAAGTGCTTTGGTAACAAGTTCAGATACCTGGGATGGCTAGTGTAGGATGAACTGTTATTTGATATTTTACTTACCTCCTACACCTTGTTGTTCACTTGCCAGGCTACTGGAAAACAGTGTCTTACACTGGAAAAAGGTTATTATCAGCATGATGGGAATGACTGTAACATGTGCCATAGCACACTCTTCGTGCCACACTGTCTGCAGAAACTGAGACTCTATACTTCCAAGTTTGGTTGAAAAAGCAGTTAGAACATCATGTTTTCATTTTGCACCTGTGAAATAATATGAAACAGTCACTTAACTACTTAAGTGATGTCCCAGGTATAAGAAATAAATATAAAATTACATATATTTAACAGGTCTTGTTGTTTGGTGCCTTTTATACCTGGGATTTTTTATTTAAACCCACTCTTTAATTGGGTGTCACGGCAAAAAAGAACATGTGTGCCATACCAAGCTAGTTTTGGAATTACTGCTTAGATTGCAAATCAAGACCACAGAAATGACACAACTGATACTGAAAGCAGGCAGTTTGGGTAGCAGCTACTTGACATAACTGTGGCTAGATACAAACCCAGCAGCTGTATCCATATATCCAGCCCTTAGTGTCAGTAGAATGACTGTCAGTTCTAGGTTGTGAATCGTGTTACCTGGTTTAGGCATCTGCTTTAGGAAGATATGAATCAAAACAGCCTGAAATGAATTCTGTCATTTGCAAAAGCAAGTATCAGCAAGAGTATATCATGTGTTTGCTAAGTTTGGGATACAGTGAACAAACATATTCCACTCTGATCAAAGCTGGTTTTAGAAAGACATAATTGCGGTATCTCTGATCCCTGAATATTCCTTCAAAGGCTGCTTCACCATGAAACAACTTCTCAGGCTTCTGAATTCTTTGCAGAATTAATATGCCTCTGTGTTTGGGATCTTTCACTCACAACTAACTAAGTTATCTTGGCTCTGATTTTTTTTCAGTAGTAAGTCCTCAGACCTACTCTGTGCGTGTTATCCAAGGACTAGCAAAAGTACACCTGGTGCCATACCAAAATGCTCAAAATACACTGATTAACAAGTGGCACTGGTCATGTAGAGGAAGATGTGTGAATGTTCAGCACATCCAAAGAATTTGCAATGAAGTTGCCTGGAAAAAAATATATACACATACACGTACACTCATACAAATACATACAGATTAATTTATAGTGCTATTTTGGCACAGTGCAGTGAACAAAAGTTCTTTAATGAATGCTGGCATTGCTTATGAAGTGCTATGAAAAATCATAACAAAATGCTTTAAGACAGAGATTCCCCCACCTGGTTCATTCTGGTACTGATCTCAGCTGTAGCAGCAGCAGCAGCTGTAGTATGTGTGCTACACCATGCACACAGTCAACCCAAAAAGTGAGTAAACTCTCCTACATGCTGTGCCTCTGAAAGAAGCCAATTCTAGTTGCCTGGAAAGGGAAGGGGTGAACTGTGCCATTAATGGTGCTGTCTGTGGCAATAGAAAAAGTCAAGGAAAACATAAATTGAAAACAAAGAGCTTTCAAGGGTTTATAATTCAACATGTAGTGGCTGTAAAGAGCTCATCCATTCCCATGAGATGGAGCAAAAAAAAGTAGTTCTAGGAACAAGTATGTCTTTTATTTAAATTAGGAGAAAGGGAGAAGTGAAGATGGAAAACACTAAGCAAGTTAAAATATTTGTGCCTAACATTAACATAAACATTGTGGAAAACTCAAGTCAAAAAGGGACCTGATATAGGAAAACAAACAAAATAAATCTTAAAGCAGCAACAACTTCTGGTGTTAGAAACAAGAACTGAAATAATCTGTGAGGTAATACAAGTAAATTCAGTTGGAGAGAGAAAACACAGGGGCAGAGAGCAAAGATTTTTAAAGTCTGGATAAACTTAGAAAAAAAAACCAAAATTGAGTCCGAGTAAGACATTTCAGAAGAGATCTCTGCTGTTTTCTGGACATTACTTGTTCCTAGGAGTATCTTTTGTACAGCATTGAGAGGCATTTCTCAGTATGCAATAAACTCCTGCACCTTGCTCTCACAGGCACTGGAATGCTAGTGTCAGTAGGCTGTGAATAGGACTTGGCAAATTTGTAGAAAACAGTACACGAAAAGCTACTAAAAGGTATTAGAGATGGATATACCCTCTAACATCCCTAATTAAGTCACTGTAGATGCTGGAATACATGGAAAATGGGTTACAGAAGATGGCCAGATTTGTGGATCGCATCTGCATAGCACCTCTTGTTGGCACTGCTGTAGGCAGAACAGCAGATGGAGTGCTGGGCAGACCCCACGGAGTATTCCTTGCGTTTGTATGCAATGAACTGGTCCACAGAAAAGCACTGCAGCATAAGGACACTCAAGGTGACTAGGAGGGAATGAAAAGCCATCTATACATAAAAGGTTTTCCATTTACAACTTGTCAAAGAACACGTATTTCCATTTATGCCAGCACAGATGAGCAGAAAGACAGAACATTTCTTCTTAGATGTTCACAGATGACTGTGTGTTTTTAATCCTGTGCCATGAAGAGCTTTATGTTAGCATATGGTGCTGACATTCAGTCTATGAGGTGTGAGATAAAATTCATTGCCTGACAATATTTTTTTTAATAAAAGGGTCTCTGGTCCTTTTGTCTCTGGAGAAAGGCACATTAGCCAAATATAAGCAGTCCAGTTAAACTAATGGGATAGAAATTATGTCCATAGTCAAAAGAATGTAAAAAATAACCATTAAAAAAAAAAAATTCATTGTCAAAAAATACTTTTTTTTTTAAGTAAGGAAGTATTCCTAATATTTAAAACCAGTACTACAGTTATATTTTACTTTGTTTTGTTGTTGTTGTTGTCTTTTACTTGTCCAATTGCTTTCATCGCTGAGCTTCAAATATAGCCAGTACCTTTTGGCTGCTGCCTTACCTCTGGTTTACCATAGCGGTTGCTGGAATAAGAGACAAGAGAGGTAACACAGGGGGAGCTGCCAGCCCATCTGCCACTGCAGCTGCAGAGATTATAAGGGTTTGCACAAAACCCACCTGATGAATCTGGGAAGTAGACAGGGCAAGAAAAATGAAAGTAGCTAAACCAATCTTCACAAAACTTAAGAGCTACTACTTGGAGCGTGAGGAAAATGAACCATTTAGATTTAAAAATTCAGGATACCTGAGTGTTTCCTGAAGTGTAGATCTGTTCATGGTCCTTGTGTCTGAACAAAGTAATTTTGAAAAGTTTGTGGAACTAAGTATTCTATCTTCCTAAATACAAAAGTTAACGTTTTAAGAAACAGCAATATTTAATATTTTCTTTGGAAGGAAAAAAAAAAAAAAAGAAAAGTAAAATTGACCAAAAAAAAAAAATAAAAATCAAGTACTCTTTAAAAATATATTGTGCCTGATTTAGAGGGTAAATTCAATAACTAAGCAATGAAATCTTTTATTCATGGCTCTAATACACATTCTTAGCTAAGGGGAATCACTGGGACTGATTGTCTGATTAAGACTACCTGAAACTTATACTTCATTAAAGGCTGTCAATTCATATTTTTCAAAGCCCCCATATTTGACAGTAGACAATGTAGAAATTGATTAAGAAATTATGAAATAAACAATACAGGTCAAACATTTTCACGGGTTTGCATACCTAAAGAGTCAAAACAGCAGCACTATTTATTTTCTTCTTTCAAAACGTACCTTCATCTTAATGCCTGTGAAATCCTGGATACCTAAGCATTGTTTGGGCTGTGAGGCAGGAGAGATCACCAGTGGAAAATGTCGTACACTATAATGAGAAATTGATTCAAGAGAGTTCCCTTTTTTGCAAGATGCCCCTCAGGGGCCGGTTTCCAGTGCCACTTCCTGCTGTGGGACCAAAGCACACTTCTGTATACACAAACACTATACAGTTCTTCAAAATACCTTGAAGGAGACACAACTCTGGATGACTAACTCAGTTCTCAGAGCTGTTACTGTTTTTTCTCTTTGCATATGAAAAAGATTTTTAATTTTTTCACATATTGTAATGAGTTTTTATCTTCTATAAAAGAAATTAAATCACATAGTGAAAATGGTGTCTATGAAGATGTCCCAGAAAGATCATATCCTACTTGCCAATGTTCTCCTGCTTTTTCAGGGGCTAATGAGCATTTTTCACTGCACCAAATTAAAAAAACAACCAAACAGACAAACCCAAGAAGACACAAACTAGACAGATAACCAAAAGTCACAGAACCAATGGAGGAAAAAGAACAAATAAATTTTACATTTTCAATAGTTGTTACTGTCTGGTTTACTCTTCACACCTGAAGCTTTGTCTAACCCACCCTTTGAAGTTGTCCTACATTTACATGGTTTATTTTGAAAATGAAGTTAGTTTGCAGTTATCACATATGCAATTGCAAGCCATGCAGGCATGTTATAAGTGGCATTCTGGGGGTTTGGCTGCCTTGGTAATAAGCGGGTTTGAAATTAATTTACCACTTTATTCATGAAGCTGACATTTTGCATTCCAGCTTTCTACCATAAGTTGAATTCAAAGGGGAGCAATGAATAACACTGTTGTTTGTTTGGTTTTTTTTTCCGGGAATGTGGTTTGGAAAGCTATACCTCTTTGTTCACATTGAAATAGTTACTCACTGAGAATCAGATTTTGGTGCAAAAAATTAACCTAAGGTGTCAAGAATGCATTATTTACTGCCTTTAAAAAAAAAAAAAATTGCCAGATCTGAGTAGGCTATTACCTTCTTAAACATCTCATTTTACAAACACTGCTACAAAAGCACTGAAGAGATCAAGGAATATATTTTCTTTCATTTACTAACTGGTGCAATCACCTCCAGAGCATAGAAGTTGTCTCTTCTGCTTTGCTTTTCCCCATCTTTAGCTACTGGGCACATAGCAGAGAAATGCTGAAAAAGTATCCCATGCATCCCCCTTACTCTGATGGCTTGTTAGGTGAAATGGTAGAGACCTAAGGGTCTTCACCCTCATCCCAAGCAGAGGTTGTTACATTTAAGTATGGATAAATTTTTGTTCTTTCAGTATGTGTGTTAAAAATACATGTTAAAAAAAAACCCTAACAAACAAACAACAAAAAAACAAACAAACAAACAAAAAACACAGCCAGAATCACGTCATACAAAAGCCCAGTGGAATGTTTCAGCTTCTTACTCATTAAAGCCTCAAAAAACTACTGCTTTGCATCTTGGGTATACAACACATGCCTCTATTTTTTTAGTAACATTTTTTGCTGTGATTAATGTGACTGGATTAGACATATTCCCTTATACACAGATTCAATAAATTCATTCTGGCTTTGGAATAGAAAAGAATATATTAAGTTCCATGTGTTTTTTACTGTTAGCACCAGATAATTCAATTATACAATGTAAGGCCAAACCAACAGCCTTTAGCTCTAATATCTTGAATCCAACCTATCCCTTGTTCTGGAGTACATGAGACATGAGCTTACACTGGTGGTGTACAAAAACCATGCTTTTCTAGCAATGACCTAGATAAAGGAAGGTAAATGCTTCTTGAGAACCTTGACTATATTTAGAAGTATGTTGTATTTAAGACTGGGACTTAGAATCTCAAATCCAATGGTAATAAGTAGCAGATCTGTCTACAAGCCCAGGACTTCATTTTTAAAATGTAGAAAACATATTTTCTCTTTTTGTCTTCTGCTTATTAGCAAAACATGTTCATTCTACTTGTTTTAAGTGTGGTTTGTACATTGAATTGATGGTAGCGCATTTGTAATTGCAGCCTATTTCTTCCCATTTTCTTACACCAATAATATACTATCATTGCTGACTTCAGAGAAAAACCATTCATTTTGGTGGTATGTTTTCTGGAGTTTTCTTATAATTTAAAATAATTAAAGGAAGAAAACTACACCTCAGGAAGGGGGTTTGCGGGGCTCATTTGTGGGGTTTTTGTTTGTTTTGCTTTTATCTTTTAACACTGTTTTTTTCCCCACACACATTGTTAATTTATTCAGAAATGCAAGAATGGGAGCATTCAACACTTCTTTCCATCCTTACAAGAATCTTGAACTGAACCATCATTCTGGTTTATCAAAGTGCTGTTTTGGAACCACGTATGGATGTGGGCTGATCAAAATTGCATGTCATATAATTAAAAATATCCATAAAGCCAGTGCATTGTGCAGTACTTCACCCAGGGTTTAGCTGCCTGTAAAAAGAAATTGCTGCAAAGAATCCACAAAGCCAGCACTCTAAGCAATGCTTAGTACATGGCGGCCCTTTCTTTTGTAGTCATCTGAACCCTGTGCTGAGCTACTTCCAGTGAAGTTCCATGCATGTGACTAAAGGGTGTGGTTTTTTCCTTCTCACAGTCCCTTGAAGTCTAGTTTCTTGTATTAGTACAACTCATGTTTGCAATCACGTGCTGGGGATATTTGGGGTGCTCTTTTGTTCCACCTCTGTTTACAGAAAATCTCATCTTTTCTTTGCACTGATGTGAAAATGAAAATCTTTCACTGCAAAGGGGTAGTGAGGCAGGCTTGAAGTATATCAGTAAGGTAATGTCCTGAAAGTGATATGTGCTGCTGAACAGATGGAAATTTTGAAATTGCAGTTTTCTCTTGCAGTGACTAAATTACCGCCATTTGGGTTTCTTAGTCCTGTTTTGAAGTTGATTTCATGCTTCTGTTTCACATAATAGTGATGGCAATTGTCCATGTGGCCTCCTACTCTGCAGATGCAGTCTTAAAATATAACGTTTCTTTTGTTGTATATTCCTTTTGTAACACTTTTTAAACTAGGTAGATGCATGTGTACGTATATCAATACAAGGCTTGCCAAAGAATGTAATTTCTTGGAGAAGATGTCTCTTTGTTTTCCAAAAATTATCAGCTACAGCAAATAGCCATTTGTTGATGCTGAAAGTAAACTTCAGATACAATGCCTTCGTTCTAGTTTCTCTGTTTTAATACATCTGTAAATGTTAATATAAATTACAGTCAACTCCTATGTGTAAAGATTTGTGAGACAGCAATGTGCAGGTTTGGAGTACACTGTAAAGTATGCTGACTTTGCATCAGGAGTGGGAATGAGCCCTACAAAGGAATGCAATACTAATGTAAGCATGCTTGTTCTCAGCTAATCAGGAGGAATCAGTGAACAGTTTGAATTATACAGGTAGTACTGATAGCATTGTGATTACAAATCCATTAGGCTAAATAAGACACATTTAACACCTAACTTAGGATATGTACTACTTTTAATGAGTGAGCGAAAGGGGAAGGAAAGTTGAGAAAGAACAGATCTCTAATCTTTTCTGAGTGAGGAACTGAGGCACGGAAAGATTGTACAAGTTTTCTAAATTATACCAGAAATAATTGAAATAGCTAGGAATTGTTACTATTCTGAAATTTTCACTTCACACTTTGTGAACTACATAGAAAAATTCAGAACACTGATGAGTAACTGATATCTCATCATGCACACATTCCCTCTGTGGTAAAGTTCAGATCAGTGATGAATCACAATAATTGTGATGGCAAGCAGCCTTAAAGGATAAGGCTTGAGCAAATGACTTTTGAGCAAATGACTTATCTTTTTGCTTGAAAATAATAGATATGCATCATTAATATTTCTAGAAAGAGACCCTGCTGTATTATAAAAAATATATTTCATAACTATGATCCTTCTTTCAATGGAATTCATGAAACATTGCCTAAAAACAGAAAATTTATACACACTTAAGAACATATATATTGGCATCTGATTGGTAATTTATACTAATATTCCTGATCATATAGTCAAGCACTGACAACAGAATACTTTATACTTTATCAGCTACAAACTTGTGGATGTGGAGGAAGAAGTTGGGTTAAAATCTGTCAGTCAGAGTGGGGCTGCTGTAGCCCTGACTTCTTCGACAGAAGAGGAAGGCAAGGTTTTCTGCCTCTGGGAAGAATTTGACAGAAGTGAATTAGCTTGCCTGAACTTTAAAAAAGGAATGTTGTTAGGACATACCTTTGGCATAGTTTCACAGATGTTGCCGTCCCTCCATGATTCACTCCTTCAGTCCCACAGGAAAGACATGCACTTTTCTGATGGAGATGAGAGGATACAGCCTTCTACAGTGATGTTTCCAAATGCGAGGCTTAGGTAATTCCCTATGTAATATGTTGGAGAGGCCCAGTGAGATATGCTTCTCATTCTGAGGTGATTTCTTAATGTAGCTTGCCTAACATTTTCAAATCCTCTCCTGCACTCAGTCCAATGTCACTTGCCCTTTTCCCACAGATCAGCTTACTCAACTCCTCATACGCAGCCAGATCAGCTAACTAGTAAATTAGTCAGATCCCTGATCAGTCCCCACTGCTACTTCCCTTTCCAACCGTTAGTATTGCATTTGATCACTCAAGGAGTACCAGTTTGTTAATGCAAGAGAATTCAAAGGTGCCTGGCTGAGTCCGGCTTCTCATTACTCTGTTAAACTGCACCCCATATTAGGCCAAGTTATATTAATTTAGCCACTTTCATTTCATTTTTTCTGACAAGTATATGTGCCTAAATGTTTTTCTTCCTTTTAAAGAGTTGTTCCTTCATTTAAAAAAGTTTATTTCTGAAGAATCACTATAAGTGTTCCAATAGCTGGAAAAACATAAGGGGAAGATAAACACTATGCAAAAGTTTTAGAGCTGGCTAATTTGTAGTAGGTAACCTCACCACTGAAATTATCAGTACAGGTATTAGCAGAGAAGTCATTTGTGGCACTGTGCAAAAATCTATCTCTACATCAGCAGGTTAAGATTCAGCGTTGATTACTTAGGTATCTGTCAAAAATCCTTAAGTTTGGGCTTGTAACTTTGAGTTCTGCTCAAAAAGAATAAGGATTAGTGAACTTGTTATGACTTAGTTGCCTATTACAGGTGTAATCTCATCCCATAAGGCAGAGCAAATGTATTATTCCCTGGATAATTCAGAGTCTTGCCCTTTTGGCTGAGGCATTGGATCAGACTTGGATATAATTTTTACATTGTTAACATTAGAGATGACTTCTACACTGTGAGTTTGGAATGACTTTTCTAGTAACAACTGACCAGTAGATATCTATCAGGATCTCAGATTTGAGATAATAGCCTCATACTTAAACCAAAGCCTCTTTTGAGTACATTACATGAAGACTATTCAACACTTTATCTTCTCCTAAAATTGCTAGTAACCTGTTTTAGCTGGATCATTATTTCTGACAAGCATAGTATATTAGTGAAGGAGCAAGAAACATCCCTGCACAGTCTGACCTCTATTTTGATGGTGCAATGACTGTACACAGGTGATGTCTCAGAAAAAGTGCTGTTGAGCTCCAGCTCAGTTTCAATTCACTATTCTGTTTACTATAGAAAGAGAAAGCAAAGCACTAAAAACTTATTTTAAAATAATTAGGTGTAGGTGGCTAGATGTGGTGATAGGTGTTGCCAGGACTGCAGGGGTGGCCTCTGTGAGAGGACACCAGGGGCTTTCCTGTCTACTATTCCAACCAGCTCCAGTAAATCTACAGCAGAACACAGCTGATCTAGCTCATATAGTGTATCTCTCAAGCTTGAACAACAGCTCATGAATGAGGTACTTCTTAGAAGAAAATTGCCTTAATGCAAAACTTTACTAGAAAGTAAAGATTAGAACATGATAAGCCCTGGTTGATAAGAAATGCAGAGGAAGAACATCATTTATTTGCTTCCTTATTATTTTCTTACACAATACATAGCCTACACAGTACACATTTCTCACACAATTTTCCTAGCCTGGAAAAGACCGAAGAACCTGAGCACAGTTCTCTGTGAGTCGGAGTAAAATAGTGAGTGCATGGGAAAGAAATGAAAGTATTTATGCAACGGCTGTATGGACACAATTTCAGACTGATGAATATTATCTTCTTAGTAATAATCAAATTATTGTCATTGCATCTTAAAAGACAGAGGAATTCTGACATGAAAAAATGTCTTTTCAGTGGAGAATATACTCCTTTTGATGCATCCCAAGATACGGCTGGCTTTCTGGGTCACAAGTACATATTGCCGGGTCACTTCCACCAATATCCTCAAATCCTTCACTGCAGGGCTGCTCTCAATCCCTTCATCTCCCAGCCTGTATTTATAGTTGGGATTAACCCAACCCAGGACCTTGCACTTGGCCTTGTTGAGCATCAAGAGGTTTGCATGGGACAACTCCTCAAGCCTGTCAAGCTCTGGATGGCACCCCTTTCCTCTAGCCAACCAACTGCACCACTCAGCTTGGTGTCATCTAACAACTTGCTGAGTGCACACTCAATCCCACTATGCCATTGATGAGGATGTTAAACAGCACTGGTCTCAGTACAGACCCTTTAAAGGCACAACTCATTACTGGTTTCCACTTGGACATTGAGCCATTGACTACTGTAAGTGTTTGTGTACACCCACCCAGCCAATTCCATAGCCATCTAACAGTCCACATCTAACAGTCCATCTCTTAAACTGATAGCTCCCCAGTCTAGAGGCAAGAATGTCATGGGAGACTACACCAAGGGATTCACATCAGGATGACTTAAAACTGTAAGTTTAGAATGTGTCAGCAGAAATGCCCAGCATAGATAAACCTGAATTTAATGCATGGAGTGGGCCAGTGCTGCTACTTACAAAAAAAAAAAATTTGCACCTTTTCTGTCAGAAATTAGAGTGTGTTTTGTCAGTAAGTGGGCGGGGAAGAATTAAAGCAGAACAAAACAAACACAAACCAAAGGGCAGAGTGTCTACGTAAGGGATGACTGAGTGCAGTCAAGAAGAAAATTTAAGCCCTCTGAAGACTACACATTGCAGCCTTCTTGTACACAGGCAGTACGTTGCTGGTTTCCAGGCTGAGTAACCAGTCTTTGTTTCTGTTACCTGAGAAGATTCTCATTTTGGCCACATGATGGTAGCCTAGGATCAGAGACAAGCAAGCTAAAGCAAAAAAATAAAGCAAATAGAGTGAAAAAAATACTTGTAAACTGAAGATTAGGGACTAGTCACCGCCACACTGAGAAGCTGAGCTTCTCAGTTTCCAAGTACTGTAATACCCATGATAGGGCTATCTAGTGTACCTACTGGATAACCCTATGCTGAGATATGCTGGGTCTGCAGCTCTGCATTGTTACAGATAAATTGATACTTAGTAAATTTCTGCTTACACTTTCCTTACCATGTGAGGTCAGCCTACCATTAGCTGCAGTTGCCTACAGTTTCCCGTTTCCTTTTAAACTGCAAAACAGAAGGAGTAAAAGGTTTAAACAAATCTCCTTGCTACATCTCAGAGTGTTTTCATTAGAAAAACAAACAGCTTTTGCTGTATGTCACAAATAAAGGAAAAGGAGGGGTTTGGACCAAATCAGCAGACTGTAGCTTGAGGAGACCTACTGGCATTTGCAGATATGAAAAAAAAATCAGCCAATATATTCTTAGCACTGTTTCTTGAAGCGGTATAAACTCTGCTTGTCAGATTTGAAGCATAGTTTGGAAATGCACCAAATTGTCCTTCAGACTACATAGCAGCTAAGGTGAACTCCATCATCAAGTTGAATGGCATCGTGGTTTAAGGCCAGCTGGCAACCCAGAACCATGCAGTCGCTTGCTCATTCCCCCCTTCCTCCCCCCCACTTCTGGAGGGATGGGGAGGAGAATTGAAAGAATGTAACTCCCACGGGTTGAGATAAGAACAGTCCAGTAACTGAGGTATAACACAGATCACTGCTGCTACCACCAATAATAATAATGATAAGGGAAATAACAAGGGGAGAGGGCTGCTTGGAGACCTCATAGCAGCCTTCCAGTATCTGAAGGGGGCCTATAGGGATGCTGAGGAGGGACTCTTCATTAGGGAGTGTAGTGATAGGACATGGGGTAACGGGTTAAAACTTAAACAGGGGAAGTTTAGATTGGATATAAGGAGGAAATTCTTTCCTGTTAGGGTGGTGATGCATTGGAATAGGTTGTCCAGGGAGGTTGTGAATGCTCCATTCCTGGTAGTGTTCAAGACCAGGCTCAATGAGTCCTTGGGTGATATGGTTTAGTGTGAGGTGTTCCTGCCCATGGCAGGGGGGTTGGAACTAGATGATCTTAAGGTCCTTTCCAACCCTAACTATTCTATGATTCTATGATTCTAAGAGAATATAACCACTCACCACCCGCTGACTGATACCCAGCCCGACCCGAGCAGTGATCTAGCCCTTCTGAGTAACTGCCCCCAGTTTATATACTGGGCATGAAGTGCTGTGGTATGGAATACCTCTTTGGTTAGTTTGGGTCAGGTGTCCTGTCTCTGCTTCCTCCCGGCTTCCCCTGCTCCCTGGTAGTGCATGAGTCTCAGAAAGTCCTTGGTCAGAGTAAACATTACTTAGCAACAACTAAAAACATCAGTGTTATCAGCGTTGTTCTCAGGATGAAAGTCAAAAACACAACGTTGCACCAGCTACTAAGAAGGAGAAAAAATGACTGATACTGCTGAACCCAGGACAGATGGTTTGGTGAAAACATCCATGTCTAGGTCAAGCACTGATTTTGAGACTCTTATTTACAAGACAGGGTGAATTTTCATTAATTCATACATTCCATATAGTTAGTCTATAGATTGTCTATACTGAAATTGATTGCATATTTATTGTTGACTCTGTATAAATACTGAAGGTTCTAACTTTTTCAATCCATTTCACAATAAAGGAAATTCACTTGACAATAAATTAAGGCTTTTATACTATCCCAGTTTTTTGTATCACAGTTCATTATAACAGTTACATTATGACCCAGTTTCTCCGGTGCTGAGCTCAGGGTTCCAAGAATAATTCTGTTCTGAGAATCTGCAGGGTCCAGTTTCAAGAATTACAGAAGTTGACACAGATGTCTCAACACTATCTTTATCCTCTAGCAGGACTCTTTTAATTCCTCTACAGAGCTGCAATCAGAAGAACTAAGTTTTTCTTCTCTCTCATTTCCTGTTTCATGAAGACAATAACTGTACTGGATAAATGCAATGGCCGGTAATTCACAAGGTCTCTCAACCTCCCAGACACTGCTATAATGCAATTTGTCAAAATAAAATTTTGATGTAATTGTGGATTTCTCCTACTTATGCTGTTTATGAGCATGCCTGATGCAAGTGCTGTTTTAAGAACTATAAATAAACATACAGCATAGCTTTCCTCAGATCAGTGCCACTACTGTTTCATGTGCTCTGGAGTGTGTGTACTTCAGCCCTCACTTTCTTCAGGAAGGTGTTTTTCTTGCTGAAGGGACTTCAGCAAAAAGCGGCATCAACTTTGAAAGACTAAGTGAATTCTGCATCTTCTTACTGATCCCCCTTGGCTTTCTCAGCAGTTTCACTCTATGAGGTTCAAAGAGAATCTCCTGATTTCTATTTGAAGTTACATTAACTTTTCTTAGTATGCTTATCCCATGAATTTTTTCATGCAATCACCTTCTGTTCTAACACGAAAATGTCACTGAGGAGAAACAACTAAACTATAAAATCCTCCTAATATCAACTTCACCACTAGCAACATTGTATTTGTTTTTCTGGGGAAACCTTTCACTGGAAGACAAACACACACTTGGGGTTTTCTTTTGGGAGGGGTGTCCTGGGTTCAGCAGTAGCAGTCATGTTTCTCCTTTGTGGTAGCTGGCGCAGTGCTGTGATTGGGCTTCCAGCCTGGGAACAGTGCTGGTGATACCGATGTTTTTGGCTGTTGCTAAGTGATGTTTACCCTGAACAAGGACTTTGTGAGGCTCATGCTCTGCCAGGGAGGAGGGGAAGCCGTGAGGAAGCAGAGACAGGGTGCCTGACCCAGGTTAGCTAAGGAGGTATTCCATACCACAGCACGTCATGCCCGGGGTGGGGGGTAACTGGGAGTTACCTGGAAGGACACAGGCTTCCAGGTGGGACTCGTTTCTTGGCCGGTGGTATCGTATTCTCTTCCCTTGTTATTTTCCCTTATCATTGTTGTCGGTGGTGGTAGCGGTGGTGATTTGTGTTGTACATTGGTTGCTGGACTGTTCTTGTCTCAACCCGTAGGAGCTGCACTCTTTCGATCCTCCTCCCCGTTCCTCCGGGAGCGGGGAAGGGGAGAGTCCCGGTGGGGGGGGGGGGGGGGGGGGGGGGGGGCCTCGATTGTTGTCAGCCCGGCACCACTCACTGGGAGTGAGTGAACAAGTTGCCTGACTGGGTTTAAACCACGATGAGGGGTTACTTTAAGTCTCACAGAAATCAGTTTGCTGATTGTTTGATTCTTCACACCTTTGAAAGTGAAATGGAGAATTTGTTTTCTTTTGGTCTTGTTTTTTTTTCAATTGCTATGTTTTCACAGGAATTCTGCATATCGTTTTGCATCTGTTCCCACAAGCCTTTAATGAAAGTTCTCTGCAGAGTCTTTTAAGCAAACTGGTTCTTTTTAGAAGAAATGGAATAAAAATGATGCAATACCTCTTAACTAAGAAGAAACTGCTGACTGCCTGCACTCATACTGCATTACTTCACCTGCTATTAACCATGATAAAGGCATAGGCATCATCCACCTATCTAAACCTTTTGATCTGTTTTGCCAACCAACCTGTTCTTTTAAAGTGGAGCTTTATAGTGAACTTTCACTTTTTTCCATTCATTATTGCAGAGAAAGTATCCCAACCAGGGCAGCTTACAAACAGTGGATGGTGGATGAGTACATTTTAAAATGTTTTCTCTACTTGAAAGCTTTCCAAAGAGAGATTTCCAGCATTTTATTTGGAAATTACAAGTCTAAATAGAGCTTGAAAACTAGCTCTTCCCTGAAGTAAGCAAACAGCCCAGCATTCACAGAAGTTCTGTGAAAGACGGACAGGCACAACCAATTCTACATGCTGAGCTCAAGGTGAAAATCACAAGTGAGTTTATCTTAAGCCATTCCTCAGCCTGGGGGAGAAACACTAGTAACATGAAACATACTTGTAGTAGTGGCCTCTACTGAGAAAGACCATTAGTCTGTGGACCATTGCAGAGGTTTTCATGAAAGCTATTCCAGGTATTTACTTGCAAAAGCATGTCCTTCCCACACACACTCAGGATGTAGAAATGCTGATACAAAAGAGAAAGGTAATAAAATTGGTGCTCTGCCTTGCATCGGTAGACTACCACTTGATGCTTGGGTTTTTTTCTTTATCTCATCACTAAGCAGAGCATGAGTAATGTGCATGCTGGATTGTCATGGGCGCACTTGTCTTACAAAGTGTTACAGCTCATCTGGTGCCAACTTGGTATCTTGCCACAAGTACTAACAAGGCAGAGCTGGGTTGACTGATTTTTCTCTAGTCAAGATGTTGTAAGATTTCCTTGGAAGCCAAATGGAGAATTCACACTAGTCATAAGATCATCAATTAGCTTTTGTTCTACCTGAACACAGTAATATAAAAGCATGTTTCACAATCTGATGATTATCTTTCCGTACCTTATAGAATGGTGACAGAGAAACAGAGCTGAAAACCTTGTTTTCCATAAAACCTGGCAGTTGGTCTGAAAGATGTGCCAGTTTGTACCTGACACAGAACTCTCATCAGGAAAGACATTTTCTTTCATTTTGGCAATTTCACTTGTTTCCTAAGGTTAGGTCATGATTTTGAGGGTTTAGTTGCAAACAATTCATATACTGTTTCAGAGAAGATGTAGTGAGTGCAACTTCACAGAATCACAGAATCGTTAACGTTGATGATCTCTAGAGATCATCTGGTCCAATCGCACTGTCAAGGCAGGGCCACCTACGGCAGGTTACACAAGAACATGTTCAGGACATGTTTTGAATGTCTTCAGAGAGGGAGATTCCACAACTTCCCAACAGGGCAGCCTGTTCCTGGGCAAGTTTACCAGGTACCACATCTTGGAGATAATTTAAATAATATGGCCTGAATCAAATAGAAGGACATGTTCTTCCTCTGTCATTGACGACAAAGAAAACATCCTTAATTTTATACTGCATGGTCCCACTCATCTGTTTAATGAGTGGCTTAACCTGAAGGCTCATGTGTTGATATAATGGCAAATTACCTAGTGATACCTATGGTTCCAGATCAGGTTCCATATTTTATCGCCTTCTTGGAACATAGACAGTGTATATCAAGTGTCTGATCATCTAGGAGTTTGTACGTACCACTGATGGGATTCAAACTCTTTTCTGCTCTGGCTTTTCTAAATCCTTCAATTTCTTTAACTTCCTTTTTTTTTTTTTCCTAGGCAATTTGCTCTTAACAGGCTCAAGGACAAGATGTGGAACCAACTGACATTTTGGAAAACAGCAATCCTGCTGATGAACTAGAGAACATAACCCCCAAATTACAAGAAATCACTGAACTATCACAGTTGTTTTCCTGGATAATTCATCTGTCTAGCAGTGTTAAATGTTCTGAGAAATTTTCATTTATTAAACTAGAACATAATAGCAGCAAAGTTATAGACTGTGTCCATTACACAACAACTAGTATTTCCTGCCACACTGAAAGCTTTGACATCAGTGTGATTACATACTTACATCCTTTCCTCAGAAGACCTGTTTCATTCTGTGCAACTTACAGATGCTTATAAGAAGCAGTTGTTTAGCTGTGAACCTACACAGTATTGTTGTCATCCGGCTGGGCAGGTTGTACATACCTTATAGAAAATGAGGTTTCAGGATCGCTGATATGAATCTGTCCCCAAAACATAATTCGCTCCAATTTTGTAGATATGTCTACAACAGAAAGTGAGAAAGAGAACAAAAAGCCTTACTTCTGTAGGTCCTGAAATTAAGCGTCTTAGCAGGGAACACGCTAGTGTCCTGTTGTAACCATATAAATAAAATTGAGGAATTGAGACCTGAAAAAGGGGAAACATCTCAAGAACACCCCCAATTCCTCCTTTGCCCAGAACAGCAACAAGAACAAAGGCTGGTGGGAATGAAGCTGTACAAGATACAGACAGAAGCAGGACAGATTTGATCAGATTTAATACTCCTCTTTCAGTGAGATATAACAGATTTCTATAGTAAAACTAGTAATCCCATTTAAATGCTGTTGTCTACTTTAATAACTTCATTTGCCTGTTCAAATTATTGAAAGGCAGTTGCGACGTTTCTCAGTTCACAGAGAGTTGGTTTGATGGACAAACACCTTTCAGGACACAGGCTCACTCTTCAGTGTCAAGAGCAGTCAAAATAGCAAAAAAGCCTTGGGCTTACTCATTTCAGAGCCTGCTAACAAGAGCAGTTGTGGGTATCTGTGACTGGGCAGTCCACAACTGACTGTGCTAGCACCACACTGTGTATGCTGACTTTGAATGCAGTTGGAAAGTGGACATTCAGACTCTGAAGACAGAGGACAAAAGTCATTGCAACCTTCCTGGGACCAGGGCACCAGCACAGACAAGTGACATAGTGTTGATTTGGTACACTCAGGGCATTTGCATATGTATTGGAACTTGCCCTGGTCTCTTCACTGAATTCACCCAGCCCAGAAAAATTATTACACATGTCAAGTGAAAAAGTTGTGGAGTCTGGTGATATTGATTCGTTACACATCTACAGGAAATGAGGCTGGATAGTGCAAAGCTGGGAACAGCTGTTGGGAAATCCAGAGCACTGAGTTTATTCTCCTCTCACTACCTGTGACCCTAACCAGCAAGCAGAGAACAGTGTTGTGGCTTAAATGATGATACCTGATCTAGGCCTGAACTGAAAGGTAGATGCACATATTCACCTTCATTTGAGGTTCTGCCTAGTAGAAACTCTTATATGAAAAATAAGTGACAGAAATGAGTGAAAAATACGTAAATGAAGTGACAATGAGAGTGTCCTTCTTTTCTCACCTATTTGTCTCCATGGTGAAAAACAACGGCTGTTACCATGCTTTTCCTAGTCACATTACAGAAGTACAGGGTAAGGAAAATGAGGAAGATGTAGGCGGGTTTTTACACCCTATTACATAAGCAGTTCAGAAGAACTTAATGAAATCACATTGCCAAAGTGCACAAAAATACACCACCAAGCCAAATTCACACCTTCCATCCTTTTTGTTCACCATTACTGTAGCAGCCACAAGGAAACGGGTTTTCAAGGAGGAGGTAAGTTTGCTTTTGCGTTTGTCTGGTTTTCTTTTCTATGTTCCTTTCTGGATTTTGTTCAGTTTTTATTTGTTATTCTTTATTTTTATTTTACTCCAAAGAAGCTAGGCAAAGGAACACTGTATTTTGTTATTCCTACTAGTATTAATGCTGTAAAAGAAATGTGAGGGGTAGATAGATACTACCTCCAAATACAAGTTTTGTCTGCTGAATCTCTTAGCCAAAATTTTGATAATATGTTTTTTCTATGGTCTGAAAATAATTATATAAAAATATTCTAAAATTAAAAGTTTCCAGTATTATTGGCCTATCCACATAGCAGTATTTTGCTTCTTAAGACCTGCATTACAACACTGAAGAGTGCCTATGTCACTTTGTCTTGAAAAGCCAGTCAAACTGGAAATGTTCAAATTTTTAGCTATCTAAGTCCATAAAGGAAAATCATTGTGCAGAGTGAATCTCTTCTGTACTGCATTTAGACACCAGTAGACTAGAAGTGTGTCAGTGTCCTTTCTCTTATTACAATTTTAAAACAAAGTGCAAGGTTTTGGGATTTTTTCAATTACATACCTTCCTTTTCATTGATTATAAAAATCATAGCAGTACTGAGACATGGTAAGCTACATGGTTGTATGTTACTTATAATCAGCAGGTTAGTGGACAGTTTTTATTCTCACCTAATGAGCTCTCTAATCAACCTGGATGAGAATAAGCACTACAACAGGATTTCGACCTCATTGCTATTTCCAAACTCCTAACATGACAGTCTCCTGTGGACATGCGTCAGGATTCAGAATTCTCTAAGAGGTAACTGAGTGGCCTGTGCTTTTGCACAGCGTCTAGCAGAAGCTAATTTTCATAGAGAGTTTAAAAACCACAGTGCAGAAGGAAAACAACTTCACACAGAAATACTTTAAGTTTTCTTAAGATTTTGATCAATAATCTGCACAGGAATTATTTGATGCTTGTGAGGATACTGAAATGCTTGCACTATGTATTTTATTATCATTGTCAAACAACATAAGAGACAGTTCAGGAGGAAGAGTACACTACAGAGAAACTAAACTGTTTGCATCACTACTTACAGAAAAGGATCATGAGAGTATGGCCTTACCTCTTTTTTAAGTAAATAATGATAAAGTGACAAATACGGAGTTATTAAAAGAGGAGTGGTTAAGCAAGAAGCCATGAGAACAATTTAGCTAGTCCTCAAGTATAAACTAGAAAGAGAAAAACGTCAGTGTCTCCTTGAAAGACCTTAGATAAACAAAGGATACAATAGTGACTGTCTTTGTTATTAGCTTTCACTGCGTCATGGTGCCTGACTTGATTAGAGTTGATTAAATCGTAGTTACGTCTTCAGCATCTCTAACAATGGCAGATAATCCTCATGGTTCAACACAAATAAAATCACAGTAAGCAGGTAACTGCAAGACCCAGACAATATGCAGTTGGGTTTACTAATCAGGTAGCTAAAAAACTACTAAATGAGTTTGCAGATATCTGCATGATTTGTGCATTTATACAGTCTTTCTGCAGAGTGAACATGGGATATTCTGATTGTTCACAGGCATGAATGGGACAGCAATTGAAAATTTTGTCTGTGTCATTTTTAATGTTTCCTTCATGAATTGCACTTGGCATGTGGGCAGGAATGTTTCAGGAGATACCCAATATTTTCTGCACTGGAAAACCTCAAGGTAAGTCGGTCTGCTTGAATCTAGGGAATTTTGGTTTCTCTCTGACAAGTGACATTGTCAATATTTAACTAATGCAATATGTCATGTAAAGGAAAGAAGACTTCACAGAATGCCAGAATTACATCAAAGATAATTATGGAAGGCACACAGGATGTAGATTCCAAAACGTGACAATAGAAAATAAGGCAGCTTATTTCCTGGTAAACGGTTCTAGAAATGCACAAAACATTCAGTCATATAAGAAGGTGATTTTCCTGTACAAAATTGGTAAGGACTTTTTATTTTCATTATTTTATTTCTAATTTTATGCTAAGGGAATGAAGAATTAATCCCTGGGGGAAAAAAAAAAAATACATTTTTTAAATACTGCTTTTCAGAACATGGGTTAGGGATTTTTTTTCTTTTCTCCAGCCTCGATAGCTGAAAAGTCAAAAGTGTAAGAATGAACAAAAATAAATGAATGCAGAGACAATCTGAAATCATAAGTCTGGGAACTGTGAACATTTCAGTCAAATATTTATTCTCTGACAGAAAGGTGTCATGTTGCAGAATAACTAGCTAAGGATGGTTGAGTGGGACTACCTAGATCTCATAGTTCTGTTCATCCACAAAATATAAAAGAATCAATTACCTTAATATTGTGAGCAAAAACTTTCATTTTTTAAATGGAAGAATTTTGCTAATACGAAAAAAATTAAAAAAAAACCCTCCGCTTAATATGAACACAGTCTATAAAAAACCCTGCACAGATTATATGTTGAATTCAGTAAAATCTAAGCAATTGCTTGTATTTTTTAATTTTATATACTGTTGTTGCTGATACTCGGGGTTCCTCATCTAGAGTGTTAAATCAGAAAGTTCTGTTTCAGAATATGGGGTGAATATAAAAACTCTGGTAAAGCTGCATTAAAAATTTTTAATCCAGTTGCTTGAACATCTACCTATATTTTTAAAAGGCAGAGTGAAGAAAGTGATTATTAATCATTAGTATTTCTGATTCTATTATTGTAGAAAAACTCACCCCTCCATCAAATGTCACTGTGAACTGTACAGAAGCTTCTCATGGTTGTGAAATTCAGTGGCAACCACCTCGCACAAGTCATGTGAAAAGACGTGATTGTTTCAAATATGAAATTGTCATAGAAAGTAAGGTAAGAATAATAATGATTCTTAATAGTATTTTGTATGCTTTTATTTCCACACATACCACCACACAACCAATACCCAGTTCTTTTTCCCTATTTGACTAATCTCTCCTTTTTGATGTGTAGTGTCCCTCTTGCACACGAGCTGAGGACTGCTGCCCCTCACAGACAGCAGCAGCAAATTAAGGGAATACTTCCAATCCACTGTACAGCTGGTCAAAAATAAATACATTTTTCTCTTGTTTCTAGGCTGATCCTGAGAAAAACATCAGAAACACATCTAGAACAGTAAGTCTTTATTACGGTATAAATCTATTGTTTATGCTGGGTTGAAATTTTATCTCTATCAGAGCATCCTCCAACCAAATTGTTTTGGTTTCTCACTGCCAGTTTCAGTGTACTCTGTATGCTGGTTTTTGACAAGTTTCCTAAATTCAAAGTTTTAAAATGTTTTTTTTCTAAAGCATAGTACAAAAAACACCTGCATATGTGTAACTTCATGATACTTCTATGCAAGTCACAAAACCTTCCATTTTACAATCTTTTGTAATTCCTACTCAATTATATATATGCAGAAATATGATCCGTAATTCCACATTACACTCAAGACACAAAAAATGTGGAGAACTTTGTTCTTTATTAATAATGTCTGGAAGGGGTTGAGATGGAGGAGGCAAGAAAATACCCCCTGAAAGATTAAGCCAGTGTAAAGAAAAAAGACAAAAAATATATAACCAAGGTTTCAAGAAGGCTCAATATTCTTCTGAGAAGGATTTCAACATATGTAGCGATTTTCACTTTTGTATAATCTGGCCATCAAACTCTATCTCAGTTTTGAAAACATCCACAGTAAGGGAATGCCAGACCTTTAAAGAGCTACCTTATAGTAAAATAAGCCCATTACAGACTAAAAACAAACTATTGTTTTGTTTTTTTTTTCCCCAAATCCCTTTTGTTTATCGAAGACTAAGGAGTCAGAGAAGCATACTTCATATTTCATCTTCATATCACCACCAACAAAATGTTCAAACAAAAGGAATTAGGATGAAACAAGCTAATTTACTAAGTGTTTGGGTTTTGTTATTTCACTCTAATCTGCCCACAGGAATACACGCAAAATTTTCCTTTGTAATTTTTTGCATCATTGAATGAACCTGACATATTCTTAACATCTGTACATCTAGTTAATAAAAAGTTCTCAGTCTAGTTGTTTTGCATTTAGGAAAGCAGCATCACAGGAAACTCCTACATATTTGGGAGCTTCAGCACAAGAAAAAGGTACAGTGTCAAAATCAGAGCAACTGACAATGGTTGTTTAGTGAGCACCAGCTGGGGAGAGTGGAGTACACCTGTAGAGTTTGGTAAGAATAAAAATCACTACCCTGCCTTAGTTTTCCCTCAGTTATTATTTGTCTGCCTCATTTATTACTTCATACTTAGAGATGAAAACACATTGATATTTGCACTTTAATATACTACAATAAAAAGAATTTGCCTATCTCAGTATGAATGAGTTCTCCAAGCATTCCGGTGTGACAGTGGGTGCTTCTTGCAAGGAGATAGTGATTGAAGCAAAACTCTTTGAGATCTGTTGTCAGCTTTTTTCTTTCTACCATTTATACCTCTGGCTTTATAAACTTCTGTTTTCCCCGTTAATGCTCTGCCATCCTGGATTTTGAAGGACTCTGTAGGCCTCAGTTCCTCACAAAATGCTTAGTAACATCTCAAATCGCCACAGACCACATACTCTCAGCCCCATTCTTTCACATGTTATGGGGCAAGGAGGTGCTAAGCTAAATAAGTGACTTCATCCTGATGCTTGATGCTATAACGCAAAGCAGATTGCACATAGATGTGAAATCATTCCTCTTCTGTGATACTAATGAACACTTTGATGACTTCTTGTCTTTCAGGAACAAGCCAACTTACATCTGCTTCATCATATATGTTATCTCTGATATCAGTGCTGCCAGTAGGCCTTGTACTTTTTCTCTGCTCAGTGTAAGCTTTATTCCTTGTCCAAAGATTTTATTCTGTAGCTGAAATAACACCACTTTCCCCCCAAAAAAAAATTTATGGCCTCTTTCTAAATGAGAGGAGGGAGGGGGAAAATCAACACAGAACTATAGCAGGAATCTTGACCCTCAAATTGGTTCTGTATTTCTGGTTCCTAACCTTCTTACCCACTTGATCTGTATAACACAAAACTTTCTGATACTGGGACAAGGCCTTATATCATTGCTGCTTTCCTGCCATTAGACCCTGTAATGTTTTTTGCTTTGAGGATATTTCATATTCAGATACTTAAAAAAGCAATTTCCAATCATTCTCTAGTAAGTAATAAAATAAATTATTATAATTCAAATTCTGAACAATGAAATGACACCATTGTGTTCAGCCTATGTAATTTTGTAGTTACTTTTTCACTACTTTTGTCCTTGAGGAGTAAAATAATACCTCAGGAACACTATTATATGGTTACACTAACATTTTTTCTGCACCAACCCTTTTTTGTCACTGTAGAAGATCTTATTTGAAAAAAGCATCTGCTATAATACCACGGCCAAGAGACCCATTCTATGAGCTCTGCCCAATAGATTTCAAGGTATGTCTTCTTTCCATTTGACTGAAATTTGTTGTAATTAAGGATCCACCGTAGTCTCAAAGGTATGACCTAAGTGCCAGGAAGGTGCACAGAAGTAAGGATAATTTTTTTTTTGTTCTTGAGACATTGAAAGAGAAGGTCAATATTCTTCTATTCTCCCTTTTCCATTCTGAAACTGTGGTCATTCATCTGCCTGAAGCATTGGAGAAATTACATTTTCACCCTGTTCTCCCTATAAGCCACATGCTATCACTAGAATAGTGCTGAGCATAAACTTCTCAACACATTAATAATACAGACTGTTGGCCAGCTGTGAGGAGAAAAGGGACAAAGAAATCTCCTGCTGGACAAAAAGAGTTGTGCCGTAGTAGATATTGACATCCATGTTGGTATTTGGCAACGATGCTGAAAGAGGAAAGGTTCTTAGGGTATGGTAAGCAATAAAGTATAACAGAGAGCTGAGAGGTTCTAGTTTATGCAGAGATGGAGAGACTTGTAAGCAGCAGCAACTGACAGGCATAGCAAGAGCTACCCATCCAGATATGGAACTGCCCATCTAGAGAGCATGCTGCAGTTTCATCCAATTTGCAATATGCAGTCTTTTAGTTGGCTACAGCCAGGTCTGGAAGCAAGAATGTATCTGCAAGGACACTGGATCACTGGTGGGCCTGTATGCAACTTTTTATTTTCTGTTCCTTCATCATGTTAACATTTCTATGTTGCAAAATATGAGTTTTCTGGCTTTTGACTTGAAAAGTCTTTTGTTCCACTCTAGGGAGCTCATCTTGGAAGGAAGACCTAGACATGTCTACTTCCTCCCATTGATGGAGTCCCATTGTAGCTTCTATTTAACAAATTACAAATCCCTGAATGACAGGAAACTTAGAAATTGTAATCTCATGGCTAATCTTGTGCATGAAACACTAACAAAATTTTTTCTTCTTCTTTTAATAGACAGAATATAAGAATCAGTCAATAATGCATGAAACTGAAGAAACAATAGTAATTATTGAAGAAGTGACATAAAGGCATGCAAGAGAAAGAAGCAACCTGAATTCTTTCAAACATGTATACCTTTTTGATAAAACACAGCACTGAACCAGCTACTTGAAGTACATTAACTCTATCTACCCCAGCTTCAACAAGGACAGCAGCAATTTATAGGTTTCTCATATTTTTTCCCTCTTGCAAACAGAGAGAATGACGTTTCTTGTAGATGTAATTCCCCAAGAACTTATCTTTAAAAGCCTCTCTCTATTTGACTGTATTTTCCATTAATAATTTTGGTTGTTTGGACTATTTTTGGTTTTTTCTTCTGTCCATGTTTCTGATGGGGTAGAGTTAATTTTCTCCCTAGTAGCTGGTGAAGTGTTGTGGTTTGGCTTTAGTCTGACAACAATGCTGATAACACACTGATGTTTTGGTTGTTGATCATTAGCACTTACCCTGATCAAGGACTTTTCAATCTCTCATGCTCGCCAGTGGGAAGGGGCAAGGGAAGCCAGGAGGAAGCAGAAACAGGACACCTGATCCAAACTAGCCAAAGGGGTATTCCATACCACAGCACATCATGCCCATTATATAAACTGGGGGGAGCCACCCAGAAGGCCCAGATAGCTGCTCGGGTTGGGCTGGGTATTGGTCAGCCACTGGTGAGCAATTGTATTGTGCGTCACTTCTGTTTATTGGGCTTTTTTCCTTTCCCCTTTTAGTTTTATATTCTCTCCCCTCGTTATTTCCCTTATCATTATTATCACTATTAGTAGTAGTACATTGTACTTTGGTGATTAAACTGTTCTTATCTCAACCCATGGGGTTTACATTACTTCAATTCTCCTTTAGAGAGGGAAAAGTGGGGGGGTGAGTGAGCAGCTGTGTAATATTTAGTTACTCACTGGGTTTAAACCATGATAGCATTTTTTGGCGCCCAACATGGGGCTGGAACAGTTGAGATAAAAACAGATCTTTTATTTGCTCTCAGAACTGGTCAAGCTTGGTCTCAGATTTGCATTATCTAATACCTTACTTTCAGTATGCTTTCCCTCCAGTGATATTTATCATCCATGGGACCTGGACTAAGGCTCTCACTTTGGTGTGCTTTATAGTAATGGCTTGTGATACGATAGAATTGCTGGTTGTGAAACCGATCTGGTATGTGTATTAAGCATTGCCATCACCTCTATATTTTTGGAGCCATCTAATTGAAACTATTAATAATTATACCTTTTGCCTTTTCTCCTTGGAGGGCCAACCTGTGGAGGAGACCTCCTCCCATATCTTCCCCTTTGCCACCAGGCATTTGAAAATTTTAAAGCTTTTTAATATCCTTTGGATACCACTGAAACACCACATAGATGCTCGTGTACCCAAGAGTTGGGCCACTGAGGAACACCAGAACAACCAACAGGTGGATCAAGCGGCTAAGATTGAAGTGGCTTAGATGAACTTAGATTGGCAACATAAAGGTGAATTATTTTTAGCCTGATAGGCCCATGACACTTCAGGCCAACAGAGCAGAGATGCAACATATAGATGGGCCCGTGATCGAGGGGTGGACTTAACAATGGACACTATTGCCCAGGTTATTCATGAGTGTGAAACATGTGCTGCAATTAAACAAGCCAAGCGGTTAAAGCCTCTTTGGTATGGAGGACGATGGCTGAAGTACAAATAGGGGGAGGCCTGGCAGATTGATTATATCACACTCCCATCAACCCACCAAGGCAAGTGCCATGTGCTTACCATGGTGGAAGCAACCACCGGGTGGCTGGAAACATACGCTGTGCCCCATGCCACTACCCGGAACACTATCCTGGGCCTTGAGAAACAGATTTTGTGGCGACACGGCACCCCAGAGAGAATTGAGTCAGACAATGGGACTCATTTCCGGAATAACCTTATAGATATTTGGGCCAAAGAGCATGGCATTGAGTGGGTATATCACATCCCCTACCATGCACCAGCCTCTGGGAAAATCGAACGGTACAATGGGCTGTTAAAAACTACACTGAGAGCAATGGGTGGGGGAACTTTCAAACATTGGGATACACACTTACCAAAGGCCACTTGGTTGGTCAACACCACCAGAGGATCTGCCAACAGGGCTGGCCCACCACAGTCACAACTTTTACATACTGTAGAGAGAGATAAAGTTCCTGTGGTGCACATAAAGAATTTGCTGTGGAAAACACTCTGTGCGATTTCTTCTTCAGCAAAGACAAAATCACTCATAGGATTGCTTTTGCTCAGGGACCTGGATACACCTGGAGGGAGGATGTGGGAAGTCCAGTTTGTATCTCAAGGAGATTTGATTCTGGGTGAAAATGGCCAGCCAATTGAACTGTATGATGACGTATAACATTTGATATTATCACTTCCATGGCCGCTATACACCCATCACTGTGCTGAGCACCTCGTGGCACCCATCTCCATCGTTCCAGATTTGCGAATCTGAACCTGACACCCTTTTGATCACCACATTAACAAAGAATGAACTTTGACAAAACTGGGGAAGGGCAGCTGTAATGGAATGGGAGTGAGCTTCAGCATGAAACAACCCAACACCACACATCATTCATCTTGTCTGTCCAGAGAGACTGTTACAACAGATGGAGCCCCAAGTCATGGTCTGAATGAACTCAGCAAACATTTGTAGAGATGGTCCGTAGACTAGGGAAATGATATCTGTGTGTATATATATTTATATCTATCAAAAGACAGGAAAAGTGATGGTGGGAAGTGTCATACCTGTCATGATGTGAATGATATGGAATAAGGTATGGATGCTGTCCAGGTTTCGTTAGTATAGAGTCAATTTTCTCCCTAGTAGCTGGTGCAGTGCTGTGTTTTGGCTTTAGTCTGAGAACAATGATGATAATGCACTGATGTTTTAGTTGTTGCTAAGTAATGCTTACCCTGATCAAGGACTTTTCAGTCTCTCATGCTCTGTCAAAAAGGAGGGGCTCAAGAAGCCAGGATGGAGCAGAGACAAGACACTTGACCCAAACTAGCCAAAGGGATATTCCATACCACAGCACATCATGCCCAGTATATAAACTGGGGGTAGTCACCCAGAAGGGCAGATCACTGTTAGTCTGGCTATTGATTGGCAGGTGATGAGCAATTGTATTGTGCATCACTTGTGTTCATTGGTTTTTTTTTCCTTTCCTCTCTTAGTTTTATATACTCTCCTCTTGTTATTTCCCTTAACATTCTTATTATTAGTAATAGTAGTAGTAGTAATATATTGTACTTTAGTTATTAAATTGGTCTTATCTCAACCCATGGGGTTTACATTCTTTCAATTATCTGATACCTGTCAGCAATCACATTTTAAGCTATTTTTTCATCTACCACAGATATGAAGTGATGAAAAGTAGGAGGAAATTTTTGGTTTTGTAAATGGCTGTGAGCAACATTTAGAGCATGTTGTGCTGAAGGATGTAGCAACATAATTTGAAGGCAACAAATAGATTTATGAGAAAATTGTCTCCAGAACACTTGTCTCCTGAACAATACTTGTATGAGAAAATGGTCATAGAATCATAGAATGGTTTGGGTTTGAAGAAACCTTAAAGATCATCTAGTTCCAGCCCCATGTCATAGGCAAGGACACCTTCCACTAGACCGGGTTGCCCAAAGCCCCATCCAACCTGGCCTTGAGCACTGCCAGGGATGGGGTGGCCACAACTCCTCTGAGCAACCTGTGCCAGTGCCTCACCACCCTCACACTAAAAAATTTCTTCCTAATATCAAATCTAAATCTCCCTTCTCTCAGTTTAAAGCCATTCCCCCTTGCCCTGTCACTACGTGCTCTTGTAAAAAGTCTCTATCCAGATTTCTTGTAAGCCTCCTTTAAGTATTCGAAGACTTTTATAAGGTCTCCCCTGAAACTTCTGAAGGCTGAACAAGACCAACTCTCTCAGCTTGTCTTCACAGAAGAGGTGCTCCAGCAGCTGACCACAACACTTTGAGTGGGAACATCCAGCTAATTCCTTATCTACCAAGTGGTCCATTGTCTTTCCAGTATAGAAGCACGGATGCCATGTGGGACAGTGTTAAATGCCTTTCACGACTCCAGGTAGATGATGTCAATTGCTCTTCCCTTGTCTACCAGTGCTGTAACCCTGTTATAGAAAGCCAGCAAATTTGTCAGTCATGATTTGCCCTTAGTGAAGCCATTTGGCTGACACCAATCACCTCCTGGGAGTAGGAATGCGATTAAGGTATCCTTTTCCTATCTGAGGGCAAAGACCCAATATAACACTCAATGGGAAAGGATGGTAACAGACTTTGGTAGCACCATTAATAGCACCAGCTTTGCTTCAGAATTTATTTTTTTTTATTTGTTTCTATTTTTTGAAAGCCTCAGCAAAGAAATCCCCTGTGTAGGACAGTTCCCACGTCTGTGTGGTAACACCACTGTCTTTGTGGGCTGTTTGGATTGTTCTGTTGCAATATATTTCAGTTTAAAAACAAAAAGTACCCAAACCCTAAAACCACAAAACCCAGACTTCCTTATTGTGTTACTAAGGTACATAACCTGTGAGAGCACCAGATTGAGAGATGCTCTTCTGCTGCCTGCTCTACAGGCTCAGAAGATCTTCAGAGTGGGAACATGGGGCTTTGCCTTGGGTGCACAAGAAGCCACACAGTTGAGGTATCAGCTGGAGAAAGAGAACCCAGCACTGGACAGATGTGCTTGTCCCTGTCCACCCATTGCAAGACGCATAATTCAAAAGACTCATATACTGGAAGTTCATAGCACTTCCCAGGACCAGACTTAGGCACAGAAGAAACATACTGTTGCCCAGGGCAGGAAACGTCCCACAGCATCAGTGCTAAATGGTGTGATGAAAGGGTGTCCAAGATACAGACACTGCCAAGCAATCCAGCTACAGTCATCAGCCAACTGTGGCCCAACTGCTTCTGCCAAGAAATCTCCATAGGAGTGTAGAGTTACAGCTCTCTCAGAAACACCTACCCTTAAAACCATTCCTAAAGTGGTGCAGGATCAGTAAATACAACTTCAGTGTGATTGTTCCTAGCCTTTCTTCTTCCCAGCACAATGTCTGTGTCTGCATGGCTCACTGCAACTCCCTCCCCTCTCTGCTCCTGCAGTGTAAGTGAGCAGAGCTCCTTGTTTGGATGTGTCATGGATGGAATAGGTGGGAGACTGCTTATCACTCTGGGAACTGACCTATTGGAGAACGGAGACCCAGGGTGATGAAAGGAGAGAAGACGACTTAAACTCTGTTTCCTTTGTTTTCCAGAACCCCATTTGATTCTCTGTGACATTTCCCAGTGCTCCCAGCTGCCCTGATGCTGGCTGGGGAGATGGGACAGACCCTGGCTACCAGCTCTCACCCACCATGGGGAGCCCCCACTGCTCCCAGGCCCCAGAGATGGTTTGTACTGAGAGATGCTTTGTACTACTCAGTATTATTTACAGCTAGAGAGAAATACCTGCAAAAGAAAAGGTTTCTTTGTACTCATTGGATTCCTAAGAACAAAGTGGTTCTGTACAACAGAAAGGAAGATTTAACCAGCTAATCGCTTGTTCACATTATATGAAATCATGAGTTGTGCAATTACAGGAATTTGGTAAGAATCAGGAGGGAAGTGATGAATGTCATATCTTGCAACACTTCCGACAGTACGACAGTTCCCCAAAACGCAAGCAGTAAGGGAAACAGCCCTATTTATAGCCATGCAATCATTTAAAATACCAGTCTTTTTATCTTCTCTGATCTGGAAGAGTATGATACAAAGATAAACAAGATAAAGATGCTTTGAAATAGAAGGTAGGTCTATCTTCATCTTTCCATCTATTTTGTTTGCTGAGGTATTCAATGAGACTCTAAGAAGTCCGGTGCTGGAGGGGTGATGTCCCTTTGTCAGAGGAATACATGGAGCTAAGTTGAATGAAGGTTTTTTTGCAAATAAAGTACTGTCTGCTAAGAAATGTCCTAGCCACACTTTTCATTTAATTACTGTGATTGATACTGAATTGTAGGAACTAGATATCAATGCTAGATCCACTTTAATGTATATATGCAAAAATATCCTTGAAAGTACAGGAACTTTCATCAAACTTAGCATACTCACTGTTGGGTAACTTGAGCTGATTGATATCGCTGTGATCCATTTTGGTATTTTCTGTTTGCAGCTGTTTACCCATCTGCTTGATGTCTATTCATCCTAACTTTTCTATATGGCAGATAGATAAATTAGACCTTAAGAGAGCAGTCACCAAATGTAGGTATGTAACATTTATGCAGTGGTCCCCAGATCAGCAGCTTTGTAAATCATCAAAACAAAATGTTTTGTTACAGAAAAGTACAACTTCTTTAACTTTGTTGCTGTTTATTTGAACATTTCTCTGACTGTTTGAGAAGTCTGTTGAATTTTTCCTCCCACCAGAACTCAGAGATGGTCAGACAGTGTAGAAGCAGGCATATGAGCAGGTCAGACTACATAAATTTAGGAAAGAGTGGTTCACATCCACATCTTTCACCTTCATCACGTTTCACTGTTTTCTGTCTCCAAGGAGGAAGATATGGTTGCTCCTCTTGCACTCATCTTCATGACTCAGTGGATGTTGCTGATCACTCAGTTGTGTGTTGGCTGGCACTGCACAGACTGTGAGTAGAACACTTTCATGGAGCAGTCCGCTGAAGGGGAGTGTAATGTGCTTCTTATTATGAGTAGCTGTGCTTAAATTGCCTTCTGCCTTATATGTCATGAGTAATAACCTCTACACCCAAAAATCTGGGAATCTGCACCTTACTGGTCCTACTATGTGATACTTGCAGCAGAGATGCCAGACTCACCTATTATAAATTTGATGCTGAATCAGTGAAAAATGGAACTGAGTTGGATAAGAAGCATGAATTTTACTGAGGACCAATGTTCAGTGACTGCAGGAGATATTACCAAGACTATAATGGTGACACCATGCTGATTATCTCTAATCACCTCCATCTTCTATATGATCCAACATAACTTCTAGGAGGATCTGTTGCATGACTTTACCAAGCATGGAGGTGAGACGTGCTGGTTAGTAGCTCCCATGTTCCTCTTTATGACCCCTTGAAATGGGTGCAGTATTCTCTTTTATCTGGTCACCAATATATTGCCTGACTGCCATGAATTTTTAAAGGTGGGAGAGAGTCTTGGGTGACATGCTTTAGTGTGTGGTGTTCCTGCCCATGGCAGGGGTGTTGGAACTAGGTGATCTTAAGGTCCTTTCCAACCGTAACTATTCTATGATTCTATGATGGAGCAACACCATCATAAAATATGGTGATTGGCAACAACCACCAATATGATTGGCAACATTAGCCAATTCCTTGGGGCCCTAAGATGCATGTTCATTGGGTCCCAGGGATTTATGTATACTCAGATCCTTCAGGTGGCTTTAAACCTGATCCTCTTTTATGAGGGAAGAAACTTCATTTCCCCAGTCCCTGCCTTGAGTAATGTTCAGGTACTTGAGATGTGTGGGAAAAGTGATTTCCAGAGAACGAGTCACAAATTTGTTGAGTTCCTCAGCCTTCTCCATGTAAGTTTTCACTAGTTCTCCTGTCTTATTTACCAGGGGCAGAACACTTTCTTTAATCTTTCCTCTTTGACCAACATACCTGAAGAATCCTTTATTATTAATTTTTACATTCCTTGCCAAATTCAGTTTAAATTCAGATCCAAACTTTCAGTAGCAGACAGGAGATCTAGAACTCGGATCCATGGCTTACTTGAAAAGTGCCATGACTTTATGAAAAGGCAGCTTCTGATTCTGATTTAGTCTGTTTTCAGTGCTTATGCAGAGAAGACAGCAAACCAAGCAATTCCTGTTTTGCAGCTACTGTGTTTGTTAGGCAAATTCACCATCCTCTACAAGGTGTGCAGATACTTCAAAGCAAGTCATGAATTTTTCCTCTTAGGATTATAATTTTCCCTGTACATGTGTTACTCTGGCTTTAGCTAAATTTCCTTCCTCTGCAGCTCAAAGCTGTCTCCATCCATTTGGCAAATACTGTAAATCTGATTGGGTAGATAATCTCCAAAATTGTTTCAGGAACAGGAACTATAAAAGGAAGATATTGGTTTTGACAGTCTATTTTACATGAATACAAAAGGGGTGATTTACACTACACTACTGTGACAAGCAACATGACAATGTTTCTCTGAAAAAAAAAAAAGATTCCTACAAGTAGCTCAACAGTTTTGCAGTCCTCTGTTGCCATCTTTTCAATTGCCAATTCTCTTTTAATTCTTTGTGCTAATATTTTATTGACTGCATTTAATGTCTTCAAAATGTTACTAAAAATCCAAGTGAAACAGGTTAGTGCCTGTAGCTTTGAAATTCTTCACAGAGAAATCTGTCACATCTTGAATTTTGTCATGGTGTAGTGCCCAACAGTTTGCAGTGTCCTATTCACAATAATGAAAGGTCTGAGAAAGTTTACTCCTCTTTGTATGAGAGGGGTAACATATATGAGACTGTAAAGAGAATGAGGTACAATATCTGCTCATTCAAGCAACATGGAGTTGCATATACAAAATGGCACTACTTCCTATCTCATCAAGCTCAAATTGTTGGCTGATGCCTTCTAAAAGGATAGATAAATCGTCCTTCCTTTTAAAAGGTATGTTTAGTCTCCCTATTGGGTTTTCTTGGGGGTGGGGAAAGGAGTAAATTGTTTGTGACCAGGAGAAGATTCCTCATGTTCATCCCAGGTGGAGGAAGGTATTGCTGCAGAGCACAAACACCTCACAAGTTTGCATCTACACCTACCTTGAGTCTTGAAAAACTCCACAGCTCTGTCCTTGGGTTTCTCTCCTTCTCTGGAGTCCATAGGAAAGCTCCTCATGCTCTTCACTCATTTGACAGCGTGCTGAAGAAAAACTAGAAATGCTGTGGCAGGGTTCTGAAGGATGAAAGACTAATTATTCACTTTGTGGCATTGCGGCACCAGTGTCTCCTTTTGAATAGGAACAATTCAAAGCACAGGGGTAGCCACTTTAGGTGTCAGCCTGTGGTACTGTCAGCTTCCCTGAGGTTTATTTTATCAGATGCAACTATATTCATATCCTTGGAGACTTTATCCATGACAAATTCTTTACTGAATCTGTTAGTGTAAATACCTTCTATGTCACTCCCTTAAAATGAAGCAAGTCATTCCTGACCCAATCAGAAACTAGCTGGAGCTGCAGGTGTGCCAAGATCCTCCAGCATGGAGCAGTCACATGATTTTTACTCATCATGGATATTCCTGTTTCTGCAGGCATGAATGGATCAGCCATTGAAAACTTCTCCTGTGTGATTTATAACATTTCCCTCATGAGCTGCACTTGGCAGGCAGGCAAGGATGCTCCAGGAGATACCCAGTATTTTCTCTACTGGCAGAACTCCAGGTAAGTAGGTCTGCTTGAGCCTAGGGAAGTCCAAATTCTCATTCAATTTTGCCCATGTTTATCTAAAATACCTTGCTGTATATAGATATGATGATGCGATGGAATGTGAGCTTTACATTAAGGATGAAAATGGCAGAAATACAGGATGTAGATTCCAAAATGTGAGGATAGAGACTGAAAAAGCTTACTTCCTGGTGAACGGCTCTAGCAAAGACTCCCTGATCCAGTTCTATGATGAGTACATTCAACTGTATAAAATAGGTAAGTAAATAGTTTATTTATGCTTTATTTTCATTAGTGCATGAGGGTGGTAGCGCATTTTTCCCTGAGAAAGAACCAGGTACCCTGTCTCACCTAGAGCTGAGAGAAATTGTGGCCTCTTCAAGAAAAAAATATTCCCCAGGCAACAGAACGATGAGGAAAATAAGCAAGAAAGCTCTACTGCTGCAGCCTGCCTCAGATTCTTTAGCTATTGCTTATTGGTTTTAGTTTTAGCAAGGTCCACAGGACTTAAGAGATTGTACTTCCCCTGCTGTACTTTCAATGGTGGCCAAAAACCTTCCAACAGAACAGACTGGTCAAGAGAAGTTTATCTGAACAGTGATTTCGGTTTCTCATTGCCAGCTGGGATGGCACACACCACCACTATACCCCTGGTTAAAGAAATTAATATACATACAAAATATCCTAGATTTTCATATGCTCTTTCACGTGGTGCTCTACTTGTAAGCGTCCTGTGTAATTATTTTTACTGTGGCAAATCTTTTCCAGCAAAGTCCCACTGGTTTTGGAATTTTCTCAAAAAAATGGGCAAACAAGGCTACATTCTGTAAGGAGAAGAATTGAGCTATGATTTGTAAGCTCCTGAGTCATATTCCCTGGCTTAGTCCCCATTTCTACTGATTCTGAGGACAGGATTTGAAGATCTATGGTCTTTCAGTTATTTCTAAGAGATTTCCTAAAAAAAAAATGGATACAAATCGATATCTTAACATAGGTGTTACTTGCAATTGCACTCTCTTTTATCAAAGCAAAAAGAGAACAAGTTATTTTAATTATTTGAATTCCTGGTTATATCATTTCAGAAAAGCTCATGCCTCCAGCAAATATCACTGTCAACTGTGCTGAAATTAAAAACAATTGCATTATTCAATGGCAACGACCCCAAATAAGTCATTCTAACAAAGACAAGTGTTTTAAATATGAAATTGACATAAAGTATAAGGTAAGAGAAATTTCTTCACCTACATTTAACATTAATCCATACATTTACCAATGCACATAGGTGAAAAGAAAATCAGTCTCTCTTGCGCAGTGTAGCCTTCCTGATATGTAACACCATATTCCTTTGAGGTTGTACCTTTCAGGCACCTTTTTATGCTATAGCACCCCAGTTTTGTATCCTTGCTCCCCTGAGTGAGATGTTGCTGGAGATACACTAGATGGCTGTGACTGCGTGGAACTAAGAACAGAAGCATGGTTAATCAAGATTTGAACATACCATGACTTTGGCTCTTTCAAAACTCAGAAAATGCATTTATTTCACCAAGACCTGTCGTAGTGTCCTGGAGGCCTTTTAGTGGTGACTATCTCTGTGAAAAGGTAGAGCTGGGATGAAATTACTGAATAGAGGAATGTGCATCCACTTAACAAGTAAAATTTGATGGAGGTGAATGAATCTTTTCTATATATGAAATGTAAATAGCTTATCCAGATATCATATGTAAGCAACACACCCATTGGTCCAAAAGTTGAAGCTGTATAATGTTAATTAAAAGGAAAATAAATGTGAGAGAAAGCAGAAAGGTGGTGCGAATAAACATAGGTTACTGAGGGAGTGATTTAAGCTACTGAAAGTCAATTTCAGACGTTGGCTTTCCAAGTCTTTTCACAGAGATAGGGAAGGAGTGAGATTGCCGTGTTAGGCGGCAAAAGGAGTGAACCTAAACTGTGGCAGAATTGCGGCAAATGACCACAGGGTGGCAGACGGTGACTACAAGGGAAAACCTGCCTGTACTGTAACCAGGTTTGGCCGCTTAGTGGCTGGGTGAAGGCATTCCCTAGATTTCTGCTATTGGGAATTTAGTGTGGATCGGGCTTCCTATTTCATAGCAATATACATAACACCATGAATAACAGAAATTCAATCACATTTTACATGTGTGACGCTGATAAACTGAATTTGCTGAGACTCTCGGTTTCTTCTTCAGCCATGTTTTAAGTTAAGGCTTTATAGATCAGGATATCTGGGAAACCTGAAGGCTAACCTTTCCAGTGAAAATGGAACTAAAAAGGTATCAAACACCTCAGTCTTCTCCACCTCCCTTGTCACTAGGTTTCCCCAACTCAGTGGGCTGTATTCCCCTTAACCTCCCTTACGCTTCCACTGCACTCATAAAAACTTTTCTCATGTTCACTTCCCTCACTAGTCTCAACTCCAGCTGAGATTTGGCTTACCCAATTCCATTCCTGCATGTGCAGATGATGTCTTTGTGTTCCTCCCAAATCCTTTCTTCTACCTTCCGCATACTTCCTTTCTGTCTCTGAGCTCAAACCCAAGCGTCATGCCCTGCCATGCTCACCTGGCACTCTTGCTCTGTTTTCTGCATTCTGGAATGGATTCCTTTTGTGCTCTGGGGAGGCTGTCCTTGTAGATCAACCAGTAACTTTGCACTCGAGGCCAGGGCAGTTTCCCTTGATTACAGGAAAAGCCTGTGGCTAGGAGGCTTTCCCAGGCTGCCTGAAGACGGTCTCATCTGTTCTTTTTCTTGATTGGGAGATCTGGAACAAACAGTGCACCTGTTCTTGTCTGCCCTTTGACACCTGGTCATAAGCTGTCTTCCTGGTTCACCATTTGTCTCAAGACAGAACCCTGCATAGTAAAGGAACTCCTTTATATGAAGCACAAGAACCAGGTTAGCAAGGCTGTTTGCAAGGACACTCACAACCCACTTGGTAGGATGCATCACATATATGCTGAGCAGCCCCCGTTTCTCAAAAAGGGTCCCAAGGTCGCAGAAGCCAAAGCCCTGCCTGTGACACCAGGCACTCAGGTGTTGACCTGTTGGATGATTGCAATTCTACTCAAGCCTTTTCCTCTCATGGGAGGTACTGAGGAGATACCATCTGGGCTTCCTGCCCTTCATTGTCCCTCCAGTGGTTACCCCGGCCACATCTCTGATGCCCACACAGAAAAGCAGGAAGGGGTAATAGTTTAATTGCCAGACAAGTCTGGAAGTCCTTCTGCATCATCCTGGATCCTGGCACCCAACAAACAACAGGCCTTCATCAGGTCAGGAAGTTGGTGCCATCACCCCCTGCAGGAAGGAGTCTCTTTCATCTATCATACATATTTTCTCCTTCATTTTCTAAAATGCAGTACCCTTTAATACATCTTTTCTTCCAAAATTCTCAAAGAAACAGCTGTCCTTCTGGAGCTGCACTTCTGAAGCCTTCCATGACCTCACTGTTTTCATTTCTCATAGATTATTTTACTATAAACACAAGAAAAGGGAGACCGTAGTGTTGCACTTTCCCCTAGACTGATCCCTGTGCTTAAGTTAGGGGTTTTTACAGATTCTAGAAGCTGTCCTGTGCATCAGCATGCCTTGCAAAAAACTGTTCAGGTGCCACATGAGCATGCATGAAATTATTTGATAAAAGAGTTTAGGTTAATTTTATTTTGGTTTAAAATGGAGTAATACAAAATGTAAAATATTAAATAAAATATGTAGCTCTAGCAGACTAATGTGATGGTATAGTCTACAGCTATTAGTTCTGTGTAATCACCACATTTCGTAGTAGTCATTATGGGTATTCGGAAGGGATGAGTGAATTTTTATTCTATAAAAAATGTAATTGGAGGGCAGCCTAAAATATCCCTGAATCCATGTCAGTCCTGAGTATTTTCATCTGAGGGAAAGTAATTTTATATAGCATTTGTAACTAAGTATAGTGACATTTGTTTTAAAATATAAGCATTAGATATAAACTAAAAAGTTTATTTACAGATTTCTACCTTTTTCTTTTCAAGAATAAAGTTGCAGTTTTATTCAGGTCTGGTTTGCTTGGTGTTTCAGTTTACTCATCAATCTGAAATAAAATTTATTTCTCACCTCTGGTGGTCAAGAAAACAAATAGTAATACTTTCTCACAGAAGAATTAGTTATAATATAAACTTGGATTTGTAGGCAAATTATAAATTAGATAATAAATGTTAGATAAATTACTAGTTCTTACTAACAACCTGTCAATTAGATATGAAAGAGTAATGCAGAAAAAGGGGACTGTAGATAAAAATGACTTATTATCTAAACACAAAACTAATCTTTTTTCTCAACTTACAGGATAATCCTGAGGGAAAAACCATCTATACTTCTATACAAGTAGGTTTGCTTGTTCTATTAATCAGCAATATGGGTTAATTTCATAGTGTGAAAAATAAATGGCACTCAAATGCCTTTAAATCATCATGTGTCCGATGTCCTGTGCTTTATGGGATCTTTATAGATTTTATGAATGTGTCAAACTTTAAATCATCATGATATATGTCAGTTATTATACACTCAAGGGCAGAACTTTATTACTATTCTTCAAGTAATTTGAAAAACTTTCCATTTCACATTACATTGGCCACTCTCCCCCTCAAATATTTGGAACAGAATTTGAAGTTACACATCAGTGACAGCAGAGAAAAGACACACAGTGAAAACACCTCCTAGGCATTTAATTTTGTTTATAAAAAAAACAAAGACCACAAAAGCCCTTTGGGATGGAGGCTGCCTTCCAGGTATTCTGCACCTCTGTCCAATCAGTGCAACTTGCACATCCCACCTCTATCTTGAAAGTCTTCAATAGTGGGCGTGTTTCAGTAAATTCTAGTAACACCAACTATTGCAGTCTTGTATTTATTTTACAGGTTTGGCTGGAAAGTTACGCTTTTCCTGAAAAGTCATAGTGCACAGACTGAGGAAGGTGAGGTGCACACAGACAGTTTATTCATCAATTCTGTCTCCTCAGTTCTACCAATGTTGAAATGAGATAGCTCAAGATATTTTTCTGCCTCTGTCAATGTGCTGAGGAAAATTACCAGTACATCATATATACCATTAGAAATTACAAGACGCAGTATAAAATACGAAAAGCTTCTAAACTTAAATTTTTTTCTGAGTGACTGGTTATTTTTAGGATACACAGATGTGTACATATTATGTATATAACAAATATTAACATGTGTAATTTTTTGCTCAGGAGCAGCAGTCTACTTTATAAAGCAATGTTCCCACAGCTTCATGGAAGTTTCATGGGTAAATGGCACTTGCATATTATCAACACCTAGACATGCAACAAAATAAAACACAGCTTTGCTTTGTTTTTAGGAAGGGGGAAATAATCACACGTTTCAAAGATACAACACAAGAAAGAAGTGTCTCTTGCAAATGAGGGCAGCTGGCAGTGTCTGCTTTGTGAGCCCAGCCTGGGGGGAGTGGAGTGCACCTGTAGAGTTTGGTAAGACCAAATCCATGCCTTGGGCTACTCATCCCTCAGTGATGTCTTGTCTACCTCACACACTGATGCGCATCTACAGACACACAGATCTATAAAGGCTTGGCAAACATTTTGCTTCACTCCACACTGCAGAGAAAAGGAGGAATCGACTTAATAAATCTCTTAGCACTCTAACACTGGAAATAAATATAGAAAGTTACACATCTGCAGCTGAAGTGCTGTCATGGTTTAAGTACCACTACCAAGTACCATGCAGCTGCTTGCTGCTGCCCAGTCCTGCTTACTGCATGGGATGGACAAACAGGCTCAGTGTTAATCCTTCCCAGCAGACATTACTGCAAAGGTGCTAAATTAAAGACTTGATCTTTATATCAACATTTACCCATCAGTCACCAGAGTAGATGTTTGACACAGCTGTGCATCTACTCCTCTTTATCAATGATAATACTTTATGACTATTTGCCTTTCAGGAAATGAAGAAATTATTTCTTCTTCAGTATGGATCTTACTTGTGGTAGCAGTTGGGACAATTTTAGTGGCAATTGTCACAATTTTATTCTGCAAAAGGTAAACAATTTATGCATATATTTTGTGTAGGTGCATGAAACATCTGCAGTTCTTAAACAAATGAGGTAGAGGTGTCTCGGTACTATAGATACAACTTTTTCACTCACACTGTACTAGAAATCAATCAAATGAGTGATTCTGAGAAAAGTATGATAACGGTGATGCCCAAAGTCCCTCCCTGTCTGATCCATACAAGTTTTTCCTCGACCTCTTGTATCAACATGGCAAGGAGACCAATTATATGCAATTATATGTTTGGTTACCAGTAAAGATTTTGAAACATTCACTAGCATTGTCCTAGTAAACTGAATGTATCTGAAAGCACACAAGCTAAACAGCTTGCTTCTTAAAATAGACCAAGCAGAACAGAAAGAAAAAGGATGTTTTTCTGCCTCAAACACTTTGTATAGAAATACACAATAATTCAGAGAAGATACTGTTCTTCCAACTTGTGAAAACTTTAGCAGCCACTTTTGCTGGTTGTAGTGACTTAAAGAGCAGGACAAATTCATTTTCCTTTCAAAGAAAATAACTGTAGTGAATCTTTAACCAAAAATGAAACTATTACTACTCAAATTATTAGTATTTTCCTGATATGTGTTCATTCTGTGCTGAGATAATGTGAGGGTTTTTATTTCTCTTCTGTGCTGTAAGAGAAAAATAAGAGCTGGTTCAAGGGTACAATGCTTTTGGCACAACTGTTACTTATTTTTAACTTTCTATTCCATCCCTTTTGATATTCAGGACCGGCTCCTGGAAAGCAGCATTTCCACAAGTCCCAGAGCCAAAAAATGCATTTTGTGGACTGCCTGATAATACAGAGGTATGTTCTCTTTCTATTTAATATTAAATGTGTTAAGTATGTACAAGACTCTACTGCAGGTATTTTTAAAATTAGAAGGAACTTAACTCAGAGAATGACTCTTCCTTTGCCATATTTTGAGGAATTACAAGAGGAAATCAGCAGGCAAATTTGTTAAGAGAAGTCAAATACAATGCTCTTACAGAACCAGAAATTTTCTCCTGTTCTAGTCCCATATGTGCTGGGGCTGATGCTCCCACTGGTAGGTCCAGGCAGCAGCAAGGGCTGTGTTTTACCAACATGAGGCACACATATGTACAATGACACACACATAGAGGACACTAATGCAGGCAGCCACAAAGACCAGCACAGGGGCCTTTACCAGCAGCGTGTCAAGACCACCAGCAGTCACATAAACAGGGTCACAGACATCCCAGTCCTCCTGTTCCTCGCCAGCTGAGGAGGGCTGAAGTTTGCCAGTGAGAAGTGCATAAACCCTCACTTTCTTCAGGTACAACAACCATAAATTTGCAAGCTCCTCACATGTGATCTCTGTGTCTGGATCCTGGGTCGCCCCATCAGGTCACCACATCTCACCTTTGGTCCCTGCAGCTCTCTCCTACCCACCCACTAGTCCCAGCTTCAATGAGTTTTGTTGTTTGAAGTTACACACACAAGATAGAAAGCAAGGTGACACAGAAAACAGTTTAAAATAGGATTTTGTAAGGTAACTGGACAGACTGCAGTGGTCACACGTGGCATTTGACCAGCATGATGACAAGCAGCTCTATCCCAGCTGAAAACACGACACCTTATATATAAAACTAATGGAAGTTCTTATTTTTCTTTCAGCTGATGGAGAGCAAAATTCAGGCAATAACATCTGATAAGGAAGAGATAACATTAGTTGTTGACATATTGAAATAACAAAAATCCCTGAGGAATTTGAAAATGTATTTCTTAGCTCAGGCAAGTGTATATTCCTGTGGAAAGTCTGGAATAATGTCCAGGTTTTCTTCAGTTTCTTCCTTTTCTTGTCAAAACCAGTAGTGAAGCCAAAAGAGAATGATACCTCACATGTAATTTTTTTAAATGCTGTTGTATTTACTTTTAGCTAAGTTTGACTGTTTGGGTGACTTGTCATTTTTGTGAATATGACTGAAATATTTCAGTCAAGAAATTTTAGTTACATTTTATTTTGTTTAAAGAAAAATAATGAGTTTGTTTTATATTAAAAAGATTAAGAATGAATTTATTGAGATAAATAAATTTTTTTTATAAAATTTCTGGTGCCTGAATGCCACTGTTCTACTGTCAAGAATGGGCCTATTCATATTTGAAGTTTTCTTGTATCTCTTATTAAAGCTACTAGAAAATTGAGAATGGGATTGAAAACAAGCTGCCAGAAAGTGGTGGCCTCTAATCAACAGGAATCTCAAAGGACAGGAATAGTCTAAAACCCTAACTGATGCTAGAGCTTACATGTGTTGCAGAGATCATCCACCATTTACTTGACATCAGCTCAGAATTTACTTCTACAGGTATCCAGCTCGTTATGTTCTTACTGCTCACTTGCTTTTTTACTACTTTAATTTAGTATTGTAAAATATTGAGTGCATGACTCAGTTAATCTATGTTCTTTTGTTCAAATAGAGGGGTTTACTATTGAGCTGAACAGTAAGTTTTCAGAGCCATAGAGTTAGGACAAGGTATTGAAAAAACAGCCCAGGCTGTTGTTGAATGCACTGACTGGTCATGAGCAATTCTCCTCAAGGATCAGTGCTGAGACTCACAGCTGTTAGTACTAACAGCTATTTGGACAATGGGAAGAAATGCAGCTTTGGCAAGACTGGGTGACAGCAAACTGAGAGCACCTCCTGATATAGTGGAGGGCAGGCCTGCCATTCAAAGGGTTCTTGACAGGCTGAAGAAATGGGTTGATAGGAACCTCTTAAGCAAATGCAAAGCCAAATAGCTGGGAAAAAAACAGCTGCATGTATCCTAGAGAATGGCTGAGTGACAGGTCTGGGGAAAAGGCTCTGAGGCTTTGGTAGGCAATCAACTGAACACAAACCAGAAGTGTTTCCTTATGGTAATGAAAACTATCCACATACTGGGAGGAGCAGATGCAGCAGTCAAAGATTATTCCCTCTATTCAGCACTCATGAGTCTGTATGTGCAGTTCCAGATTTCAGCCTCCTAGTACAAGCAAGACATCAATGCTGCTGGGAAAGTTCAGCATCAGGACACCAATATGATTATGGGGGTCTTAAGGAACTGGATTTTTTCATCCTGGAGAACAGAAGCTAAGGGGATCTACTAAAGTCTTCCACTGCATATAGAGAAGACGGAACAAACTTGTCTGAGAGTTGCACAATGTGAGAAGAAGGAACAGTCACAAGCTGCAGCAAGAGAAAGTCCAATTTGATATGAGGAAAAAGAACGATTTACAAGGGAAAGTGGTTGAATGGTCTCTGTAATGGGTGTCCAAGGCTCCACCCTTGGATATATTCAAAACGCAACTGAACAAGTAACTGGACCTGACACTGGCTCTGCTTTAAGTGAGAGATTGGACTCAATGACCTTCAGAGGTACATTCCAACCTAAGTATTTCTTTAAATATTTCTCTAAATGGTTCTAGTCAAAGCTGGCCAGTCTTTCTAAGTCCCTGTTGTGAAACAATGGTATTTGTACATGTAAACCAACTGGAAGAGCTGGAGTCTTACTGTGTAATGGTAGTTGCCTACCTAGAGAGCTACTGCATAAAACGTGCCTCTTCCACTTCACTCAGAAGCATCTTCTTCAACATAAGTCTTTGTAAGAGCTGAGTAGTCAGTAGAGACTGTGAGGGCAGCATACAAGACAAGAGGCAAATACCCTTACCTCCTGAGATATCTCTTGATAAACATCAGAGAGATCAGGAGCACAGCAACAAACTATTTTACTGGTATATTTTGATTTCTGGATTCCTTCCTTTGGGAAAGGAGCATATTCCAGCAAGAAAGTAAGACTTTGAGCAAGTAATAGCAGAGCACAGACAAAACTTCCATCTTCGGTTTAAAGTCTAATTCTTTACAAAGCTCAGCCTTGATCTGGAGTTATACCAAAAGAGTCTATCACCTGATTCCCCAGTTCAGATGGCTGGTTAGTGAACCATCTACTTGTCCTACCTGAGGATGCAGTGCTGGAAGCTCACCTTGACTTCTAAGGTGGTCTTAAGACGTAAAGAGAAAATGTTCAGCAGTTTCTCCTCTTATCAGAATTAGCCTTTGAGCACTTTCATTCACAAGAAAAAGAAGTTTAATTTCTGACTAGCCCCATTAATTTTGACAATTCATTTATCTTGCTGCTTCTTTTGGTCTTCAAGATTCAGATTTTGGGGGTTTCACAATATTTTTCATAATTTGGTGAGGAATCACTGACACATCAGGCTTTGCTGTTAAATTGCTTTTCACTTTGAGACTCAAAGGCTCAGATTTCTATACTAGACATTTAAACATAGCTATTTGATTATTAGGCCAATTTTAGAATTATACTAGACATTTGATTATTACGCTAAATACTCCCAAGACTACTTTCTTGCATTGAGGCCAATTGCCATGTAAGAGCCCAGATACATTTTATTAAACCCTTAAATAAGGTGGACACATGTAAACTGCCTTTAGAAATTACCCCTGACCTGAGCTAACTTCTGGACTATGTCCAGGAGATGTTTCAGGACATTGCCTGCAAATCCTGGCCAAACCAATGCTGGGAACAGTTGTTCCTGGACATGTTCCAGTGCTGGGGAGTCTTTCAGTTACCAGAGTAGCCCAAGGCCATACCCCACAATGTCCAGTTTCTATGGTAGCTGGATGCAAGCAGCTATTGGCACACCCACTGCCCTAGCAGACAAAGTTAATGATTGCCTTCTGGTCAAAGAATCACCTGGGAAGCTTTCCACAGCAGATCAGAACAAGGACAATTTCTTAGCAAGTCTGAGTTCATGCTGGACATATGTGTAAACCATCTTTCTGTTTCTCTCAGTATGCAGCAGTGGCCAGAGTTCAAATGCTCACAATCGCTGAAAGAGTGATGGGGTTGTATTAGACTACACTAGTTTATACAACCTTTCATAATATTGTTCCTTGTGGGCAAAATTACCAGTGAAGCATAGTTTGGCTCTAATACATCAAAACCTAGCCATGAGCTATGAACTGTTCAGTGGCTTTCTGTCAGGAAGGGAATAGGAAAGTATAACAAAGAAGATATCAAGATACTCAGAAGCTGGTATTATGGTCTTGTTAAATAGAAGCTAAACAGTTTCCTGCTTTATCCTGGAGAAAGTTAACATACTTCCAACTTATTCAGGAAAGGTGTTACACCCATATTTAAAAAAAGGCCAAAAGTTCAACCCAAAGAACTCATAGGCCTATCAACCTGGAAAATTCATAGTGTGAATGCTATTGGAACACATTTCTGGGCACATTAAAGAGAGGGTCATTGGGAACAATCAGTATGATTTTACCAAGGATAAATGCCTGTGAAAAGTGGGGTATCACAGGGGTCTATCCTGGGACCTGTCTGGTTTAACATCTTTCTCAATGACCGGGAAGAGGTGATGGAATGCATTGTCACCATGTTTGCAGATGACACCAAACTGGGGTGCCAGCTGATTTGCTCAAGACAAGGACTCCCATCCAGAAGGACCCAGACAGGTTGGAGGAATAGCCCAAAGGGAACCTTGAAATAACCCAATGCTCATTTGAATTTACATTGTCTAGAAAAGGAAAAGGTAAAAAATATATCATTATTTAAAAATACGTTTTTCAAAAAGTGTTTGAAAAATCATGCTATGCATTTCCCAGAACTCTGTGCATAACAGCAGCACTTCTTCATCTGTTATAAGCCAGCTTCGTACAACATTTAGCAACTTCTTGAAGGATATGACACAATTGTTTCATCTACTGCTTTTTTGGTTGGTTACATTTCTGAAGCTTTAGTTAGCCTAGTGTTTTTCTCAGACCTCCTCCTAACACTGCAAGTGCTAAACCAACCAGATCACCCTACACTTGTGGACCAAGACCTTTGGTGCTGGAAGGAGCTTTCTTGGAAGAACTGGAGACATCTCTGCCCACCCCTGACTGCTCCAGAGGGAGTCGCAGCTGCTCACATTTCCAGTACTGAACTAGAATAAAACACAGAATGATATATTAAATAAAACCTGCTGGCTTATCATGAACACTAGATAGTCGTAGATAGCTGTAGGCTGTGACAGTTCACAAGGTGTTGAGATGTCTGTTCCCTGTCATCTCAGGGGACATGCTGAAGGGGAACGCAAAAGATTTCATACATATTGAAGGAAGCTGGTCCCCAGTAGATTCACAGTCCTGGGATTGTCCATGGGGGCAGCAGAGCCCATCACACCACCCACTGAGGGAGCACAGGCAGTCAGACACTGAGAACAGGGGGAAGATTGAATTGCTGAGGTGAGTAGCTCGAGAGAGGACGCCTTCAACACCGGAGCAGGGGGGAGATCAGCGTCCAGGAGCCTCAACTCAGAGCGACGAGAGCCACCGAGGGAGCCTCAAGTCCGCGACAGGACCTGCCCAGGAGCCGGCAGCTCAGCTGACGAGAGCGAGCTGTTGACTCACAGGGGGCGGAGCCTGAAGCAGCGGCACCAGCCCTGAGTGAGTAAAAACCTGGCCCAGGGAGCGCGGCGAACAGGAGGGGCAAACGGCGAGGCGGGACAGTTCGCGCTGGCAGGCGAGCGGGATCGTGAGCGGGATGGTGAGCACTTGAGTTGTATGAGCAGGGCCCGGTCCGGGAGCTCTGCTCTGGCTGCACCGGAGGTGGCCAGCGTAGGCACCCAGACAGAGCCGATGAGAGGGGAGGCTGCAGTGCAGAGCTCGGGGTGTAGAGAGTGCCTGCACCGGTCTGGTGAGGGGAGGGTGCACAATGGGCAGGGCTGCACTCGGTGCTCCCTGGTGGAGGTCCTCCTGCAGCAGGGGCTGAGCTGCGGGACGCTGTCAGTAGCTGAAAGGTGTCAGGGAAGCGGAGGGGGAGCTGGGCTGCTTGCTCAAGGCCCAAACTGAGCAGGGGTCTCCAGCGTCCACTGTAGCTTATGGAGGAAAGAAGGAGGCCACTAACCCAGGAAGCTGGGAAACAGTAACAACAACAAAAAAAAAAACAACAACAAAAAACCACAACAAAAAAGGAAGAGGACAGTTAAAAGCATGGGGTTTCCTCCTAAATCTGTTGTCCCCACCCAGAACGGCTTTGCTGTTCTGCAGGGGGCTGATGAGGAAACACACTCACACCATGAACAGCCGGCTGATGCACTGGTAAAGATCTCTACTGGTGCTGCCAGGAAAAAGCGACGGGTCGTAGTAGTAGGGGACTCTACACTGAAAGAGACAGAAGCACTCATCTGTCGGCCTGACCCTCCCTCAAGGGAGGTGTGTTGCCTACCAGGGGCACGGATCAGGGATGTGGCAGAGAGGCTGCCTGTCTAGTAAGTCCCACTGACTATTACCCACTTATAGTGATCCATGTGAGTGCTAGGGATATAGATAGCAGTAGCCCGGAAAGAAGGACTACAGAGCCCTGGGAGAGGTGGTTAAGGTCTCTGGAGCGCAGACTGTCTTTTTATCAATTCTCCAGGATAAAGGGGAGGACCTCAAAAAGGATAGGCAGATTGGCCAGGTTAATAAATGGTTAGAAGGGTGGTGCCATAGTCAGGGGTTTGGGTGTCTTGAACACGGGACCCAAGTTTGTAGGCCAGGTCTAGTGGGGGCTGGTGGAGCTGTTCTAAGGGAAAGAGCAGTTTTGGTAGGAGGCTTGCCAGACTGGTCAAGGAGGCTTTAAACTAGATGTGTTGGGGGAGGGGGGCATCATTCCATCCCAACACACCCAGTCAGTTGCCAGCACCTATAATAAATGCTCAGAGCAATGTAGAGATATCCCAGCCGCTCCAGCCAATGAGGCGGCTTCATTTGGAGCTCTGCTCAGATGCCTCTATACAAATGCCCATAGCATGGAGAACAAACAAGAGGAATTAGAGATGTGTGCACATCTACGGGAGTATGATATAATAGGCATCACAGAAACATGGTGGGATGGCTCCTATGACTGGAGTGTTGGAATGGAAGGTTACAGGCTCTTTAGAAAAGACAGGCCTGGCAGACGGGGAGACGGAGTTGCCCTTTATGTTAGGGATAGGCTGGAGAGTATGGAACTCTGTCTGGGGACAGGTGATCAGTCAACAGAGAGTTTGTGGGTCAGGGTTAAAGGGATAACAGCGATGGGAGACATTATTGTAGGGATTGGTTACAGACTGCCTGATCAAGAGGAATCTGTGGATGAAACACTCTACAGACAGATAGGAACAGTCTCACGCTCACAGGCCCTTGTTCTCATGGGGGACTTCAACCACCCTGATATCTGTTGGAGGGATAAGACAGCCCGGCACAAGCAATCCAGGAGGTTCCGTGATTGTGTGGAAGACAACTTCCTCCTGCAAGTAATAGAGGGAGGGGTGCCATGCTTGACCTTGTGTTCACCAACAGGGAAGGGCTCTTTGGAAATATGATACTCCAGGGCAGCCTTGGTTGTAGCAATCATGAGATGGTCGAATTCAAGATCCTCAGGACGGTGAGAAGAGTGTGCAGCAAGGTCACTGCCGTGGACATCAAGAGAGCAGATATTGGCCTCTTCAGGAACCTGCTTAGTAAGGTTCCCTGGGATATAGCCCTAGAGGGCAGGGGGGCCCAAGACTGTTGGTTGATATTCAAGGATCACCTGCTACAAGCTCAGGAGTGTTGCATCCCAACTAGAAGCAAGTGCAGCGGGAGGGCCAGGAGATCTCCTTGGATGGATAAAGAGCTGCTGAGGAAAATTCAAATGAAAAAAGAGGCTTATAATAAGTGGAAGCAAGGACAGGCAGCTTGGGAAGAGTACAGGGATGTTGTCCAGGAAGCTAGGGACCAGGTTAGGAAAGCTAAGGCCCATTTAGAATTACACTTGGCTAGGGATGTGAAAGATAACAGGAAGGGATGCTATAGGTGCATTGCAAATAAAAGACAGACTAGGGACAAAGTGGGCCCTCTCTGGAAGCTATCAGGAGAACTGGCTATCCTGGATTTGGAGAAGGCTGAGGTTCTTAATGACTTCTTTGCCTCAGTCTTCACTGGCAAATGCTCTGACCACACCACCCAAGTCTTGGAAGGCAGACAAAGAGACTGTGAGAATGAAGACTTTGGGCCCACTGTAGGAGAGGATCTGGTTCGAGACCATCTTAAGAACCTGAACATACACAAGTCTATGGGCCTGATGAAATCTACCTGCGGGTCCTGAAGGAGCTGGCAAATGAAGTTGCTAAGCCACTGTCCATCATATTTGAAAAATCATGGCAGTAGGTGAAGTTCCAAACAACTGGAAAAAGGGAAATATAACCCCCATTTTCAAGAAGGGGAAAATGGATGACCCGGGGAATTACAGACCAGTCAGTCTCACCTCTGTGCTTGGCAAAATCTTGGAGCAGATTCTCCTGGAAGGCATGCTAAGGCACATGAAAAACAAGGTGCTTGGTGACAGCCAGCATGGCTTCACGAAGGGGAAATCCTGCCTGACCGATTTGGTGGCCTTCTATGATGGGGCTACAGAACTGATGGACAGGCAGAGCAGTTGACGTCATCTACCTGGATTTGTGCAAAGTGTTTGATGCTGTCCACACGACATCCTTGTCTCTAAATTGGAGAGACATCAATTTGATGGATGGACCACTCGGTGGATAAAGAACTGGCTGGATGCCTGCATGCAAAAGGCTGTGGTCAATGGCTCAATATCCGGCTGGAGACCAGTAATGAGTGGTGTCCCTCAGGGATCGGTGTTGGGACCAGTCTTGTTTAACATCTTCGTTGCTGACACGGACAATGGGATTGAGTGCGCCCTCAGCAAGTTTGCCAATGACACCAAGCTGTGTGGTTCAGTTGATACCCTGGAGGGAAGGAATGCCATCCAGAGGGACCTCAACACGCTTGTGAGTTGGGCTGATGCCAACCTTATGAAGTTTAACCATGCCAAGTGCAAGGTCCTACACCTGGGTCGGAACAATCCCAGGCACAGCTACAGGTTGGGCAAAGAAGCGATTCAGAGCAGCCCTGTGGAGAAGGACTTGGGGGTGTTGGTTGATGAGAGAATGAACGTGAGCCAGCAGTGTGCAATTGCAGCCCAGAAAGCCAACCGTATCCTGGGCTGCATCAAGAGGAGCATGACCAGCAGGTCGAAGGAGGTGATCCTGCCCCTCTACTCTGCTCTCGTGAGACCTCACTTGGAGTATTGTGTACAGTTCTGGTGTCCTCAACATAAAAAGGACACGGAACTGTTGGAAGAAGTCCAAAGAAGGGCCACGAGGATAATCAGGGGACTGGAGCACCTCCGATATGAAGAGAGGCTGAGAAAGCTGGCGCTGTTCAGCCTGGAGAGGAGAAGGCTGCATGGAGACCTCACAGCAGCCTTCCAGTATCTGAAGGGGGCTTATAAGGATGCTAGGGAGGGACTCTTCATTAGGGACTGTAGTGATAGGACAAGGGGTAATGGGCTAAAACTTAAAAGGGGTAAGTTTAGATTGGATATAAGGAAGAAGTGCTTCCCTGAGCCTCACCAACCTTAGAGTAAAGTTGTGAATGCTCCATCCCTGGCGGTGTTCAAGGCCAGGCTGGATAGAGCCTTGGGGCAAATCCCTTTATTTAATTTAATATGCTGATTTATTAATCAGGCATACTGGCACATGCTTTGTGGTGTTTGTAATCCCACATTCTGCAACAGAAATTAGTGTGGTACAGGAGAATAGTGCTATAGAAAAGTTGTGCACGGTGGTCGTGGTCACTGAGGTGGTGGCTGGTGGGAGCCAGGGTAAAGGTAGGCAAGACGCTGAGCAATGTGAACTGAAAAGCAAAGACATTTAAAATTTGAAATGTCTGCAATGTCATTTGCTATTGCGCAAATGACACATGTAATAGCAAAACCAAAACAAACAGAAAAAAAAAACAACAAAAACAAACCAAGCCAAAAAACACCAAACCAAACAAGAAAGAAACAAAAATTCCCACCAAACAATTTTGGTTCAAAGAAAGCAGGGTTAAGAACAGTTCTTTCTCTAACAGCCTAATTAGTAAGTGAAGCCTGGAGAATTCTCCACCTTCCTGTTATTGTGCCCTTGTTGGGAGTGGAATGTAGGTGGCAATTAAAATCACCCGTGCTACAAGCGTTTGAGAACAGCAAGAAATAAAGAGAACATATTACATGAGGATTACATATCTGCATGCCAGATATCATGTGAAACAATCTGGGGAGTGGATAACGTTCAGCGCAACCCAGAGCCACATCTACAGCTGCTGGAAGTTAAAGCAAACATTGCGGCTTATACTCTCTATTTTTAGGACTGCAAAGTCTTTTGTGAACTTGACATTACTGAATTCCATATATGCCTTGGATATTTTCTTTGAATTTGAATATATGGATGCTTTTGCACCTAACCCACAATATTGTAGCCTAAGATGAACCAAACAAAATTACCCAGTAATCAGGCAGTGAGAAAGTTCAGAAATTTGTATCTGATATTTTCCTTGCCATTTCTTTGCCTATAAATATGCAAGACATAATTTTCTCGGCTGTTTGCAAATACATGCTAAGTATTGATCTTTCTCAAAGAAGAATCTTCTAGACTGGTGCAGGAGTCATAAACAATGTATACAGCTAGTCAGGTGCTGACAGAAATAAATAGCCATGTTGTAAGCAACTCCAACATGACTTTGTCACACAATACTGCTGTTATTTCCAGAACATATTATTCATGAAAATGTGTTTATTTTTAGGAGAGGTGTTTCTATGAGCATATTCATGAACTATGACTACAGAGTATGTATTTTTGTATAATGGGTTTGCATATTGTGACTATTAATGCTCAGTTCATCCAACATAACAGGAAGGAAGAGATAGTTGCATGATCAGTTCACTTGAAATCGCTAACATCTGCAAATTAGGAAATGTAAGGAAGTTCAAAAGCAGTAAAGGAAATGATAAACTGAGTCACTTTCTAACTTGCAGCATTTGGTATTAACACTGGCATGCAGCAAAAAAAGCTAACTATCAGAGCAAAACATTGATACTTGCATGAGCACAACTACAAGTTCAAGTGTCCTTGCTGCTGTGATCCCAAATCAAATAAGACAGAGGAGGATAGCTTTTATAAGAAGAGGTATGTCTCTCTATGTTGTCTATTGATTTTCTTTTGCCACAGAAGATTTTGGGCAGAATACAGATGTTTGACAAGGATTAAGTTAGGTGCGGTTATACTAGCACTATGGATTAGCTTCCTGCTTAAAAAAGCCTAAGCAAAATTTTGGCGATATTTTAGCCTATTTGATTAAAACTGTAAATCTGTGTATATATAAAATTTCTGAAGATTTCTGCAAGATTCAGGGAAGAATGTGAAATGTCTCTGATGTCTGTTGTGCTATTTAACATTTGTTATCTGACATTTATTTTGTAGTAACTGAAAGAAATGCTATTTTCTGTCCCTTATCTATAAGTTAATCTCACTAATGTGGGTTTCCATTCCTTGAAAAGAGTAAATCACAGAATCTTGGGATGATTGAGACTGAAAGGCACTTGGGTACCTTGTCCTGTCCCACCCCTTGCTCAGTGCAGGGTCATCTCCTGTAGGTTGCTCAGGGCTTTGTCCAGTCATTATCCTCAATGCTGGAGGCTCCACAGCCTCCCTGAGAAATTTGGTCCAGTGGCTGACTACCCCCACTGATTTTCCGCTGTTTCAGCTTTTTGCCTGTTGCTTCTTACCTGGTCACTGGGCACCACTGAGCAGTGTCTGGTTCCATCTTCACTACTCCCCACAGCTGGGTATTTATACACATTAATAAGATGTCCCTGAGCCTTCATCTCTCCAGGCTGCACAGTCCCAGCTTTCTAAGACACTTCTCGTATCAGATCCCTTAATAATCTTTGTGGTTCTTCACTAGACTCTCTCCAGCAGCTCTGTATCTCTCTTGTAGTAGGAGTCCCAGAACTGGACCCAGCAGTCTAGGATCACCTACCTCGACCTGCTGGCAACACTCAGCCTAATGCAGCCCAGGATGCCTCTGGCTGCCTTTTTTTCCAGGGCACATTAGTGGCTCATGGTCAGCTTGGTGTCCACCAGGACTCCCAGGGCTACTTCTGCCAAGCTGCTTCCAGCAGGTTGTCCTCAGCCTGTGCTGGTGCCAGGGTAGTTTCTCCCCAGATGCAGGATTGAGCATTTCCTTTCGCTGAATTTCAGATATTGTCAGGCCATTCCTGCAGCTAGTCCAGGTCCCTCTGAAGTGGAACAATGGTATATCAACCACTTCCCTCAGTTCTGTATCATCTACAAAAATCAAAATCCTGATCTAAAGACTGAATCAATTCTGGGGAAGTTATTTAGACAACGATTTGCAAGTAGTATTTCATTTCCTGGTATACATTGTAAGGGTTTTATTCCTATTTCTATGCCTCCTGGTACAGTAAGCAAGTGTATGATATTCTCCATGTGTCCACAACGTATAAGCACCAGTTTATCTCCTCATTACCCTATAAGTAAAATTCCATTTTTAATTTCTAGAAGCGTGTCATGGGCAGGAGTAACTTTCCCAGAGCCTTTCAAGAAAGTAAAGTCACTGACAAAGCTGGGAATTAGAACCAAGGTGACATTTTGTGGTAGCAAACTCCACTTGCAGCCCAAGAGTGAAGACAACAGAATGTACAAACTAAGAGGGTAAGAATTGAAAGGGCTTGTCAGTATCTAATGAATGCTTTCTATAAAAACTACTATAGACATACACAGCTTTTAAATGTGACCATATACAGAGATCATTCTAGAGCAAACTTAAGTTTGACCTTGTCTTGCTACAAAAGATCAAATGGACTGGATACCAAATTAAATAAGTATTTCACTGAATATAGAGACTTAGACAGTGCTACAAGGATTCTTAAACTAGAAATTTACTGTATATAGAGGCTATAGAGACTGTGTATAGAAGATATAGAGATAACGAAAACATGAAATGAGAGAACCAGATGTCTTCTCTCAAACCAATATAGGCCTTCCTCCCGCTGGTAAAGCCTGAGAAATAGGTAAATGGCTGCTGTCCTGGGTTTACCAGTAGCAGTCAATTTTTCTCCTTCTTGGTACCTGGTGCAGCGTTGTGTTTTGACTTTCAGCCTGGGAACAGTGCTGATAACACCAATTTTTTCAGTTGTTGCTAAGTAATGTTTACCCTGACCAAGGCCTTTGTGAGGCTCATGCTCTGCCAGGGAGGAGGGGAAGCCGGGAGGAAGCAGACAGGATACCTGACTCAAGCTAGCCAAAGAGGTATTCCATACCACAGCACGTCATGCCTATGGCCACACCACCCTGAAAACACCTGATCTTGTCTGATAGAATCATAGAATAATTAGGGTTGGAAAGGACCTGAAGATCATCTAGTTCCAACCCCCCTGCCATGGGCAGGGTCACCTCACACTAAACCGTATCACCCAAGGCCTCGTCTGACGTGGTCTTGAACACTGCCAGGGATGGAGCATTCACAACCTCCCTGGACAACCTATTCCAGTGCCTCACCAGCCTTACAGTAAAGAACTTCCTCCTTATATCCAATCTAAACTTCCCCTGTTTAAGTTTTAACCTGTTACCCCTTGTCCTGTCACTACAGTCTCTAATGAATAGTCCGTCCCCAGCATCCTTATACGCCGCCTTCAGATACTGGAAGGTTGCTATGAGGTCTCCACGCAGCCTTTTCTTCTCCAGGCTGAACAGCCCCAACTTTCTCAGCCTATCTTCATACGGGAGGTGCTCCAGTCCCCTGATCATCCTCGTGGCCCTCCTCTGGACTTGTTCCAACAGTTCCGTGTCCTTTTTATGCTGAGGACACCAGAACTGTACTCAATACTCCAAGTGTGGTCTCATGCGAGCTTTGACCTGCTGGTCACACTCCTTTTGATGCAGCCCAGGATACGGTTGGCTTTCTGGGCTGCGAACGCACACTGAAGCTGGCTCATGTTCATTTTCTCATCAGTCAACACCCCCAAGTCCTTCTCCACAGGGCTGCTTTGAATCTCTTCTCTGCCCAACCTGTAGCTGTGCCTGGGATTGCTCTGACCCAGCTGTAGGACCTTGCACTTGGCATGGTTAAACTTTGTAAGGCAGGCATCAGCCCACTTTACAAGGTCCCTCTGGATGGCATTCCTTCCCTCCAGCGTATCAACTGAACCACACAACTTGGTGTCATTGGCAAACTTGCTGAGGGCGCACTCAATCCCACTGTCCATGTCAGCGACAAAGATGTTGAACAAGATTGGTCCCAACACCGATGCCTGAGGGACACCACTCGTTACTGGTCTCCAGCTGGACATTGAGCCATTGACCACAGCCTTTTGTGTGTGGCCATCCAGCCAGTTCTTTATCCACCCAGTGGTCCATCCATCAAATTGATGTCTCTCCAATTTAGAGACAAGGATGTTGTGTGGGACAGTGTCAAATGCTTTGCACAAGTCCAGGTAGATGACGTCAACTGCTCTGCCTGTCCATCAGTTCTGTAGCCCCATCAGAGAAGGCCACCAAATTGGTCAGGCAGGATTTCCCCTTAGTGAAGCCATGCTGGCTGTCACCAAGCACCTTGTTGTTTTTCATGTGCCTTAGCATGCCTTCCAGGAGAATCTGCTCCAAGATTTTGCCAGGCACAGAGGTGAGACTGACTGGTCTGTAATTCTCTGGGTCATCCATTTTCCCCTTCTTGAAAATGGGGGTTATATTTCCCTTTTTCCAGTTGTTTGGAACTTCACCTAACTGCCATGATTTTTCAAATATGATGGACAGTGGCTTAGCAACTTCATTTGCCAGCTCCTTCAGGACCCGCAGGTAGATTTCATCAGGTCCCGTGGACTTGTGTATGTTCAGGTTCTTAAGATGGTCTCGAACCAGATCCTCTCCTACAGTGGGCCCAAGGTCTTCATTCTCACAGTCCCTTTGTCTGCCTTCCAAGACTTGGGTGGTGTGGTCAGAGCATTTGCCAGTGAAGACTGAGGCAAAGAAGTCATTAAGAACCTCAGCCTTCTCCAAATCCTGTGTAGCTATTTCTCCCGTGAGCTTCCAGAGGGGGCCTACGTTGTCCCTAGTCTGTCTCTTATTTACAATGTACCTATAGAATCCCTTCCTTTTATCTTTCACATCCCTAGCCAAGTGTAATTCTAACTGGGCCTTAGCTTTCCTAACCTGGTCCCCAGCTTCCTGGACAACGTCCTTGTATTCTTCTCAGGCTGCCTGTTCTTTCTTCCACCTTTTATATGCCTCTTTTTTCCCTCCCAGTTTCCTCATCAGCTCGTTATCCATCCAAGGAGGTCTCCTGGCCCTCCTGCTGCACTTCCTTCTAGAATTATAATGAATATGTACATAATGAAGATGTATAAGCTGTAAACTGTTTCTTCTCAGTGTGTGTGTTAGCTGGAGCAATCCCCCATGCACCCAGTACCATAAGAAATTGATATGTTTCTAACCTGTCATTCTGGTTAGAGAGTTTATTTCCCGGATTTCAGTGACAGACTTATGTTTGCTGTCATCAAGTTTATGAGTGATATGATCACTGCTGCTTAGTAGGACACATCAAACCTTTGGTAACATTAGATAATAATTTAGCAATGTTTTCCTTGGTAAGATCTTGCTAGTGAAAAAATGCTAGTGAAAAAAAATAAACATGCACTCTATGCAGATGCACACACCTCTAAATAAGAGAAAGCTCCAAGGCCAGGTATCACTGGCTGACTCACATTCACACAGCTTAGGTGGATAGATCAGGTTTATAGCAAACCTGCCTTGGAGAGAACTAGGGAGTGACTTCAGAATTGAAGAGTGTGCAAACCAGGTGCTGGAGTCCCTTCTGGGGTTGTCCCCAGTGTAGCAGGGGAGGTCAAGGTACTTGTGAGGCTGGCCAGGGGAGAAAAAAGGAAAGATGCAAAGCAGAAACAAGCAGAGTTAAGGATAGGGGGTTTCATCCTAATGAATTCTATATTACCTCCTGTATTAATAAAATGTGAGGAAATACTGCTTACAAAGAATATATGTTTCTTCTGTCTGATCTTCCAAACAACACTCCCAACCAGTTTAGATGTGTGTTCCTTTTGAAACCTTCAATACCGAAGTCTGTTCAGAGCAGAGGGAGGTATACCACAATTGTCTCCAGTTTGGGAGATGGTGGAGGGAGAAAAGCTCCTAACATTCTACCGATGTGCTGCTGGAGCCATTTGCTTGGCCACTGGTCAGAAGGTATGGATCAGTCAGGTAAATGGCTTAGGGTTCACCACAACTCCTATATCTTTTATCCTGCCTTCAGGAAATAGAAAAAACAGGGAACCTGGCTATGTGTTGGTATATTCAGCTGGGGTGATGCAGAGAACATAGGCACAACCCAACACTGATCCTTTCTTGTGTAATTTGTTTTAAAAGTTAGTCAACTGTGAAACACAAACCCTGTGGGAAGCAAATCGCCCTAGCGCTGTGGTCAAAGGACATGGCCATTTCTTATGAGGAAAGTGAATACTTGCAGGCCTTGCTATTCCCACTGCAAGCCCAGTGACATGTCCAGAGCCTGGAGGCAATGGTGCCAGCAAATACTTCTCTAAGCAGGCAGATGACTCCTTTCTCAGCACTCCAAACAAGTATTTCCATGAGAAAGTGTCAAGAGTGCTTGCAGTATGGGGTTGCTGTCATGGGTAGGAAATGTGAGGGATATTTTGAAAGCAAAGGAGTCATCAGGGACAGTAGACAGAGGGAGATGACAAGAAGAATGAAGCAAATACTATAAAGGAAAGGTGGACAGTTACCAGAGAATAGGAAAACAATTGCCTAAAAAGGAACATAGGATAAGGAAAGGAAGGCAAAAAGGTTAAGAGTAACTAACAGATGGCACAAAATTGAGAAAGGTATGCTTATATGAAAAGGGGCAGACTAGAATAACAAGTCTTATGGTTATTATGTGCCTTACTGGGGAGATCACTGAGAGCATGGGAAAGTGGAAATAACTGTTGAGACCAGTATCTCACACAGCGTTTCATGACCAGTCCTCCATACTGTTTGCACTTAAGATTCTTCTGTATCACTTCCCAGCAGCTGTGGCCACATCCTTACAGTAGCATGATGATAGATGCTGCAAGAGATGAGCTGATAAGAATCAGGTGACAGTGAAGAGTTTGTGACTGTTGCAATCCCAGCATGGTGTCCTGTCTTGGCTTGATTCATGGAGACCATGGCAGACAGGTCACATCAAGCTAATTTCCATGAAATGTGAGGTGGATCCTAGAAATATTCAAGACTCCAGCTTGCTTGGAAGGTCTGGCTGGGTTTTTTCTTTCACTGTAAGTGAAGTCAGTCTGAAATCAACACTCTGAAATGACCGTGAAAATTAATATAGAAGGATAGGCAAGCAATGGAACCAGGGTACACTGTGCTCTGGTTTCTACCAAAGCTTCATACTTCCTTATCTGATATACCAGGCCTTCAAATCCACACAGCCCAGTACACCCAGCCACCCCTTTCCTCCTCCTGGCCAAAGGCAGAAACCCTCTGTTTCTGGTTGGAGTATTCACTGTCTGACCCTCGCAGCACCAGACGAGAAGTCCCTTCACCGTAATCAGGGGAAGTGATTCCAGTCCTTCTGCATCAGGGCGATCATTGATCACCTTCTTCCATCTCAACAGCAACTAAGCTGTTGGGAGGCTTCTTGGGAGAACCCTTCTTGGCATCTGCCTTCCCCTTCAGTTCACACACACTGGCTTCCAGTTTAAAAGTGTGCTCAACATTCCACTTCCTCATGTCCTCCCCCAGGGCGCACAGGAAGAACCAGAAAATGCCATATGGCATGCACCTGGGGCTCCCTTTCCTGCTGACCAGGGCTGGAGGAGACTATTTCCATTAACTTTTCCGTGGGAATGAGGAGGGAGAGATATTTTCCTCAAAATTTCAAAGCCAGGAAGATGCTCTCTCCATAGTTGATGCATTCAAATCTGGGCAACAAGTTTAATAATATTCACCGTAAGACTCAACAATTTCTGGACCCAAAACCAATAATAACAAAGAAAGTGTGGAAAAAAGATATTTTATTTGACAGTGAGATACAGTAAACTACACCTAACAATTGCATTCGTTAGCATATTCACGGTATGTCCACAGTCAGCTTTGATATTTACCTACAGGCAAAAAAGAAAAAAAGGGAAAGTGATTCAGGGCATTGCTGTAAACATTATTTTAAGGGTTATTAAGGTGTTATTACATAAAATCTTGAAATCAGCCTCAAAAGACTTTGAATCAAGACTGTAGATTGGCCATATTCAAAAAAGCTGAGCAGGTGAGCATTTAATTCCTGCCAAAACCTGGCAAAGATTGAGACCTTTCTCTTCCTGCTTTTTTAGATAGTTCAGAACTCATAGATGTTTTCAATGCACTCCTAATAGATGCTGGCAGGAGCATCTGAACATGCCTCGTGGTGATGCTGGCTTTAAAGGACTACTCACAGAGAAGTTAAGTCATCCACACCCTGACACAAGCAAAGACAAACCATCCACTTCACAAAAGGTGCCTTCAACAAATGGTTGAAAGCCACTCTAAATGGTCATTTTGCAGCAGAAATGGGAACACTGACTAGGAAAATCTGCAGTGATGTTCTCAGGGTCAGAAAGCAAGAAAACCTGCCTTTCTGATGGTATAGTTAGGATATATATGTCGGAAAACAGTAATCCTAAATAGAATCATAGAATTACAGAATCATAGAACAGTTAGGGTTGAAAAGGACCTTAAGATCATATAGTTCCAACCACCCTGCCATGGGCAGGGACACCTCACACTAAACCATGTCACCCAAGGCTCTGTCCAACCTGGCCTCGAACACTGCCAGGGATGGGGCATTCACAACTTCCCCGGGCAACCCATTCCAGTGCCTCACCACCCTTACAGTAAAGAACTTCCTCCTTATATCCAATCTAAACTTCCCCTGTTTAAGTTTTAACCCATTACCCCTTGTCCTATCACTACAGTCCCTAATGAACAGTCCCTCCCCAGCATCCCTATAGGCTCCCTTCAGATACTGGAAGGCTGCTATGAGGTCTCCACGCAGCCTTCTCTTCTCCAGGCTGAACAGCCCCAACTTTCTCAGCCTATATGGGAGGTGCTCCGGTCCCCTGATCATCCTCATGGCCCTCCTCTGGACTTGTTCCGACAGTTCCATGCCCTTTTTATGTTGAACTGTACACAACACTCTGCACACAATACTCCAAGTGAGTATTGTACAGAACTGTACGATACTCCACAATACAAATGGAGTATTGTGTGCAGTTCCAAGCGAGGTCTCATGAGAGCAGAGTAGAGGGGCAGGATCACCTCCTTCAACCTGCTGGTCACGCTTCTTTTGATGCAGCCCAGGACACGGCTGGCTTTCTGGGCTGCAAGCGCACGCTACTGGCTCATGTTCATTTTCTCATCAGTCAACACCCCCAAGTCCTTTTCCACAGGGCTGCTTTGAATCTCTTCTCTGCCCAACCTGTAGCTGTGCTTGGGATTGCTCCGACCCAGCTGTAGGGCCTTGCACTTGACATGGTTAAACTTCATGATGTTGGCATCAGCCCACTTTACAAGCATGTCAATCACATGTGTCAAATCATGGTCTCTGCACCAAATACAGTGAGTGTATGTATCATAATGAGAGCCTGTGGCCTCTGCCTCAGGCTGCTGTGTTGTAATTGACAATAGTGAGCCTATTCAGTTTTTTCAAAGAAGAGGTGCCTGTCAGGCCTCCTGAAGCATTGTCTGCTTGCCCTTTCTAAAGAGTATTTTGACTCTTCTCATTAAAAAAAAAAAAAAAAAGCTTTGCAGAAACCAAAGTACACTTTGGCATCTTTTTTTTTTTTTTTTTGGGGGGGGTGGGAGGGGGGAAAGTTTGGGGTTTTTGTATGATTTTTGTTGCGGTTTTTTATTTGCTTTGGTTTGGTATGGTTTTCCTTTTTTTTTTGGTTTGGTTTGGTTTGGTTTTTTTTGTTTTTTTTCTGAAGGCTTCATTGTCCCTTTCCAGAGAAGAAAAGATGTTTGATACTCTTGGACTCATTTGCATGATGTGGTGTTATATGATGCTATTTCATCCCTTGCACGCTGACATCCAGTATGTAGAGCGTAAGTATGTTTTTGCAGATATAATCTGAGAAACGGGGTTGAATTCTTCATTTATCAGAGATATTTGCAAATAATCTGTCAATTGTCATCTTAAGCCTGATAGATACTATCTTCTGCATTCAACAAAAATGACAGCCTATCCTTACTGAACTTATTCTGTAACACTTTCAGCAGAGGCACAAGAATCACCTATTGCAAATGTGAAAATGAATTGGAGAAAAATGGAACTGACCTGGGACAGCAGCAAAAATTTCTCTAAGTACAAATGTACCATCATGGACAGGGACATTGAAAGTATACAGACAGAGGTAAACTTGTTATTCATTGAGATAAATAATTGCACTTTTTTCTTTACCTTTTATTGATTTCAGTTACTTTGGAAAAATTGATCAGCTGCAGGTAAAATCCAATCAGTGACTGTTTGCAGTCCACAGCTTGATCTATCAGGGGCTGTGGAAAGCTGCCACCAGTGCCAGGGTGCATTTGCTGCTGGAGGACATCCTGTGCATTACAGAACTGAAGTTCTGTCAACAAAGTAGAAAGGAAGCAATGGCCTGAACTGTACCTACATTCCATTATGAATAGGGATGTAGCTGCTGAAAAAAGGGGCTATAAGACTTAGTGAGACTCAGACAGAGAAAGAGACCCTTCAGATGAAAAATTAATTCCCCAAATACTGCCATGGATTTTCATTATCTCCAGTTCTTCACCTGTTTCCAGGTAAATTGGATCATGCCTGTAGCACTGGTTATAAAGTAATCCCACATCATCTAAAGGAAGCCTGACAGACCGAAAGAGAGATAGAGATGGCTTATTTAGCATAGCAAAGCAGAAGCCTTATTTAGAAATACGTATTACAAAACCACACTACAACTTTATTGAAGGTTATAAGTACAATGCCATAGACAACTTTCCGACCCCTCGGGAGGTTGGAATGGACTTCTATTTTACTTAATCCTTTGATTAAGTTCCATTGTGGTTCCCCTGTTTATTAACCATCCTCTGTTATGCTACTGGGGTACTATTAGGCTTCTCTAATAGTTGCCCATTAGTGTAGCATCCAACTCCTGAGCAGCAAAGTGTTTTGTGTAGCTGTGCTTTTGATCAGTCAGCACCATTATACATCACCTTCAAGTGGTAAAGGAGAGAGTTAGCTCCTGAGCCTAAACCACACATATATACACATGAGATTCCAGGCCTTCAAACTGAGTTTCTGTACTTCCAGAGCAAGCATCATCTAACACCAGCAGAGGAAAAACAGAGAAATAAAACATCAAAATGTTATTTTTCAGGTGGATAGTCCACTATGCAGGTTTCCAGTGGAACTATACCTGCCTCTGCACAAAGGGGTATTCCTTACTATTGAAGTGCCAAACACAAACATCTCAAAAACCTTCACCTTTATCCCAGGAGGTAATGTTTATGGTCTGGGTAAGGCTTTCTCCATTTGCAATCTTTTAAAGAAAACAGTTCTTTACACAGTAGGTAACTGCTTTACTTTCTATTAAAAAATATTTTTTGCAGATCTGCTAAAACTACTTGCTCTGTTATGTTTCCAAAATTCTGCAAGAGATGCACTACCACAAATGTTTCGATAATTGCATTATTCTCTTTCATACTAGGGTTCAAAAATACCACTAAATTACAGTGGTTTAAGGGTGGATTCAAATAGCTGTTCTATCTGTTACAAATTAAGATGTTAGTGCTCCTTTCTTTGTTAAATGCTTTTCTGCTGGGCTGTGGGTGAGCTTGTAAGGAGCTACACCACAAAGCTAGCTAAAGGCACAGTCTGGAGAGCAGTATAACCCATAAAATGAGAGGAGGAGAGGAAAATAAATGCCTGTGATAAGCAAATAGGGGCAAACTGAATGTAGCAGTCTCCTAATCTGGCACTGATGTGCACGTGCTCACACACATACATGCACATACAATGCATGTGCACAGGTTCCTTCAGCTGCCGTGCATCCACTGTGCTGAGGCAACTGCTTACAAAGACATTCTGAACCTGCCCCATGTGGGAGCTAGTCTAAGTGGGGTTTAAGCAGACCCTAGGCTCATGATTTCAAACATAAAGTTTCTACAGCCTGTTTTCCCATTCCTTCTCCACTCGGAGCTCTCCATTAAAACTGCCCAGTCACCAGTGCTCCTGCAGCTGTGCATGACTGGGGGATTTCAGACTTGGCAGAGGTGATGAGATCATCTTGCTCATATCTGAGCAGGAAAGTACTCCTTACTCATCTCTTCTGGGTACTTGACAGAGGAAAAGCTCTCACAGTGACTCTCAGAATACAAGCCAGGACACTCTGCTTCTTAAACCCTCTTACTTTTGCAGTTCCTCCCAGGCTGTCCCTAGCCTCCAAGCATGCAGGTTCCACAGGCGATTTCCTTCCACTTCCACAAGGTGGAATACTGGGTGCTGGAGGGGGCTAGAGTCAGGGCAGGCAGCAGAAAACTGGCTGAAGGAGGAGTGAGAAGGAGGCTCAGCTTCCAAAGAAACGCACTTCAGGTGCTACAGAAAAGGGAAAAATCAAGTCACTATCACCCACATCAGAGTGGAAAGATCTCGCTAGGCAGCTATTTGATCAGAGGGCAGAAAAAAGCCCAAATTTACTTTTAAAGTCTCAGCTTTTTAAAAGCTGTATGTAAACCCTTCAGGAGTGGATTCATGAGACTGGAAAACGAGAAAGACTTCTCTCTGTAGCACCAAGGATGGCATGAAATGCCAATGTACCTTCCTTTACCTGTGTGAATGCTCTACTCACTCACAGGTTTCAGGGCTCAGAATCAGTTATAATAGCATGAGAGTCTAGCTTTCTCTCAGTTTTCATGCTTAACCCAAGCACCTCCTCTAAACAATGGAGCAACCTTTTCTGTCACAGCTGTGAACATGGATGGCTCATACTCCAGCATATGCAGATATATTCTGCAAAGTAATATGCTAGGCTTTGGGAAAGGATTTGCCTGCTTCCAATGTCCTGGGGGTAAAAGAAACACTGAAATCCTTCATTCCTTAATTTGTTCCCTGTAGGATGAACAAGTTTCTGCAGCCTTATGAAAATGTTTTTGTGAAAAGAAGTTTCCTACAACTAGCTCAGCAATTTTTTAGCTCCAGCTTGGAGCAGTCACATGATTTTTACTCATCATGGATATTCCTGTTTCTGCAGGCATGAATGGATCAGCCATTGAAAACTTCTCCTGTGTGATTTATAACATTTCCCTCATGAGCTGCACTTGGCAGGCAGGCAAGGATGCTCCAGGAGATACCCAGTATTTTCTCTACTGGCAGAACTCCAGGTAAGTAGGTCTGCTTGAGCCTAGGGAAGTCCAAATTCTCATTCAATTTTGCCCATGTTTATCTAAAATACCTTGCTGTATATAGATATGATGATGCGATGGAATGTGAGCTTTACATTAAGGATGAAAATGGCAGAAATACAGGATGTAGATTCCAAAATGTGAGGATAGAGACTGAAAAAGCTTACTTCCTGGTGAACGGCTCTAGCAAAGACTCCCTGATCCAGTTCTATGATGAGTACATTCAACTGTATAAAATAGGTAAGTGAACATTTTTATTTTATTACTGTTTTATAAAATAAGGAAATGGGGAATTTTTCTCTGAAGAGAAAAGAATAAACCAAAGTCTCTATTCATCGTAGGATCCAGCACTGCAGGACAGACTTCATCCTGATAGGTGACAGAATATAGTTCCAAATATTCCCAAATGAGCAGAAGGCAGAAGCAGTCTGAAATAACTGCTCAAGTGGTGTGAACATTTCCATGAAATCCAAGTGATGAAATGCAATGGTTAGACTTTCAAGGCCACCCTTCTGATGGCCTCATTTTTCCATCCTTTAGTTCTATGTGTCTCTGAGAGCTGCAAGAGCTACATGTCCTATAACTGAGGCTGGGGGAGAGTAGACTTGCAAATTAATTCTGCATTCGTTAAATATGTGGGTACCTATGTGCGAGATAGGTGATAGAACTCTAATGGAGATCTGGGACAGGATTCAGCTGCTGAAAAACATGCCTTTAGTGTCATTTGAGACATTCTCAGACACTTGAAGCATTTGCAAGGTTTACAGATGTGGTCCAGGACCTGTGAGAAATCAGGGTCCTCCTGGGTGTCCTGTGTGGTGTATGCACAGCACAAGACTGACTCCTGCTTGCAGCTGGTGCAGGCTGTAAAGCCCAGAGCTATTCAGACAAGCAGACCTGCTCTGCAGTGTTTTGCAGATATCACAGGCAATAGTGATGAGATCTCACCTGTATTGTAGGTACTCAAATTCAGATGACTTGGTCTTCTACATGAACAATAACACATGCACCAAAACTTCTGTCTTTTTTCCTATGAAGACTTGCGCTGTTTATGTGAAATTTAGATGCAGAAGAAAATGGAACTCTGCTGATTATACTACTCAATTACCAAAATCCTTCGTACTTTTTTTTACATGAAAGTCAGTTACTTCAGGTGTCCAACAACTGAAGTTTTGCTACTGTATTTTACTCCCGTTTACCAGATAACATTTGTTAACATCAGTAGCATACAGCTGTACATCAGTTGCCTCAACTTCAGATGTATTTTGCTATGAATGGATAAGTTGTAGCTGATTACTGTCTATGTCTACATTAATAATTTAATTTCTTTCCAGAAATACTCACTCCTCCATTAAATGTCACTGTCAATTGTACTGGAGATTCAGCAGGTTGCATAATTACATGGCAAGCACCCCTTACAAGTCATGTGGAAAACATAAAGTGTTTTCAGTATGAAATTAGCATACAAAATAAGGTAAAAATTTATTGGTTTGTATTTGAGACCATACCTGCATGCATGCATATCTATAATGTGCAAATTTCTGTTTCCTTTATTTATTAACTTCTTTCTCATAAGCTGTGTCCTCCTGCTCCAGCCCTGCTGGTTTCATATCACAGCAGTCATGACCTTCCAAACTAACCAAAGGTACAAAGCAGAAAAGCTGTTGTCTGTTTTGTTCACTCATTTTTGAACCTATCCTTTTTCTTTTTTTTTTTCAGAATTTTCAGGTGCTTTGATCCAGGTCAATGTTTGCTTCTTGTTAATTAAATTTTGATTGTATGGGATGTGCAAGAGCTTTTCACAATACTTTGGGGGAAGCCCTTGTGCACAGATCACTCAGATGTCTAATACAGACTTTGACTGGAAGGAGGGTAAATTTATTGTTCACATCAATTGTCTTCACCATGTTATCAAACTGTTATGAAATCACAGCTTCCGGATCTGCTGTATTTGGAGGATGATTTGATTACATGTGTAAATTGGATATACTTCTGCTGTGTGAGGATGCACAGTGTTAATATGCCCATAAGCCCATGGGCAGATAAGTAAATAATTCATGTTTCCTTCCTATTCTAAAAGGAATGGAGGAAGCCAAAACTCTGTAATAAAGTGCAACATTCTAGAACATTACTGAAGCAGAATATCCGATTACTTTTTTTGTCAGTTTAAAATTACTTGTGATCTTTATAAGCAAGAAAATGGGAACAAAAGAAAATAATGAAAATGAAGACTTGTCTTTTGTTTGCAGGATGAACCCAAAGAACAGAAAAAGGATCCTCCTGTAAAAGTAAGTATTCTTTTTTATATTCAAATTTGCGCTTCTGCCCACTTAAGCATTTAAATACCATTATATAAAATATACTTAATTCTAGAACTATAGTTTTTATATCAATATAGCAATGAGATTCCAGGAAAATATATTCCTGTGGTATCTTCACGTGTAAACTTAATACATCCCTTTTGGGGATGCAGAATTTTCAATGAATTTCACAAAATTTCATACTTTCCATTTATCTCACAAATAGCTTTTGCTTATGACAGATGTGATATTTTGTTTAACAAAAACTGGAAGCATTCTTTCTTTGTTGGTGAAAAAATACCACTGGAGTTCCAAACAGCTAGACAGAGGGAACACAGAGATGTTCACAGTCTTCCACAACAAATGAGTGGTCCTCTCAGCCCCGGAAGCATCTTAAGCTTGGCAGATTCCATCCCTTGTAGAAATTATCATGAGGCCAGATGGTACATATCTGCTTGTGGATTGTCTCAAAAATATTAAGTCTATTTAGCAAAGACAGGCACCATGCAAGGAACATTTGCATGATTAATCCCTGTAAAGGATGCAAGGCAAATTTACAGGGTATTTCTCCAGTTTCAACTTTCTGTTATGGGATTTTTAGGATACATAAAAAGGAACAGGGGAAAAAATGGTGTCCTTAAAGCATAATAAAATAAAGACCAAATAAACTTTAAAATCCAACTTGAAACTTCAAAGAAACAGAAAGATTCGATGGCAGTTGAACTAATTTATCACAGTTTTACATTTAGGAAGAAGAACGTTTAACTAGTACATACCTACAGTCATACGAATTAGTTTTTTTGTAGAAACTGCATCAGGAATTTAAACTCAAATGTCATAAATATTTGTTTACGGGGGGAAATGAACAGTCTGACTGTTTTGATTTTAGGTAAGGAGCAACAGATATGAATTCCAAAATTACAATGAAGAAAAAAAGTACATTCTGAAAATCAGAGCACGTGGAAAAAATTGTCTCGTGAGCTCAAACTGGGGGGAATGGAGTGAACCCATTGAGTTTGGTAAGACTGTAAAATATTATTTTAATTTTTTTTTTTCAGTATTACCATGTTCGCTTCCTTTTCTCCCTCTTAAAAATATGAATAAAATCTTAAATCTTATCCAATCATGTGGAAGAAACTGGGTGGAAATTATTAATGTGTAGGAGAAGCTCCATTACAATGGCAAGGGAGGCTGATAGCAGTCTTTGATTAGTTGGGATTGCGAAGGCAGCAGTTACTCAGATGCCAGGGCTACAAGAACAGGCTGAGACACTCAGTCTTGTATTTGGTCCAAAGTTCTGAGGCTGCCTTTCAGGTCTAAGTTTTTATCACGAATGTTGTCCCCTTTCTAATGCATCTTCCTTTTCACCCTTTCCTCAACAGTCTTTTTATACCACTTTTGTTCTGTAATTCATTCTCTGACTGTTTCTTCTCCTATTGTTTTTTTTTTTACTCTACATTTTAAATATTTGAAATGGTTTGAAATGCATCAAGCGTACCTGTAAGAAGTCAAGCTGAAATCCTTCAGGTTGTTGAAAAAAAAAGGATTATGTGACATTGTCATCCATTACTGACAGTGACAAAGGTAGCTTTTCAGCATACTAAGATATTTCTCTGTCTTGGATGTTTCAGGTCAAGGGAAAGATCACTTTCCTTTAGTGATTTTATTTCTGATAGCACTTGGAACAATCTCAGTGACACTGCTCCAATATTGTCTTTTCAAAAGGTAAATCAACCTTATTGGTTTACTATTAATAGGGTATTGTTTTTATGAAACACATTCTTTCTACCTCCTACTTTCCTACCTACAAATTTAAATGATCTGATTTGACCCAGGGAACTACAGACCAGTCAGTCTCACCTCTGTGCTTGGCAAAATCTTGGAGCAGATTCTCCTGGAAGGCATGCTAAGGCACATGAAAAACAACAAGGTGCTTTGTGACAGCCAGCATGGCTTCACTAAGGGGAAATCCTGCCTGACCGATTTGGTGGCCTTCTATGATGGGGCTACAGAACTGATGGACAGGGGTAGAGCAGTTGATGTCATCTACCTGGATTTGTGCAAAGTGTTTGACACTGTCCCACACAACATCCTTGTCTCTAAATTGGAGAGACATCAATTTGATGGATGGACCACTGGGTGGATAAAGAACTGGCTGGATGGCCACACACAAAGAGCTGTGGTCAATGGCTCAATGTCCAGCTGGAGACTGGTAACGAGTGGTGTCCCTCAGGGATCGGTGTTGGGACCGGTCTTGTTCAACATCTTTGTCGCTGACATGGACAGTGGGATTGAGTGCGCCCTCAGCAAGTTTGCCGATGACACCAAGCTGTGTGGTTCGGTTGATACACTGGAGGGAAGGAATGCCATCCAGAGGGACCTTGACATGCTTGTGAGGTGGGCTGATGCCAACCTCATGAAGTTTAACCATGCCAAGGGCAAGGTCCTACACCTGGGTCAGAGCAATCCCAGGCACAGCTACAGGTTGGGCAGAGAAGAGATTCAGAGCAACCCTGCGGAGAAGGACTTGGGGGTGTTGACTGAGGAGAAAATGAACATGAGCCAGCTTCAGTGTGCGCTCGCAGCCCAGAAATCCAACCGTATCCTGGGCTGCATCAAAAGGAACATGACCAGCAGGTTGAAGGAGGTGATCCTGCCCCTCTACTCTGCGCTTGTGAGACCTCACTTGGAGTATTGTGTGCAGTTCTGGTGTCCTCAACATAAAAAGGACATGGAACTGTTGGAACAAGTCCAGAGGAGGGCCACGAAGATGATCAGGGGACTTGAGCACCTCTTGTATGAAGACAGGCTGAGGAAGTTGGGGCTGTTCAGCCTGGAGAAGAGAAGGCTGCATGGAGACCTCATAGCAACCTTCCAGTATCTGAAGGGGGGCTATAGGGATGCTGGGGAGGGACTGTTCATTAGGGAATTTAGTGATAGGACAAGGGGTAATGGGTTAAAACTTAAATAGGGGAAGTTTAGATTGGATATAAGGAAGAAGTTCTTTACTTGAGGGAGGTGAGGCACTGGAATGGGTTGTCCAGGGAAGCTGTGAATGCTCCGTCCCTGGCGGTGTTCAAGGCCAGGCTGGACAGAGCCTTAGGTGACATGGTTTAGTGTGAGGTGTTCCTGCTCATGGCAGGGGGGTTGGAACTTGATGATCTTAAGGTCCTTTCCAACCCTAACTATTCTATGATTCTATCAATGTCATTAAGTATTACTACTAGTACTGTTGCAAATGGCACTTTGGCATACAAATTCATTGCAAGTAAAAAAGGGTGAAAGGATATTAAAGTAAGTGATTGATTCCACCAGATCATGCAAAAACATTTCTGTTCTTGTATGCATTCAACATACACATCACTTTGAAGCTATTGGCATCACACAGTACCAAGAGAATCAGGACAAATGAATGTGTCATTACCATTCTATGATTCTATGATTATTTTGATAAAACTTCCACTTAATGGTGGAAGAAAGTTATGCCATGTGATTTATTCAAAGTCATTATTTAATAGTATTTACTGTGACTCTCACCGCAACATAGATTTCAGTTACCCAAGTGATTAGTATAATAGTTACCCAATCAGTCTACACTCAAAATATTTTATTTCTCACTTGGTGATTTGTAGAGAAAAAGCTGTTCTATCTTGAAAGTAAAAAATATCCTCAAGGTACAATACAAAACGTGTGTGTAAGTTATATTACCAGTATTTTTAATTTCTTCACAGTCTCATTTTCTACCCAAAGGTACTGCAATTTCAAGAGCCTATTTTCTCCCATACCACAACCAAGAGACAAATTTAATGCATCGACTGATGAAGATAACCAGGTATGCTTTCTTTTGAATTCAAAGCTGTTAACTATAAAGCACAATAGGCCAAAGACTAGAAGAACTGGCATATAAAGATGAGTGTTTAATTTGCTCTCATACAAAATATGCTGGTTTAGAATTAGAAATGCTGTATCCAGTGCTGTATGTATTCGTAGCCATATTTTAAGACCAGAGTTATCACTTTCACTGAGACCAGCAATTTCTGTGTGTAGCAGTTTTGCTAGGTTGCTGTTCATACTCTGAAAATAACCCAAGTGAGGAAGCATTTTCCATTAGCATTTTCAAATATCAGTGATCATAATGCAATGTCAACACGTATTTTGTCTTATCCCCATGTAAAAAACCTGTGGCACTGAATGAAAATCAACAGGGTTGGCAGTCTCAACAGCTTAACTAGCTTTCCTATGTTGCTTCAGCAGAGGATTGACTATGACAGTTTTGATGTTTTGTGCTAATTATGTCTGACCAATATTCTGTAGCATCCCTGTGCAGTCTATTGTAGTGTTTAATTATCCTTACTAAAAAAAAACTTTAATGGCCCGTTTTACCGCACTTAGTCCATTGCTTTTTATCCTTATTACTTTCCTGTTTACAGTATCTTACACGCTTGCATAGTGCTAACAGCAACTAACTCCTCTGGTCTTTATTCACATAATGACAACCAAGCTTCAAACTATTAATGCTTGTCTTCCAATTTGCCCCTTTGAACAATAGTTTGTATAGTGCTTACACAGGGAGGGAATGCTTTGTATCAGCTGGCTAAAGCAAAGATGCACTTTAGGTCAATAAATCAGGCTATTTGTTTATTGAATTTCAGTGGGCAAAACAACCCTTTTCAATGAGGCTTTCAAAAGTAACACAAATTTTCCTTTAATCCTTTACAAAGGATCCTCACAACGTTTCTACTAAAACACTCTAGTTTTGGTACCTATATACTAGCACATTGTCCTAACTTATTTGCTTACTCCTACCATCTTTGGCTTTAATAGAAGGCACGTAGTAATGCAACTTGGATGAGTTTCCTCATACACCTTAAGTCATAAATACCGGATTTCTCATACCAGGCTACCAGAGCTAAGGCTACAGGCAGCAGCAGTCCATAGTCCATCATATAAATAAACAATAGCTAGTAAAGTAGCAAGCTGTCCTTCAAAAATTGCAGCCTCTTCAGATTCCTTACTTCCTTACCCTCACTCAGAACTATATTTCAATACTTACTTTTCCCGTTTTCTGGAATTAAATGCATTCCAAGAACTTGCAATACACACTATGTGTGCACATGCATTTCTTTCCCCAAAGAATGGCAGAGTAGCACAAAAAACGTGACCACAAAGCCCTGCAGTACTTACCAATCCCCCAGATTTCCTAGGCAAAATTACCCAACAAAGTGCCCTGGTTTGATGTTCTGTAACATACCCTCACAATGACTCCAAGTTTGCCCCCTCCCACCAGTACTATCCCTCCTACTTATTTACAAATTGAATATATCTCCCATCAGTATTTTAAGCCCCAAGCACTGTATCACTACTATGATCTTGGCTAGAAACTTCTGCTCTTAGAATTCCAGGTTGACCAACGTAAAACTGTATGATAGCAACCAAACTGGTTTTTCTACAAGTCTAGTTAGTGTCTACGTATAGAAAACCCAGCCAATATTACCCAGTCAGCCATTTTCTCTATTGTCCCAGTTAAGGCTATCATTTAAATCACCTTCTATTCTTCTTCTTTCCACTGACATAAAGCTAGTATTGATCATACATGTTAAACATCAAAAAAAACCTTATAGGTTGGAGAGACCTTAAAGCTCATCCAGTTCCAAGCCCTCTACCATGGGCAGGGACACCTTCAACCAGACCAGGTTGTTCAAAGCCCCATTCAACCTGGCCTTGAACACTGCCAGGGATGGGGCAGCCACAGCTTCTCTGGGCAGCCTGTGCCAGTGCCTCACCAACCTCACAGGGAAGAACTTCTTCCCAATATCTAATCTAAATCTGCCCTCTTTCAGCTTAAAGCCATTCCCCTTGTCCTGTCACTACATGCCCTTATAAAAAGTCCCTCTCCAGTTTTGTGAGCACCCTTTAGGTACTGGAAAGCTGCTATAAGGTCTCCTGGGAGCCTTCTCCAGGCTGAACAAGGCCAGCTCTCTCAGCCTGTCCTTAAACCTGCTTTCTCCTGCCTTGCAAGCATTACTTATGCATTAAACAGCAAGACAAAGTGCCTTTGGTACTGGTGTTAATATTTCGAAGCATTCTCCAATTGCCAAGCGACTGTAGCTTACTGCATGTTACAGATTTTTCTTCCTTTTTAGACAGAATATGTAAATTTACCAAAAAAAGGTTGTACCGAGGAAGTAACTATGGTTGAAGACATGACCTAACTTTCAAAAAAGAACACACCTGTTTTCCCCAACTGGATCCCAACATGCAAGAAAATCATGAATGCTCCTGACAAAAAGACTAAAAATGAGTATACTCGCCTGTCCCATGAAAATCCACCTAAAATGGAACAGAGTAAAAGATGGAGATCATCAATAAACTTTGTCATTTTCACTTTGGTCAAAAATATAATGCCAGACAGCTTTTCTGCTAACACCTACTGTGAAGACTTGCTTTAACTTAGCCGAGATTGTCCTCACCATGCGAGACAAGGCCTCTTGTCCAAAACACAGAAGAAACTCATATACCTGCCTTCACTGCCATGTTTCTTCTTTCCTCTGAAGAGAGCAATTCCCTACAATATGATACAACTGCTTAGGAATGCCTCAGTAATTACTTTTACCAGCTTTTAATTTTTACTTACCCAGAGTATTTTCTGAAGCAGAAACTATTCAAAATGTGTTTCAAATTGTCCTTCAACTTTCCAACCAGCAACATCAAATTGCTACAGCAATTAGATTTATGCAAAACAAAAATGGGAATTACTTGCCAAAGCTATTCCTATTGGGCTGCCAGTCAGCCATTTCATGTGCTCAGTATTTCCTCTGCAGTATTAATAGGGACTGAACTCCAGTATGCAAGTCCTCAAAAACAAACAAACAAAAAAACACCCCAGTGTAACAGTTGTGAGAACTGGAATAAAATCTGTGATGTTTTAATAACTATTTTAAATGTAAAGACTTTCTCACACCAGTGCATTTGACTCCTTTCAAAGGGTGTAAGCCCCATTTCCAATACCTTAAAACAAAAAAGAGGCTTTAGAAGCCATTATTTTCTTCTGGATAGTTTCCTGTTAAAGATACCATTGAAAACAAATATATTTCAGTGTTTCAATAAGGCAGAAAACAAATGCTTTTTTTTAGAAGTCTCATTTATTGTTTGCCTCATGTTCCAACGCTGCATTATCACACGTTGAAAATTGCTGCTGCATGACTAATGGAAGTCATATACCTTCCCCCCCCCCCTCCAAAATAAAAAAAGGAACACCAAGTACTACATGCTGAACACACAGCATAGGTAAATTGCAGTTCTGCTTCAAAAAAAAACGCACCTGTCTCCACTTGCATTGACTTGTTTTCCCATTTCATCTGCTTAAAACTAGGTCTGGAGTGGAAGGAGGAGGTAAGGTGGAAAATGTCTCCCCCTTTCAGAGGCTGCTCAAGCAATTGTCAGGTTTGGTTCTTCCTCACAAAACTTGGGTGGCCATGTGCTCACAGTGAGGATGTGTGATGCATCCTATCATTAACTCTACCTTTCAAGCCACCAATACAGAGAATAAACTTAAGCAATGTGTTTATACAGACAAAAATTCTTCCCCTGCCCCCCCTCCCCCCCAGTCAATATAATTACAACTGAACCAGCAAGTTGTTTGGCAAGGTCAACATCAAGTAACCTGCCCACACGAAAAGGGAACTACCATTGCCAAACAGGATAAACTCACTTGCAGTAGGTACGTACATAAGGTTTGCTATTAGCCTGTGCACAATGTAGCTGTGTAATGTACTTACATACACATATGTTGAAGCAGTGCTTGTGAAACAATGAAAGGAGAAAGCTAAATTATGTTTATGAGGAAGGTAATAAAAAGCCAAAGCCAGGTAATTAATTTAAATACTTCATCCTGAAAAGCAACCTTGGAAGGCATACAGAGAACTCAAAGACAGCTCAGCTAGCCTTCAGTGACTCATACAATAAGTTTCTTTCTTAAGATATAGGGAGTTCTTAAAAACATGACTGGAAAAGTAACACCTTGTTTTCTTTTACTTGTCCTCCTACCATGTCTTTGCAGATTACAAAGTACAAAAGTAAGATTATATACGTATGAAGAATGGCACATAGGTATTACATTCTCTTGAATAGCAGTATAACCATTCAGTCCAGTTCTGGTCTTCTGACAATCTCCAGAATTAGATACCAATGAGTACTGAAGGCTGACCTACCTTGATCTATTATTACAGCTACACAGAAGCACACCTATTACCCTGCATATACTCCATCACCTCTTGGAATGAGTCTCATTTCAGATTAAATTCACCTTCCACAGAGGTACTGACCACTGCTACAGATAAGGCCAAACAGTATCTCAAATGGCACAATCAGCATTTCCAAATAGCAGCAACAATACAATACACAAGTTACTCAGGAGTCGAAGGCATTTACTAGGTTCCTGGATTTTTGCATGAATAGCATGCTGCTTTCTAATATTGGTAAAAAACAACAAAAAAAAACAAATCAGTTTCAGCTGTTTTACCAAGGGCAAAAGTACTACTTATTGACTGTCCTTGAGAATTTGGGTTCTTCCAGCACTACAATGGAAACCCCATTTTAAATCATATGAAGAATTGCAAATCCATTTTTTAGGAGTCATGCAAAAAGCCACTTGCAGCAGCCCATCACACACTATCAGGCACAAAGAATGGGATTGGTTGCTATTAGTATAACCCATGCTTCCCCTCCCCCAAAGTTCTCAACATTCAGTTTTTTTTAAATGTTCTGTTACAGAGTGCAGTGTAAGTGTACCAGAGGAACCATTATCTGAAACAAGTTTTCAAAGAAAAGAGGCTTTCCCAAAGCTTTTATGTAGTAATTTCAACACAGACAGAGTATGTTTATTGTTTTACAGCAGAATGCCCCAATTTAAGAACAAAATTGCTAGATGTTCAGCTGTGCAAAATGGTACATAGTGCTTCAGTACAAGTGGAAAAGAACAAGATTTGTTAGCAAGAACTTTCAAATACAATTTTATGGTCCTAGAAGATGGGACTTGAAACTAGGGACTGGTCCACAGGCAAACAATTTCTTCTGACTAAACTGGACCCAGAACCAACACCACTCATTCCTGAAAAAAAAGATCACCACACTGAATTGACAGATTCAGTGTCTTCATGCATCTTACTGAAAAATGGATCAGTCCTCTGGGTCAGTTTCTAGCCCCATCTACAAATATCATCTGGCTCCGATAAATAAGACTCACAGGAATTTCTTGAAGGTCAATGGTCCATAATGGTAGTTATTCTACATTATCTGCTCAACTTGATTTCCAATTCTAGTTAGGCTGTTTAAATGACTTTCTTGAATTCATCATACAGCACAAGCACAAAAGCACCCCCCATGCCTCTGAGAACATTGGACCATGCACCCTTGAAGAACGCCTTTCCTCCCTCATCCCTTGCAATCTTCCTCCAGCAGTCAATTGTTCCAGAGTACATGATATCAGCTGTAGAAAAAGAGCAGAGTCATTTTCAACTCCCAAAGTTGTTAAAAAAACGTTCGATATAACTGCCCTGTTTCACTTCTCTAGCAACTTTGCTATGTCCCAAAGCACATTTTAAGACTGTAACACAACACTTAGTTTAGGCAATAGAAAAGCTTCCTATCTGCTTGCCTAGTAATTAAAAGCTAAATCACAAAATAAAAATTCTAAGCCTTCTTTTCAGCAATTATACTATGCCCTGACTGCCTTAATTTAATCTGTCATTGCAAACATTGGCCCATTTCATCTTCTATAATGAAAAGTCCTCGGCCTAATTCCTGACAAATGCCAGAAGTTGAGCTCTACTGCATTTCCTCAGATCATTTAAATGTAATATAGCTTAAATCAGGTTTATGGAACAAGGAACTGTAAATGCTGAGGGATGACTATTAGGAAAAAAAGAACTTCATCTTGTCAATGCTGTTTTAAATAACTGCATAAATTAACAGCCTACCTCCTTTGCGCCCTGACTGCATCATCATCCTACGCCGCACCGTATCGAAAGGATAGGAGACCACACCAGCCACAGCAGTCACCGTCTGGGCAATCATCCAACTGATAACAATATGTGTATTTCTGGGATCTGGGAGCATGCCTGCAATAAAACCCAAGGAATTAACTTTTTGTCTTGTACATTCTCTTCTGGTTCACTCACTGCATGACAGCTACTACACAAACTGTTATGAAACACTGTAAAGCCATACTCTGACATCACGAAACACTTGCTAAACTTTACACACACTGAAGCAATATATAACACAACTTAAGAAAATTCAGAGGATTTTCTTCTCAGTAATCGAAGTAGGTAACAATTCAGCACCAGAATTCTTTTCAGGTTGACACGGGAAGTAATAAACTATTCCATACTCTTTTTAGAAAGACATGTCACTAAGTCACTGTCCCTATGTATTATATTAAACTATAAGCCTATTATATATAAACTATATATATAAAGCCTATTATATATAAACTATAAACTATTATTAACTATATTAAACTATCAATGACCTTTATGCCCCAATGCCAAAGCTTAACAAACAAATACTTTGAAAAGTACCTCTCAAACCCATTCAGCTAAACACACATGAACTGGTCCAATAAGAGTACAATAATGCACTTAACAAAAAAATAACTTAGTAGGCTGCTGCTACTGACACATGCTGAAATTTTGCCTTCAACACTGCAGTGTCACTGCAGTTGGCACTAATATCCCTCCTCCACCTCCACATAGCTAGTACAGACACAGGGTAACATCCAACAATAGACACAGACACTGAAAACAGGTTTATCTCATCCCCTCTGAAACATTACCTTTTGCTGTATCATAGATCCCAAAGTAGGCAGCTCTATAGATGATGATGCCTTGGACAGACACATTGAACCCTTGGTACAAGCCACGCAGACCATCAGACTTGGTAATTTTGACTAGACAGTCCCCTAGACCAGAGAATTCTCTGTCTGCGCCAGCTTTTCCAATATCAGCAGCCAAACGGGTTCTTGCAAAATCCAAGGGGTAGACAAAGCAGAGGGAAGTGGCTCCAGCTGCACCACCAGAAGCCAGGTTACCAGCAAAATATCTCCAGAATTGAGTGTGCTTGTCTACACCTCCCAAGAACACCTGCTTATACTTATCCTTAAAGGCAAAGTTGAGAGCCTGAGTTGGGAAGTATCTGATGACATTGGCCAGGTTTCCCCGCCAGAAAGACAGCACTCCTTGCTCCTTTGGAATACGCACTACACAATCGATGATACCCTTGTATTGCTTATCAGCAGCAATCTGTTTGCTTGCATGTTGTACCTGCAAATGAAAATAGATATTTTGACTGTATGCCTTGACAGGCAGGCACTACAGCTATGTGTAAGTCTGCTTCTACTATAAATGAACTGATGTTAAGCTTGAATGCCTGACAGCAGTTGTGCACAGATTAAGCCTCTGTTATCCACAGTAAACCAGCTGTGACAGCAAACCTCCAAACAAAAGCTTGTGGGTTAGTCTGAACCTTAAGACCAAGATGAACTGTCATTTATTCCTATTTTGTCAAAAGCAAAGAACTCAGCAATTGGCTTAATTCCCAGGAATTAAAAGCCTAGGTTTACACACACACAAACGTATGTACATTAAGACATGGTTCCATGAGGAACCATGGGTACAGAAGACCCATAATTCTAATACAAAAAGCCTTAAAATTGCTTCCCATCTTCTCCAGAGCTCAAGACTTTCCAGTAACAGGCCGTGAGGAGCATGGGCAAGCACAGAACAGGTGGGTGAAGCCCAGCACTACCTAGAGCCGGCAAACCCCACTGACGTGGCCGGGCCGCGGGGTCACCTCAGTGACCCGCATTGCGCCGAGATGACTTCCAGCGGGCACGGGAAGGAGACCGACAGCCCCAGCGGCCATGCCGTGTGTCCGCGTCCCGTCCCTCCCTAGGGCCACTCTGCCGGCGACCGCGGCGAAGGTCGCGGGAGTCACCTTGGGGCACTAGGCCGCGCCCCGCCCAGGGGGCACGCGAGGCCCCGCCCCGCCGCCGGACCAATGAGCTGCCGGGCGCGCCGTCACGTCAAGGTCACCAAGATGGCGTCGCGCTGCCGCCCTTGGCGCCAGGCGCGGCACGGCCGGAAGTGACACCGGGAGCCGCCCCCTCTCCGCCTCTCCCCTCCCCACCGCGCCGCAACGCCGCGCCCCGCATAGCGGAACCGGCTTCCCTGCCGCCGCTGGCACCCGCAGCACACGTGACCTCCCAGCACCGGGCCCCGGCCCCGCGCAAGCCCTTTGTTCTGCACGGTCGGCCTTTCTCCGCCCTACGCCGTTCCCTCTGCCCCGGCCCGGCACGCCTGGGCCTTGGAGGGGGGCTGAGGAGGAAAATGAACGGCTGCCCGCCGCTCCCCGCTCCCCCCGGGCTCGGCCGCACCGCTGACCTGAAGCAGGAGCTTGACCCGCTCAATGGGCGCCACCGCAGTCTTGCTGATGGCGGCGGCAACGCCGCCCGCCAGAAAGTCCTTGAGGAAGGAGATGGCCTGGTCCGCCATGTTCGCGCCGGAGCCGCCGGGAATGAGACACCGCTGCCGCTCAAGCCGAAAGGGCGGGACCGCCCCCGCGCATGGGCTAAATGCCGGGTCCCTTCGGCCCCGCCTCCCGGCCCTCCATTGGTTACACCGCCCCGGGGGCGGGGACTCGGCGCCGGGGCGGGAGGAGCTGGGTCGCTTCTAGGCGGCCCCCGCCCCTGCGGCGCCAGTGGTGCAGCGCCGCGTCGGAAGGGGCCGGTAGGCGGTTTGGTCGCGGGTGCCGCCTCTGAAGGCCGAAAGGCCTCTCCCGCAGCCCGGCCCAGCAGCGCACGGTCAAGATCGCCGTTGTTCGCACCATCTTTTCCCATAAGGGTGGCTCTCCGAAGCGTTTTCTGTGACCACTTTGTGCCCTGCTTGGCGGAGCGCAATTCAGCAGCTCGTATCCCGCAGAAACGGTGTATCCCGCGCAGGCAGAGGGCGAGGCGGTGGAGCACCGGATCTGGGGTACGGTCGGTGAGCCTGGGCAGGCGGGCAGTGAGCGGGACAGCCAGGACAGCTGTGAGGCCTGTCCAGTGGCGACTATGGAAGCCAGTGTAGGGTGGAAGCCAGTGTAGGGTGGAAGCCCTGTTTTCTGTCCGGGGCCCTGAGTGGCAGCACTAGCTGTTAGGTGGAGGACAGCTAATTTGGGGCATTGTCTGTCTGGGTGCCACCAGGTTTTGCTCCATGCTCACCACCCTCGGTAATTCTCAAAAGCATCTTTTTGTTTCCAGGTTCTGCTCCCACCTGCTCTTCCTCAACATGGCAGTGACAAGTCACATCGCTGGGCTTTTCTGTCCATTTCCTGGTCTGACCTGAGACAATGAAATGCCAACAAACTTAACTCCAGTTCCCAGGAGGGATGATGTGAAGACAGAATGGTTTGGGTTGGAAAGGACCTTAAAGAGCATCCATTTCCAACCCCTCTGCCACAGGCAGGGATACCTTCCACTAGACCAGGTTGCTCAAAGCCCCATTCAGCCTGGCCTTGAACACTGCCAGGGATGGGGCATCTACAGCTTCTCTGGGCAGCCTGTGCCAGTGCCTCACCACCCTCACAGTGAAAAATTTCTTCCTAATATCTAAATATCCCCCTTTTCAGTTTAAAGCCATACCTCCTTGTCCTGTCACTACATACCTTGTAAAAAGTCTCCAGATTTCTTGTAGGCTGCATTTAGGTACTGGAAGCTGCTCTAAGGTCTCCCTGGAGCCTTCTCTTCTACAGTCTGAACAACCCCAGCATCTCATCTTCTTGAGAGAGGTGGTCCTTGTCCTGTCTTCTGGTTTCATCACTCACATTAGATGCTGTCAAAAGATCCTCTGCAGGCTCTCCAAGGAGGCACACACAGCAGGGCCTCTGTCCCTACTGAAGTAGGCCTAGTCTCCATCAGTAATTTCTGCCAATTCCTGCTAATTTTATTGTATGCCTAAAGTGAAATTTTACACCTAATGGCCCAACTTCTATATGAAAGCATACCTATTATTTCAGAAAGTCTTGACATTGTTCTACCTGGAGGGCATTAAATAATGCACACCTTTTGTTATTCCTTTCACTTTTAATGGATGTGTCCTACAAAAGTAAATAAAGCCTTTATTTTTATTTTATTTTTCCTAAATACATGACTGTTGAAACAACAAAGGAGCAGAAGCTGAGGTGCCTGAAACCACTGATTACTCATGGGTATAATTTGCAGGATTTCAGAATGAGCGCATCTATCTCAGAGGACATGTTGTGAGAACAGGATGTGCCAGGCATAGCATTTACCTCTGCTGTAGTGTAATATACTGTGGATTATATAGAATCATAGAATAGTTAGGGTTGGAATGGACCTTAAGATCATCAAGTTCCAACCACCCTGCCATGGGCAGGGACACCTCACACTAAACCATGTCACCTAAGGCTCTGTCCAACCTGGCGTTGAACACTGCCAGGGATGGAGCATTCACAACCTCCCTGGGCAGCCCCTTCCAGTGCCTCACCAGCCTTACAGTAAAGAACTTCCTCCTTATATCCAATCTAAACTTCCCCTGTTTAAGTTTTAACCCATTACCCCTTGTCCTATCACTAAATTCCCTAATGAAGAGTCCCTCCCCAGCATCCTTATAGTCCCCCTTCAGATACTGGAAGGCTGCTATGAGGTCTCCACGCAGCCTTCTCTTCTCCAGGCTGAACAGACCCAACTTCCTCAGTCTGTCTTCATACAGGAGGTGCTCCAGTCCCCTGATCATCCTCATGGCCCTCCTCTGGACTTGTTCCAACAGCTCCATGCCCTTTTAGTGTTGAACTGTACACAACACTCTGCACACAATACTCCAAGTGAGGTCTCACGAGAGCAGAGGGGCAGGTTCACCTCCTTCGACCTGCTGGTTATGCTCCTTTTGATGCAGCCCAGGGTACGGTTGGCTTTCTGAGCTGTGGGCGCACACTGAAGCCTTTTTATGTTGAACTGTACACAACACTCTGTACACAATACTCCAAGTGAGTATTGTACAGAACTGTACGATACTCCACAATACAAACGGAGTATTGTGTGCTGTTCCAAGCGAGGTCTCATGAGAGCAGAGTAGAGGGGCAGGATCACCTCCTTCAACCTGCTGGTCACGCTTCTTTTGATGCAGCCCAGGATACGGTTGGCTTTCTGGGCTGCAAGCTCACGCTACTGGCTCATGTTCATTTTCTCATCAATCAACACCCCCAAGTCCTTCTCCGCAGGGCTGCTTTGAATCTCTTCTCTGCCCAACCTGTAGCTGTGCCTGGGATTGCTCTGACCCAGCTGTAGGACCTTGCACTTGGCATGGTTAAACCTCATGAGGTTGGCATCAGCCCACCTCACAAGCATGTCAAGATCCCTCTGGATGGCATTCCACTCCAGGGTATCAACCGAACCACACAGCTTGGTGTCGTTGGCAAACTTGCTGAGGGCGCACTCAATCCCACTGTCCATGTCAGCGACAAAGATGTTGAACAAGACCGGTCCCAACACCGATCCCTGAGGGACACCACTCGTTACTGGTCTCCAGCCGGACATTGAGCCATTGACCACAGCTCTTTGTGTGCGGCCATCCAGCCAGTTCTTTATCCACCGAGTGGTCCATCCATCAAATTGATGTCTCTCCAATTTAGAGACAAGGATGTTGTGTGGGACAGTGTCGAATGCTTTGCACAAGTCCAGGTAGGTGAGATCAACTGCTCTACCCCTGTCCATCAGTTCTGTAGCCCCATCATAGAAGGCCACCAAATCAGTCAGGCAGGATTTCCCCTTAGTGAAGCCATGCTGGCTGTCACCAAGCACCTTGTTGTTTTTCATGTGCCTTAGCATGCCTTCCAGGAGAATCTGCTCCAAGATTTTGCCAAGCACAGAGGTGAGACTGACTGGTCTGTAATTCCCCGGGTCATCCATTTTCCCCTTCTTGAAAATGGGGGTTATATTTCCCTTTTTCCAGTCATTGGGAAATTCACCTAACTGCCCTGATCTTTCAAATATGATGGCCAGTGGCTTAGCAACTTCATTCGCCAGCTCCTTCAGGACCCTCAGATGGATCTCATCAGGTCCCGTGGACTTGTGTGTGTTCAGGTTCTTAAGATGGTCTCAAAACAGATCCTGTCCTACACTGGGCCCAAGGTCTTCATTCTCACAGTCCCTTTGTCTGCCTTCCAAGACTTGGGTGGTTTGGTCAGAGCATTTGCCAGTGAAGACTGAGGCAAAGAAATTGTTAAGAACCTCAGCCTTCTCCAAATCCAGGATAGCCAGTTCTCCTGATAGCTTCTGGAGAGGGCCCACGTTGTCCCTAGTCTGTCTTTTATTTGCACTGTACCTATAGAATCCCTTCTTGTTATCTTTCACATCCCTAGCCAAGTTTAATTCTAACTGGGCCTTAGCTTTCCTAACCTGGTCCCTAGCTTCCTGGACAACATCCCTGTATTCTTCCCAGGGCCATATGTCACAATATGGGGGGGGGGGGGGGAGGTTTGCACATCAACAAAGTAAATTGCATACTATTTTATACCCTGTATCATAATACAAATGTAGCAAGGTGATTCCTGGGCTAGCACAGGGTTAGGCACATACAGTGTGAGAGAACCATGTTTTGGACATGGGTAACAAAAGGCTGTAGTACACGTTCTCAGACAGACAAACACAGCTCAGTGTGTTTTTAAGAAAGCTCATAACGAAACGTTAATATTCTCATAACACAACACAATGAGTGCAAGGTTGGGATTCCCCCCCCCCTCGAAACTTTCTACTGATTAAAAAAGAACTTCATGTTCTGGGATTCTGAAGTGTTATCAATTTGAAAAGTGAAGGCAAAATGCACATAACTTTTTCGATAGAAACTGCCCAGTCAGTAGCTGTCCTGTCCCATTCACCTTTGGAGCTGAAATACACCTGACTGGGGGAAATTCTTTTCCGTTTCTGCACTTTTTTTTTTTTTTATTATTTTCTTTACCTAGTCTCATATTCTGCTATCCACTTTTGTTAAGTGCTCACAAATTAGGTAGGGCTAAAAATGAGGAGGAGGATTTTCTTGAACCGAATGTGGTGCTCCTACATTTCATCTTGTTATAATTACAGATGAAACTTGCGCTTTTATACAACTGCCTTTTTCCAGAAACCTCACAGAAGGAGAAGTCCACCTTGACTCTTGAGAAGGTACCACTCTAGTTCTTCTGTTTCCAGTCTTGCCCATGCCACTGCAGTAGCAGTCTCCAGACTTTGTTAGAGAATGTTTCTTTATTTACAATAGAGTGCTTAACATAAAGTGACATTAAAGTGGATGGTGATGGAGTGTTGAAGTGTGCTGACCCCCTGAAATGGGCAAAGCTGCTCTAAACCCAGGACTATTCTAATTGCACCATGAAGGAAGAAACTCTGATTTCTCAGCAATGTGAATACTGCTGTAAGGCTGTATTTGTGGCTGGAGACTTGTTTCTGAGGGTAGAATCTTCTGGCTTCATTATACTTGAGTTTAAAATAAATGCAATCAATCCTTCCCCTTTTTAAAAAAACTTCATAAAGCTGACATAACATTTCTTGTTTACAATGTTGATAGGAAACTGAGTTTGTAACTGCATAATTACAAAACATGAAACATGACTAGAAATGTCTAGATTTTACTATTAAAACCCCCCCCTTTTTTTTTTTTTAGGTCTTAATGCAGAGAATAACATCTAACAAATTTCCCGTCACTCTGATTTTGACATTTGTGAATCCATGTTGTTGCAGTAAGGCTCGATATTCAGAGCCACTTCTCTCCTTTCCCTCTGTCTGCACAAGCATGTTCAAAGACTGCAGCAGAGCTGTGCTCCTCTTCTCATCATCCAGTACCATTTCTGCCAGCAAAATCTCACAGCCTAATTTAAAAACAAAGGCATGCAACAATACTAATGCATTATCAGGCAAGAGAATTTCCGCTATCATATGTAAGGATGCAAACTACCAGGTGCACATGATTTCATTTATAATTTCTATGGATTTGCTCTGCTATAATTAATCCACCATTAAATGCATAATCCACTCCTCTAACAAAACCCAGGAAATTCCCTTCCACATTACGGAGGGATGAAACACTCACAACTCAAGTCACCTCTCTGTTTTTAGGGGAAGAAGGCATGACTTCTTGTAGACTTGGCATGATGGTTATGAAAAACAATAAGACAGGAATAGTAGCTATTTCGTTCGGGGATATATTGCTGCTCCCCATTCATACTGAAGTGTTGCCAAGCAGACAAAAGGGTGGATGGCAAGCAGCATAGAAGCAGAGAGAAAGTCAGTATTATTGTGCATTATTTCTGTAGGAACTGAGGCCTTTGTGGTGTGACTAACATAGGGGTGTAATATCCTGCCAAAAGATGAGGGAGAGTGAGGAGAATGCCAGCCCTCCAAAAACTGTTTTTTAAGAACAAAACCAAACCCTACATTAAATACTTCTACTATCCATCAGTCAGCTAACACATCCAAAAATGAACTCACGGTCCATACAAAGGGGCTTAGCCATTAAATAGCTATTCTCAAGCTTTTGTGCTGGGTAGCTCAGATGACATACTACCCTTTGTTTCTGTTCCATTCCTTTTCCAGGCAGAAGTACTGTTAATAGCTGTAACAAGGTCAAAAACTGATATAAAAATGATTGTGCTGGGACAGCCAACCAAGTTGTGTCTCTTCTTTCTTACAAACTTCTCTGTTTTCCTCAAGGATTCTTACCTCAGCATTCAGTGAACAAGTGCTGAAGTTCTTGTTTCTATTACTCATCTATCATTCCGTTAACCCTCATGTCTCAAGGACAGGAATTCCACAACTTCTCTGGGCAACGTGCTCCAATGCTTAATTATCCTGAGAGTGCAAAGCTGTGGTGCATTACCAGACACCATGCCCAAAAGAGTAATGCTTAAAGTGTATTACTGTTGTGCTTTAATCACAGACTATGTTGAGGCTGTATGGTAGCCAGGCACATTCTATTCGAATTTTACAGTCGGATATATAGTACTTAGAGGCACAGTTTTAAAGTCTGTGACAGCTACAGGTGTGCCAACGTTAGGATTGAAATTTTCTGACTCAGTTTATAGCAGCTTAAAGAATAGCATTATAAACTAAATTAATAATTATGACATGAGAAACATCTGATTGCTGGAATGAGTCTCTCTCAAAATACAAGCCTGTTAAGCGTAACAGCAAGTTCCACGTCAATACAGAAAAGACATTTAAAATTAATTCAGCTGTTGAATATTTTGCCCTTATCTCTTAAAATGTCTGTATAGATGTGATCAGTCAAATTTCCATTCATAAAAGCCTCCTGCCAAGAATAAAGCCCCAGTGATGTAAAAGTCTGGCATTTCCCTGATTTTACGCAGCTGAAATGTTCTGCAGTAAGCATACTTCTCATGATGAACTGAATCACTGTGGCACTTTCACTTTGCTCAGTGCTCAAAGTGCAAAGTAACTTCTCATTAAGTAATGTAAGACAAGAGTCTGCCAGGCAGATGAGTGACCTTTGCTCATCAACTCCTTAACTGGCTGAGGTTCATGATTCAGCAGAGGCATGGCCACTCTCACACTGGTTTATTGGGGTTATTGATGTATAAGTGTGACAGGTGAGAAACTCACAACTGATAGCAAAGAAAGCTAATCTGAAAGTGCAACTTTAATCTCTTGGAAGGCTTCCACTACAAAGTACACTTTAAATCAAAAAAAAAAAAAAGAAAAAAATTAATGAAGTACCGGGGAAAACAAGCAACCAACAAAATGTTAGGAAACGTGACATTAGTGACAAATTACTTGAAGAGATGGGATACAGTACATACTTCTCCAACTAAAGACTGGAAGAACATGAAGAAACTTCTATTTTTAATTTTTGTAACAATTTACACATAAATCCTAAAACTCAAGTAATGAGTCAGAAAACATATATGGCCATTTAACCATATTTAGAAAATCCCCAAACTGACAGGAACAGGTTTTACTACAGCCTGCGTGGGTGCATACTATGGCTGAAGTTTCTCTGTGACATTATAGATGCTGTAGGAATATGTTTGAGCTTGGTCCTATTTTCACTTTTGCTTGTGGATAAAGTGCTTAAAAAAGAGAGCACCTTTGAGTTGTTTTCTGTGGGGCTTCCCTCAAAAAGTGAAAAAGAGGACAAGCATCCCTGAATTCAGACAGATGGTGCAGTATTCACTTTTTTTTAATTATTTCTAGTAAAAATGAGCAGTAACCACTGAATATATTGCAGAGGGAGAATTCTCTTTAATTTCAAGGTTGAGGAAAACAAAGGTATTAATGTGACTCATAAAAGCTTTTAGTTTTAACTTGCCATGCAATACATCTAGACAGCAAGTCTGAGCTTAATACAGTCTGCAAACTAGCCATGATAACTGGACATGAACATATTTAATACATAGGAGTTTTGGTCAGACATTTCTTGAATGCATAGAACTCACTCCTGCAGAAGCTGAAGTCCAACTTTTATTCAAGGCCTATAGCAACTATTCCTTAGATAAAGGGTCAAAACTATCCTAAACTGACAGTATGTGCTGGCTGATGAAGGGTACATTGCACAAATGTTGTAAAAACTCAGCATCTCAGTCTGCTTCTGGGCACACTATGGTGACAAGGTCTGGAAGCACAAAACAACATCCAGTAAATTTTCTGTGATTTTAATTTGTACATTTGTGAATCCATGTTTCTCTAGCAGCTGTTTATATTCTGAGCCACTTCTTTGCTTGCCTTCAGTCATGCTGAGGGACTGTAGTACAGCTGTAGGAGGGCATGTCTTCTGTTCGTCAAGCACACTTTCTGCCACTAGCAAGGCACTTCCTGCATTTTCAAAACAACCCAAAGTGGTTCAGTAAAGTATTTCTAGCTTCAGGTTTTCAGTGTTTTGTTCAGAGATGGTTTCAGAGGACCTTCACACTAATGTTTTAATGGTATTCAGTGGGAATCAGTTGCAGAATTTTACTTTCAATAATCTCTTCCTGGAAGCAACCATTTAATTGTTAAAAGGAAGGGGGGAGTTTAGAGCACTGTCTTCACTTCAGTGAAGTTCAGATCACTTTTTGACTATGCTCTTAAACTAAGTTGTGTTTCCATTTGTACTAAGCAGCTCCTGTAAGCATCTGTCATACCCCAATTTTTGCATAAGATTAAGACAGTAACCCACAATTATCTTTTTTTTACCCCCCTCTCCCCCAAATGGGATTATGCTTTATGGCCTAGATCCAATTCTGAATGCTTCTTACAAAACAAACCTTATAGCTAGTTAATCCTGTTGGATTAAAGAAGCAGCTAATCTTAGCAGTGTAGGCTTTTCTACTTTTTGTAGTCTTTCATCTTTAGTACTGTGCAAACATGAGTCAGTGTGCCATAGCAGCCAAAGCAGCTAACTGTATCCTGGGGTGCATCAAGCACAGCATTGCTAACCACTGTACAGTGCACCGGTTCAGACCCACCTCAAGTACCATGTGCAGTTGTGGGCACCTCAATATAGAAAGGACATCAAACTACTAGAGGGTGTGCAAAAGAGGGTGACCAAAATGGTGAAAGGCCTCAAGGGCAAGACTCAGGAGTGGCTGAGGTCTCTTGACTTGTTCAGCTTAGAGAAGAAAAGGCTGAGGGGAAACCTTATCACAGCCTAAAGTTTCCTCAAGAGGAGCAGCAGAGGGGATGGTACTGATCCCCTCTCTCTGGTGGCCAGCAATAGGACACAAGGAATGGAATAAAGCTGTGTTTAGCTTTATTTCATTTTTCATTAGTAGGTATTAATATAATGCAAGCACAGATGTTCAAGCAAAGACTACTATGATTGGACAGAAAAAATACACCTTTTTAATATGAACATCTAATGATTACTTATTATGTTTATGCATTAACATGTACCTTTAAACCCACAAAATGAAAAAAACTTACCTGGTTTGCAAACAGCCGCTATCTTGCTTAAAAGCACATGTACCTTTTCATCAGGCCAGTCATGAAGAACACGTGAAAGGATATAAAGATCTGCTTCTGGAAGATTATCCTTGAAGAAGTCACCTGTTGGAAAGCAGAGTTAGTACATTCCTGCAAAAACCACAGAGGACATTCCTACAAAATGAAATTAAAATACTGCAGAGAAACAAGGAGCTCCAGCAGAGGTAAAGAAAGAAACAAGAATGAACAGGTATAGGTATGCACTGATTTGCAGATAGGAAAGCATAGTTAAAGAGAATAGCAGAACACAGGTAAGAATTTCATAACACATAAAAATGAGGAGAAAGCCTAAAGCAAGGAAGGAGACATTCAAATCTTTTGTAGCCACCATGTTGATCTTGCCTAGAAAATAAAAGCCTGAGATAAGGACATGGAGCCTCTGCTCCCAGTGGTACTGAAAGCATTACTAATTCATACTTCCTTATTTATCCACATTTTCCAACCATAGCCAGGTTTTTTACTCTCACGGGCTTGAGAAATACAATGTCCCCATTTAGCATGGGTAAGCATGCATTGCCTTGTACTAAGACAAGTCAGATTGGAGCAGGGTAGCAGACCAGTTTCTGCAGCAGAAGAGCCTGTGCTGTGCTCTAGGATAACAAAAATAAGACAAAAGATCACGTGTTACATTTACCTGATACAAACGTTACTGGAGCCGCGTGTTGTGCTGAAGGCTGAAAGGAAGAGGTGTTTGCAATGACTTCTGGAAGGTCAAATACTGTGACTTTGAGATTTGGGTATATTTGTACTAATTCATGAGCTAGAGCTCCAGTGCAACCTGTTGAAAGTTTAAAAAAGTCAAATCAAGTCTTTTCTCCCAGAATTTGCAGAAATTTTTAAAGACAAGGCTGTATATAACACTAAAATAGAGACATCAAATCAGAATTAAAACTACACACAAACCAAACCAATTCTAAAAGAATCAACTTTTTGTTCTAGCAGTGTAGTGTTTCAACTTTGACACCCCCAATACAGAAGCGTTCAGAAATAAATCCTTCATTACTTTTGAAAGTCTTGGACATGCTAATGGACAGCAACAACACAGCTTAAAACGGAGCTCCCAGCCCAATATTCTATCACCTGAGCCACAAATCTTGTTTTCTGTGTTGAGCAGTGTCAGTAGGTAACTGATTGTGACAAACACTCACTTACTTCAAACAACTCAAACACCATTTAAGTAACTCTGCTTTCAGTTAACTACACTTAACCCTTTTATCCTGACATTACCATACCAGCAAAATAACAGTAGACAATACGACTGCAGTTTTAGTAAAAAAATACACATATGTTTTAAGTAATAAAATATGGAACTGAAATCAAGCTTTTCCCTTAAATTCATATTAACGTTCAATTACAGGCAATACCTCCTAAATCACAAGCAGATTTAAACCGTGAAAGATCAAATGCTGTAGCCACGTCTCTTGCTGTTAGGTGGGCAATGCTGTGCATGGCAGCCATAAAACGTTGCTTCACTTCCTGGCTGTGATAATAGTCCTAAAAAGAGAAAAAAAAGCCCACAGTAATTGAAGTTTAGTTTCATGACTCAATTAAAACTATGTACAACCAAAGCAGTAGTTGCACACCATTAACATTAGAATTCTAAAATTAAAAGTGCCTTTGACTAATTGCTCATCCAGCTTCTTCGCTGTTTCACTGTAGTGATACTAACATTAGGCTAACAGGACCTTAATTTCCAAAAGCCCTTATTTCCTTTTATCAACTCTATATGAGGGATGTAGACATCTCCTCTAGCAGACTGGCTTCTTCAGCATCTAGAAGATTAGTACAAATTAAGAACCTCAGGATGTAGTCTGAAGTACACTTTTTAGCCAGCTCTGCTGTCAGAGGTGAAGTTCTGACACTATCTGCTCACTCTACTAGCCCTCGCCTTAACAGGCACAAATATTTATGCCCCTCAACCTGCTTCACCAAGTGGCTAATTGACAAGTCTGCATCAACTCAAAGTGACTTTGAAAACAGCTCTGATTATACAGACTGAACTGAATGCACAACAGCATCAAAGTGAATGGCATCCTATGTGGAAGGAGTGAATGTGTGATTAGGTACTACTATCTGGTGTTACAAAGGGACACGAACATAAACAGGCCCAGAGGTTGTTCTGAGGGTATGTTAGCTGGCTGGGCAACACTTTAGCCAGAGAATTTTCATCAGCACTCAAATTTCCCAGTATATTCTGTGATTGCTCCAGACTTCAGAGTCTAAAGTTGACGAGAACAGAAGTCTGGGACTAGTTACTACTAACTTTCATAGATGGTCCAGTCTCCATTTGCCCCTGGATCAGTTCTGGGCTCCTCAGAGATAGTTTTCATCCTAATGAGAGTTTATATTACCTTAAATAAATCCTCTGCTTTCTTTCCAAAGGCTCGATGGTTCTGCCTGCTGCCTTCTTTGACAGCAGACTCCAGGTATGTGAAGAGAGGCCAAAGGTGGTCATTAGAGTGGATAATGTAGCCATGAAGTGAGTATTCACCATCTGATGTCAGATACGTATTTGTTGAATCTGTATTACTATACCCTTATGGGAAAAAAACAATTGTAACCAGGCTTTGTTTCAGTATAACTGCTGCTTAGAATCTGAAAGCATGTCTTCCTGCATAGCTGTTAAATAGCAAGCAAATCCTGATGTTATCTTTACTGGGCAAATATTTATATGAAATAATTCTAATAGTCTTCTTAAAGGAGCAAGTACTTTGTTTATAAAAAAAGAATTTAGATACTGGATGATACAGATAGGCTTTTTTTTTTAAATTTTATTTTTAACCAGAGTAGCTCATTTAGACGCCTAATATTTAATGGAGAGTACTATAAGTTCCTCATTCTTGGCTGCATTTTGCTTTAGATTACAGCTTCTCCTTCCCTTAGTTTAAGTTTTCTCCAATATGTTTTGCCTTCAGGGCTTTCTCCTTGGTCTTGTCCTCTAACAGATTTGAAAACCTGCTTTATTTCCTTTTCCTGACACTTTACCATTCCAAGTGTTACTATGTAAATGATGCATATGTAAACTTATAACTACATAGAGTGGAATGGAAGAGGTAATTCTGACTCCCTCACCTATATACACCTTCAAGCACTGTTCCAGTTAGGAGCACTAAAATTTAAGTTGTTGTCCATGAAAATGGACACATTCCAGAGCATTCCTTGTAAAAACCCTGATTCACTGCTGAGGACTGTGACTCTGCATTGCTGCATCAGGGAATGGAATGTGGTCCTTATTTTAGACAGAATCATAGGATCATTTAGGTTGGAAAGACCCCCAAGATCATCAAGTCCAACCGTCACTCCAGGACTGCCAAGACCACCACTAAATCATATCACTGAGGACCTCATCTGTATAGTTTTTAAATACTTCCAGGGATGGTGACTCCACCACTTCCCTGGGCAGCCTGTTCCAATGCCTGACAATCCTTAGTGTGAAGAAGATTTTCCTAATACCTAATCTAAACCTCCCCTGGTGCAACTTGAGGCCATTTCCTCTTGCCCTATCACCTGTTACTTGTGAGAAGAGACGGATACTGACCTTGCTACAACCCCCTTTCAGGTAGTTGTAGAAAGTGGTAAGGTTCCCCCCTCAGCCTCCTTTTCTCCAGGCTAAACAACCAGTTTTCTCAACTAATCCTCCTCAGCCTTGTGCTCCAGGCTCTTCACCAGCTCTTTTGCCCTTCTCTCACTCCAGCACTTCAATACTTCATAGTGAGGGACCCAGAACTGAACACAATATTCAAGGTGCAGCCTCACCAGTGCTGAGTACAGGGGGATGATCACCTCTCTACTCCTGTTGGCCACATTATTGCTGATACAAGCCAGGATGCTGTCGGCCTTCTTGACTGCCTGGGCACAGTGCTGGGTCATGTTCAGCGGCTGTCAAGCAGCACCCCTGGGTCCTTTTCCACCAAGCAGCTTTCCAGCCACTCTTCCCCAAGCCTGTAGCATTACATAGGGTTGTTGTGACCCAAATGCAGGTGATACATCTGAGCTATCACACTGCTCCCTGAGACTGCCCACGGAACTGTCAACTTTTTCTTAGAAATCTGGTCAGTGCTATATTCAGAGAGAAAAGCAATCTAAGGTTTCCTCAAAGACTTGAATGTGTTCATTAGATAAAGCCTGACCTCTAGATGAAACAATTCCAGCTACTAATAATTAAAGCAAAGAAGTAACAATCCATTCCCCTTTCCCCCAAATCCAAATTACCCACAATATCAAGTTAAGCCCTGTGCCCTTCAAAGCAGCTCTTCCAGTCCTGCATCTCTTTTAGTACTATATGCAGTTGCAGAGAGGGGGAATTAGTCACCTTGTGGTGTTTTCTCCAGTAATCCAAGAGCAGCACACGCATCAAGAAGTCTTTCTGTTCCACACACAGAGGTTCCAACCTCATTTGCAATATCCACAGCCTTCAGTGGACCTTTATTTTTCAAGTGATCAAACATCTTCAGCTTAGAGGCTACAAACAGAGCCTAAATGTAGGAAAAAAACCTGTTGGCGTACTGTGTTTAAAAGACTGCAATCAAGGAACCTTTCACCTAGAATTACTCTGCAGAAGTACTCTTTAAGTGCATCAGAGTTTAACAAAACTCCTAAAAATTGCTATGATAATTACATAATCTGAGGGTTTCTTTCCTGCTATGAGGGTTTCATTATCTTAGCCAAGTAACAGAATTTTTCCAGAGGCGTTTGGGAGAGAAGGGAACTCAAAATACTCTGCAACGCAGCCTACAGATTTTGTAGGAAGACCACCTCTTTATTCCGGTATTTAGCATATCCTAATCTGTAAGACTGTCCATAAGGTCAAACATTCTTAAGCATCTGAACCAATGGCAAAAGATCAAATTAAATTTGATTTGCCCAAAACGAAAGGAATGGAAAGCTTCGCTAAGGCAGTGTAACAGCTTCAGTTGCTGTAATACTTGTCTGGTTAATAAAAATTAAGGGGAAAAAAAAGAAGAACAAAACTTCAGAGCACAACTGTCCTACATGCACACCTTCTAGAGCACAAGAGTGGAAGGGCACACAGCAATCACAGAATCCATTTCTTTGCAACTGCAGGCGACTATAATGTATTTAATCAAGGCAGCCAAGGAAAAAAAAAAAAGATTTGACATTCTGTTTGATAAAAATCAAATGGAGAAAAAGAGATTAATTTTAGGGAAGGTCTGCTACTGTGTGTGCATATATATCATATCATTGTCATCCTCTTTTTACAGTTTCCTCTGTTATTCTAATGAGAACATAAAGGTGGGATTTATTATAATCCAGGCTTTCACAATACTGAGCTAACTGCATCTAGACTACGACCATTTGGCTTCCAAGACCTGACCAATCTTTGAACTGATACCACCCAGAAACTGTAAGAACAGGAAAGAGAAAGTAAGAAGTGAGGTCAACAACTTGGTTGACTCAAATCACTCTTTCTACTATTTTGTAATTCTCAGTTAAAGGAGGTAGGGGGAAAAATCAAAGGAAAAACCCCAAAGGTCTGAGTATGGATCAGACTATGCAGATTCAGAACATACTAATCTTGAGAAAGTAGGATTTAACCCTGATCCCCTCCTGTTCTGCAACAGCAGCTGTTCAAAGTAAAATAGGTGGCAACAACTTCACCAGGAGGAAGTTTTGTTCTGCTTTATGAAGTCCTTGAAACAACACTGAAGGACCAAAATGAAAGGGAACTTGAGAGCTTTTGTGAAACTAAATGCCTTTGTGCTCTTATTCCTATTCTACAAGTGGAGAGATGTTGTGTTTTGTCAGATCACAGGAAGCATTCACTGCAACTGGTAATTAAATTTACAAAGATCCAAACCCTGAGGAAAAAAAATTTCCCAGTAGCTCAACATAAAACTCAGCACTTCATACTATGACATTACACTGGATTAGTGGGGAAAGAAAGCTTCTGCTTCTATTTCCAGTCTCTACCCTCTACTGCACAAAACCAAATTCTACATCCCGTAACTGTAAACGGTGTATATAATGTGCAAAAACTGATGAGTCTCCATATTAAATTGAAGAAATGCTAAACATCATCTCACCTGTTCAAATACATCAAAACCCATCTTCTATAGACAAAAAAAAAGGTCAAATGCAGCAATCTCAAGGCTGCTTTATTCCAAATCTCTCAGTACTGCTTTGCAAGCAGCACGCCCACAGATCTTCACTGACCACATTATGGTTTTCCTTCAGATCTGAGTACAACTTTCTGCTGTTTCAGCAAAACCATTGTTCACTGTCTGGCATGTTTCCCTACATCCCCCTGAAATTTGTTAAATCCAGGTTTGTCATTTCATTGCCACTTTAGCAGTTTTTTTCACCTCTTCCTAAAACATGACTGACTGATGGAAATCAGTGACCTATTTAGAATGACTGGTGTTTATTTCTCCTTTGCATTCTTCACTATTGTCTTCACTAGGTTGGAACTGAGTAGAAAAACTGGTAGCATGTAAAATGTCTAGCTACTTATTTCTCATCACACTTGGCTGCTACACAGAGCATGTGACCCGTTTGTAAAAAGTTACTTGCATGCCTCCTTCAGATACTGCGTATTATCAGCTAAACATACCTGATGAAAACAGGGTATATAAAAATCGCCTTAACAGGGAATAAAAAAACCTCTAAGATCCTCCACAGAATTCTAATGCTAAGCATTAGAAGTTAGAAAGGAAATATAATATATAGTTACTGTCACAGTTTTAATTCAGATAAGCTAACCATATTAAATGCTGTCTTTGCAGAGTATACAAAGGTAACTTCCTCTTTGATGTGCTTTTGTGAGCAGTAAAAAACACAAACCACCAAACCCCAAAACACCAAAAAATCAAACCCAATTTTTTGCTCTCAAGAGACAAAATTTGTTTCAAATGGGTAATTAAAATTCCATAGAACAGATAAAAGCAAATCCCCAAAAAACCCCAACATCTGTACTGCACCAGAAATTTCAGCTATCTTGGACTCTCTAATACTTTAGTGGTCATTTACTAATTATTACTACATTCTTATACCAGCTCAAGTATTTCACATTACCTGTTATATATTGAAGTCTAATGAAACAACTGTATCAGCCAGGCATGTAGTAAGCAGGGTTTTGTTTGTTGGAGTTTTTTTCCCCTTACCTTTGAGGCTCTAAATCCATCCATCAGCTCTAGAATTTTAGATGGAAGTTTTGTTGTACTTTCTGGCATGCCATTCTGATTTTCCAGAGGTACCATAAATCCACTTCTGACACTAGAACTGTTTTCAGAATTGTTAATAGATCTTGAGGAACACATCCCGCTGCTGTCCAACTTACTAGAACCTTTGTGCTCTGTGAAATTTGAAGATTCACTTTCTCCATCACTTAGGTTCTCAAAAGTGTCCACAGAAGGGATAGAGTCATGCTTTTTATGTTGTACGCTGTGTTTAGAAGGCGGATAGTACAATTCTGCTAGCTTTTTGCAGAAGTGATTCAGAGGAAATCCCATCACGTTCAAGAAGTCTCCATGAACATACTCAACTAACATTCCACCGAGAGCCTGGATTCCATATCCACCAGCCTTGTCCCTGGGGGAAAAGAAAGCAAAAATGACATATTTAATTACAGTTAAGAGTGAAGGTAGCAGAGATCACAAATACTCCAGACATAGTGCAGAGTCTGGAATAAAGGCAGGCCTACTCAAGTATTTCTACTAGGGGTGAGCAGCCTAAGGTGTTTATGCTTCAGACAGTCCAAGTGCCATAGTAAGCGAAGCAGGAGGGTACATCAGCTGGCTGTAGTCAGACTGCATTGACATAGGTCACCCAGCATTTTCCAAGTCCTGGCTACCAAAAAGGTAACAAACTTAACATTACTATTGCATCACACAGCTGCATCCTGACCCTCACTCTATTCCACAAGAGGCTGAAGGGCCTTAAGAGTATGTTAGCTCCAAAAAGAACTCACACTGAAGAAGACATCTTAGAACTCAAATGACTAGTATGTATCTTGTGGATCTTAGTCACAGAAATATCTAAAATGAGGATCAGGAAGACAGGATTTTCCTGGAGAGGAGCAACCTATTCAAATACAAAACCCAGTACTCTCCCACTAAGCCCTGTCTAGTTCTTGCATAACCCTCAGATATAAGCAGAGCTGTAGTTCATGCCACTGTGCTCTTAGATGCCATTGTAATACTAGTAATTTGGGGCACAAATGTATTTTCACACAAAGTAACCTTGGAAATCTAATTTGTCTTTAGGTATAGTTATGCAAATTCCACTACGTGGAATGGAAATGTACACAGGCAGATAAGCTGAAACAGACCCAACAATTTTATTGTCCACATTTAAGAAACAAGGCAGTTTGGAGTGTGCTTACTATAAGATAACACCAGAATCTGGAACCCTAAGTCAACAAACTTTGAAACCAAAGGTCAGTCTCAGATCTATTAACTTAAAATAGTATGGAATTACACAAACTACTTGTGAAAGAAGGTTACTACACAAAGAAGATTACTGACTCTTCACCTTAGATTTGATGAGAACCAGCTCTTTGTATTTTTAGAACTTATTCCTGGATTCCCTTTTTGATAGTCTCCTAAACGAAACAGAGGATCAGTATCCCAGCAAAAGATATTTTTGAATTGCTATGAACTGGGAAACAGGGCTTTTCTCTTAATCTTGCACACAGCAGCAATATCTAGCTTTGTCACGGTTTAAATTATTCCTTCTTTCATGACATACTTGAGACTTATACCATCTAAATTAGAAATATTCTAATAACTAAATAGTAATTTTATTTTTTAAATGAAGTAGCAGTCCTGTAGGATGAAGTCATTATGGCATATACTGACAGGGAGGCAAAAACCATTGTGACCATCAAAAACAGTGGTATCATACTCCCAGGAAGGACATTACCACAACTGCCCACATCTTGTGTATTTTTACACAGAGCTTCATATTCTGAACTGGATCCCGAGAAGGATTCTCTACTACAAATACAGGTCTAGTCCAAATGCATGAAGCTATGTAGTTAGTAAAAGTTCCACTGTTTCATCAACAAGCATCTTCCATACTAAGATCCAGAGTATATCAGTATTTACAGAGCTCTCAACTGTCTCTAGCTAATCTGATGGGTTTTGTAACTGGATACTTTTATTAGCATAGCACTAACATCAAGGCTTCATTTGTTAACAGTATTAACAGCATCAGTTAATTTATGTTATAATAAAAAACACAACTCCCTTTAAAGACCTTTTGACAAACAGCAAGATCACTGCTGCAACTGAAACATTTTTCAGTTACCAACTGTTATAAAGATAGATGATTTCAGCAGGAATGTGTGCAATATCCACTGATTTAAAGACAAAACCAACACCAATGAAAAAACCCCTACGATCAGCCAACAAACAAACCCTCACACAATGTGGCAGGAATGTGTGCAACACCCACTGTTTTTTCCTAAAAAAAACCAAACAGCCCCCAACAGACTCCCAAACAAACCAACCCACAATATACAAGGGGGGGGGGAAACGTTAAGAGACATAAAATAGAGGTAACTCTTCCAAATGTAACATTAAAACACACTTTTTTAACTGTAGAATTTGAACATGCCACAAAATAGTATAACCATGTATACAATATTTGTATTGTTCAACTGAGTCAATGATCAAATAAAACACTTTTGCAGTAACAAGCCCTTCGGCTCCTACAGATGAAGGGAGATGCTTGGCTGGGTTTTAGGTGGGTTTCCAAAGGCAAGAACATGTGTCTGACAATGTATGTGTCTTGGTCCATATAGCCATGAATGTAGAACAACTATTTCCTACAGACAAGTCAAATGTAGCAACATGACGTGAAAAAAAACAAGGTTCAAAGTCAATTTCAGTGTAAGAACAGCACAGCTTTCTCTGCTTCTGTAATCCTACACCTGGAAGATTTTTGCTCTTATGCTCTTAGAGCTGATAACCTCTAAGCTATCCATGAGCTTAGCTACACTGCAAGACTGATTATTTGCAAAATCTAAATTTTATGTTTGATATAGCTTTGAAAGAAGTAACTCTTATGATAAATCATACAAGGGAAGAATGACATTTACATTCTACATTTATTACTTCATAGTTAAGTCTGAAATTGTACAGCTCCAGCTTCTGTAATCACCTCTTTCCCAGAGTGCAGTAGGGTCCTTTGATTTCACTGCCACCATTCAGAGCAGAGTTACCAAAAACCACACAGAATCTTCAAACTGGAAGCTGTAGCAGAGATCAAGGAAGTTGTTCACAAGGGAAAGATTACAAAGTAAGAAGTCGGGTCAAAGAGGTGCGCAGAAACAAAGTTTACTCATTACACAAGTCCAAAACTGTTAAGATTATTACAGTCCAGCCTTTTCGTACAGAGCAAGGAAAGATCTGCCAGCCAGCAGAAAACCCTTGGTTGGAAAGAGAAACAGGAATAAAACCAGGGAAAGGCCATCCTTCTGCAGCCAAAATTTGAGGGGCTTTATAGCCTCATCACAGACTACCTTGAGTCAGTGCTCTTTACTCGCTCCTTATGCATATATTAAGTCAGCTATACACTTTTACAATTAGTCCCTGAGTCACCAGTGACAGACTTTTGAAATACTAGATACCCGTTCTGTCCTTGCTATAAAAAGACCTCTGCCCAATACAAACAGCACAAAAGAGGCAATTTTCTTTTAGTTTTTCATGTGATTATTGATTTTTATGTTTTCAGAAACTTAAGCAGCCATTAAAAAAATAAACAAATGGTCATCTGAACTGCAATAGTGTTTAGAAAAACCTGTATGCACATAAATGTGTGAGCAGTATGTATGGGTGGCCACAGAGGAGGGGAAGAAAAAGCCCGTAAGAGACTTCACCTTACTGTTTTGCAAAATTTAAAAGGACACTATATTTAGTAGTTCTTTCCTAAGTCCAGAGCAAACTCTTCCTATTGTCTTGAAGACTGATTGGCTTCTGCTTCAGAAAGTAATGAAATACATTCTCTGAAACTCTGGTCCCTGAGAAGCCCCTGCTGTCACACCCCCTGCTTAGCAGAATGAACAGAATTACCCAGTGCTGCTCATGAGCCTTTTTGCTTTAGCAAAGAACTGCTAAAGCATATTTTCTTCCAGAGGAAATAATCAGAATATCACAAAATATTTTTCAAAATGACATTCTTCCTAAAAATCCATGGTCATTTCTCCTGCATAAAGTTGCAGTTTGATCAGCTGCATACTAAAGATCACCTTCCAAAAGCCTACTAGGAATTTCTGTTACAAACTGCGTTGTTGCTAAAACATTCTTCACTACATAATCCAATTTAGCTTCAGTCTCTGTAATAAGCTGGGAACCTTACATGTTCAGAAAAATTGCCCCATTTACAGATAAGCACTTAAAATAAATTCTAAATCTACAGTGGTTCTTCTTTCCCCAATGAAAAGTGACAGTGCTGTTTTATAACACAAATGAGTTTAAAAAACACCATGACATTCTTACACAGTGAGAACTGAAGTTACAGAGCCAGAATTTCACCTCCGATCACCGGATATGCCATCCATAGTGCTAACTATGGCCTGATTTGCCTTCACTAAGCTTCAGCTAATACAAGGGAAAGGGAAAGCCTTTTTGTCTTCAAATAAGTTCAACAAAAAAAAAACAAAAAAAACCAAACCCAAAATAAACAAAACAATCTAGTCAGCTTCATCTTAGGAGTAGTTAGACATTCTGTTCTCATCCTATTTATTCTGGGGAATCAATGTTGTCTGTAAGTAACCAGTATATTACAAGAGTAATGGAAACATGGAAGTTAAGAGATAACTGTAGCATAGGAACGTATATAAGCTGGCCACAAGAATAAGTGAAAATTTAGCCATCATTCCTTGCAGCAGTGCTATTTTAATAAACTAAACCAAGTTCTAGTTTCCCTCAATAAAGTTCTCCAATACTAAGTCTATTCACCTTTTTTATAATGAGAACTATCCATTGCCTCAGGTATCCAAGCTCCCTGAATGCCTCTGTTAACAGAGAGGTAACTGTATATTGCATGAGTACTTGCTCTAATCCAGCATTTCAACAGCCTTCACTTCCCAAATTTCTTAGGGTACTAAAAAGGTAGTTCACTTTCCCTGGAGCAATCAGCTCTAGACGAGAGGAACAGAATACCTACCTTGCATCACCCATGCTATCATTTATCAAATACACACAGCAAAGCTTCGCAGAACACAGGACAAAATGGTTTTATGCCTGTAGCTAGTAACACACGCAAAGGCCTATTCCTAAATATTGTGTGATAGCTTCTGGGTCTTACTTACATTGGCTCCCCACTATGAATGTACTCCCACAAAAGATCTTCAGACAGGTCAGAAAATTTTACTTTAGTCTCTTCATAGAAATCAGTGACTTCCATCTCTAGCTGATTATCTACAGAAGGGAAAAGGTCTCATTAAAAGCAGAAACTGTAGTTTAAAGAGCGTAACAGCTCAGTTTTATTTTGCATTCATCTGACATTTTTGCTTGGGAAAAAATAAGGTATTACACAGATGTATGAAATGACTAATAATGCTCTTTAGGGACAATGGACTCAACTTTCCCCAGAAAGTGAAAGCTTGCATTTTCAAGCTCCACAGCCCTGTCTTGGGACACTTCCTATGTGGGATGCACTCGTAAATCAACAATGTTTATGCAGAACTATTTATGGACTCCTAGCATACACATCCAGCACTGAGAACAAAGAAGGCTACAAACACCCTTCTAACTTTATGACTTTTGTCAAAGAACTCTTAACAAAACCTCATAGTTAAACATATAGCTGTTATAAATGCTTGAATGTGGATTTACATCTACAATGCAGACTCAGGCATCCAGCAGTTCCATCAGTAACTATCACTGTAATTTTTGTATTGTCTCTCAAGAAATAACAAGATTATTTTTGTATCTAGAAGTGGCCGAGAGAAGGCCAGAGGTGCAGTAACAAACTGCACACCTGGGTGTGGATCCTGTTGCTAAAAAAGATGAAAATCCCATCTGTAACATGTATGTGGTGCTTAACAACAGTGCTTTAATTATAACTTAAACCTAAAAATGTATTCTACAAAACTCAGTTGATTGAATCCCTTGGGGAAATATGCAGATTTATGGTAATTTTATTCATTTGAATATCATATGGCTTAAATCTGTATATTTCAAATGATATGTGCTGTCACAGCATCAGTAGTACAGTTGTGTACATTTTTACTCTCTTCCTAAACAATTATTATTCTTGCTGGATAGCTCATAGGAACCCCTTGATAACATTGCAGCAGCTCTCTTTCTACTGTACTAGCATATTAGTAGGGGTACTGGATGACTGACAAGAGTCAGGAGCAATCATTTCAGTAAAGATTAAAAGCTGTAAATAATTTGTCTACAGAAAGACTATGTCCAGTAAAATTTCATAGAAATGACCCATGCAAAAGTTCCATTAAAAGAATGTTGGCATAATTATCAGAGGAGGTCCCTCAAACCAAACACCCCTTAAATTATAATGGTAGAGTTCTTATAAACCCCACTTGCTTACTATATAAATTATCTGATAAAGAACATTAACATATTGCTCCCTACAATTCATTACAATTCATTAACAATCTGAGGCATTAAGCCACTATTTCAGTCATCACCTAAAGCTTCCCTTATGTACTGAAAAGGGAAAAATACAAGCAACTGCTTTTATTCATCAGCTAGTGTAAATATAACACAGGAACAGTTAATATGGTTCAAATCTGCCCAGCCCCACATTTTGTAGTGCCTTACTTGAATTTCATTTAAAATGTTCCCACAGTTTACACTACTCTTTTAATTAGTCCTATAGCTTTCAGAGACAGCATTTCTGAAGTCTACTCTATTTTTTCATCCTCCTTCCTGTGTGAAAACTGAATACAATGAAAAAGCTGGCTTTTGTGGGAAGCTTTTAATTTACATATCGATAAGGTAATTCTCATCTGAGTAGGAAGCCAGTTCAGACTATGTATGAAAAATTTCCATTCTGTTTCTTCATTTGTACAGATCCTTAAAATTTTTAATGCAAACACTGAGTTTTAATAAAATGACACATATACCTTTACTGCTGCAATGTATAATAGCCACTCCTGTGAAAACACTGTGCTCTTTCCCATTCAACCTGTGAGGAGAAAAAAAAACATGGTTTAAGCAACAGTTTGATGAAATCTGCCATGTGCAAAAATGTTCTACATGATTATGTTACTACAGCCTGAGAGACAGACCATTATATTAATATATATGCTTGATGTATTATCCTAAACAAACATTTTTTTTTATTTCAATATAGGTGAAAAGACATTGACAAAACAAAAAAATACTATAAAGAGATTCAGACATTTCAAGTCTCCAAAATTTCACTTGTACTGATGTCCACAGCAGTCTACAATATCAGCTTATTTATTGTAAACAGGAGGAAGTGACTATTTCAAATGCATAAGAAAAAGCCAATCAGCATAAACACTACTCTTGCAGGCATCTTCACTGAAAGCTGGCAATGAATAGCTAGGTGACGCAATTTAGACCAAACATCTGATAGGCAACTAAAGGTTATGTACTCATTTCATCTAGAATGGCCCCAGGGATCCCATGGCTAGCCAGGGGAACAGATGCAGAAGGCAGAGGAAGACCCTCCCACGGGCTCATTGGTAGTGGCTCCAGAGCGCCACATAGTGGCCGATTCCTTTGAGAGCTTCTAGTTTTTCATTTAATGCGTAATAAATAGCATAAGAACTTGAATCTTTGAAGAGAGTAGTTAAGGAATAGTCTCCTAAATACTAGCCAGCCTATTTGAGGTAATCCATCTCACACTCCTACTATCCCCCCTAGCATTCTACCTAATTAATTGTAAGATGAAACAGTGAGTGTCTGCACTTTATTCTTTTCATATAGAACAAAATTTAGAGGAGTTCTAAAAGGCTAAATTTTAAGTGCATTTCATACCCATGATTAAGCAACTGACCTACTGAACTTAGGCAAAAAACCCCACCAAAACAAACAAACAAACCGAAAACAAAACAAAAACATCAACCAACCAACCAGCCACGGAGCTCTTCATATACATCAATGAATCTGTACAGCTCCTTTTAGAACAGCTTAACATACATATTTGGAATCTTACTTAAAACTACAGACCTGGAGAGCATCCTATATGCATCTTGCTTATCAACTGGTTTCTCCAGAATTTGTTCATCCACAGACTAAAACAAAGATAGAGAAAGTGTGAGGCTTTTTCTTACTTTTCAGAAACTGAGGTCAGAAATTATATTTGAACCATAATTTCAGCTAGGGCTTCAAACATGAGTGACTGAGTAGAGCAAGAATCACAGGTGTTTTGTCAGAACATGTGATTTATTACCAAGCACATAACGAGTGCAACACTCCAGTGGCTGCAGCTCTCAAACAAAAGGGTAATTCAACCTCTTCTGTCCTTAACCTTTCACTGTCTCTGTGAAGATGACAGGTAAAAAGTGATGCCCACTACAAGGCACACCACCGAACAGTTCACATGATCTGGACTTCTAGACAGTCAACAACTGCCTGAGAACAGAATTTCCCTTACATACTAGATGATCCAAGGCAATATTTAATGTAATATTAGCATCTCTGCAAAAACAGCAGCAAAGCTTTTAGCACTCAGGATACCAAAACCTGCCTTGTTGGGAAAAAATACCCTAAAACCCATACCCACAAAACCCACAAGATACATCATATTGCAGGTATAACTTCTCAGTGAAGACAGCTTTCAAACTTTAAACCTAAAGATACAAGTACTTTCTACACTTCTCATAAATTAAAACAATGCTAAACCACAGAAGACTTCTTACCACAATAGTGTCTGCTCCTATGACAACATCAGGTGTTCTCAGGTGTTTCTGCAAAGGCATGAAAAAAAGAAGGTATTTCTCAAAAGAGGAAGAAAGAACAAAATCTTTTATAACTTATGGTAAGAAAACAAAGTTTGCTGGTTTACAGGTAGGACTCAACACTGGCCTGAGAACAAGACACTCCTTTTGTAGTGTTTACAAAATTTGTAATAATTTGTCACCATAAAAGTGAGGAAAACAGGAGGCATGAGCAGACCATTCCTAGGTCATGATTTTGCCTAAATACATTATTGATGAACAAATACATCCAGGAAAGAACTACCTGCATTCTCAAAAGTCATGGTCTTCAAGGTGGCAGGCACAATTCCTTTAAAGAAAGTGCAAGTGTATGGAAGCCAGGGAATACAGTCCTCTAGGATTGTTTTTCCAAGACAAGTTTTGCTAAAAAAGGGAACACATGCTCTCTGTTTTGGGGAATTGAGAGGTAGGAGTATAAACTTAAAACTTGTATCTGTCGTCATAGCTGAGGTTTGATTGATTTGCATGTTATGAGGTACATGGTTATTTTTTAACACATCAAGACAGGAAACTTGTCTGCAACTGTGATCATTATATTAATAAGAGTTTGTAAGGAGGTGATTTTTCTATAGAAAGGCTGTTGATGTGCTTTAAATAAAACTAATTCCAGGCACCATTAAAAAAAAAATCCATTTTGAAATCCACTGAATTAGCATTATCACAACATAGTGTTTTGCAATGAAAGGCCAATATAAGTCAGTTAGCAAGGCTGGGTTTAAAATTCACTCTCCTAATGTTATAACATTCTCTGAAAAGAAGCTGACAGAAACCTGGATAACGATTTACATTGGACATCATGCAATATTTGTTCTGAAGAGCGGTGACTTCTGGCAGCACTGTTGGTTTAAAGTGTTTAAAATTCCTTTTCTGACATCAGTATAGGTTCAAACAAACACCCTCCTCTCTTCCAGAGTTGTATTATGGTACATTTTGTGGGATCTTAATCAGAGAGACTTTGAAATAGGTCCTGGTAGGGAACAACCTTATGTACTCAGAGTGATCACAGCCAAGGCAGAAGTCAAATATGCATTTACAGTGTAAGCTGTATCACTGGTTTTGACAATATTGAGGACACAAAATGGATGCAATGACTACAGAATCTGAAATCATGTCAGCTTCTCCTTTCTTAAAAGAAAATTGCCTGTTTCTTTGCCCAGAACGCTTTAAAACTGAATTTGTCTTCTTTTTCTGCTTTCCCCCAGCACCTCTACACTCACAAATTCTGAGCTTGTTGTGGTTTAAACCCAGCTGGTAACTCAGTACCACGCAAGTCACTTATTCACCCCTCCCTCCTTCCCCCCCCCCCCCCCCCAGCAGGATGGGGAGGAGAATCAAAGGAATGTAAAACCTGAAGGCTGAGATAACAACAGTTTAATAACTAGAGTACAATATATTACTAATAATAATGATAAAGGAAATAACAAGGGGAGACAATATAAAATCAAAAGGGGAAAGCAAAAAAAGAAACCAACAAGAAACAGCAGCGATGCACAATACAACCACTCACCACACATCAACTGATACCCAGCCTGACCTGAGCAGCGATCTGGTCCTTTCGGGTAACGCCCTCCAGTTTATATACTGGGCATGATGTGCTATGGTATGGAATATCCCTTTGGCTAGTTTGGGTCAGGTGTCCTGTCTCTGCTTGCTCCCACCTTCCCGTGCCCCTCCTCACTGGCAGACCATGGGAGACCAAAGAGTCCTTGATCAGGGTAAGCATTACTCAGCAACAATGAAAGCACTAGTGTGTTATCTGTGTTGTTCTCAGACTAAAGTCAAAAACACAGCACTGCACCAGCTACTAGGAAGAAAATTAACTTTATCCCAGCTGAAACCAGGACAGTTATACTCCTGTCACAACTGTTTAACTACTGTTCAATGAAAGCTACAGCAAAGCCCTGGGTTCACATCAGTGAGTTTTTCCATAGAGTATGCCTCCACAGACAACAAATACCTGGAGTGCACAACTGTCCAGCCACATACCTGACTGCTGGAAGGAACTATGGAGTGTATGATCCCAAGCAGGCATAGGTATGCTGCTAAGAAAAGATATGTCACTTCTGTTTGTGGCAAGCCTGAACTGCAGTCACAAGTCCTTCTTATGATTCGGTGAGCTAATTTCAGGAAGCTATCTTTTACAAATGACAGAACAATATGCATTTGCCTTCAGTGGGGAAAAAGCACTGAGACCACCTAAGAAATACATGCAAATTAAGTCACAGTAACACACACCAGTTAAAGATGAAAATCTTATTGCCAAAATAGCCGGTGACTTACTACATGCATTCTGTTCGCTACTTCAAGAGCTTTCTGTTTTGCTGTTTCCACAGCATATTCATAAGGGGCTGCAAAATACGACTTTTCGAGTGTTTCCTTAAACCAGGATGGAACAACCTCAAACCGCAGGCCCTGTAACAAAGGAATGCAATACAGTCAATCTGATATTATTATTAAAGGTTGCTTCCATAAAAATCTAACAGTATAAAACTTACACATTTCACAGACTATTCTGATACAGGGTATTTTTTACTGAATTCATCCACCGCACTTTACTTGCATGTCAGTAGTACACACTCTTACAGGAGATTTGCCACCCACACTTTATCTGTCATTATACATGTGATAAACAGAAAACATGAGACAGTTTCTGTGTGGTTTTGTCAAAATCTCCCCTCCCCCCCTTCTTCCTGCGTCTTGCCTCCAGGTTATACCTGTAAATTTACTACACCCAGCAGGCACACCGTGCTTCTATTAACTTTGTGCATGCTTGAACCTTGGTGCTTCCCCAAGTCTCTGTTCTGAAAATATACCTCTTCCTATTCAAATTCAACTTCTCCCATGAAGAATAACAAGAGTAAGCAATCTAAATCTGATGTATTATAATACCCAAGTGTCATTCAAAAGCTCCCTGCAGCCTGCCCAGTGAGGTCAGCATGTGCTTCCATGGAGCCTGAATGGTCTGAATGATGGATTACAGCTTCCTTTGTGTCCCAAAAGTGCTCTGCAGAATGAATAAGGGACAGCTACCTATTCTGCTGTCTCTCCTCCTCATAATACTAATCCCATGAAACTTTCATACATTTCAGAAGCCAAAGTAAAATTTTCACAAATTTTGGTATTAAATAGCTAAAGGGCAGGTAATGGAAGCACATTTTTAATTCATGTAGTCTGTTGCAAGATCTTCCAAATTTTACTATTATATAGAATCATAGACCAGTTCGGGTTTCAAAGGACCTTAAGATCGCGTAGTTCCAACCCCCCCCTGCCATGGACAGGGACACCTCACATTAAACCATGTCAAGGCTCTGTCCAGCCTGGCCTTGAACACTGGCAGGGATAGAGCATTCACAACTTCCCTGGGCAATCCATTCCAGTGCCTCACCACCCTCACAGTAAAGAGCTTCCTCCTTATATCCAATCTAAACTTCCCGTTTAAGTTTTAACCCGTTACCCCTTGTCCTATCACTACAGTCCCTAATGAAGGCCCCGTTCAGATACTGGAAGGCTGCTATGAGGTCTCCACACAGCCTTCTCTTCTCCAGGCTGAACAGCCCCAACTTTCTCAGCCTGTCTTCATACAGGAGGTGCTCCAGTCCCCTGATCATCCTCGTGGCCCTCCTCTGGACTTGTTCCAACAGCTCCATGTCCTTTTTATGTTGAGGACGCCAGAGACAATTATGTTGGCATTTTCCAGTCTGAGCAAGTCTTCCATTTGCCTGATCACACCACCCCCTGTCAGCAGGATACTTTAATCCATTCTCATATTAACCTTGATGGTTAAGTGAAACTGATGCGCACGGTACTTGCTTACAGAGGAAAGCTGACCACGAAATACTGGTACTGAAAAAACAGTAACATTCCTATGTAAAACAGCGTGCACTCGGGGCAGCACCTGCCGTTCGAAGCCCAACCCTGGGCCTTTCTGCCTCTGCCCAGGCCGGCCTGGGGAAGGACCGCCGGTATCGCCCCGAGGCGCAGCACAAGCGGCTGCCGCAGGAAGCACGGCGAGGGCTTGTGCCGGCTCTGTGCAGGCGGACCGGCGGCCGGAGAGGCGGCGGACACCGCAGGCCCAGCCCGGCGCTGAGCACCTGCACACCCTCAGCGCCCGGGAGCGGGGGTCGAGCTGCAGCACCACCGGCCTTCCCCCCCCCGGCCCAGGCGGGGAGAGGCGAGGCGAGGCGAGGCGGGCACTCACCACGTTGGTGAGGATCTCCTGCCGGCGCGGCGAGGCGCTGGCCAGCACCACCCTCTTGCTGACCAGCTTCCCCAGCACCGGGTGCAACACCATGGCGGCAGCGGCCCCCCGCTCCGCACAAGCTCGGGATAGGCCGTGGCGGCGGCAGCAGCGGCCTTATATGACGGCAGGGCCGCGGGGCGGGGCCGGGCTGTAACCGCCCTAGCGAGCTGCGGAGACCCCGCGGACCAAAGGTGGGGCAGTACGCGGGGTGGGGAGGGCAGGAAGTGCTGCTTCACGGCGCGCCCGGGAGCAGGGTGGCGCCCACGCCGGTGTTTCCGGGTCCTGGCGGCCTCGGGCAAGCGGGCGCAGCTGGCTATGGAGGGGTGGGTGCTGCGTGGGGAGCAGCCACCGGCAGCAGGCTTAAATAAAGAGGGACAGACACAGATTCCGTGTCGTAGGAGCCACGTTTAGCACCACACAGACCCGTTCCGATAGTTCTTGAATAAACTGAAAGAGGGTAAATTTAAATTGGATATAAAGGAGAAGTTCTTTCGCTATGCAGATAGTGAGGCACTGGCACACGTTGCCCAGAGAAGCTGTGGCTTTGCCCCATCCCTGGCAGTGTTCAAGCCCAGGTTGGATGGGGCTTTGAGCAACCTGGTCTAGTGGAAGGTGTCCCTGCCCATGGCAGGGTTGGAACCGGATGATCTTTAAGGTCTCTTCCAACGCAAACCATTCTGTGATTCCTAGCGTTGGCAAAGAGGCAATACTATTCATTTTTTTTCATCAGAAGGAACTATGATCATCGCCTGATTTGATGCAAATCTTAGATATTCTCTGTTTGGCCTTTTAAGCAAGTAAAGTTGAACATAAAAAGTCCAATATAAAAAGTCAGATTAATTCCCAATAAAATAAATATATATTCAACAGTGAGTCTGAGTAGTGCCAGCCAGCACCCATGGTCACACTGTGACACGTGTATATGTGTGTGAATGGCTAGCCACAGAGCATGCTCAGACACAAACAGCATCCAAAGACTGCTGTTCCACTTGCTGGCTGGTCAGGACAAAGGTCTGGTAGTGGAAAAATACATGCATGCAGGCACACATACATATCTAACAACCCTGTCATATTCAGTGTGGACCCCTCCAGTAGCAGAGCTCAGACAGGGCTCCTGTGGTAGCAGGAGGGGCTGGGGCAGAGGACTCTTTTGCCCCTGTGGGGCTGCTGGGGTACCCCCACCCTTGGGCCTCCTGCTGCTGTCATGGTGCAGGGGATCAAGCTGTATTCACCACAACCTCACAGGTTGTACATTGTCCTAAGTAACAGAATTTAAATTTTGAAACTACTATTTTTTTAAAGGGGTGGCAGTGACTTGAGAGCAGAATAGAAAAATTATCTTTAAAAATGCTTAAAAAAATACTGTGAACCTAGGGAAATTATACTGAATTGAAAATGCAAATAAAATGCTTAGATTAACTGTGAATGAAGAGAGCTGTCCTCTGCAAATCCATAATACTGAAAATAGTTCTGGGATAGCTGGAGAGCCAACTAGGAAAAATGTGTTTTTGTGGAAAAGGGGGAGGAGTAGTCTTGTCATAGAATCATAAAATCATAGAATGGTTTCGGTTGGCAAGGACCTTAAGATCACCTAGTTCCAACCCCCCTGCCGTGGGCAGGAACACCTCACACTAAACCATGTCACCCAAGGCTCTGTCCAGCCTGGCCTTGAACACTGCCAGGGATGGAGCATTTACCACTTCTTTGGGTAATTCCAATGCCTCACCACCCTCACAGTAAAGCACTTTCCTTGTATCTAACTTGATGTTCCTCTTCTTAAGTTTAAGCCGTCATCCTGTCACTACAGTACCTAATGAAGAGTCCCTCTCCAGCACCCTTGTAGTCCTCCTTCAGATACTGGAATACTGCTATGAGGTTTCCATGCACCCCAACTTTCTCAGCCTGTCTTCATACGGGAGGTGCTCCAGTCCTCTGATCATCCTCATGGGCCTCCTCTGGACCATATGAGAAAAAGCCAAACTACATCACATCAGCTACCACAGCTGGAAGAGATTTGACGAGTAATCATCATTAACTGCTCTGTAGCAGCCTTGCAAGCATCAGGCAGAACAATTGTGAGGCTGCAGCGAGCTGACCGAGGTGACGATCAATGGCACCAGCAGTTATCAGAAAAGTTTCTGTCTTGGCTGACTGAACTAGTCAAAGATTAGCTTGTCCAAGGCTGGTTATGAAACTGTTGTCTTTTTCAAGTACCTGGGGTATTTTGAGCAAAAGAAAAACAGCAGAGAGGGCTCTGAACTGCAGAGACCTTTCCTTGACATTTTTGTTCTGACCTCTCTGCTTTTCTGCCTTTGCATTTATGCTGCAGCCATTACAGTAACACTTTAAAGCATGTAAAGAACACTGTGGTAATCAAAACCTTTTGTCTACTTTATATGTACCCCAGATGAGTGTATGTATTTCAATGGGGATGTATTATTTGGCTGAGTCACCTCTGCAACCAGAAGATCAACCTGTTTGAGGAATAATGCATTCCACTGTGAAGAAGTTAGTGAATTCTGGGAATGTTGCTATGAAGAGGATGAACATTTCATCTTTTACAAGGCAGCTTGGTTTTTCTATGATAACCTCAATAATTCCAAGAGCTCAGACTTTGTTTTTCAAGGACTGCCTTTCTGCCATTAAAATACTTGCCATTGTCCAATATATCTACACAGTTCATGAAATATCTATTACTACAGGGAAAAGAAGATTAGTGGTTTACATATGGGTTCTCTTTCACCACCTAGTCATCAGGAATTCTCCTCTGATTAAATAACATCTTTGCGTCATTTAACACCACCTGTGCTATGTCATTTTATATACAACTGATACGTAGCTAGCAGTCTTCTGAGCAAAGAATTACCTGCTTCATGTAACAGTGTATCTCATTTTCATATTACTTTACATGTTCAACTAAATTTGTGGGTTATGAAGAGGTGTTCTAGATTTCTTTAATAAGTTCAGATCCTTTCAAGGTGTATAAAACAGAAGCACATGTTAGCTCTCAAACTGTTTTGTCATTGCTTCTTGCAGAGTGCTGCTGAAGTTTTACTGGAAAATCATAAGATTTTCAAGAGCCATTTTTCCAGACTCAAGAAGCACCTGCAGAGCTGGTACCCCAGATTTCCTTCACCACTCTTACTCTTTAGCCCTGTGTTCCATTAGTCCATTTTTAAGAACCCCTATAAATTTAGTTTCTTCCAGCTCAGGACTAAATGCTCCTTCCTCCTCTTCTATACAACTTGGAAGTTTCCTTTCTGTTTGAAGTAGAGCAGTGTTACAAGCACATAGAAGTATCTTGGGGAAACCACAGGAAGTCAGATTAAATGAAATTTTAAGTTAAATATGTGGGCTGTATAGTATGTAATGTCCCTGTAAATGTTTTTACATATATTTAGTTTGAAGATGTTTATCCCACATAGCTATTAAATAATGTAATGCCTTTTCTGTGAGGAAACTTCACAACTGTTGAGGGAATGTCAGCCTGTTGACAGGAACATCACAACAGGAGGAATGCCAGCCTATCTTTCAGGCAGCCCCATGCCCATCTTACAGGACAAGGAGAAGCAGCTACATCAAACGTATAGCAATGCCCAGCAAAACAGAAATCACTATCCAAGCCCCAGTGAAGCATCTTTGGCCAACATATTTAAATGGTGTAAAGAGTTTCCATCCAAGAATGACTAAAGAAGGGATGTCAGGGAATCAGAGTAACTGCTTTTGGCCTCTGCTACAGAGAAAGTATAGCGAGGTGGAGAAGTCTGTAAAGAAGACCACTGTTTCTGAATTGTTTATATTTGAAAAACACATACAAAAGTTCATAAATATTTTCAGAAAATATTTTTGCATGTACATAATGAATACATAACATGCACGTGACATATGTGTGTATTTATATAAAACACATGTACACATGTATAATGTATGATACAAATATATATTTGCCTAAGTAAGAAAAACAAGTCTCCCTTCTACTTGTACAGTATAATGATTACTGCAAAGACAACCGTATAAAGTTAAATGAAGATAAGATGCAGAGAAGAGAGGTTTTATTGGCTCAGCTGGAATCCAAGCTCTTCCAGAAAATGACTTAATGGTGCTCCAAGGTCAAGAACGTTTGTGGAGCTCGTATGTTCGTTATTTAAATCTCCACAAGAGGGCAGTGCATCCCATAATTTTTCTGCGAGTTTGCTCACTAACTTGTAGGTAGCTGTAGCGAGCTATAAATTCTGAGGACTAAAGGACTAAGGACTATAACTGGGTATGCATGCATATTTGGACATATAGGGGCAATCAGAGCTACTGCTAATATCAATAGGTCTAGCAGTGTCTTGAGAGAGGTGCTTTGAGATTGGGGCTATAAAGAGACATCATAAACACAGTAATAGGTGCTAAGATATGTTTGAAACAGAGCTCCTCCAGCAAATTGTCATGAACATTGTAAGAACAGGAATCTTTCCACCCTGTGGCCCAAATACCTGTATTGAATATGAAAATAAAAATTACTGTGAGATTAAAGGTTTTTGTGTGTGTCTTCTATCTTCTCAATCTGAGCAGATTTATCAATTTAAGAAAAGTTATATGCTGTATTTTATCTCATTTTTTTATCCTTTAAAGGTGTAGTTTTAGCAGCAATATATGGGAACACTTGGTAAAAAAAGCTCAAATCTATGGACATTTTATGTGAAAGTGTACAGAGTAGTTTGCGTTATCAGAATGGGGTGAGGTACAGATGAATTCTACGTATGCTATGGAATGTAAGGTGAAATAGGGAAAGGAAGAATGTCAGCAAGCCTGTTGACAGTAACGAGGAACAGGGGAAGCTGAACCATCAGTATTGCAGTACTGAAACTTCTTGAAGGAGAAAAAGCAGTTGTACCTCCATAGAGAGTTTCTAATTGAGAAGGTGAACAGATTCTGTGTAGAGGTAAATGATGTGAAGAGGTTTCCAGTCATTCAACATCATTATTTTCCTTTATTTTCTGAAGCCATATGAGCCTGGGAAGGTGAGAAAGACCTACAGCCCGTGTGTTTGATCAGGTCCCCAGGAATATTATTTCCCTGGCCATTAGCCTACATCAGATGAACAAACTGCTGTTACAAGCATGAAGATGGTAAAAATCCAGACAGCTATTAAGAAGAAGGCAGCAACAGTCCTGGGATACTAACTGCTTTTGCGCTGTGGGTCCATGTTAACATGGGAGTCTACCAACATCTGGATGTCTGAATGCAACCAATAGCCAAAGCAGCTACCATGTAGGTTTTGGAAACAGAGGAGGCAATCAATGTGAATGCTGCCAAGCAATAAGATGATTAGAGCAGTACTTCATATCTGCTTTTGATCAGATAAGTTGCACCTTTTGTGCTTGGCAAGCCCACATTTCCAGAGATATGAGTCCCTCTGTGAGATGTTTGCTCTATATTTAGGTAGTGGTTTATTTGTCTGTTAACCACATTCCTTTCCTTGCAGCAGAGATCTGGAGATACGCTGCTGCTTCCAGCTTTCATGCTGAAAGGGCTCCACACTTCTAAAATGAAACTGGCTGTTTATGAAGAAAAATACTTACAGACATTCTGTAGCTGCAGATGGCATCTTGCAGAGACTAACTTTCTGGATCCCTTTCCAAATCCTCATTTACTGTATTTCTACCCCAAGCTGCCACAGAGGTTACTTCTTCAACCCCTCTCCCATCTCTAGCTTGAATCTCTTTGTACTTCCTTTAAGTCTGTTGTCTTTTCTCCTTTGACAAGGCTGCTCAGATATGCAGCAGAGGAGCCAAACCATTATGTGTCCTCAGATTTAAGGCACTCAACAAAACGCCATTTTCCTGGTACATTACCATATCCAACAACAGCATTTAAGGGTGTAGAACATCCTGGAAGAAGCTTCAAATGACAATTAGCCTTTGTAGCTCCTATCAGGACAGCATGTGCCCTTTGCTTTCTTCATCTGAGTAATTATGGCATTGCCAGAGGCAGGTCATATGGGCAGTGGTGCAGAAAGTGGGGAAAAAGAACAATCAGTGTCCTAGTGCTGTAAATTTCTGCAGAAGAAAAAGACTGAGTGCAGGACATCATCATGAGCAAGGACAGTCAAGCAGGGGATTGAGGTATTTATTGGTGCTAAAAGCTAGAAAGTTATTCTGTCTGGCAGCTCTGAACTTCTTGTTTTATAATTAAAGAGGCCTGAGACTCTTCTCATTTGATAACGTATTCCAGCTGTTTAGACTTGAAAGAAAAATACTAGAAGCCATGAGACTTGAACAAAGTCATGAAAGACCAGAGCTCAACAGGAGCTCAGACTTCAGACAGGCAGGGTTTTCTTGTGAAATAAAAAACAAGCTTTAAAAATGATACTTCAGCTAAGCATTATACTCTTATTATGCTGTCCATAAGTACACTTTATAGGTTTGACAAGAGAACACTTACAAAAATTTAGTCCAGAATGAAAGTAATCCAGATATATCAAGATGAGCAGTATGTTTGAAACTTTGCTCTCAATAGCTCCTTTTAAGACTATGAACTGCCGCATAAATGAGGAAAGACAATACAAGATTTATTCCAATAACGAGTTCCTCTTTATTTCAGGATGGATTTAGTTACAGGGCAATCACGTAATGTCACTTCCCCTTAGTATTCCTCCAACCACTGACCATTTTAACCTTATGGGTTTTCCTGAGTCTACTATAGTTTGCCTGTTAGTAATGTCTAATGTATTTCTTTTTCGGGTGCTTTTCCAGTCTCTCTGTGGAACCATGTACTATGTGCAGACACAACATTCTTGTCAAGATGTTCTCCAATGACGCTATGTGTTGTGAGATACTAACTTTTCCTAGTTTTAAGCCTGGATCTCATTAGCTTAATATTCCCCAATTCTTGGTTAGGCAAAGGCAGTGAAACTTGTCCTGATGAACTTCTGCACTCCACTGAGGATTTTGTAGACTTCTTTCTAACCTACCTTATATTGTCACTTTTCTGAGCTGAAGAGCCCTAAACTATTTAACTCATAAGTTTTAAATTCATACCCGAGATTATCCCACATGCCTTTCTCTTGACCTTTTCCAGTTCTTGTAGATCCTATCTGTGATTGGGTTTAAACCACGACAGTGATGAAGACACAGAAGTGCACAAAGTAAGCAAGGTGTGGGCGAACCATAGATTTCCACAATGCTGAGCTGATGCAAGGGGTTATGTTTTATGATTCATAGTGGTCACTGCTAAGAAACACCATTTTGTATACAAAGCTATTACTGGATTTCCCCATGTGCATTGTTTCACACTTCCTGAGATTGAAATTCACCCTCAAACATTCATGCTATCATGCACACCTTTGGGTATATAGCATATATCCTAATTGTCTTCTATAGCATATGCCCTAATTATCTCCTTAGAGAAACACTATTCTAGTGGTTATCAACATAGACATCATGTTATTTTAAACACTTTGAACTGGAAAAAATTGCAAAAAGAGATTGAGTGACGTTAGGATGACCTCTGTCCCTCTCATGTATCAGCATAGATGTAGCTAAACAGACACTGAACCCAAACCAGAGCATAGTCAGCCTAAGGAATGTTTATCAAGGCACTACCAACTCTAACTGTCCCTGTCCAGTCCCCCAAGGGCTCCTCCTACCCTGCCCAAGGCCCAGGACTCCGTGTCAGGGGTGTCAGCCCCTGCCCCAGCAACTCCGCAGCAGGGCCAGTCTCCAGCTCCCCACAGCCCTACCCAGCCATGGGTCCTGCTGAGCCAGACTCACCCAAAGGCCCATGTCCCAGCCTGTCCTTGGCCCACCCCTGTACCCAGGGAGGTACCCAGTGCTGGGGCTGGGGCTGCCCTGATCCTGGCTGGGGTGAGACAGCCCATGGCTACCAGCCCCCTTCAGAAATGCACTGAAATTTTTATTTTATATATATGTATATATATATATATATATATTTGGTGCACCTATTGAGCAAGGAGAAGAATTCCAAGTTAGCCAACATCTCATTCAGGTATTGCTACTTCTAAAATTTATGTGAAGGGGGTATGCCAAAGCCAGCTTCTAAGATATAGATATACAAAACCAAGAAAAATAAAGGTATGAAAAAAAGAACAATAATAAACTTCAAAAGCATGGGAAAAATAAGAGAATTAAAAACATACAGAAATTTTTTTAAAAGTCAATAACAATGGGAAATGGATTAATTTTATTTCATAACTTAGTTTCCCTGCCCTCTGCTATGCTTGGAAGTGTCTCACATGGCAGGTGCAAACAAAGGAAAGAATCTTAAATCGTGATCTTTTTATGTTTGTTTGGTTTGGGATTTTTATTGTTCTTATATACACAAAAATGTCCAAGCACATTTATAGATGATTATATTGCTAAACAAGAATTAAAACAAAATAACAACCCTACCAAACACAAAAACCACCCCTTAAATCTCAAACAGAAGGCTATACATTCATGTCTTCTCAGTAAAATTACATTAAACACAGAGGCAACTAAGTAAGCATGTTGCTCAGGACCCATATTCCCTACGCCAAAGGCAATATAGTCATGAACTCCTCAATAACCTCTAAAATGGCAATCTCCATATACATGTACATGTTTATATGTACATACATGTATGTCAACTCACACCCATTGACCAAGGAGGGTAGAAGTCTTGCTACCTTATGATGCCCCAGTAGGACATGCCCCAGTGTCAAAGAACACTTTAAAAACCAATTTCTTCTCCTCATCCCTAAAAAAACTCTTCAAAACTTCACAGTATACACCATGGGACTTAAAAGATTGCTGTTGTTGGGTTCATTTAGATACTCCTTTCTCAAGGAATAATCACACTCAAATGGGAATTTTTCCTAATCTGATCTGACTAAAAGCTAGCTGGTAAAATGGCAGAAAGAGGTACCTGAATGAGCAATCCTTCCTCTTCCCTTTTAGACAATGTCGGAAGAGGTATGAAGGGCTATGAAGAGCTGGGTGAGGCTGGAGAGAAGAACATTTTCAGTCATTTGTGAGCATCTTTTCTCTCTTGCAAAAGGAGCAGTTCAGTATTTTTCGAAACATAGCAGATGATGTCCAAAGTGCAGTTTCTGCCCTTTTGGCTCTGTTTGGTGTCAGTTGCAGATCAGGCACATAGCAGCATGTTTTAGGAGGCACTAGGTGCTTGAAGATCAGGTTCAAGATAAAACAGGTTCAAAATTTGCCTTAGAGCTAGGACAAGTAATGATTTTCATTGTAAAAATACTTGCATGCTAAAAAAAAAAAAAAAAAAGATGAATTTTGAGGAGAGAGATTTCAGTATAACCTCCGAAAATGTTCCTGCCACAGCAAAATGCTGAAAACGGTTTTTGTAGTGAGAAAGCTGGAATTCTGTGAAAGTGGATGGTGAAGGGGCTTGCACAGCAAGGTGGACTCATGCAGAAACATATTCAGTGGACTGCCTTTTAGCACATGTGAGGTGATTTAAAGTAGCAAGTTCATCTCACGACACATATGCACACAGCACAGAGGCTGGTAGCGCAGGGTAGCTTCCAGGCAAATTGATGGAAAAGTTTGGACAGGTTTTATATCGCTAGGGCTGGCCTTGTGGGCATAAAAAGTGCAGATCAATTAAAACCAATACTGTGAAATGTGACAAAACACTTCAGATGGCTTTTAAAAGGTAGTCCTAGGTCCGCTCACATTTATCCTTCTCCAGTAACTGACTATACTTTAGCAGAATATAGGACATACAAATATTTTACTGTTTCTTTTGTGGTTATCCAGCTTCTATCATGAAGAAACTCATGGTGATTAGTGGTATAAAACTGTGCCTTAACCATGTCGTACACAAAGAAAAAAGTCAGATTTTAAGGGCCTTGAGTGTTGCCTTTTACTTAGGCACAGGAACTCAGAAATCACTACAGGCCTGCTCAAGGCAGACCTAGCATGTGATGTCTGAACCAACTGTCCACGATGTCGAAGACAGCCTCATACTCAGCACTGGGTGGAGTGACAGTGCACAAAAGGATACCATATAGCTTTCTCTTGCTTGTGAGGGGGAGCTCATCTGGTGCTGCCAGGTGTTTATTGACTCTTCTCTGCCAGTGAGGCCCAAAGGCATGTAAAAAGCTGTAAAGACTACAGAAAAAACTTTCCCTTGTTCTGTCCCCAGCGCATATTCTGTAGCAGTTGTCTTTCCAAGCACGTAGGCAGTTCTTGAGTTGTGAGAATGATTAAACCATGACATAGTATATGCAAACAAGCTGGAGAAGGATATTTCAGAGTGGAGTCCCAAACACAGGACTGCACATCAACCTGCCATAACCTGTTTCCAGCGTACTTGGTCCTTCTCCCATCCTCAAGCCTTGCTTTCATTTTTTTTTTTCCTTTTTCTTTCTGTTTATCTACTTGAAAGAAGTACATTTTTGACATCTGACCATAGGAACAGGGTTTTAGCTAGTTGCTGCTGACACAGAATCACTCCAGTCTGTGGTTGAATTCTTGTATATCCAGCTGAAAATCTGGTTAATAATCAACACTATCACCGTAAAAAAGGTAAAGTTGCTGCCTGTACACTATATAAAGCTAAATTCTCTGCTGAGGGGGATGGTGCTTCTGTCTATAGCCTGTAGGGAATTGGTGAAAATGACATGTTAATACCAATCGCATAAGAGCAGCAGCATTGTTACTGTAGTAGGTCAATGTGAAAAATATCTGTTTTCTTAAATCAACTGCTCCCCACTGTCCTGAGAAATTAATAACTTCAACAAATGAAAATATCCATTCAGAAGCTGAAGTAGTCTTAAACTACTAGCTCTTGCTTTCCTTTCATTGTATGAGATATTTTGCTGTTTAAAATTGAAATAAGTAAGTCAACGTAACCTTTTCAAAGGTTACTGTGGTTTGGTTCTGATAAACAGTTGGGCGACTGTTGTGGTAAATTCACAGTGGGTATGCATTATGCATTAATGGTAGAATGACAAGCCATTTTTCTCATTCTTTTGTAGAAATACAAGACAGTAAGCAGTACATTAAAAAAAAAAACAAAAAACAATTCAACAAAACAAACAGAAAACCAAACCCACAAATAAAAAACTCAGCGCATTGCTTATAAAAATAACTCACCCCAAATCCAACTTCAGTGTATGCTGTAGTTCATATACAGTAATATTTCACATTCACCGAGAATCACAAGCCTTTGGTTAAACACTGAGGTCACACAACCTGGAATTATTTTTTGTTCTAAACTTATCCCTTGCTTTCATGCAGTAGGACTAATTCCAGGCCAACACTTATTAATCAATACCGGATTTGCTTCAGTGCCTTCTTGAATAAACTCAGTTCCTCCAACGCTTCCATTTCTTAGCAGAAAATACTGAAGTACGATACAAGTATGGCTTGAGGTCTATCACTGGAGCAAGGTATTTTGAGGGTAGCTATTCAAAAAGAAATGTTTTCTGTGTCTACTCATGGATCTCATGCCTTTCTTCTAGGGATCTCTAAGGCTAAAAAACACTCTCTCGCCTTTGCAAATAGACCTTTACTCCCTCTAACCCATCCATAGGTCCACTTGACATCGACCTGGCTGACATGGTTCTTCCAGAGAATAAGCTTTCCCTTCTGGTTTCCAAACTGTCGCTGAGCAGGACCTTAGGGCGAAACACTTCCATGAATTTCTGGTAAAATTCTTTGCATGCAAAATAATAAATGAAGGGATCTATGCAGTTGTTCAGGCAACTGAAGCATAAGGTGAGCTTGTAGGCAGGGTACAAACTCCTGCCATAAAACAGGCGGATGATCATGTGCACAAGTAGGATAAAGTTATTGGGGGCAAAGCAGGTGACAAATACCAGAAGGACTATTATTGCCAGGTATATGGATCTAGTCTTCTGCCTGTTACCATATCTGCTCGATGTCTGAATAAGCTTCCGAATTATACCAATATAGCACCCAACTGTTAAAACAAAAGGGATGAGGAAGAGCACGACAAATAGTGTGAGGAGAAAGGCTACCCAGGCTGCAAAGTTGGGCAGCATATCCCACTTGAGGACATCGAAACAGGTTATAATCCCCAATTCTTTCACTTCGTAGGTCAGATCCGTGCTTTCTAGCGGGTAGAAGGCCAGTAACAAGAACATCCACATACCTAGGCAGGCAGCCAGGGCATATCTTTTTCTTCTCCACTTAATCAACTTCATGGGATATACCACACCCATGTACCGCTCAATGCTGATGCAGGTCATGGTCAGTATGGAAGAATACATGTTGGAGTAGAACATCACAGTCACAAGGCTGCAAAGAGTCTTGCCAAAGGTCCAGTGATTGCTTTGGATGTGATAAGAAATCTGGAAGGGAAAGCAGCTGGCGAGCATGAGATCTGTGATGCTTAGGTTGATCATGAAGATAACTGAAGGTGTTTTGGGTTTGATGTGCCAGCAGAGTACCCAAAGGGAGAACAAGTTGCCAGGGATGCTGATCAAAGCCACCAGTGTATACACAACTGGAAGGGTGATGGAGATAGCTTTATTCTGAAGCATTGCCAGTGTTTCACTGTCCAGGTGGGATCCGTTTTTAACCATTATTCACAAGGTGGATGTTGATCCCTATAAACCCACTGGATCATATCATGAACACTTGGCTTAGAAACCTAGAGGACAAATGTCAAGAGAGAAAAGAAATGTCAAAACAGAAATTAAGAATGTACTTCTATTAATCAAACTAAAAAAAAACCACCAAAACCCTTGTGTAGTTTGACAGATTATATATTTTTATATTTCTTTTATTTCCAATGAGAGAAGGAGAACATGCAATCAATTACTGTTGGTATATTCATGACATAAAGAGAATAAATAAAAACCACCATGTATAATTAAGAACAAGGGACAGATTGCATTTGCTTGGACTGGTTTGCAGGCTGAAGGGACCAGGCCTACAGAAGTAACAAACCCTCTTCTAACAAAAAGAACAGCTATTGAGTTTCAATTTCTGCAAGATTTAAGTTGTTAAAAAATGTTCTGTTTGCAACGGTCTTTCTGGCATCACCTGTAATTTGGCAAAATTGAATTCAGTTTTGCAGTCTGCAAAGTAAAACAGTTCTTTCACTGGCTGGCCTATATAGATCTTTCTTGGCAGACACAATAGTTATGGTTTAGCTCATTTATTTCATACAGCATAGTAGCATTTTAGCAGCTGCAAGCAAGAACTCATGCCTCAATGTGCCTTATGCATGCATGCTTACTTTCATTAAGTTCTTCTTTTCTTGGTGCCGCTGACTAGCTGGAAGTAACCATTCTGACAAAAAATGTGATTTCTGACAGAGGCTCTTACTGAGTAACTTGCTAGACCTTTCACAAAATAGCTGTTGGTGATTCCTGATACCTGGTGAAGGTGAAGTCTACTGAAAGCTATCGTGCAGTAAAGATATACTTAACTCTAAAAATAAAAGGAGTGCAGACCTGGAAAAAGTATAGCTACAGCAGCAAGAAGCTCAGTGGGGGCTTATTTCTGTTGTTTCTTGATCTGATCAATCTGACATAGTGCTTCAAATGTCAGCTAGAAATATTCAGAAGGAGAGTCAGTATCGAACAAAGGATGTTAACTAATGTTGCCAGTCTTCCAAGAGCTTCCAGCTGAGCTGTTGGAAGCCCGAGAAAAGGCACAAGAAAATAGGAATTGCAAAGCAATCAGAGATGTGTTCATAATATATCACACGTGTGAAACAAAGCAAACATGTTGCAAGTAATGAGCACATCACATGATCACATCTGCAAGAAGCCCTTTGAGCCAAATCCATTGCAAATGAAATTTTGTTCTTGTCAGTGGAGCTATATCAAGAATGAAACTAATCTTCAGTTTTCAGGGGAACTTGAAAAATGGCTCACTGACACAAAGCTCTTGGAAAAAAACCTTAATACTTCTATTTCAACTCTTTTATCTATGACTTACTATAGTAAATACATATTCATGAACTTTATTTCCTCAAAAATCCTTCCCAAGTGGCACCCCTTTGTGCCTAACAACCCTAAAATTTCTCAAAACAGATTTTTTTTATTTACATGAAAGTACCTACAGAGCTCTATTAATAAGCCTTTGTAAGTGAAAGATATTTGTTCTCGCAGGATAAGGGATCTCAACCCTAGATACTGTTCCAATAGAAATTGCATGTACTTGGGAGGTAGGAGTAGGTGAAAATTTCCATTAAGTCTGTCACACTGGTTATAAAGCTATTGAATACCTCTTATGTTCAGGTTTGGATTAGTGCTGATCAGAAATCTATTTTGTTCTAAACTTGCTTTTTCTGCAGTAATGAAAACTGTGTCATGGCCTGGCTAAAGGCCTTTTTATGCCTTTGTGGAGTACTATGATCAGTAAAACACAAGTGCCTCTCAAATTTAGGCACCCTTTGAACAGGGCTTGAAAGGCACCAGACTTTGTGTTCAAGTGCCTACAAGAGCTCTCCAAAAAGGGTATGTACCCTTGGCGTAGTCTCCAATCTGCATAGTAAGGAAGATGTCTATCAGAAGGAGCAAAGTAAGAATGATGCAATGGTTTGCTAGTGTCTTCTGCAGGGCATACAGAGTAAACAAGACTTGTTGCAAGTCACTCTTGAGAGCAAGAAGCCTCTTCAGGAGATGCGTAGTGCAGAAAATTCTTCTTCAAACTTTGTCTTTCCTTTTGCCAAATCCTTCTGGGGCTCTAATTCTGAATTCCTTGTTCAGGATTACTGGGCTAGCAAAATCCCTGCTCTGAGTCACCCTTATTTGTGATGCTTTGCTTTTAAATGCTGCTGGAACCACAAGCTGCTGGAACCACAATGTCACATTAACGTACTTTACCTCTCCCATTATTGCATCTATTTGGGTTTAGTTAATACTGTATTTATATTTTCATCTTGTTCAGGGTAATTTTATGTTCTTCCCCCACTACAACCACGTCTCTGTTTGCATCTTGTTGTTTAACTTAAAAATGTCATAAATCAAACGAGAAAGTAATTTTTATGAGTTTTAGATTCTCCTTACATTTTATGAGTTGCTTCCTTTCAATTTCAGATTTTCAATTCAAATCAGTGGAGCCTGCATGGATTCTAAAAAACCATGGACTGTAAAAAATAAACTCTCAGCTAAGGTTTCAAATCCATAATATGTAAAAATATAGTCTTATTACATAAATATCCCCGTTAGAAAGATATGCTTTTGCTTTTATGTTGGAGAAAGCTATATTTAAACTACAACAAATGAATATACAGGTAAACTGAAACAAAAACTCAGTGAGGATTCTTCAAGTGAGGAGATCCTGTCTTACTACTATTTACATCAGTCCCCAAGCTTCTGAGATACAAAGAGAAAATGTTAAGCTCTTCCGCTGGCCTCATTTCTGAAACATTTAGTGGTTGGATGTATTTTAGTTTTATATTAGTACCAAGAGCACCTACAGCCTCTAAAGTATTGCTTGCTAAATCCAGGTAGGATTTTTTCACTTGTCTTCTCACTGGCTCATGGCACTCTGCACAGAAATCTCACTTACTTAGAAATTCAGTAGCACAGGTTTTCATCCAAGCTGTAACTGTAAGCGAAGGTGACAGCTGCTTGGTGCCTTTTTGACAGAAACAGTAATTCCTTTCTCTGTAATTGACAAAAGATGACAAAACACTAAAGGTTATACCAAACATCAAGCAGTAAAAAATCAGAAGAGTATTATTTCTTTGCCATGGAACAGTAGCAATAAAGATGTGTCTACTTCTGTTTTAGGGGACTACTAAATTAAACTGATGTGTTTCCTCTCTTGCATCTATTCTTTTCCTGTTGTTGGTCAAGTGCACATGTGAGAAAGACTGAAAAGCCTGTGAGCTTAGTGAAAACCAGAATTACTGTTTTATAAAAATTTTTATAATTTGTTTTGTGATTTGAGATGGAATTAAAAACCTCAGAACTTCTCATGCAGCAGACAGCCATCCAAAACTTATTCTGCTTCATAGTTTTTGGTTCACTATTTGTCAAAGCACTATTGTGTAGAAGAAAAAAAAATATCAAAAATTCATAAATTCTTTGATATAGTTACACTTTTGGAAACTCACCCTTCCGGCTGAAGGCTATGGGATGGCTTGTTTCAGATTAAAGGAAAAACCTGCAAACTGAAATGCAATTTCAACTGAATTGCAAACAGGTTCAGAATGAAGCACAATGAAAGCACAGATTTTATTGTAAGCATTTAGAGAAATAATATCAACAGTTTTTAATGAATGCAAATGTGGCTGAAGAATATATTTTGTCTCTCAAAAGACTGCATTTTTTGTTTTTGTTTTTTTAATAAATTTTCTACGTGTTCAGTTTTATATTATTACAAAGCAGTAAAAAAAGCAAAAGTGTGAGGCTAGTTTATGTCTACCTTAATGTAGCTAACACTGGAGAAAACTCAGTGACCTTCAGTGTGTATTGCTCCTGCTGGGGATTCAGCTCCTTCAGAACTGTCTGAATTGCTAGTGAGATGAAAGAATATTAGACAAGAACAACCAACAGACACTTAATTTCTATTGTAGACTGAGTATGAGGAGAAGAAGGGACCCGGAAGGAAAGGAGCCAGGAGGCAGTCATCTTGAATTGTAGGAAAAGTGACAAACGCTTTGATACCTAGATAGAGTAAGGGGTTTAATATCAGAGACAAGAAGAAAAAGTGCCCTTCTGTAACACATTTCAGTTATTGTTCCTAAATCATCATTGATGCAATTCAGAGAAACACTTCTGCAGATGCTTGTTCACCAAACTGAGGAATGTAAATGAGTCCATCTCTGACTGCATGTTCCTTAAACTGAACAGGGGCTTTACTGAAAGAGGCTGCAGATTTTTTTCTGGATGGTTCTTTCTCACCCTTGCAATAAACTTTCAGGCAAATTTTAGCTTGTGGGTTTACATCTCTAAAAGCCAAGGGTTTGGTTCCCTCAGTCAAGATCTGAACCCAAGTCTTCTAAGAAACTTCTTTGTAGTTGGCCTTCCATGTTCTTTTTGCCCATTTCTTTTTTCTGTTTCTGCTGTTTTGTTCTTAGTATATTGCAAAGATCAGAAACTGTTGCTGAGCCCATAGTTATGTTACCACAAGGCATTATTTCATGCTAGTCTTTAGCTTCTCTTCTTTTAAGAGTAAATACATCTGGGAAATGAGACTTTTACACTCTGTGCACTTATGCGTACAAGTACTTTGAGCAAACAAAACAAATCTGAAAACATCTTACTAGCTGCAGTATTCTTGACCTTCTATGACATTTCGCTTTAGAAAAATAAACTGTTCTCTATTTCTTATTTTTCACCGAATATTATTCAGATAAAGAGCATAGAAAACAATATGTATGCCTTCACTGCAAAATATGGCACATTTTTTACAATGAAAGAGTTACATTATAATCACTGTATTAATCAAAAACTCTTGTGGAGACACACTTCAGTCTTTCTCTTAGTACACATAGTCAAAGTAAGCCTTATGGTGGTTGTAGCTCTGACCTCAAATAGTTAGGGCAAGGCAAAACAAGAGTGTATTCTCTCCACAAGGATTTCACATTGAGAGGTAAAAAACCTCTTATCAGTAAGAAAAATGTAGAAGCATTACCATCTTTAGTGTAGTGGAGGAGTACCTGTCTGTTGAGCTTGTTAGCTATATCAATCTAGATAAAAGCATCTTTATCAAAAGAGAAGAAAAGTAATCCTATCTTTTCTGCCTTCTTAGAGAGTGCTTCTCTTCTCCAGCCTGAGACTGCAAGTAAGCAGTTTCCAAGATTCAACAAGAAAGACTTAGTGTGAAATCTAAATGTACAGGTGAGAGGCAAAGAAACACCACAAGGAAATGCTGTACTCTTTCTTCAGAAGTAGCTAAGTAGTAAAACTAACTGTAAATATCTTCCTTCACATTTCTTATGTCTGTCCTGGACTATGCAGTTTTGCTGATGGTTGATATTTAGTTTACTTGAAACTTCACCTTTGCTACCCATAAATTAGCGAAGTGAGGATTCTGTTCCGGTGTTAGTAATGTTCACCCTAATTTAGATAAGGTTTGCATAAAACCAGCCACTATCATCTGTGTAATAACCCAGTTCAGACTGAAACTAGTCACTGTGGTCTTTAAAAAGTTCATTTCTGCAGCAGTCAGGTTTATGGAAACAGTATGGCTGTGGGCCAGTATTGACAAAAAGCTCTCCTCATCTGAAGAGTGATTCTGTGCTAGTTACAGTACAAAATGAAGCGGTTTGCAGTTTCCTTTATTGGTGTGCAAGATAGTCAGCATTCTGTGAGCAAAACCTTAGGTCAATTGAAACTCAGCTTGTGTAGTTCCACTGATAGGTTGTCTAGGCTGGTTTAAATTTCAGGCGGAGTAAGCATCCTCAACTGGATTTAAAGAGGTTCCAGTTGATGGGGTAATAGCTAGAATATTATATATATGTTAGACTTTCCTAGTAAGCTTAATTTTTCCAAACCTGATATTTTTAAAAGGATTAGCAAAGCTATGGCAACACCTAAGAATTCAACAGAACAGTTCAGGAATTCATTCTGCACAACTTATACTTTGCAGTTATTGCCCATGTGCATGCTCTTATCTCCCAGCATCACAAGGTAGCTTGCCCCTTGGTGAGCTAATGCTAACTTGCACTTTTCATGGAGGAAGAACATGCATGCAAGCTGTTACTAAAATATTGCTGGTGCCTGGTGGGGACCCTTGACTTCATTAGACTACAATTTTTGTCCTATGGTGCATGGCCATAAAGAACCAGCTCTTGCAAAGCTCCTTTTAACCACTCTAGCAGACATCCTGGTACTGTGGAGTTATCCCGTGCCAGAGAGCCCTACTACCCTTGAGTTATGGGAAGATGGTGAAGATTTGTTTTTATAGAACTTTGACTGCAAAAAGTGCTCGATCAAGTCTAAATTTAAATAACACATGAACTGATTTCCTTTATAATTTTAAATCTTTCAGATATTGTCTACATCCAGGATTGACAGACAATGGTTTCTGGTCTGCATCTACTTCTACAAGTAATTGTCTCACGTAACTGTTGTGAAAGTCAGAGGGAAGAGTATAGTCAGTCATTTCCCTTCTGTCCTCAATTGTTGGCACAAGGTGTTTGTGATAGACAATAGGGCAGATTCTCAGCAGAGAATCCCCTCAGTCTTCAGAAAGCTTGATGGTCTTGTATTTGAATCTGTATGGTCTGGTTGGCATTTTACAGCACACATATATCTATATATATTCTATTTAAAATCTGCATTTTCTATTTTTCATCTCTCTTTTCTGTGAAAGCCTTTTTTGAATGTTTCCTCTCCTGTTCAGTCGACAAAGGCACAAAGGAATTGAGATAAAGCTGCATGCCTATTTTTGAAGATTGCCTTTATAGATTAAAAAATAAAAAAGGATATGGCAGTCTGTAGCTGTTGATCGAGTTAACATGATGGAGTCTACAAACAGGACAGTCAAACAAGTTTTGCAGGTGTAGCTGAAGGGATAATTTGGCATGGTATTTTGGAAATGTTTCAGCAAAGAATATAGGATAATTCTAAAATTCATGTAACGTACAGGGGCCAGAAATTGTAAACCATATTGTTAGGGATGAAATAAAGAACTTGGCTGAGCATGCAGGCCATCTTCAGGTAGGTCTTCTTCCACTACTTCCACTGATTGGTCTCAGTATGTATAAAATCTCTTTACTACCTTAGAGATAAGTAGACCTGTCCCCAAAAGCCCATGTTGGATACGTAGCAACTAGTGACTTGTAAATACAGGCTGAATTGTTGTTTGTTTTGTTAAGTAAGATCTATATGCATATGCAACCTTTTTTACCAAAGCAGTAGCGTTAGGCAGCAGGATTTGGGTATAACTAGAGACTTTCTTGCCTATTCTTTGCTACAGGTGTGTATTTAGCATCCATAAAAATGTAAGTGTCTATTTTAGGGTGAGCTGAAAAGTGTGGATGCCACTGACTGAACTGGGCAGTTCTCCAGTGACTGTAACAGGCTTATATGTAGTCACTCCCATTGTAAATGCAGGTGTTTGAAGCTGAATCCATCCCATTTTAAACATCCTGTTGATTCAGATCCTGGTTTCCTGGAGGCCTGTAATTGCCTGGATTCTGTCAAAATCTGAACTAGTCCACTAAAACATAATTGTCCCCTTTCACACTTGGACCACTGCCACTTTGAAACAACCAGGCCAGCTTCCGTGTGAAAATGAATTGGCACATAATAGGACCAAATGCACAATTTTACCTGTGCTCATCTTCTTCCACCTGTGTACCAAAACCTACAATAAGTTTTCTGTGATTGTAAAATTCTTTGTGTAGCAAAGATTCCACAGCTAGGAAGCAGTATAAAAATTATTGGGCCTTTTGTTGGTCATACTGCTGTACGTGCTCGGCACATATTATTTAGGCTTTATTGAAAGCCCAACTATAGGACTGACTGCTCTGCTCTCTCCACAAGTCTCATGCAATGTATTGGCAGTGAACTCCGGGTAGACTGGGTGTTCTCCTGGCTCACACATCAGTTAGAAGCGATTCTCACTTCAGCAGTAGCGAAGATAGATAGTCTTGGCTGAAAAATACATGAGACCAGGGACACTATAGGAGCTAAATTGACATGCACTTGGCAGCTTTCTTGCATATCTGATTTTCTGGTCCTGAAAGGGCAAGAAGAGCTAGATGTGCAGAAAGAATGAGCCTTGTTTCCTGTCAAACTGTGCCTCTTACTGGAAGGCTTTGATACAAAAATGGGCTACCGGAAGCTCTTTTGTGTGACCAGGACTGATACAGTATCCACTCATTTTAAAAGGTAAAAAAAGAAAGACCCAGGGAACTATAGGTCAGTCTCACCCCAGTGCCCAGCAGCATCATGGACCTCCTGGAAACCATACTAAGGCACATGGGAAATATCAAGGTGGTTGGTGACAGCTGGCATGGCTTCACTAAGGGCAAATTGTGCCTGACCAATTTGATGGCCTTCTATGATGGGGCCACAGTGTTGGTAGATAAGGGAAGAACAACTCATGTCATCTATCTGGACTTGTGCAAAATATTTTACGCTGTCCCACATGACATTCATGTCTCTAAACTGGAGAGATATCAATTTGATGGATGGACCACTTGGTGGATAAAGAACTGGCTGGATGGCTGCATGCAAAGAGTTGTGGTTAACGATTCAATGTCCAACGGGAGACTGGCAAAAAATGGTGCCCCTCAGGGACACAGGATTGGTGTTGGGACCAATCCTGTTCAACATCTTTGTCGATGACATGGACAGTGAGATGGAGTGCGCCCTCAGCAAGTTTGTCAATGACACCAAGCTGTGTGGTTTGATTGATACCCTGGAGGGAATGAATGTCATCCAGAGGGACCTTGATATGCTTGAGGGGTGGTCTAATGCCAGCTTCATGAAGTTCAACAATGCCAAGTGCAAGGTCCTGCATCTGGGTCGGAGCAATCCCAAGCACAAATACAGGCTGGGCAGGGAATGGATTGAGAGCACCCCTGAGGAAAAGGACTTGGGGGTGTTGGTTGACAAGAAGCTCAAAATGACCCAGCAACTTAGGGCACATGTAGTACTGCTACAGAGCCCAGATGGCATGACCAGCATTGATTTATCCCAGGACCAGTCCAGCAGGTCCAGGATTCATGCAAATCCAAATGAAGTTTGAGGCAGATCTGTGCTGTGTGCACAGCACCTCAGAGCTCTTTGCTCAGTAGGTAGAAGCCAGCTCACCCTGTCAAAGCTCATGCAAACTCACTTCATTCTTGTGCTGAAAGAACTGAAAGTTGGCTTTGCTGAAAAAACTCACAGCTTATGTTGAGCAGCGATAACTGCAGCTGCACTGCTTGTGTCTGGCACAGGGCACAGTATAAATTCACATATGCCTGAACAGGGCTGAGTAGATGTACACGAAGGCATAGAGCATTGGTAGCAGGAACCTCAGAAACAGCTAGCTACAGGAGCAGATACACTGTATGACCTATTTTTAAAAGCAGTGTTATATATGTACACAAGGGAAAAAGAAAGAGACACCATAATTATTACTTAGCATGTTTTCCTGACTTCTCCTCAGTTTGGCAGTTTGATACTAATTAGAAATATGACTGTAACTGACAGAAATGGAGATTATAAAATGGGAAAAAAGAAAAAGATTTCTAACAAAAGCTTCACCTCTTCACCTCTTCACAACGTGAGCTATCACAGTAATACAAAGAAATAAAACAGGAATAGCACCCTGAAACCACATCTGCTACTGTTTCATTCTTCTGAAAGTACTAGAGTGCAGTTGAGGCAGTAGGGCAAACTTCAGCTCTTCAGATGAACCAACTTCATGTGCCCTCATATTCAGGCTTTGGATTTCACCCCAAGCCCTCACTGCACTTGTGTTATTTAAATCCATAAATAAGACAAAAACTGGATTCTGTCCTTGTCTAACATACTCTTTCTGCATTGAGAAGTATATAACTGCCCAAATTATAGTCAAGTTATATGCTAATACATTATTTTACTAATGTTACCTATGAAATAATCACAGGCAGAAGTCAAATGTGTTCTACAGCTGTTTTTTTTTGAGGGAGCCAGCCTCTGCTCCTAAAAAGACAATGCATTGCAACAGTTTATTATTGGCTTTACTTGACTTCTTCTTTATTGCTAAAAAAATACCCTGAGATATCTGGATCATTGGTGCTCTAAAAATCATTACTGGTATCTTGCTGTCTTGAGAAAAAAAAATGAAAGTGGAGATTCTGTGCTTTGAAGGGTGTTATTTATTGACCTGCACACTAAAAATTAGTGTCTTAACTATTATTTTTATGATCTTGGCATTTATCTCTGACTTATAGCCAGTTCTAGGCTTTCCATTTGTGAAAAATCTGTATTCACAATTTCTTTTACTACCTATATCTGTTGTCTGCTGTTTTCCGGTGCATGGGCAAGCAAACACATTCTTGCTATGCAAGCAAAGGTACCTCATCGGCCACTCTATGTATTTGTCCTCACTCATTCAGGCAAATGAAGTTGCTTACCTCCCTGGGATAAAGTTTTTCAAAGCAGTATTCATTACTGTACCATAGAACATTCTATATACTACAGCCAGTATACTACCATCTGATGCCCTACTTTGTCACTGCCATGAGTTGTCTGCTTGCCCATATAATTAAGGTAAATAACACCACCAAGGTATTTTAAATGGAAACAACATGCAAGCAGCACAAGCTGATATGAGGTGAAAGCAGCTTTAGCATGATTCTGAGGCAGGCATTGGCTCAGGACAGGGTACACCAGCAAAATAAGGGAGAGGTGGAGGCTGCCATGAGGAAAGACAAGCATTCTTATTTATCCAACTTATATAATGAATATTATGCATGATATATTGTCATTATAATATACTGATTTTATATACTTATATTAAACATAATTTATATATATATGCTATACTTGGTTTTTTTTTTCACTGGTACCACACACTGAAATGCCTATAAAACTCAAATTTGACACTCCAAGTGCTATAATTTCTCTTTTTTATCAGATGATGCTTTAGCCTGTATTAATGATTCATCGTATAGATATATGCATGTACATATATATGTGTGCACAGTATTATGTATCTTATGATATTGTATGATCATATATTATAATGTCTGATTTTTTTTTGTTTCATAGTGTAGCTAAAACTAATAACATTTTTCTGTCTTAATTTTTTTTTCATAACTGCAAGTGAAATTTCTGCTATTTGGATATGAAGTGCTAGTAGGATAACCTTTTAAATGAAAGGAAAGCTCCTCCTACAACAGAGGAGCTCCAAATCCTAATGTAAAAAGTGCTCAGACTAAATTTAAACTTTGAGTTTCACTAGGTCCAAAACATTTAAAGAGAATTTCCTTTTAAGGTGACACCTAAAATTAAGCCACCTGAAAAATTATGCTGTATCTGTGAAGTGCAGCAACAAGGAGAAATACACAAAACTGCATTAGGTGTTTGAAACTTACTTAGCTTGACCTCTATACTGGAGAATTTAAAACTTTTCAGGTTTTATCATAAAACAAATCCATATATTTTAAATGCAAGCTGTAGGTGATTCCAAATGTGGCTACCTATATACATAAGATGTGGTATAACTCAGTGAGACAGTGGCATCTAATTATTTGCCTTTAATCATTTCCTGGCTGTGGATCTAACTATTGAGGTTTAGCTGAGGTTTAGCTGAGACTGGGGTCTAACCTCAAGCAAAATATATGTCTTTGTCAGAGAAAGAAGAGTAGCCCTGGGTAGCATGAGCTCTCAAAACAAGTCTGCACAACAGAGAGGAGCTTGACTGTGGTGAGAATTCAGGTGTGGGAAAAGAAAGCACAACATTTTTACCCTTTGGCACTTAAAAGTGACAAACTCTGTTTCCTTCACCCAAATAGTTTAAAATGAAAAGGAAATTAAACTCCTCCTAATCCACTAAAACCTACTAACAAAAAAACCAAATAATCTGGCAGAAAATAAATACACTGAATAAACTTGCAAACACATCATGGAGGAGTCCTGCCACAGATGAACAGGCCTTGCCTTTCTGAGGAGGATAGACATTTACTCATTTACTCACAAAGGAATAGCAAGCTGGTGGAAAAGCTCCTACAGATGGTCCTTCAATGGCACAGATTAAAATATCACCTGATAGAAACCAGAAATTTTAGCCCTTGGCTCGTGAGATGATTATAGGCTTTATAGATATAGAACTCTAATGTAGTTTTGAAGACTGGTACAGTCATTCTCTGATAAGACACTAATAACAATAGAGCAGTAGCAGACAGTTCTTTGGAGGCAAAATCTGGGTTTCTAGGAGCTATAGAGACCTCTAAATGATGTGCTCTGAAATATTACTGCATTCCTGCTGCTTCAGTGTGTAAATTGAAGATAGTTGCATAGAAAAATGATGTAAGTGTGCTAAGAATAAAAGAAAAGTTTGCTGCAGATGGCACCTATTCAGGGAAATAGGTTTTACCTAAACCAAAACAGGTCAAGGCTTCTGTTACTAAAAGTTGAGGTTATAGTTTTTAAACTCAAGACTAGAGAAAGCCACTTGGCACAGAAAAGCATACAGTTCAGGATTACACATACTTAGGGTGGGAATGTTATTAAATCCTCTGTATTCTTAGGAAAAAAAAGACAGGAAAAGGTATTAATAAGATCCAGGAAGGAACTGGACAAACAGTTTCTACGTGTGAAGTGTATGAAGCAGATCACATAAAACATCCAGAAAAAAAAAAACACAACATACATTTGCATCTCTACAGATACATAAAAGGTGTAAAAATGCTAAGGCTGATTGCCCTGGTTTTCACTGGGAATCTGAGCTAATTTAGGCATCTGAGAAGCCTCATGAAAGAAAGTAAAAATTTCTGTAGGAAACGGAATGGCCATAGCACACACTGGTATAGCCCTGCCAAAATAGGCCGTGTCACTGAAGGATCAGTATTATTGCATTACAGGAAGCTTCGTGTCACATCCAGTAAACAATTCAGCTACATCAACAAATGAGACAGACTTTCCATGGGCTGAAGGCTGTAACTGCAGGACCATGTCATCAATCACGTAACAAGGATGGTAAATATGGCAGCAATGTGCTTGGAATAGAAAAACAGCTGTGAAAGCAAACAATTCAAGACAAAACCTTTCAAGTATCCTTAAACAAGCTGGGCAAATGTGCCATGGAGTGATGTGTATGTTCAGGCACCACAAGTGTGACTCCTCCTGTAAGCCACTCATTCAAGGTTCAGAGGAGAGCCTCTCACAAACTGAAGAGGAGCAGCTTTTGACTCAGGCTTCTCTCATCCTGAACCTCCCCAGCAGCAGGAGCACTAACCTGAGGTCTCCCACGCCCCCATGAGGACACCCGAGAGCTTTGGCCTGTAGCCTATCTCATAATTTTCTATGAGTTCAGCTGCTTAATTATAAAAATAATATTATGTGTTTGTGTGTGAGGTTTGACCCTACCTGAATTTCATTGATATGTCTAAGGAGACAGTACTTCTCCTTTGCTTAATTTTCTGGATCCTTAAAGTGCTCAGCTGGAAGATACCTACTAGGTTGCCTCAGCCATTGCTTTGGCCATTGACAGAAGCTGTACTGGATACTGGCAAAGCCCAGCGAAGAGGGAAGCGTACTGATGAGCCTGGCCTTTTTCTACACAGATACTGAATTAGGTCTTGGAGAAATACCAAATGAAATTCTATTACCACTGAGGAATCCCTTCTTTTCTTAGAAACACCTTCTCCTGTCTCCAGAAGAGCCGCTGCTCTGACTGAAGTAGAGAGCACCTTTGGTACTCCTAGTATTGCTCGGTACTTATAAACCACGTGTGTTTGCGGCAGTTCTCTGCTGCAGAGGTTGGCTGGCTAGAGGCAGCCTCTGCTCATGCTATCTGGCTTTTTAGCAGAGTGATGGCACACAGCTTTGCCTTCTTGCCATGGCTCTGGCTGCTTGGGAACTGGTGGGGAGAAGTCAGCAAGCACAAACGAAATCTGCACCAGGGAGCATTCTTGCAAGCTAATGGTACAGAGAAGCATGTTCCAGTGACCAAAAATCTCCCCTGGAGCTGATTAATCTATTAGCATCACATTAATGTAAAAATACAATTTGTTGCCCCCAGAGAAATGCATAATACATGGAAATATCTGATGAGAAATGAGATTTGATCAAAGTCAGCAAGCTTGAAACCTGGGCACTCATGAGACCTTGTCAAAAGGTTTTGGTTCCCTTTTTCACTCTCTTGTAGTGCCATAGATCTTGAAGGAGAATTGCTGCTGGGAAATCAATCCTTCAGTAGCAGCTATCTGATGTTTTGGCAGTGGCTGAAACATGACCGCAGGCCCCATAGCAGCCAGCTTCTCTTGTGACACCCCAAGGGTGCCCTTAGCTTCCAGCGAGTAGAGACAGGATGGTGCTTTTGAAAACACTGTGACACCCCTTCCTTGCTTTGGAGGAAGATCAGCACCAACTATTTTCTCACTTCTCTTTCTGAGAACAGCAGAGGTCATTTAATCTTTGCTACTACTTAGTTCCTAGCTCTGTTTTGGGACCTATGGCTCGTGCTAGCTTATGGAAGTTCAGGGGCTCAAGGCTGTCTGAGGGTTTTCCCACATAACTGCCAAGCCTATGGTCTCCCCAGCCCTGCTCGAATCAGCTGGGGCTGGGGCATGGTTTATGCAGGTGCACTTGGTGGCTAGCCTGCCTTGCAGTGTGGCATCAGTGGAGATGCCCATCAACATGTTTGAGATGGAGGCACCGATGCCTGTGATAGTCACTTAGCATTACAGACCTTGGAGGGTTAGTGCGGTTTGGCAAGCAAATGATGGAAAAAGCCACCTTTCTGAAACTCGCTCAGGGAACTGATGGAAACAGGCCCAAGTCTTTTTTATTTTAAAATCTCTGCAAGTATTTAATAAAAACGTAAAGGTAATGCAAATTCCAAGACAGCACCTTTAGTGTTCTTTCTTTTTCTGTGTGTGTTTCTGTTTCTTGCTCTGTCACACTGTCATACACAGATACAGAGAGAGAGAGGAAGAAAAGGAAAACAGAGTTTTAAGCTTTAAAATAAAGCCATTTTCTTGAGGAAAAGGGTTGTGTATTATCTTACCATAAAACAGCCTAAAAAGGCAAAATAAATTCTCACACCCCCTTCTAACACCAGCCAGCCAGCCATGTGTGTGAGCAAAGCCATAGTGCTCTAACATCTCAGATGCCAAAGATAAGGGTGCAGAGATAAAAGATATCACATGATGTAGGGAAAGTTTTGCACAAGTTAGGACTAGCTGCTCAGTGCAGGTTCCTCTTTCAATTCTCTGAAACTCTTTAAAAAACATTATACACACACACACACACAAAAATTTCAAAAGCGGTTTCCTCAGTTCAGACCTCCCACCACTCCCACACCATCTATATAGATGTTACCTCTAAGACGTACCATAAACTAGGCATAAAAGTCTCTTGCATTTGCACTGCATAGACTGACATAGTTTTTAGAGCATTTTGTTCTATCCTGTTATAAACTACCCTACATAAAAAAAATGAGGCTTGTTACTTAGTTCTGTTTACCTGTTTCTTTAATGTAAAAGAAATCTGTCCTTTATTTACCAAGACTAGTAGAAAGAAAAAGCACCTAACAATTTATCGCCTAAAACCTATCCTTTCTTTTTAAAGGTTATAAAATGACAACAGGACATATTTTTAAATGGTCACGGTAATCACAAGACTACTGTTTAGGCTGAACGTGTGTTTATACTGGTATCTTATTTTTAGATCACATCACATGACGACTCCTTGCCACTGCCATTTGTTTTTAGTTGTAGATGAAATACTAATTTTTAAGTCTTCAGGAATAATAGGGTATACTTCAGTCTTGCTTTGTTCTTACTTGCTCTGCTGAAATTCATAATCTGACCAAAGCAAAGAGTGAACTACCTAGTTTACGTTTTATTAAATGTCTGGCTGTTATTTGCCTTGTAGCTACTGCCTTTTTTTTTTTTTAGTTTTGTTTTGTTTCTTTAACCAGCTACAGCAAAACAAGATTTAGTAAAGAAGCTCATTTTGGCCTAAGTCCTCAAAAGTAATTAGGCATCCAAATATTTTTGAGGAGTCAGTCCTTAGCAGTATCACTCCTGACTGTTTTTCAAGCACCTTTCTGCAAAAGCAAAAGCAAGCTTGTCTCCTGCTGCCTGAACTGCCAATGAAAAGGTAGCAACAGTACTTTCGACCAGGAAATCAGCATGTCAGTGACCTCTCTGCAATGGCACGGTAACCAGAACACTGTAACTTCCTAGATTAGCATAAGGATTCACCTTATTGAACATGCCTGTGTAAACATGGCTCTGGCACGCCAAGAGCGCTTCCAAGTACTGGGATAAATTGGGTTGATGACAACACCCACAACAAGCTTCCTCATTATCATTCCTACACAAAGCCATGACAATAAGGACATTAAAATGTTATCAACTTCTCTGTATCTTTCTTGAGAAAGAGCCTCCTTGCAATAACAAGAGGTAGATGATTAAGAAGCAGGATTCTTCTAAGAGTTGACAAGACTGTAGGTGTATCCTTGAGGATGATAATCAGATTATCTTCAGTTCCAGTGGTCGCCTTCACTTGCTCAATGCCTTTTAAAAACTCACTTTCCTACTCTGATTTAATTTTCTTTTTTTTTTTACAGTGCCAATATATTTGCACTGCTCAGTTACCTGCTGCTGCTGGCTTAAGAAATAATACTGTTTCACTTTGTAAATGCTCCATTAGAAGGACAACAAGCAGCTTTTGAAATTGCAGGCACAGAACCTGCAAACTTGACCAAGCTGTCTGAAAAACCATACTTGCATGCTTATTCCAAGATGAAAACTTGCTGTACTACACTACCCATTTACTTGGATTTTGCATTCTCTTCTAGAATGCCTGAAGAAGTTAGATATGTTCTGTATACAGTTTTGTAGACAGTATTCATCTAATTAATTAACATTAGTTTACTGGTATCAGTGGACTATTTCTCATGGTTTATGTTTTTCCCAGACAAGGCATCAAGGTCTCTTAGGCTGTAATCTCTGCAAACCTTTCAATGACTTCTTGAAACAATGCAGTAAACTTGATGAAATCATTCAAAAATTGACAGAAAGCTCTTGAATGAGTGAGGTTTTGTGCTATCTTTTTGACTCTCCAGTTGAAGCTATATTGAAGGGACCATATTTGTCAAAACTGTGTTCAGGTATTTTTCTTTTTAAATTGACCACTACCTTATACATTAAATTATGATACCCAAATAATGAAACTTCCAAAATCGATTATCAAAATAGAAATTTCTTTCTTTACAGGTAGTGTTTTTTTCTGTCCAAACTATAATAATGAAATAATATCCTAAAGTGAAAATATCTCCATAAACTGCAAGGTAAAATAGGATTTTCTGGTTCTCAAATGACTGACAAACTCCTTGAGAACAGATATCCTATGCTTACACTGACTACATTTACCTGCTAAGAGGGGCAATTAGACAGGGAGATACCTAGGAAGCTGTTTTCCCCACTTTTAGGCCAGAGAAGCGGATTCAATAAAAATGAAAGCTGGGCTCATGAAGTTACAACATGGGGCAGGTTGGCCTCAGGGTGGAGACTAACGCTCATGGGACATACATGGAATAGTTTACACGTATCTCCTTGCCCCAGCCCAAGACGTCAGCTGTCTCTTGAGACATCCTGTCACTGCTGGTATAACTAACTCATGTCAGTGGGCATGTGGACGCATCACTGTGAAAGACAGGGTTTGGGGAAGGTAGTATTTGAACAGGTTGGTTTAGTGCTGTGTGGTGGCAGATAGCAAGCAATCCTTATACTTCTGATACAATGTGTGAGGTTGGCTTGTCAAAATAAAACAGTGTTAGAAAGATGAATGAGAAGACCATAAGATTCTCTGTGGCAAAAGCCTGACAAACCCCTAATCCTATGAAACTGGAAACTGTTTCCACCTCTTCAACCTTACCTTGCTTTCCTGATGAGAAGCTATTTGAAAATTTTCTTGGCTTTCATGTTCCCAGTTGGCTGGGAAGATGCATAGATCAACTTATTCACAGACTGTAAATGAGCAAGAAAAGCCTGAGTATCTAAGAGATTGCCTATGAAAGAGTTAAGAGGAAGGGAGGAGAAATAAGGAAGTAGTGGTTGAAACAATTTGCTTTTAAGCATGCAAAGTGAAAAAAGACTTGATAACATTTTAAGCAGTGTATAAACAACATAGGACAGCCCCAGACTAGGTGGGTTTTTTGTTTGTTTGGGGTTTTGGGGGTTTTTTGTTTTTGTTTTTTTTTTTTTTTTTCCTAGGGGCATTCAGAGTCATTGGAAACTATAATGGAAACTTCAGAAATGGAAACTCTGCACACTTTTAGCCAAAGAACAAGCACAGGTTTCTCACCCACCCTGACTGAAACATGAAGTGAAGATGCTATTTCTAATAATGAGCAGAGGGGTTGGTTTCCAAACCCTTCCAGTGTAGAGCAGCACCATTTTTTTTCTACCGAGCTATTTAATTTGAGGTCTATTGGATCAAAAGTGTATAAAACAGAGCAAGTGCAGTAAAGTATTTTACCTTGTGGCTTGCCATTAAGGACAGCTGGACTGTCAGTGTCACAAAGGCAAATTAAATCTGATTTGCAAAGAGCATTTATGTACTCTGTAATTCTGACCTAAGAATGCTATGCTGGCTTTTTAGAAATTATGCTGAATTTGGCTGTCTCTTCACTGGGGAAGTACTCTTGTCATTTGTCATCATCGGAAATAGTGATTCAGCAATAGTACAACCTTTGTAGCCCTAACATAGCAAAAGAAGCTCTAACACTAAAGTCACTGTGTCTTGCAGATGTCTTGCAGGTGTTTAAAAAAGTTCTGTCATTTACAACTGTCTGTACTTAGGGCTAAATGCAACTCTCTGTACACAGATTGCCAGCTTTGGCACCATGTTTCATCAGCGTGAGTGGTTGTGGAAAAGGATTTCGATTGAGGGTGGTTTAGTATTTATTTCATAAGTGAAATAAATGTGAATAAAATTAATATAAAATAAATAGTTAAAACTGAAAACATTTCGTCATGATCTTCAGTGTTATTTAGTAGTTTAATTGCTGCAGGCTTTATTTTCTGCTTCTATATAATCCCATTTAACACTTGCAGATGAAGCAATAAGACAGCACCTAACAGTCTGTAAGATTTTTATTTACCAGCATCACTGCGAGTTATCTATCTTCACTGCCTTTGATGGCTACACATCAAGAGAATTTAGCTTCGACTCAGATCTCAAAAAAGGAAATAAGCACCCACAGTGTAGTCTCTACAGCACGTCTCCCTCTCTGAAGGAGAGCACTGAGGCATTATGTTGACACAGAAAGCACAGACTGAATCTATTTCAGGGGAGGTTTGGATATTTGTCTTCTTCCCAGAAGAAAATAAAAGAGCACAATGGCACTGGGCTGCAGAAATGGAAGGTGAGGGCTAGGACTCTGTGGATCACTGTGGGGATAACATGCAGCGAGAGGCTGGACCAGACAATGCTTTCTATGAACCAGAAACAGCGTAGGCTGCCTCGACTTAAAAGTGAAAGACTCTGGGTTTTCAGTACACCTTCTTACCTGTCAAATGGAGTTTGTGGGTGGGCATGTGAGCTCATCTGCAGGGGAAGAATGTGATGGGGAGAACCCAGAAAGGTATGTGGGAGTCCTGGGTGACTGTCAGCTAGAGCAGGCACTTCCACTTGTTCACTTTATCATTAATTTAAAAGCAAGAATGTAAACAAAACCCAACTATTAAGCCCAGCTGCTGTTCAGCTTTGTTTGAAAAGCATCTTTGGTCTGTATTCACACGTCTGTATTTCCCCTCTCTCCCTCAATAAATGTGGAGGTGTTGGTTAATTCTAGCCAAACTTGGTAAGTTTCTGTGCAGTGCATCAAAATATTTTCCCATTGGATGAAAGCTTGAGATTCAGACATTTATACTTCCACCTAATCTTTTTTGGTCCATTTCCCTGATTTCTGCAACTGCACATAGTTTCCTGTGTGTCGTGGCCGTTATAACTCAAGAGAAGGTTGTAGACGTGTAATGACAATAATGACAAACTTCACTATATAGTAATCTACTGTAACTCACAGAATTGTAGAAAGAAAATAGGCAGGAGTTTTCTACTACCCACAGAGAGATTGCTGCTGCTATCTTCCCTTTTGGAAGAGTGTCACCTTGAGTCTCATGCTAACTGCTCAAAATGCCTTTTGCATGTCCCTTTTTCAGCCTGGGATCAAAGCAGTAACATTGTAGCTCAGAATAAATGGCAAAATAATTCATGGGGTTACAAAAACCGGTCTGCAAATTCTACACCAAATCCTGGTTGACTCAGAACATGACCTATCCAATTTATGAATGGGCCAAGACCCAGTGAATACATCTTCCCTTGAAGGCAACAGGAAGCAAGAACATTTAGCATTTGTCTTTCTTGGGCCCACAGCTGGACACAAAAATATCTTTGAAACAGAAGCATGGCTTTTTTTTCTAGTGAATATTTTGGTCAATTCTTTGTGAACAAACCCTTACTTATTCATTTCTTTCTTTCAGATTTACTGGAAAAGTTTAAGCTGATGATATACGGAAGGTGAGAACTTTTTTCCTTGCTGAAGCAAGTGGGGGTAGAGGAGCATTTGCAGGTATAGCATGTTGGTCCGAACCGTCAAATTGTTGGTAATGGCAAGCTGCAACACAATGTTTTTTTTTTATTTCAAACATGAAGAAGTCAAATCCCAGGTTCCCCCACATTCTTTAGAAGTAAGCAAAGATGCTTCTGACCACCTATTTTTCCTTCTACACTAGTGCCAGAGACAAGTCAGAGCAGCCAGAAGAGCAGTCACAACTAAAGGAGCCGGTATTTCTGCAGTACAATTTGTCTCTCTTTGCTCTCCTCCTGCTGACTGGCATAGGAATAACCTCTCCACATGCTGGTGTTCCCTGCATAAAAAGTGATCACCAGACACTGATATGAGAATCTTCAATGTTAGTTTTTGCAGTACTGCAGCAGCAAAAACTGGGAGGTGCTGGGAATCCCCCCCACTCAGTGTAAGCATTTTCAAGTCAAGGATAGACCAACCATCTCTGTTATTGATATCCAGATCAGTTATGATCTCTGCCTCTGTCATGTGGGATTAATCGTGTACTCATGTAAGACACACCACAAACATGAGCAAGAATAGTCATGTGAGTCAAGCAAAATTATCGGACTAGTATAACTTGTAAAACTGCGCCTTGTCCTGTTAGTTTCTCTAAGTGTTGTTGATGGAAAACATTTTATTTAAAAAACTGAATAAAAGTATATTGCAAGTATATATTGTTTTAAATCTTAAACATTTAACATTGTGAAAACATCTCAGTGATGAATTTGGGACTATTTTATCCACCAATGCCAGATTTACATCTCTGCATTGCAGAGAACTGCTGAGATTATAAAAGCCAGAGACCTAGCAGGAAACCTTATTCTTCACCCTCTTAGAGGTGTTAATGATATTTTTATGCCCCATGGGAGAAACGTGTGAATTAGAAGGCACATCTTTCAGTGAAAAAGTGGGTTCCACATATTTTCTTTGACAAGCATGTACAAATTTGGGTCATGAATTGGGCTGATAAAGAGATGAATAAAATGTACAAGGCAGATTAATCGAACTTCAGGGCTTGATCTTGCTTCTGCTTAACTCCGCATCATGTTCTTGTACTAACAGCTTGTGCTATCTGCAGTCACAGATAAGCTGCAAACTTTTTGACTAACTATGCATTTCTAATGACCACAACAGCTCTGATTAGTTTGCTGGTTACTTAAGCACTGTGTAACAGATCATCAGCTTTGCAGAGCCCTGGGATTGAGGGGAGGGGAAGATGTCCCTTACAAAAATATCTTTTCCCTCCCTGTCAAAATACACTGCTCATGTACCTCAGGAGGGTCACTGCTCTAGCAGCGTGGAGAAATGCACAGCAGAAGAGACTGTGAACCAGAATTTCATCAGCGGGTTCCCCAGGTTGCTTTGCAGTTTAATCATCCTACTAGTGAAAAGCTGAAAATCAACAAACTGCCAAGCATCTTACAAGTCAGCTGGCTGGAAAATGGACAAGTTTAAGCCTGCTCATTTCCATTTGATCTGTGCTGAAACCAATACCCTCCCAGCAATTTTCCCAAAGGCAAAATACCCCATCAGAAATATCTAGATGTTCTAGATCTTCATTGTTCAATGACTGAAGTGCGCTATGCCCTACGTACAATGCACTGTTCAAGCTCTTGTCCTCAATGCCAAATAAATAATTTATTTGTAGGCATTTTTGTGACATCCAGTGTTGTGGCATCAAAGTGCTTCAAAAAAACCCACAAATTTCTACTTTGCAGCCTTCCTCTAATATGAAGATTATTTAACTCCATGTTACAAACAGGAAAGTGAGGAATTGAGACCTTGAGTTGCCTAGGATCTGATTTCTAGCAGCATGTGGTATTACATAAAATTTTACTGCTTCAAAGCCACATTTCTATTGACTATATCTGGGTCTGTACATAGTCAATACTTCTGCAAGTCAGACCCAGGTGTTTTTTAATAAGCATTTGAAAATGAGGAACTCAGAGTTGTTGGCTGTTTCTGAAAGCTTAACCCCTTGAAGGCAGATCTGAAATAGAATTTCAGGCTCTCTAAAATGAGTGTCACATGGGTGGAAAGATTAAGGCATCAATGAGGACTTAGGTGACTCATAATGGGATCTGAAATAGTCAATGATGAGGAATGGTGTGCAGCCAGCACTCTTCACATGCCACATATATAGGTCATCTGGAGGAGACTATGGATGAGCCTTGGAAACATGAAGGCTTGGGGAAAAGAAATCTTAGTGAGTCTCACAGAGCATCCTCTTTCTTGCAGGAAAACTACTGGGAGACCTGAGCCTGGAACCTCTTCTTGTTGAAGGTTCCTTTTATGAAAATTCCCTGTTGTCTTTTCTTTCTGGGGACTGAATATAATTTACTACAATATTTTAAGATGGTTGATAGAAGATAAGCATTTCCCTTCCCTGTCTAATTAGTAGTGATTAAAGTCAGGAAATAGATGCCTCAAGTTGCCTCCCTAGTCTGACCATGGAACTTGTTATCTGCGCAGGAGATTGTTTTAACCACAAAACTGCTAGGTACTGCCCATGTTCAGCATCAAAGATGCGCAATAAAAAACTTGTTGATATAATAACTCAGGGAAAGATGAAAATGCCATGCAGGAGGGCAAGAGAATCTCCAGCCTTGTGAAAGGGCAGTCACCAGCTGTAAGGTAGTGGACATGGCTTTGGTATCTGCTCTTTAGATTGGACTTTGGGGTTATTGAGTGACTACTTAATGTGAAATAGTGTCCTCGAAGACAAGACTAAAGATGAGGTCTTTTGCCTTCTAACTGAACAGTATTTCAGGCATCTGCTTTCCTTTTGCCCAATGACCATTGCTTGCTCTTCAACTGGTCAGGTGAAAATCAGCCCAGATTGTGGTAACTAGCTTACTCTCTGGCTAGCAAGGAAGAAGGTGGATAAGGCTTTAAATTCTTTCCAAAGAGAGTCCTGAATGTACATGCTCTTCCTCCCGGGAAATTACTCTAGAGGAGGAGTTACCCTATTTCCTACCCTTGACTGTGTTTTGAAAGAAAGTAGTTGTATTTCTAAAGAAGAAACATAGTCTTATTGATGTGCTTTAAGCATGCTCCTTACCAGCACTGGAACAGCTCTCTGAGTCTCAATTGACGAAATCCAATTGCTCTATAATTGCAATGGATATCTGCTTATACTTGTCCTTAAGTATCTTAAGTACTGCTATCTTAAGTACTGCTATCCTATGTTATGACAAGCAATTACTAGGGCATAATTCCCCAGTAGTCAGAGGCTGCATGAGAATTGTCCCCAGTTGAAACCGAAACTCTGAAGTTCCATGCCAGCTCCATTTCTTGTGTTTCTCATGCATTCTTTTCTTATGGAGGTGCCCTTTTCTCGGCATCACACAAGACCTTCAGGCAGAATCAGTGGCAGAATCTCATTCCTCAGGACATCACTCAGTAACAAGTCTACTTTGCCTTTTCCTGTAGTTCTAAATCTCAGTCAGCATGTGTTCTCCAGCAGCAAGTAGATGAGACCTGATCAAGGAGACAGGAAAAGGCCTCCCTCTGAATGGGCTGTTGATTGATTTTTTTTTGTGGTGAAGTATTTTTCTGTACTATTTACGCTTAGGAGACCGAGGACTGTGCCGCATGCACAAGGGAAATGTTACTACATAAAGAGTATGTCAATATTAGTAAATCAAATGCTGTCAGAAGCTGGGCTCAGGCCATGAAATTCAATCCCTCAAGCTGTTACATTTCTGGCACAGTTTTGTTTTACACTAACTAATGCTCCCTCAAACAACTCTGTGCTCCACACAACCATCTTGTGTAGTTTAAGAGTTATCATAGACCAAAGACCAGTCCCAAAAAGGAGCTTGGATGTACCCATCATGTTTAAGAGGCTGAGAACAGTTATTACAGTTATGTCAAATAAGCTAAAAAAACCCAACAAGGTGTGACTGGTCTCAGCAAATGGATGTAGTGCAAAATTACTGTTGGACAAGACCATGTTTTCTTTCTAGACCACTAGAGGGTGCAGACAAACTTACTTTGTCTTGAAGATTTTATTTTTAGGTTACGGAGACATGGATATTGCAGGTTTTTCACAAGAGTATTTGAGGAAAAAAGCCGAAAGGATCATGCCTTGCTGTCCTCTAAAAACCCACTTACGTTATCTGTAGCATGTAAAAACCAGTCTGCCTTTCTCCTGCTAACCACTGTCCTGACACCGCTCTCAGTCCTCATTTACTTGATTTCATACTACCAGTTTTCCTCTTCTCTCATTTTTTTTTTCTTTCCCTCACCATTTCTGTTCCTGCTTATCCACGGTTTCCTATCCTACTTCCCACCATCCCCCTGTGTTCCAGGAAGATTTCCATTTGATCCCTGCACTGCTTGGCTCTCACAAGAGGAAGTAACAAAAGTAATGAAGGCTTATTCTCAGCCTGCTGAGCCATTGTAGCCAATAAGTGGGGTCTACTCAGTGTACCCAGGGTCCTGAGAGAACAGAATTTTAATTGAGATGATTTAGAGAATCTCAAATACTGATCATATTTTTGAGAAGTTGAGGGTGAGGGGGAGAAAGGAAAAGTCTTTTCAAGATTATTCCTTTCTTTATGCTTACTCACCTACTCAAAGCAGAGGCTTGTGTTCCTGAATATTCCCTTTTTGCCTCAGCAGTTCCCTCATACAGCTAAACTCTGCATGTAACATCCTGCTACAGAGAATGCAAAACTTTTCATCTTAAGTGTTGATCAGACTTACAGGCTGCTCCCTAAGGAATTTGTCTCGATGTGGTCACCACTGATGTTTCCGTGCTGCAACAGATCAGATTTCCTCTATGAGTAGAGCTTCAGAAAGGACCAAAGAAAAAACCTTTTAAGAGTCAGTTGTTACCAAAATAAAAGGAGTACATCTAAAGATAATGCTGAACAGTGACAAGAACTGATAACATTGCCTTTCATGGCTTTAAAACACAGTTCACTAGCTGTAAAACATATCTGTGCAGGATCACTGAAGATGCAAAATATCCACATCTGAAGATGAAGAGAATGGAAAAGGGCACATACGTTTTGGTGACTTGATATATTCCCTTCTTACTTTAGCAGATCTGAATCAGGTGCAGTGTATCTGATAGTAAGTAACCCTAGCTGCTTCATCATGACCGTAAGAGTGTGTAATTTCTGTTGTTATTTCAAGACTTAATGAGCAGTTCAGAGAGCGAGAATGTGAGCACAAAATTATTTTCAATTCATCGGCTGCTGAACCTGAATTCCTCATGCGGTAGTGTGAAAATGTTACAGAAATGTGTAGCTCTTGATGGACAAGCTTATAGATGCCTTGCCCCAGCCTGATTGACTCTTGGGCCCTCATCAGTCTGTACAATATCAATGAGATATCAATGTTACGGTATCAATGAGAGTTAAATACAGCATTTAAAAACCTGAGCTGTCGCATGAAGCACATACAGATTTCTCTCTCTCTTCCTCTGTCTGAGTATTTGGCTTTATTTAAATATTCAGCAGCACTGAAATGTAAGACTACCAATGGAAAATTTCAGTAAGGACAGAAGGCTTCAGATCAAAAATGTGTGAAAAGAGACCAGATCAAACTGACATTACCAGATTCAAGGATGTAGAAAATGAACCATGTGGGATATTTCTCATTGATTAGGGTGTAAAATTAGACAAAAATCGGATTATATTACCCATTTTAAACCTATTTTAAAATAACAGCCCTAATTCTCAGGCTAAGAGACCCTCACAGGTTTCCGGCATATAAATAGTAAGCCCAGGAGGAGCACCAACTTGACCTTCCCATTCAAGAGCTGGCAGTAAGAGTAAACAAGCCCAAACAACAGTTCCAAAGACATTTACTTATAAAATGAGCTCATTTCATCCAGGAACATTTAAGGCAGTAGTCAAGGGTCAAACATTCCTGTTTCTATAGAGTCATTTTTCAAAGAAGAATCTCCTTTTGCACTCTGTGAAAAACATGAGAACACTGTCAGTAAGTATGCCTGATATTAACAACATCCTTCTGTCCATTTGGAGGCTTTGCAAGCATTAGTTGTCAGTGTTCGACCCCCCTGTACTTCTGCTTCAAAACAACCTTTTATCTGGAAACTATGCAAATATCAAATGAAGTTGTTAGGTGGCAATAAGTGTGCAAAGCACCACCATATCTTTTAAGCACATTGAGAAACAGTCTTGGTGTCTCTCCACTTTTGAGCAGGACAGAGGGAGCCCAACACAGGATAGCTTCTTGAGGCTGGGTTGTGGGCTGCTGAGATTCTCCCTTCTAGCCACTTGACCAGAACACAGCAGTTACTGGGAGAGACCACATTTACTGAACAAGGACTGGCTTTTCCAGGGTTTCTTTTCTATCCTGTTAATACCGCTACATATAGCGTACGCCTCTCTTTGATGGAGAGCTGAGGAGTACACCCTATTCCCACACCAGACAATGATATTCACGCTGGAAGAGAACACTGTGAGAAGACATTTGAAATCACCTAAGTTGACCCTTTCTGCACTTACAGTTGTCAGAGAGAGCAAAATCATCTGCAGAGGCAGAGTTGAGCCAAAAAGTTGAACCCAAACCCACCCTGGAAGTCAGAAGGTGAAAACACAGTTTCAATAAATGTACCTCAAGTGATTCAGAAGCAGTGGGTAAGCTGCTGGTTGGTGACAGGGGAGGCCTGGGTTCAGTTTGCTCTTCCCCCACAAAGCTGCTGAGTACTTTTCCTTGGGTTGTACCTGTGCAGTAACTGGGAAATGTGACTGCAGGATGAGTAGACACACTGTGGCCAATTTTCATTCAGGGAGCCGTAGCGTAGGCTTCAAGTATTTAGCAGCTAAGGCCATACAGAACTCTAAGGAACAGCAGATTGTTTAGTACTGACACTCAAACTGAGAAGACTAAGGCTGATGCAAATGCATCAACACATGCCATATCTTCTTCCCTAGCAGGATGATGACAGGCTCTCTAGCTGCATCTAAACTGACGTTTAGCTCCTTGCAAGGGAAGACCTGGGATTCTTCATCAGATTGCCTTCCCTGGGGAGCTGTGAAAACCAGGGCACAAGTCTCGCATCAACTGGGATTCATCCCAGTTCCTCATCTGCAGATGACAATGACAAAACTTCTGTGGCTCATAGAGTCTTTTGAGGGTCAAATTCATTACAAAGGTTCAAGTGCTACCATAGTAGCAATCTCACAGGGAAGGTGGTGGTGACTTAGAAATGAATTCCAAACCTTGATAAGACTGATGTGTCTGAATCAAACAAATGCTTATGAAAACCTTAGCTATATTCTCCCCACCACTATGTATAAAATCCAGAGAGTGTTTAAACCAAACAGTGAGCACAGTCAAGGAGCCAATGTCCAAACATCAAAACTGATTACAAGCAAAGACTTAAAAAAAATCCAAATGCTAAAACCCTGAATCTCCAGTATATGATTTCACAAAGGGATCCTCATGGCACATACAATTTCACTTTCTGTAGGGCAACCTGATGACTGCACATTAATACAGTACTTGCCCTACGGATGGCTATTTTATGCTTGTTTCTGAACTATTAAAGAAACCTTCACACAAATAAGCTCTCTCTCTGTCTATTGAGACAACAAATGCAGTGTGCAAGAGTGCATTGTGTTACGAGACTTCCTTCTGGTGCCTGTCTTTCTAAGTTCAGTTTTTATGCATCAAAAGATCCCGATGAAATTACATCGTTCTATGATACGGTTCCACAGTCACTTCTGAGTGTATGTTTGGTTGCTGCAAACCTGAGGACCGGTCTCAGGATGACTATAATGCGTGACTCTGCAATAGCTAAAGATAGATATCAGGTTCAGATTTACAAATAAAACTGGTCCAAAATTATCAGGTGGGGTTTTTTTTTCCTTTTATTTTTTCTCCTCCCCAAATATATAGAAGCTCATTCTTCCTCCTTTTAAAAATAGTATTTTTATAGTGTTTCAAAATATGACTTCAGTGTTGACGATAACACTGAAGACACACTAAGATTTTTATTACTCTCCTTACTAAAGCAAATTGTACACCTGAGAACCCCTTATTTTGATACTGGTTTGTGCAGAGTAAACTCCTTATGTCTGGCAGTAAGAGTTTTCTTTCTTTTTTATGGCAGTATTTGCTGTAATAATTCTAATTGTATAATATACTTCTTCGCTAATATTGCTCAATTATTAACCCATGCAGTTCTTTAGTTCTACAGCTTACAGTCATCTGGCACAAAGACACACACGTACTTCTTGGATTGCAATGAACTTTGTTCCCCCTTCAGATGCAAGTAATAGGAAGGAGATCAAATCAATCTTGGCTGAGTCTGACTCCACTGAAAAACAATTTTGAATAAACAATCAAGAAATGAAAAACTGTACTCCTTACCTGGTCTGGGATGGACAGTGCACCTTGAAAGCCTCTTAAATGACAGAGAAGAATTAGAAATAGTTGAAAGTTTGTACTCATCCAACCACAGGGCTCAGGAAATGACCACGTATTTTGCAATGATTAACTCCTTCCTCACTTCTTTTTCAAGTACAGTAAAAAAAAAATCCATCTTACCCTTCCACTGCAGTTCGGTAACTAATGCCATGCTCTACACATGATTTCTGTTTCATATGCAGGTGGCCAGAGGATGTGATTCTGATCACCTCCATGGAAGAGAGAATTTACAGTGTCTTCAGCATAACTGTGATGAAGTACATTTTACTGTTGAGTAAAGCTTACGAGATGAAGTACAGAAATGACTCAGTAATGGCTTGGGCTCCTAACTCTCATTTTTAGAAGAGGCTTAGAGCAATATTCTCAACATGACTTCAGTGCTGTGGTGCCCAACAGAGCAAGAAAAATAACAACAAACTTATTTAAAGGAGCAGCATCCATTGCAGTCTGAACAGGCATTGTATGTACAGTGCATACAGTGATTCTGTTATGCATAGGCGGTCTCTAGGGGAAAGACAGGAATGGTTAAACATCAGTAGTTAGGTCCTGGGTGCATAAAGACCCTTCTACCCTAAAAATGTGTTCCCCTTTGCTGAACATATCTGTTTGACTGAAAGGCATTTCTGAACCTAAGCACTGTTTAAAACCATTAGCCTGGAAACTAGTAAAGGCCAGTTTCACACAAGAGTACAGGTTGCCTTTGGGGAGCAGGCACCTTCGCACTGAACCCAAAGCGACATCCAGGCTCTCTGCATGCAGGTGAAGAGGAAAATGACACCTCAAAGTGGATTCCATCCATCAAGCCAGCAGGATGAGAAATAAAACACTTCTAACGATGCAGACTGTAACAATGAAGACAGATCTGTGTTTTGTACCCTTCTCCTGTTTTTACAATTTAGAAAACAAGCCCTGGACATAGGTATACATGTGTCCTTTCCACAGCCTTGAAGTCTCTTCACGTAGGCATGTGTGTGTTTTATTTTAAAAACCTTCTGGGGGAGGGAAGTGTTACTGACTGAATTTGGAATGTTGGTAGAGGAAGAAAGAATAGAAATGTCACCAACGTGCACTTCCATGCAATAGTTTCATACCTCAAGCACACAGCTATGATGGTTTGGGTTTAGTTTTCTGTTTGAGAGGACCTAAATCCATGTTTTGGGTATAAAGTCATCAAAAGTCCACAGAAGCTAGAAGATGTAGGGATCTAGTCCATTCTTCTCAGCAAAGCTGAGCCGACAAAGTAGGATGTGTCAGCAAGCCTGTGCTCCACACACTTTTCCGTGGGAGAGGCTTTGTATGAACAACATTAAGTGACTTCAGTAACAAGGACCAGAGTTCAGCATTATCCAGATCTTGATGGATGGTGGATTTCAGAAACAGCTTTCTTCTTAGCTTAGTACTACGTACAAGACCTGGTGTCTCAGATCTTGGATTCCACTCAGCAGAGTGGTCCATATTCATCAAACGATGCAACTCGCAGCCTTGTGCTTAGGCATTATCCCAGAAAGTGGGAATGGGGAGCCTAAATCTGATCAGACTGAAGGGTCTCAACTGCCTGGGTCAGTATTCTGGATTACTGCACCATGAGTGGCTAGGACCACATTCCCCAGAACTGCACACAGCCACTATGCGGAGATCGCTGCTTCATCCACCTGTGTTTGGGAGGGTTCAGGCTCCTCTGGGCAGGCAGACACCATGTGGTGCTTCACCCTCCCCCAGATGACACCCCTGAGACACCTAACGACAGCAGACCTTATACCTCAGCCTCTAGAGCTTCTCAGAATGTGGAGAGACCTCATGTTTGGGTTATCTGAGACAGGGGTGAGGTTTTCTCACCTAGCTGTGGTCATTTGCACTACATATGTCTACACAAGAGAAAATCATTCAAGGTACTCCTGAATACAGGCAACGGAGATAAACCTTTGCAAGGCTCTTTATCTGGGAGTTCTAACAGCTAAGTAAGAGTTACTTTCGCAATATATATATATGCATACTTGTATAATTCTTTTATGCAATCAAGATTTTCTAAAAACAATTAAATCCTTATTATCTTGAAGTTAAGTTCTTCCATTGACTTCCTAGGGATTATTTCCAGTAATAATGGCTCCTATGGCATGCTCCTGAGAGATACTGAGGAGTGTTATCTTCACTTGGTGTTCATCCTTTCGCAGTCTACCACAAAAATAACAGGATCCTCAGTGTAAGCAGGTGCTTAGTCGTTTTTCTGTAATGGAGGCCAAAACATTTGGGTGATTCCTCAAGCTAGGGCTATTTATTAAATAGCTTCATATACAGAAGCATAAGGGAGTTTTACATAAAATGTGGTTGCAGGACAAAGACTCGAGTTCTTCTTGCCTCGACTCCTCTCGCTTTCACATACAAAAAATGAATCAACTGTCAGTCTTTGTCAGCTGCCAGAATTGCTTCTCACCATGAGCCTACAGGTAAACAGGAAGGAGTTTCAGTCTCACAACCTCAAAGCATGCAAAATATATTGAATCAGACCTCCTAAAAACTAATGAGATTTGGTTTGATTCTTAGGTTGGTATCTTGGTTGATACTTTTTTAACAGCAATCTTTTTTCAGTTCAAATAGAAGTGCAGCTTTTTTCCACCATTTGATCCTTAAGACTACAGATATTTAAAATTTTACAAATTTTACACCTTACCATTTTTAAATAAATTTTTCTTTCTAAAACTGGGGAAAGGGACTTTCAGAACAAAAAAAAAAAAATCAGCATTTAATTTTGGTAAAAAAAATATGCAATTTGGCAGTCTGGGAGTACTGTATAATAAATATAAGCAGGAATTAATGCTGCTCTACAATATACTATGGTATCTCATATAATAATGAAAAGAAAGTTTATTATTGTTATCATCATGATCATGATCATCACCATTAATTATTATTATGAGGAGCAGTACTATTACAAGGTAATTTGAAAGGACTCATTTCACCATGTTAAAATTTCCTCAGAAAGCAAGTAGATAAACAAAGCATCCCTCTAAAGACTAATGACATCTTTCAAAATTATTATGAGCAATGATGTGAATTTTTATAGATCAGTTTCTTTTAGGTGAAATTCTAGCTCTCTGTAAGTCCATAGTCGGCTTCTTACTGAGCTCAGTAGGGTCATGAATGACTCAGTAAGGTCATGAATTCATCTTGCGAGTCCTCCCAAGAGCTGTCTCAAGCAGTCTTTGACTATTTGGGTTCCTGCCTTTCTTGGTAAGAATCTGCACTTTGCCTGTATTCTCCTAGGAGATGGGGACATGACTTTTGTGTGAGACATTTTACACTACTTTGGTAGTATTTTAGATTTTTTTATTTTTTAATGTGATGTTAGAAAGCCCCTCAGTTTAGTGCAGAGATCTTCCTCTAGGGCAAATCTGCACCAACCTTGGGGGCCACCTGAATGTGGCTCTGGCTCCTGGTGACCAGAGGAAGCAGGCACAGACTGGGATCTGATTTGCTCAGGGCCTTTGCTTTGCTTGAGATGGGCATTCCATTGCCTGGGGGAGCATTTCAGTCACTGCAGCATAGTGTCAGGATCTCTCCAACTAGATCTGTTCTATCACATCCAGGGAAACTTCCTACATTTTACATTGAGGTGTGTCCTGGTTACAGGGACACACCTGTACAGGGAACTTTGAGACCCTGTACATCTCCTCCCCCTTCAAACACACTCACACATGCCCCTTGGTTTCTCTGCAACACTGGAGGCACTCTCCAAATGAGACTCATGGCACGTGTTTTCCTTGCAGTCTGAGCAAGGGCTCCTGTGCTGTGTGGAGTGGGAACAGGTGAGTGAGACATTACTGCAAGCAAGGGATACAAAAATGGGGACAAAGAGAGGGAGAGTGATAACAGATGGAAGAGGGGAGTGAATACTCTGTGATGGGCAAGGGGGTGGGAGAAGCAGGGGAGCAGGGAAAAGAGCCTTAGGTAGGAGTAGGCAGAGAGCACAGGTTCTGACCTGGCACTCTGGCATGCATCAAAGTGCAAGTTCAGATGCAGAATTTGTCTTTCCTACTCTATGCTGTATAAAATATTGAATTACTCTCTGTGCAGATTGAATCTGCAGTCCGGTGACTGGTGACTCTTCTTGGGAGAGAGGTGATGATTGGATCGAGAACCAAGAGGTGCCTCAGTTTCCTGCTGTTGAAACTAAACCCCACTCTGTGAAGGGCCAGCGCTCTGCTTCAAGGTCTGTGGCTGTCACCTCACAGCACTCCTGTGAATCTAGCACTGACATTTTTAGAAAAAAAAATTCTCAAATAAAAAGATGCATTTGGACTGAAAATTAAATTCTCATCAGCACAAAATACCATACACATTTTTGATTCATTAAAAATTCTTGACAATTTTATCCGTGACCCTCAGTATGCCAGGGGTTTTAAGGTGTTGATCACTGTCATTGCAGGTTTGATCACTGCCTGCATTGCAGACTGCAGTGAAGTGCAGCAGTACACAAGCTTTTTCTGAATAAAACCACCTGCATAGCACAAAGTGGCTAGAAAAGTATCTTGAATTGACTCAGCTTCAAGAAAACTAACAACTTTTTTTAAAAATCATTTAGAAAACTCTGTGTTTGCTGACTGATCACTGGTCTGACTAACATTGACTACTAGGCAGATTTCAGTTTGATAATCCTGACACTCAGTCAGACTTTAAAAGTGACTTCTCCTTGCTATTATATCTATTTCAGGGTATGATCCCCATATAAGTGGGTCTCCCTTAATTTTCCCAGGCAGTGTAAAAGGGACATTAAAGATCAAAAAAGAAATAAAACAGGGATCAGAGTTTTTTCCTTTGTATTTAATTATCGGGGCATTTTTCCACCAGTCATATGAAGTCCAATTGTGTTTGTCATTTGTCTTGCTAAAGATGTATTTAAATTTCAACCAGCTTAAGGACTGGACTCAGGAGTAAGCACCTCAGGTTCTGTTTCTGTGGGACAAGGGTTTGGAAGAGGCAGGATTCAGACCTCAGTCCGTTGGGTTATTGCGTTTTGCAGAAAGAACTTTCTCCCTTACAGAGACAAGGAGAGTGGTCAGAAGATTGAGTAACTTGGATTGGAGGAAAATGTACTCACTTGTTGCCATTTTCCAAGCACCTGCTTGAGCTGGGGCCCCAAGATTAGAGAGAGGATACTCTCTGCTGACACGGCCACACACCCATTTCTCTGAAGCCTTCCCAAAAGCTGGGTTAGCTCAAGAGGCAGATCCCTATGGTTCTGCAGAGGGTCTGGTGGTCCCTCTACAGTCTTATGTTTGAAGCAATTGAGCATTGCCTCATATTTCCTAGGAGAAGCTAGTAAGACCACTTCACCTAAAGTTTTCCCAAGGAGGTGTGGACATACTCTTGGCCTCAGTTTCTGGCAGCATGCCTTGAAGTACCTGGGGACTGACCAACTGAAGTCAGTAGGGTCAAAAACTCTGTTTCTAGGGATATATAAGTTCAGCAAAACTTCTGCTGGTGGTCATCAGGGTTGTTTGGTTACCCCAGTCAGAAGCAAGGCTTGTTTCCTGCCAGACCTCAGCCAACTCAGACATTTGAGTGACTGGTCGGCAGACTGGCAGGAAACCAATGTTTCCTGTCTTCCTGTTCCCTGATTAACCATGCTTATGGATATATCACTGAATGGACTGGGTTGGAAGGGACCTTTAAAGATAATCTTGTCCAACCCCAAATGAAGGACATGCAAGTGGGAAGCCTTTCTTCAGGCTGTCTGACTTCCTAGTTCCTTGTAACTGTGCTCTCTAGTTCTTGGACAAAACAGGCAGGAAAATTGCCAGCTCCTGTAAAAGTCAATGCACTCATCTTACAGAAGTATTTTTTTTGTGATTAAAAATAATTGATTTTTAATGCTTTGGGTTTGTTTTTGCTTTCTGTTTTCAACAACAGAAGTGTTTCTGTTTTGTTTTGCACCTATTTGGAAAATGGGATTTTTCTGTTTTGTTTTTTTTTCTCAGAGGTAGGGTGTGACAAACTGGAATATGAAGCAGCCATCAGCTCTAGAACAGTGGGTGCTGAAAATCAAGGCTGTGGCTATCTCATAGAGGATGGTGGGAACCCCTGTTGGTTTGGGGCAGGGGGACTCCTCTCTGTCCCCTTCTTGTAGCACACAGCTGACGGAAAAATACGTTCACCCATGTTTGGGTAAGCAGATGTTGTCAAGTCTTGACTGCCGCTGAAAGCCCCTTGAAGACGCATTTACTTCTATGCCTGCCTACTGAACAAGAAGGGAAAACAGAAGGTGAGTTATCAACTGGCCAGCACCAGTGATTCCACCTGCCAAGGCAGAGAGACTGTGACCCAGGCCTTTGAGAGGACCTAGGACTAGGCCCACCTGGGAGGCAGGAGAGTCTCTTTCTTTTACGTGTAAAAGGGTTGTTTTTCAGACGTTATGTAAGGCGTCCTATTTGTCTCTAACTTCTCACTGATTACAAACGGATTACAGGAAGGAAGCACTCCACCCAGTTTCTTAATTTATCATGCACCGTTGCTTAAAGGTGTCATCCATGTCTCAACAGAAATCTGTTTTCCCCCTTCTTTTTAATAAAAGGAGAAAAAAAAAGAAAAAAAGGTAGATGATTTTACTGCTCATTAATAATTGATTGTATGGCAGTTGCACCAAGAAAAGCTTTTGATGTTTCCAGCCACACATTAGCGAAGAAATTCTTTCCGCAACATGCATACAAAAAGATTAGTGCTATTTCTTGCAGAAAGGAAGTGGCATGTGAGAGAGAAAGAAGTTAGGTAGTACATGTTTCCAAAGATCTCTCTATTGCAGCTCGAATCAGAAACCTCCATCCTACTCTTATGATACGAGCACCAGGCAGTACTTTCAAACTTGAAATTATTCCTGGGAACTATGCGGTAAAAAAAAGTGAGGGTCAAATTGTAGTCCCAGTTCTGCTGAGAGGGGAGTAAAATCATTGCATCTCCTGGAATGATTCCATGCTTACTGACATCCTTACAGGTCTACAGCTTTGCTCCATACATCCTCGTTGCTTTTGCTTGTAAAGCTGTGCATGCAAAATGCTCCCACTCAGGCCAGGGAAGGTACTTTGGGGTGACTCAGGGAAGAACCCATGGCTCTTGGGATACTCAGGGGGCACAGGGAGCCATCTAAGAGAGAATGCAAGGAGGGCAGCACCTGTGGATGTGCAGTAAGATGGGAAAGAAGCAAAAAAGGAAGCAGAATGGCTCAGGAACCCTGTGTTGGAAAGCCCAGGCAGCTGGAGAGAAGAGCTGCCTGCCCAGGGCACTTGCTATGGCAGGTGTCCTCTCAGATGCAGCTTTCCAGAGGAGTGGCAGCCTCAATGCAAACCTGGTGCCTCAGATGCCTGCAGCACTCCAGCTGCAGCATGACCCCAGCTCCCACAGGGTGCAGCTGTGCCCCATGGAGCCACTTCTGTGGCTGGTGCTCCCTGGCAGCAGACATGGATCGAGAGCCAAACTTTGGGCAGCAGGTGAGGCTGTAAGGCCAGCTCATGGGAGAGGAGAGGTGCAAAGCAGCAGGTTGAGTTTCTGCTGTGCTATGCTTTGCTGTACACTTCAGATACTAGGGGCTACACAACGTATTGGGCCGTGACCATAAATGAATGACAAAATCATCAACACCATTAGAAAACGTAACTACAATACGTTAACACTGAATGTATCAACAATGCAAATACTGACTGCAAAGAGGAAACCAAATTTACGTAGGCAGATTTAAGCTAATCTGAGTGTCTTTTTGCCATTCTGTTTTTAACTGCAGGCTCTATAAACTCATCTATACTTACCCTTGACCCAGGCAACAACGAATTATGCTCTCAGTAAGATATTTGTTTGCTGCATGACTGAATGTTTATTGTATTGTCTTCAGTCATTTCCTTTAACAATGAGAACGGGAAAGAAGCTTTAGAAGAGTGTTTTTTTAAGCCCTAGAAATGTAGTCCAGCAGGGTGCAGGGCCCCTGCACTAATGTATACCTTGCATTTCTAATACATATCCTGGAGTATTCTGATGGCAAGGAAGATCTGCTCCTTTCTTGCTATTCACACTGAGCTGCATTTAGTACCAAGAATTGTCTCTAAGAGAATTTGCAATCATGTTCTGGCAGAGAGCCGCATACACTCTTCTGTGGTTTTTGCAGTCTGAGCTCTAAAATAGCAGTCTTTTCAGGTCCCAGATAAAATTATATTGTGTATCTTTTCCATAAGAAATGTATTTTCAGTTCTGCAATTCTTCTCTCAGGAAGTTCTTGGCATATCTTCAGTTCCACTGAATGTCTCAGGAATGCATCTGCAGATCTTCATTTGTGCCTTTTGCTGAAACTCTTTGTACCCAAATAACAACAACGGAATTAAAGAGGGGACTGTTTAAGCAGAGTCTCTCACCTAAGTGGTGTTTCTTAAGGGAAACATCTCAGGGCAACAAACACATGAAAGTGAGCTGCTATCTGTCATTCCTGTGCTGAAAAGTGCTAAGTATCTTCCAAAGTGGAAGTGAAATCTTGAAGAGGAGTCACACCAAAGGAGCAGTCCTGAACATCTCAGGTGTTTGCAGCTTCAAGAGAACAGTTCCTGGGCATTGCCCGAGGCTTCTTCACTTGGCCTGAACTGGAGCATCACCTTCTTCTGCAGAAGGCAACTGTGAAGGGTGACAGAGCATGGACCTGAAGAGCCGGCTCCTTCCTGGAGACAGCAGGCCACACAGGCTCTCCTTGCCACACAGCAAAGACCTCCGGGTCAGTTAAAGGGGAATTTCACAGAGGAAGCCTGAGGCATATAGCAGCTACGGGAGACATGACAGGAGCCTGGGCTGACAGGAAAGTGAGCGAAGGGCCGTCAGGGCAGTGGGCAGCTTTCACTGCGGGGCATCTATCCTGTTTTGTTAACTAATGCTGCCAGAGCGGTAGGATGGATTTGGTGATCTGTTCTGGGATTACCCTTTTTTAGGAAAGAAGGCCAAATAAGTAAAGAACACATTTTATTTCTAAAATGTGTGTATTATGTGTATTTAAGCAGCAAATTCCCTTACAAGTCAGAAAAACTTTATTTTTATCTTGGAAAATACTATGCATTTTCTTCCATAAATAAATATTTATTTTTAAAAATAATTTTCCACAATGTTTAGTATGTCTCCCAGTTTTAATAGCAGTTTTGGCATTTGTACATAATGCATCAGGAATGGATGTTTCCTTAGGTACTCTGAATAGCTGTTCCACCAAATAAAAGTTTCCACTAATGTGTGTTTTTACTCCTTCTCAATTATTATTCCTCTCTGTTCTCCAGTCCCATTTTCTCTTGTCACCCTGGATTCAGTCCATTTCTTGCTAACAGGATTCTGGTTAGAAGGTGCGTTACATGTTTAGGTTGCTTAAATTTAGTAGGATTTAAACCTATGCGTTTTTTTGTGGTTTGTTTGGGGGTCTTTTTTTTTTTTTTTTTTTTGTTTTGTTTTGGGGGGGTTTGTTTTGTTTTTTATTGTTTCATTTTGTTTTTTTATAAGGCATATTGTCCCTTATCATCCTTGTGGCCCTCCTCTGGACTTGTTCCTACAGGAGACAGGTAACAGTCTCTCCTGGTGACTTCTGCCATGATGCCGAGCTACTGACACAATGAATGCAGGTGTTCTCAATTGTTTGATGGGCACCAAAATCCTCCTGTGGGCTGTCTGCTGCCACATGCAAATATAACAGGCCTAACAGCAGCAGCCAAATGACAGCTTGAACTCCCTTCCCTGAAAGCAAGGGAGCAGCTCATGGAGTGGAGAGCCCCGGGGGGGGGGGGGCTCGATTGCTTTCAGTCCGGCACCACTCACTGGGAGTGAGTGAACAAGCTGTCTGGCTGGGTTTAAACCACGACAGGCTCCCTGGCCAGCAGCAAGTATGGGAACATTTACTATAGCTGCAGGAAAATACACCCATGAGTGAGCAAATGAATCTGAAGTCGTTTGGAGGAAGGCCCTAGCATATTTGTATAGCTCTAACAGAAACACTGAAAGCACCAGTATCTATCCCAGTTGAGATGGCCAGCCTGCTGGACCAGTGTGAGCCACTGCTTCTTCTACATGACCTGGAATATTTTGGGAAACCTGAATCCAGTGGCAGAGAAGCAAGCCAGTTTGGCTGACAGTGTCCAAAAAGCATCTGCAGCAGCATTTCCTTGGTCCTCACAAACCAGTTCAGCACTGAACAAACTCTTAGAGAAGACCTAGGAGCCCCATGAGAAAAGGGAAAATTGAAAAAATAATTATATATTTTCCAGGAATTCTTTGTTTCCTGTGTAGTCTAGCACTATGGTTTTATGAAAACAAAAAGCTCTGCTACGACCTGAAGCAAACTTTTCTCTGGGTTTGATTTCTTTTTCCCCATCTACTGTTGAAGTATCTTTAAACTTAAGGCCTTGGTGGAAAGTGAAAGGATTTTCAACTGACAGTGGCAGCTAGATGGCAGGCAGATTTTCAAGTTGCTGAACATGTGTAAGCCTCCAGAAGATCAAAATATTTTGTTTCCCTGGTTCCCACAGCATAAGCTAATTTGTATTGGATTTTCTACCCTGAAAATTCCTCCTGCTCAGGTACGGGGGATATTATTCATCTTCCTTGTTGACTCCCACATTCACAGATGAAGGGGAGCCTCAGCTTTTATTAATATGTAGTGACCCATTTGTAATTTCTGATTCTAGAAACAGAGCTGCAAATGTGAGAGGCTGTATGTTTAATGAGCCTATGGCTGGGGATGATAAGAGACACTTCCTGCAGGTTTAAGCTCATCTATTGTTTTTCATAACAATGGGGAAAAAATCAAATGTGTTTTCTAAATCAGCAATTTATGACACAGTTAGTTTGCATTCCCTAATGAGGAAGCGTTAGGGAATACCCAGACTTAAGAAGGAGAAAGGATTTCAGGAAACAGGATAAAAATCAAGGCTAGTATGTCAGTAATTGCAGCTCATTAAGCTACACAGTATGTAAATAAATGTCATTGCTCAGTAAGTCAGTTTTCTTCATCACACACGTAGAAGCCTCGACTGACGCCGCCTTCCTTCCCCATACAATTGTATGCATTTTCATGAGCATGAAACCCTTCCTCCCACATGCTGCAAGATCCTCCTTCAATGCAGAAGTCACTGGCTCTCCCTTTTTGATATGAGCTGTCCTGTCCCTTCCCTAACAGCAACAGCTGGCACCACAAACATCCTCCTGCTCCTGCAAGAGCAAGGCAGCAGCAAACAATTGCTGTCCCAGGGAAGGGAAGAGAAGCAGCAGGAGGGACAGCCAACCCTTTTCCAAGATTCCTCTGTTGTTAACTTATGCCAGGTCACATTCAGGAAAATCAAAACTGCTGATTACAAAGCCTTTGCTTCTTATCCCCCCTCTCCCCAGCTTCTTTCCCTTCTGCAGGCTCTGGCTGGATGCAATGCAGGGCTCTGTCCCCCAAAATACACTTTCAGAATGCTGCAGCGGAGACTGTGACTACTCGGGAAGCCTGATATGTCTTCAAGGGTGTCTGCTTTGACTGTGAGATCAAAGAGCAGCTAGGGAGCTTTGACCACCCTCAGGGACTTGCCGCCGTTTGACCAAAGCCAAGACACAGGCCAGCACTGAACTGCAGATGTGAAGGAGCAATTGCAATCCAAACACTTCCCTTGGTTCCCTCTTCACTGCCACCATTACTTTACTTAACTCAGACTTGGCCAGTTGTACAAACTGGAGATGGAGAGGATGGAGGTGGTTTGATCTCCTTTCCCAAGTAACAAGGAACAGGACAAGAGGTAACAGCCTGAAGCTGCAGGGGAGGTTTAGTTTTGATATTAGAAGAAGTTTCTTCACCAAGGGGGTTGTCAGACTTTGGCACAGGCTGCCCAGAGCAGCAGTGGAATCACTGGAAGTGTTCAAAAACTGTGTAGATGAGTCCCTCAGTAACATGGCTTAGTGGTGGTCTTGGCAGTGCTTGGGGTAATGGTTGGGACTTTTCCAACCTGGTTGATTCATAGAGTTATAGAATAGTTAGGGTTGGAAAGGACCCTAAGATCATCTAGTTCCAAACTTTATGAACAAGTTTTCTTAGGCCCAGCTATAGCTTACAGCAACCTTCACCCTTGTTTTGTCAGCAAAGATAACATTTCCTTTTCATCTTCCTCTACCCTATAAGGCCAGATAAGAGTCAGTTTAAAGCTCCAACGCTAATCAGCTGATACTGCAGCAGTTTTTTGGCTAAAAATCACATTAGCTTTGTCTGGAGGGCAGTCTGTCCCATGTCTCTGAAATTGCTGTCCTGGAATAAAATGAAATCTCTTTCTAGAAGTGCCCATTTCTTCCAGTTGAAGATTAACCCAGACACCTACATTTTAGACTTTGTGACTTACTCCAGACAGGCAAGTCTTAACTTATGGGTGTATTAATAAGTTAAACTCATTACTGCCATTTCTGGGCATATATTCAACATGCAGGTTCTCAAAACTGGCCATGGTATACTCAGTATATGAAACTAAACTATTTTAGAGTGAAGCTTAGAAGAAACGTGATAACAAATGAGTATAAAAGTAATCTTCCCCCTCCCCCCAGTTCCTCGTAAAGAGAAATAACTATTTCATTTCTGTGGGTGTACAGGTTAGAAAAATTAAAAACATGAATCTGAGTTAGTACCAGTTTGTGCAACTGATGCTCCAGATTATTAAGTCTAGGGTATTGTTAGCTATGCCTACAGACCTTTCAAATTAAATGTTGCAGAACTAGAGCATGGGACCAGAAAGTAACACTGTATTTTTAATTCTTAGCACTTTTACCTGGAGGTCCTACTGCCAGTATCATGTATCTAGAAATACTAAATGTGAGAAATATAAAGAGGTTGTTTTAAAAATCAGGTTTTTTTCCTTTAATACTAGCTTTATAGATTGTCATTCACTGAAATTCATACCTTCAAAACCTTTTTTTTGCAACTAGGGGGATGATAAACTTTCTTTAAGAGCAAAAAATGTGTGAGAAGAAAGTTCAAATTCTAATTGAAAGGAATAAATGAATGCAATTAAAAAAGGATCTGAGGTGATCTGGAGTTGAACCTAAACCAGTTCCATTTATCCACAAGAAAAGTTCCCTTGAGAGAAAAGAGAGAAATCCAGCCTCAGCTGTTTTGAATATGACCAGGTAGAAGAATCACAGGCAGCTGCACTGATAGAAAAGAAGTCATGCTACTGGTGCGAGATGTAGGTGAATCCTTCTCTGAAGGATATTTTTGCAGCTGCAGCATGGAATATAAACTGCTGACTAAATGTTTCCAGATCAACAGGAAAGGAAGTTTCCAAAAGGAAGACAGGCATTTATTAAAGGGAAAATGACATTTTTAAAAGTAGCTTGGGATGTCAAACTTATGAAAACTAGGAGATAATAGCTTGAAAAATCACTCTCCCTCTGTACAAACATTGTGAGAAAGTTTGCTCTTTGACTACATAACCATAGTCACCCTTCCCCTTGTGCATCTGCTGGGGGGGATGGGGGGGGGGGGGGAGGGAGGGGGTGCTTCTGGGCTTGAGTGTGAATCCAACCGTAGACAAAATGCAAAAGACTTATTCAGGAATCGCCATCATGCATGCCGGATTTCGAATCTGTAGTGACGGGCAGCTACCCACCAGGTGGTGCCATGCAAGCACGCTGGTTTACAGCGGTACCTCCAGCAAGGGCCTTGCGCTCCTCCAAACTGCAATCTGTTCTAGTAGAAATCAGCCCAGGGAGATAATTCTTGCAGCTGTGTTGCTACCCTGCTCTTTGGAGCTCTGTTCTATTTTTTCAAGAAACAATGTAAAGTAAACATGAAGGAAAGAAAAAGAAAGAATCTTGCTATAATTCATACATTTTTTGACACTGTCTCCACTGACTTTTCCTCCATGTGAAAAAACATATATTCAGTCCCGAGATAAAAGTTTTGATTGATGTTTCTGTGTTGAAACAATTGTGCTTATTAGCAATGATCAGGCAAACTGGTATTACAACAATGAAAAAGTGTTGGGGTTTAGTCAGCAGATACCAACACTGACAGCACAGTTTGGGATGGAAATATGTGCTGTCCTAGGGTGGAAGATAATCTCTGACACCCAGTAATACTCTCTTTCTTCCACTTGTCTTCACAACTATTTTACTAGCATGCCCTTTCCCACACACAAATCTTAACAATCTTTTTTGGACAGTATGAAATCTGGCCTTCCATCTCCTGCCTGAACTCCCTGTGGAGGACAGTTTATTCATTTATACTAAGCATTTTACTTCCTTTTGTCCCTTTTCCATTTGACTCACTCCTGCCAAGGTATCTACTGTGTCTGACTTCTGCTTCTGGGTAGAGCTCATCCACAGCAAAAAAATCTGGCACTTTTGGAGGCAGAAGAAAAATAACACAGTGTGTACAGAAGGTGAGAAAGCATCTTCTATATATCCTGCTTTTGGGGGACTCTTTGGGCTCTTTGGTGCTTTCAAGGCAACTGAGAGGAAAAAATTGCTGAGTCCTGATAGCTTCATCCAGATAGCCCTGCAGAATAATTCAAATAACTGTAAAAAAATAGTTATAGAAAAAAATCTTAAAGTCCAAGAAGCAATGGCCCACAATACAGTCATCAGAATTCAGTACTGTCCAATAAACAACTTCAAAGTGAGACAGACTTGTTTTCAAACATCACAAGGAGTCGGTCCTCATGCAAAGCGTTGGGATAACATAAATATAGCCATTCCAATGTAGGATCCTAAAATGTCTGGCTGAGGGGTGACAGAGTTTTTAATGTTGTAAGCAAAACACCTGTACCTGCCTCAGAGCTCCTGGGACACACTCCCAGGCTGGGACTCAGTCAGGTGGCTTGGTTTCCTGTCAGAGGACATCTTTGGATGCAGGTGCCTGAGATTTGAGGACAGAAAGGCAGGTGCCCTCATCTCAGCTAGATGGAGATCTGCCTCAGGTTGAGCAGATCATAGCAAGAGAGATGCTGCTGCATCACTTCTGGATTCCTGAAGCTGAGGCAGTGGCACCTGCTGAAAATCCCTATTGTTCATTTCCAGGGAACTGCTGCCAAGACAGGGCAGGAAGAACATGTTTAATGCCATGCTTTGATGCATGACTGAAATGGCAAGTTTCTGACCCCCAAACAAAGTGTTGTAACCGAAAGTTCATTCCCATATTACTGGTCTTCTTACAGTAATAAAGCACCTGAAATGTCTCTGAAGAAAGGGACTTTTTTGCTCTGACTCAGACCAGGTGCCATAAGTCTTTTCACCTTAATGTTGTGCCTTCATGCTGATTTTATGGTGAAATTTAACCTCACAAATACAAAACAAGTCAAAAACCAGTGTTTGCATTCCCTTTCATTGCATGTTCCTCACTAGTAAGGGCCATGAGCATTTTTTCAGCTGTTTCACAAGCAGATTTTGAAAAATGAACTTAGTATCCATCACCAGCATGAGAAGGCAGAAAAAAAGGAAAGCACTGAATTGCAAATTATTCATCGCTTTCCTTTTCCTTTCCTTGTGTTTTGGCAATGGTGTCCCTTACCTCCATAGCTAGCTCACAACTTGTCTATGAATTACAGCAGGGCCTTCATTTACTACCAAGTCAGTTCAACATCCAACAGTTAAAAAACTTCAAGCCATATTTATCTCTGAGCACCTTCACTGGCACAGAATCAGTTTCAAGCTATTTCAAGAAAGGACTATAACAATTTGGCAAGCTCATCATTCAATCAGTTTATTTAAGGCAGGATTTATTTCCTACCACATCTATAGAAAAAGTAGTTTCCACTGCACATACATACATGAGGCAATAGAAAGCTCAGAGTACTGGCTTTCATTTTGTGGCATGGCTGGCTCACATTCTCAATCCATAAATGAAACTGCACTTACACTGTCAACAAAGCTCTGTTTTCTCCCTGTGGGATCTCACCAGAAACCACTGGTAATTTTTACTTTGTTGTGCCCAGCTGAAGATAAACCATCTCCCTGTGTGGAACTGCCAAAAGTATAAGCCATTTAAAGGGAGTCAGCAAGACTATACAGACAATTTCCTTGATTCCATTACAGCTTTTATATTGAGATGGTTTTGCCAAGCAGCTCTTACTGCACAGAAGATTCAGTCCAAAACATGTCACTGCTCATGCCTGTAAATGGTGAGGTAGTGATAAATAAATAAAAAGGGAAAAAGCTCCTCTTATAACAAGTGGAAAATGTCTACATTGCTTAGATTAGACCTTTTACCTGTGTTTAACTTGAGCTACCTCACTGCCTGGAAAGACACTTTAATATCTATTAAAGTGATGTAAAGCTCATTTGCATGATCACGTGAGTAATATTGTCAGCAATATTTTTAGTGCATTGAAGTATCAAGTAGAGCATTGAAGCTTCCTATCGAAATACAAATAAGCCCCGTTGTTATCAACTAGCATGTCTGTTATGGTCTAACCACTGCCTGTAGAAAGAGAGGTATTTCAAAACTGTCTGCCTTTATCCCCTCCTCAGAGCAGTCAGTCCATACCACACTACAAAAAGTCATTATTTTTGTGTCTGTATGAAGCAAACGCATGATGTTCTCAGCTTTCAATGTTTTTACATGTTCCAGTCTATCCTACCTCATTGCAGCTGCAGACTCCTCTCTCTTCTCTACTGTGAAAGTCTGTTCTGAAAACTTCAGCCACAGCCACAAGAGAACAGTGTGCTTCCTGAAAGAGACTTGTGCAAAATCAACATTTTCTGCTTCTAAGGAACAAAATGGTGATTGGCAGAGTGAGCCCCCTTCCAGAGATGATCAGAAAGAGTGCTGAGGTTTCTGGGAAGTTCAGGCGTTTTCAAATTTGGGTTTGGTCTGAGTCAGAACAAAACTAGACGCACAGAGAGTTGTGCTTTTTTTTCCCCACAAACCAAAGATTCCAAGAAATTACGGTGTTTCCTCAGATGAAACACACCTTGGGTGCTGCCCCTGTTCCAGGAGGCTGATGCTTCTGAAGGTTTCATCTGCTACAGCAAACACTTAAGGATTTTATTGAGTTACTGAGTATGCCCATTGCCTGCTGCACAAATACTTTAAAGCCTCTGCTTCCAGCATGGGCTTCTCAGGCCATGGCCATGGCCTAAAGTTCTTTCACACTGGTGGCCCCACACTGCAAGACCCTGAGAGCACCAGCTGGGACCTAGCAACTTTGTCGATGATGCGAAGTGTTTCCAAGAAAACACTTGAGGTAAAACAACAGCTGCCCTACCCCTCTCCTCAGGGTCGAGCTGCCCCTGCTCAGTCTCTGCTGCTGCCCAGCTGGGTAACATGGGGTCATGCTGCCAGGGCAGAAATTGCTGTGACTATCCCTGGGGCATCTTTGCATCTCCCATTTTCTTGGGAACTGCATTTGCGAACAGATCCCTAGTCTTGGTCCTTGCCTGAGCTACACCACAGTCTGGGCCCAACTCTGTACCTGCTGACCATCACCTACTGCACCCTGATGGACTTGTACCCATCCCATCACTGTGGCTGTGTTGATGGCTGCAGGACTCTGTGCTGGCCATGGGCACCATCCCATCCCATCCCTGCTCCTTTGGGTGTTGCTAAACAGACCTTTTGGAAGGTCACAGCCCTGCCAGCCTCCCAGCCAGCCTTGGCTCCTGGCTTGCTCCTCTGGGGCATCCTGTCCTCACCAGCCCCTAAGACATCTTTATGGTAAAGCGAAAGCAAAAGGGTGCTCTTCTTCTCACTTCTCAGCTACTCTAATTTGTGTACATATTTGGTTTTATGGGCTCCAGTAATTTCTTAAATAAATGTCAGGGCAGAAAACTGAGGAAAAAAAAATCACAATACAGCTACTGTGTATGTGTGTGTGAAGGTGCAAGCACTCGATCAAAAGAGCCCAACTGAAAAGAAAAGGAAATACTTTGAACATTTCCCATTAGGAGTTATCCTTTCAGTAGAGAGGCACAGGTACCGGGCTAACATGTTGAACTCTGGCTATAGTGTCATATCAAACAGATGTAGAGAGGAAAAGCTATAAGACTCCAGGCTCTTCTCTAATCCTTTCATGGGATTTTCTACAGGAGATATCAATTCCCTTTCATAACATATCATCCTTCTCAAAAAAGTCATATAGAAACTGTTGAAAACTGCTGTACTTTTCCAGTGGCTCACTGAGGTTTATCCTCAGCTGTCAAGTAATTGCCCTATGAGAACAGTGGATAAACCAGGCTTTTTCACACTAACTGTTCCACAGGAAAAGCACCCACCAAAAAAAAAACACTTCTGTAATAGCCTTTCTCTGTAGAAAGAACCTTTGTTTAACTATTATTGATTTACCTAAAATACTTGAAAAGCTCTGTATATTGTCAACCTGAGTATTCCTAAGCTCTGAATGCAATGAGTATTGATACATTAACAGGTTCACCAGCTTTGCACAAAGATGCCTCTTCATAGTGTCCAGAGTCACAGATGTCTGTCCAGGACAGTCAAAGCTTTCCACAGAAGAGTCCATTTTCTCCCCACATTTTTCAGCTGACCACAGTGCACTGACATCAGTTCAGGTCACCTTCCTCCACTCTATTGTCCCTCCAGAATCCACATCTTACCCACCTTCCCTCACTCTCACCACACCAGTTTCACTTCCCCTCTCAGCAGTTAGTTGAACACATGTGCACAGAGCTGAACAAGAACAGTCCCTCTCCCTGCAGCAAATCCATGAAGCAGAAGTAAAATAAACTGAGCAGCTATCTGACTTTTGGTTTTCATTGTTATGCATTCTCCATCCTACTCACTTCAGCTGCTGCGGGCACCTTGCCCACAGTTCACACTATCAGGTCTTTAGAAGGGATGCTGAGTAAAAAGTTTCTCTTGAAGCCTAAGTGACTTTAGAAGGCAAAATCTGACTTGGGCTCATAAATTGTGTAAAGTTCAGAAAACTTTAGCCTTTTCTTGAGATGGATACATACATGTAAAAGTACTTGGTATCATAAAACATGAGTGGGAATACACAACTAAGCAAAAGCTTAATACATAGCTAAATGAATTAACTAGATCAGTAGTTGTAACACTGAAACCCTGTTTTCAGAAAACAGCTGTTGCCTTAAACAGGGAAGTTTTTCACACCTTTATTTAACCATAGGAAAGCCTGGATTCCATACAGACATTTTCAATAAAATATAGTTTGCTGTAGTACTCAATTCAGCACAGTTTTACATAATTACACAATTAATGTGGCAAAATAAAAGCACATCACTTATAATCCATGGGACTTTGGGGAATTTATAAATCAAATATTTGTCTGGAGGGTTTTAATCTTCTGGAATCTGTCTCACTAACACACAAAGTAAAGGTAGACCAAAACCTGGATTTACCCTTTTATAACTCACAGTATAAGAAAGGGCAATCATAGTTTCACAAAGCAAATAGGGCTAGATGGGGCCTTATTTGTTCATATCTTTTTCCTGTGGCAAAATCATGCAGAGAATGAGCTCCTTCTTACATAAGCCCTTGAAATACTCTTCTTATCCAGGCTAGACAAACTCAAATTCTACAAACTACAAAGACTGAACAAATGCTACCACAAATTCAACACTTCTGTCAGTCAGACAAACTGAGAAAAGAGTTATTCTGCTCCTAATGACTTTGTACATTCTTAATAAATAAATTATTTTCTTACCTTATTTTTAAAAACACATTGAATTCCTTCAGTCTTTTCTCACTGAATGCATTTCTGCTGTAGGATGCCAATAAAAATGTGTTATTCTGTAGCACCTTCTTCCTCTTTTCTTTTAATCACTGACAAAGCTATTTTAGAATATTTGCTAAAAGGATACATATTTTTTCCCCAGTTCAAAAATCTATTTTTGGAAGATGCACCCATTAATCATGAAGCACTGTATGGCTGTTTTCCTCACCTTGCATCACCATCAGAGGTATTTTCCAGAATGGACATACGGTTTGCAACACTGACATTACAATGTACATCCGCCTTTCTGTAAGGCAGGGAAAGCTGCAAAGAATTTCCTGAAATTCTAAGTGCAATCCAAATAGAAGATGAACACAAGTATGAAGGAAGCGGTATAATTGTCTCCATGTTAACAGCCAGATCTGTCTCTGTACTCACTCACAAGATTAACTTTCCACAATGGAAAAAATAGGCAACCTGTTTCAATAGTGCTTCTTATTTGAGATTAGCCACACAGGGATGTCCTAAATTGCACTGAGACTCATGCTGTGCAGCTGGTCAGAGAGATGTCCAGTGCAAGGGGATTCCAGTATGACACAGAGCAGTGGCCTACAAACTTATTTGACCATGAATCCTTAACAGTAAAAAATTTTTGAGCGCACCCACCCAGTATATGCATGTTTATTTATAAATAAGTTATGTATGTGTACTGTCGTACTAATATGTAGCGTATAAAACCTATCAAAATTGACATTGAAAAAGCATGACACAAAGGTGAAATATACACTATTTTAAAAACTTATACTTTTATTTTATTTATTAATGGTAAAATATTTTCTTCTTGCACCCCATGGATTTTCTTGCACATGCTGCTTTGGAGACAACTGACACAAATATCCCATTAGGTAATGCCAACAGTGTCTAGCAAATCTCTGCTGTCCTTGTAAAAGTCTATTCCTATGCTAAGCCACCTTCTTTTGCATTTGTTTTCCTCTTTTATTAAACCAGTGAACTTGTCTGCAGTAGCTCCCCATGCTAATCACATCAGGTAAGAATTACTCCTGACTGGTGCAATTGTCTGAGATTGGGAACAGGATGTCACCTTCAAGATCTAGCTGGGATGCTGAAAGAAATTATTACTCCAGCAATTCATTTGCTCCTTAACAGACAAATCATTTAACAGGAGCTCCTCTAAGAGAACTTTATATATTAAGCAGTAGAGGATAGCAGCATAATTGATTGGGGTAGCAATATACATAGCAGCTTTCACAGCATTAGTAAAGATGAAAAGAATTACATACGTCCATCTTGGCTTCACTCATGCTAATAGGAAAAACAACAACCTGAAAGTATCTGAGGTAAGAAGATTCAGAAGTGAGAAGGAAGTTGGGGCTTTCCAAGCAGTAGAAGTCAGAAAGTGTGATGATTAAAACCAGTAGATATTCAGAGTTCTTTGTACAGAATAGAAAACTCCATGTTGGTTTTAGGTATATTACTCCCAACAACAGTTAGGAATACTTGGTAAAAAATAGTGGTGGTAATAAGAAGAACTTGCCCTACTTAATACAATTATAATTTAGTAAAAGAGGTGCTTTGCTTGGAGATATGCCCCCCTCTCTTTCACTGGGCTACAGTCTGTGCTACAGTGCCAATGCCCCTTCCTCAATACCCTCTATGAAGTTTGGTCTCTCAGTTTAAGTTACATTCAGTTTTTCCTCTATTAGGTTGTTCTGTTAGTAATCTTCAAGGTGACACTTCAGATTTGATTATTGATATTTGTTTTCTTGCTTGGTCATCTATATAAGCTAAATTTTATACTGTTGCTATCTATGATTTTTTTCTGTATTGACTGTATTTCATTGTTCTTCACTTGTTATCCAAACTCAGATACAACCTAGTTACTGTGGGGCACACTGCTTGGACTCGTGTGTCTTTTAGAGTATAAATGAAGGTCAACAAACAGATTAACACATTCTTTGTACAGAAGCCTTCCTAAAAGACACTGCTCCAAACAAGCATTTTTTCTTTGCCCTGGTGCAACATCAAAATTTGCAGTCAGTTTCCTTCACAGAGAAGTGGTGAGAGGGAGATGGAAAAAGAACTGTGTAAGTTTTGCCTTTCTACTGTTTCTGACTTTAGACTAGTGTGCAATTTAATTAAAGTGATTCTGAGTCAGGCAGCAGTGCAGAACCTAAAGTGACATACACAAGCATTGACTTTTTTGCCAAGAGTTACAAATGACCTCTTGCAGCGTAGATTGCAGCAGACTAAAATATGGCATTTGCCCCAGCTCCTGAATAGTTCAGTAAGTGGGGCTGTGCATGAGGGCAGCAGAGGTGTAATCAGATATAATTTTTTCCTGCCTCTGCTTGTGGTATTTAATCTCCACTAAAAGAGCCAAACAGGTACGTGCAGCTGATAATATCTTAAACTGAAGCAGTGACTTCTGCCTGATTCTGGCTGGGGAATTAGTTATCATCTGCCCACAGCCAGCCAGCAGCTGGGGAAAGAAGAAGGCATGGGACAAACCTCCCCATTATTATGGATAAAGTCATTTGGGTCAACTAGGCTGGAGCTGGGTGATTGGCATTCACTTTCTTGAATGGGAAAGCTCTTATAGGAACTGCTTCACTGTCAGATCAGCAGACATGGTTGTCTTTCACCAGCACCACTGAATTCAGCAGGGCATGCCTACACCTTGTCTAAAATAAAATACCTGAAAAAGAGATTATGCCAATGTGAAAGTAATTGAAAAACACTGTGCATGCAAATTAAAATTTCCCCAAGTACTTCTTACAAGTACCATCATGTGGACTTAGACCTCAGCATCACACAGGCTGTAGAATATCATCCCCTTAAGGGGAATATCATCCCCTTGAGAATATCATCATGCCTCGAGGTCAGTTATTGCCATCTGAGCAACAGACCTTTGAGAAAAGCATTCACAACAAAGTTTGTGTACAGGGCAATTTAGGTGCTAATTTCCATTATCTTTTAAACAGGGGCAATTTATGTGCAATTTCCATTATCTTTTAAACTCAGCAGTTTGAACAGCAGTAAACACTATCACATTTCTGGGCTGGAAAGAGCTTGCTAGAAACCAGACACCTCGGGTTCATAACAGGCTTACACATTTTTGTTAAGAATATTCTGGTTTAACTATGTTGTAAAAATGTGCCCTGATGATTTTGGTCATGGGCTTGTTTCCTTTCAGGTTTGGATGGGAAAGGAATGTAGGCTTCCCACCTCACCTAAAGGAGCCTATGAGTGATGAAGCTCCTGTAATCCTCCTGCCATAAGAATCATAGAATCATAGAATCATTAGGGTTGGAAAGGACCTTAAGATCATCTAGTTCCAACCCCCTTCCGTGGGCAGGGACACCTCACGCTAAATCATATCACCCAAGGCCTCGTCCAACCTGGTCTTGAACACTGCCAGGGATGGAGGATTCACAACCTCCCTGGGCAGCCTATTCCAGTGCCTCACCACGCTAACTTGAAAGAATTTCCTTCTTATATCCAATCTAAACTTCCCCTGTTTAAGTTTTAACCCATAACCCCTTGTCCTGTCACTACAGTCCCTAATGAAGAGTCCCTCCCCAGCATCCCTATAGGCCCCCTTCAGATACTGGAAGGCTGCTGTAAGGATTCCACGCAGCCTTCTCTGCTCCAGGCTGAACAGCCCCAACTTCCTCAGCCTGTCTTCATATGGGAGGTGCTCCAGTCCCCTGATCATCGTCGCGGCCCTCCTGGACTTGTTCCAGCAGTTCCATGTCCTTTTTATGTTGAGGACACCAGAACTGCACACAATACTCCAAGTGAGGTCTCACAAGAGCAGAGTACAGGGGCAGGATCACCTCCTTTAACCTGCTGGTCACGCTTTTGATGCAGCCCAGGATACAGTTGGCTTTCTGGGCTGCAAGTGTACACTGCTGGCTCATCTTCATTTTCTCCTCAACCAACACCCCCAAGACCTTCTCCACAGGGCTGCTCTGAATCTCTTCTCTGCCCAGCCTGTAGCTGTGCCTGGGATTGCTCCGACCCGGCTGTAGGACCTTGCACTTGGCATGGTTAAACTTCATGAGGTTGGCACCAGCCCACCTCACAAGCGTGTCAAGGTCCCTCTGGATGGCATTCCTTCCCTCCAGCGTATCAACCAAACCACACAACTTGGTGTCATTGGCAAACCTGCTGAGGGTGCACTCAATCCCACTGTCCATGTCAGCGACAAAGATGTTGAACAAGACTGGTCCCAACACTGATCCCTGAGGGACACCACCTGTTAGTGGTCTCCAGCTGGACATTGAGCCATTGACCACAACTCTCTGTGTGCAGCCATCCAGCCAGTTCTTTATCCACCAAGTGGTCCATCCATCAAATTGATGTCTCTCCAATTTAGAGACAAGGATGTTGTGTGGGACAGTGTCGAATGCTTTGCACAAGTCCAGGTAGGTGAGATCAACTGCTCTACCCCTGTCCATCAGTTCTGTAGCCCCATCATAGAAGGCCACCAAATCAGTCAGGCAGGATTTCCCCTTAGTGAAGCCATGCTGGCTGTCACCAAGCACCTTGTTGATTTTCATGTGCCTTAGCATGCCTTCCAGGAGAATCTGCTCCAAGATTTTGCCAGGCACAGAGGTGAGACTGACTGGTCTGTAATTCCCCGGGTCATCCATTTCCCTCTTCTTGAAAATGGGGGTTATATTTCCCTTTTTCCAGTCATCGGGAACTTCACCTGACTGCCATGATTTCTCAAATATGATGGCCAGTGGCTTCGCAACTTCATTCGCCAGCTCCTTCAGGACCCGCGGATGGATCTCATCAAGACCCATGGACTTGTGCACATTCAGATTTTTAAGATGGTCTCGAACCAGTTCCTCTCCTACAGTGGGCCCAAGGTCTTCATTCTCACAGTCCCTTTGTCTGCCTTTCAAGACTTGGGTGGTTTTGTCAGAGCCTTTGCCACTGAAGACCAAGGCAAAGAAGTCGTTCAGAACCTCAGCCTTCTCCAAATCCTGTGTAGCCAGCTCTCCCAAGAGCTTCCTGAGGGGGCCTATGTTCTCCCTAGTCTGTTTTTTATTTGCTATGTACCTGTAGAATCCCTCACTGTTATCCTTAATATCCCTAGCCAAGTTTAATTCTAACTGGGCCTTAGCTTTCCTAACCTGGTCCCTAGCTTCCTGGACAACATCCCTGTACTCTTCCCATGCCGCCTGTCCTTGCTTCCACTTATTATAGGCCTCTTTTTTCATTTGAATTTTCCTCAGCAGCTCCTTATCTATCCAAGGAGATCTCCTGGCCCTCCTGCTGCACTTGCTTCTAGTTGGGATGCAACACTTCTGAGCTTGTAGCAGGTGATCCTTGAATATCAACCAACAGTCTTGGGCCCCTCTGCCCTCTAGGGCTATATCCCATGGAACCTTCCTAAACAGGTTCCTGAAGAGGCCAAAGTCTGCTCTTTTGAAGTCCAGGGCAGTGCGCTTGCTGCACGCTCTTCTCACTGTCCTGAGGATCTCAAATTCGACCATCTCATGATTGCTGCATCCAAGGCTGCCCTGGAGCGTCACATTTCCAACTAGCCCTTCCCTGTTGGTGAGCATGAGGTCAAGCACGGCACCTCTCCTTCTTGGCTCCTCTACTTCTTGCAGAAGGAAGTTGTCTTCTACACACTCGAGGAGCCTCCTGGATTGCTTGTGCTGGGCCGTGCCGTCCTTCCAACAGATATCAGGGTGGTTGAAGTCCCCCATGAGAACAAGGGCCTGTGAGCATGAGGCTTTTCCTATCTGTCTCTGGAGTGCTTCATCTGCAGGTTACAAGGACCCTAAATAAAAAATAAACTACTTGATCCTTGGGAGAGAGAGCTTCAGCACTTGCCTCCTGCAGAGAGCTGAGATGAAGACTCCATATCCATATCCAACTTCAGTTTTGAATAGTTTAAGCTCCTTTTAACTGGTTTTTAGAACCTCACACACTGTATGCAGGTGTGCCCATATGGAGCAACAGCTTCACACTTCAAGTTTAAGCATCACCAGACTTAATTCCTTTAGCTGGAAAGGATTTATGCAGAAACTTTGATGGAGGAAATTCAATTTCAGTCTCTTGGATAAGCATCTCAACAATCAAATTGCTTTCTTTTGCATACTGCAGAGAGTTACTTTCAGCTGTCATGCACTTGGACTTTGCAGGCCTCAAGAGTTCATTCTTAAAAGGACGCTGCTTTGCTCTTAAACTGATGTGCATATATCTCTAAACTCAGTGTTTTAGCAAGAACATATGAGAATCTCAGTGAAAGACAAGCAGAGCACAAAAAGGGAATGCCAAACTGAGGGTCAAGGCAACTGCAAACATTACCTTAAAAGTTTATACTTTCCTGAAAGCTTGTGATCAGCAGAACTTGCTTAAAAAGAGTCATGGTCCCTGATAAACTGGTTGAGATTAGAGGAACAACATCCATCTTTGTAAAGAAAAAAAATTGGCATAGCCCAGCTGTGTACGGAAAGATGATAGAGTTGCAGATAACACTTATGTAGAATTTAAATTCTTCAAGTCCTCTTACTAACCATAACCCACAATATACAATGAGCCATGTACATGTAAAATATTTAAACATATAATCAGAAGGAAAGAAACATGAAAAAAGTCCAGCCTTTATCTTGGTAAGCAAAGACTTACTCAAAGAAGTAACAGTGCTCTGGAATGCTAGTAAGCATCACTGAAATCTAGCAGAGATACCAATTTATTACACTACCTGTGTTTACCAGTGAAAGGTAAAGTGGGCAACTGAAACTACAGACAAAAAGTTCTTTGGCTTTGCAGCGTGGCCCAGACAGATTTATTTTCTACAATGTCTTTTAAACAAAACAATCTGGCTGTTATCATGACTTCCCTTTTTATAGGTCAAAGGATCTTGTTATCGTGACATTTTCCCTTTTCTAAATAATACCCTATGACTCATAATTAGGTACCCTTGCACTAACCTAAATAAGTTTTTTTTCCTCTTTGGTGCAAAGCTTGATTCATGTAGTTATTTCATACCAAATTAGGAGACAACAATTAGACTGTAGCATATGTAGATGAAAATACACTGTTAGGTTAGAATTCATTACTTCTTTTATAATTAAAATGTTTTGATGCAGATCCTTTTATTATCTCCCCACTTGCAGAAAACTGTCACTTTATCTTTCATATGGGACTGTCATTACATTAGAGATTATTACCATTCAGAGTTATGAAATATAAGGCTATCTTCTCCTCCTGGCACCTCTTCCCGTCATGCCTATAATATTATTGCAAACAGAATAGGAAAATGTGGGTTAACTAGCAAACTAATGGGAAAAGTTTTATTCCATTCAGTTATTGCAGAACACTCAGGAAAAATAGCTTATCTGCAGTGATGTTGAGGGGCTTGAAGCCAGAATATTGGAAATGCCCAGGATTTATGTAAATATCTAGACACTGGCAGAATAAGTAACTTCTAGACAGAGATGACGTATTAGATTTTCCTGTGCTGCAGGTCAAGACAAAACTGCACTATACCTGAAGCTGATGTCACTAGAATAGAGTTGTTAGCCTTATTTCTCCTTACTTTTACATTTCTGCCACTTGCTGATAACACACCATTTCTTACTCAGCTTAGTTTTTACAGCACTCATACCTTTCTTCATAGTTCTGCCTCATGATAAAGATGGTTAGAAATTAATGATTGAAAGGCTTCAATATAATACTGACAGCTGCAAGAATTGTTGCTTAGACATGCAATGGATGATTTCTAATGTTCTATTATACAAATCTTGCAGAAGTGCCTGCATTTGTTACAGAGATCAGCATTTTTTTAAATGTTAGATATGTGTTTTATGTTTCATTTTGATTATAGTTTGTATACATACATGTACGTGGGTGCATATATAGATAGATGCATCCAGATAAGTATAGAAGTATATACATTTTGTGGGACAGAAACAAACTTTGATCAAACTTGTCAGTGATTTGGGCCACCTGATGATTATTTCAGCCGTCTTAATCTGCATCTTAGTATAAATCTGGTCAACACAAGTTACTCTAAGACATTTTTTAAGATGAAAGGTTAAAAGGTTTAATATGTAAAGGTTGACAGCACATTCTGAGACATGTTGACAGTATCTGTCAGTATGAAAACAGCAGTGTTATGAGGAAATCAAATGTGATCCCGCCTGTTCATTCTCCCTTTGTTTAGCTTTTCAGTTTCACAATCAGACCCTGGAAAATGAGGAAGAAAGATTGTCAGGAGCAAAAAGCAATAATAATGAAAACTTAGCACAGCATCTGTCATTGATTCCCCTGACCTCCCCGATGTGTGTGTGCTGGGAAGCAAGGCTGGGTTACAGGCAAAGCTGTTGAAACAGAGAATTGATGCTATAGTCACTTATACTTACGCCAGATCTACCAAAATACCTATGGTCTTTCTGGATTAGGTGAAATATAAGTGGGGAGGGCAGGCTGAACCTACAGAGGGGATCTTGTCTGCTTAAAAGCTCTTCAGAAATTCATAGTTCTACAAATGTAACAATGCAGTTTCACCTCTTTTAAAAATTCTTTGGTGTGTCAACAGTTACACCGGTACAGAATCTTGTGGAATTTTTCCTTTTGTCAAAAGAGAAATATACAATTGAGGATGATTACTGGTATTAACCCATTACTCTTCTCTGATTCAGAAACAGATGAAGAGATAGGAAAATAGCTCTTGCATTTCACTCCATAAATTGCTAAGAAAAAATCTGTATTGTCATATTCTTCCACTTTAAACAGAATACAGCAATTAGGCCTGTGGAGAACCAGCCACAGGAAGTGATGGTTAATTCCAGTTAATTGGAATTGCCCTGCATCAAAACATCAATATTACTTCTAATGCTATGCATTCTCTCCAAGGTAGACAATCTGTTACACACCCACGCTTCACTGACACACAGCACTCAGCTAGATTAAAAAAAAATTATTAGAACTAATGAAAGGAAATTGAATGATTTGTGGAGCCATTTCTTACTATGGGAAAGAAAACAATATATTCCAGACTCATTTCTCTGTTCCTACCCACTTCTGGGATTAATTTTGCTTTGTGAAGAGTGGCTATTTAGAGTCTGAAAACAACACTGAAATGGCTCTTCAACAGTCACACAATCTCTTCATCTGAGAGATCCTTCTGTGCTGCTTCCTCCATCTCCAAGTACCATTCATAAACTGCTCAACTGCACAGTGAATCATTTTGTTTTCTCTCAGAGTGAGAATAAAGAGATGTCCCCTGTTCAGTGACAACAGAAATCACACTGAAAGTAAAGACAGGGTGCCATGCACTCTTATTGCTTTTAAAAACACATGTGCTAGGAGTATTGCTGGATACCATATAGTAGAAAAGATTTAGATGAGATGAATCACTCTCCAACAGGTACATCTAAGTTTTAAACTAAAAAGAGTTTTCCTTCTTCTTTGGTGTCTTTTAGAGGGGAAGATAGAAGGAAAGAAAAGAAATGGAATTATACTGGGTTGTTGTTTTATGTTATGTAAGTATCCATGTAACATCTTGCCATTCATTACCACAAATGACCATTAAGGTCAAGAAAACGGGGCATTTCAGGAAGAGCAAGAGAAGAACACAGATAAGACCATGTGTAGTTAGGGGAATTATATCCTCTTCCAAGAAAGGAAGAGAGTAATCTGCATTCTGGCATGAATACAAAACCTAGTATCTGCTGTTTATAGCCTATTTTTAATTGCCTTTATGAATAGATCTACTATATGCAAATAACAAGCGCTCCCTCTAGTGAACTTTTGTGGGATTCAGTGTTGTACTTACTGAAAGTACAGATTGGGAAGTTTATAGGCAGAACTGGACCTATAAAGATGCTGGGGTGGGACTCTTCATTAGGGACTGTAGTGATAGGACAAGGGGTAACGGGTTAAAACTTAAACAGGGGAAGTTTGGATATAAGGAAGAAATTCTTTACTGTGAGGGTGGTGAGGCACTGGAATGGATTGCCCAGGGAAGTTGTGAATGCTCCATCCCTGGCAGTGTTCAAGGCGAGGTTGGACAGAGCCTTGGGTGCCATGGTTTAGTGTGAGGTGTCCCTGCCCATGGCAGGGGGGGTTGGAACTAGATGATCTTAAGGTCCTTTCCAACCCTAATTATTCTAGGATTCCAAGTGATGCCTTCTATTAGTCTATCTGTTGAAGTCAGAAAAAAGGTACAAGATTTCAGACATGATAGATGGCTTTTAAGGTTGGTAGTACAATGTATTTGTCAGTCGGGGAGAGACAATGTCTTACAGTAAAAACCAGATTTACATATGCTGTTGCACCTAGATACAGTCCCTCACTGATGTTTACTTCATCCTTCTTCTCCCCAGTAGGTGTGATACCCTTGCTCTAATGACTTACACTTCAGACTCTGAAACCTGAAGGGAGACATTTACTTTAGGTATCTCACTACAGTGAAAAAATAATAATAAAAATAACTCATCTGCCCAACACAGAATGTATTTGAGTAGAGACACTGTTTACCCCTGCTGCACTGCAGTACTGATGCTTGATTACATCTTTTAAAAGTAACATGTTATCACTACTTCTTCTTGCCCATATGTTTTACAGTATTATTGAATGTAATGCTTGAAACAGTTCTTTCATCAGAAAAACAGCCTATGAAAGCTGTCACAGGTGTGGCTGCTGTCACGGCATGGGTAACTTCAATTCTGGTATTTTGCAACTTTTAAGAGCATTTATTTACTCTGTTATTTTAAAATAATACACACAGTCTGGGGCTACCATAATGCACAGGATTATAAATCTCTGCCATACGCAGTGTCTCACTGTGCTGCTACTGAAACTTTCTGGAATGTAACTAGATCTGCTTTGTGTGCTCCCGAATTCAAGTCTGTAGGAGAAAGTGTGATAAACTATGCAGGGACTCTCAGCCTATAAAGCACGAACTATTTCATGCTGTTGTACAGTAGCAGTAGTTTCTGCTTTTACACTATCCCTTAACTAAACCATAGAAGAAACAAGAGCAGAACCAGCAGTTACCATCATCTGCGATGTGAAATAGTACCTCTGCACAAGAGCTGAGGTCTTGCTGCAGCTGCCGGGTTGGTTGACGGTGAACTCCTGTGCCATTTTCACTGGTGTTTTACAGTCATTATTTCCACACAGTGGCTAGCACCAGCCTGCCGTTAAAGGCTACTTACTGCAGTCTTGGTTTCTCAAGTGATGGGACCTGGTTGGAAAGGTCCTTAAAGCTCGTCCAGTTCCAACCCCACTACCATTGGGCAGGGACACCTTCAACTAGACCAGGTTGCTCAAAGCATTATCCAGCCTGGAGTTGAATGTTTTCAGGGATGGGGCAGCCACAGCTTCTCTAGGCAACCTGTTCAGCGCCTCATCACCTTCATACTGAATAACTTCCTCCTTCTATCTAGTCTAAATTTAAACGTGCCCCACCGGGAAGCAGCCCCGTTCGCACCTGCCGGGTGCACGCACACAGACAGCGCCGAGCACCGCGTGCGCCTGACGGACAGCCCGGGCTGCCCGGAGCAGCAGGACTTCTTTCGGAGACCCCTCACCGCGCTCCCGCCCCGCCGCCAGGCGCCGCTGGAGCGCCGCTACCATAGAGATCGCTACCATAGAGATCGCTACCATAGAGATCGCTACCATAGAGAGAGAGCGTTGCCGCCCCTTGCCGGCTGGGGACTTTTCCGCTATGCGGAAGCGGAAGAGGCCTGGCGGCGCGCGGAGTGGCAGGGGCTGGGGTAGGCAGCGGCGGCGGAGCCAGCCCAGCGGATGCCGGTGAGGTCGGGCGCCGGTGGGATCCCTGCAGGGGGCAGTGGGCAGTGGGCAGTGCTCTGGTGGTCCGGGGACGCGTACAGGAGGAGAAGGAGGAGGGTGCTGATAATGCTGCCCGGCACGTCCCGCTCGGGGCGGGGGGCCTTTCTCGGCGGCGTGTCCCCGGGTTCTCGCCCCGCCGCCTGGGCTCCTCTCACCAGGGGCAGTTGTCGGCTTTCCCGCAGCCGGTGGTGGTCGGTGGCGCCGGTGCGGGTCACGGCGCTTCCCCGCCTCCTACTGCTGCGGCTGCTGCGAGGGAGGGTGGTGGGGCTCCAGGCCTTTAAATAAAAGGAGTGTTTTTCTCTCCTTGCAGACACCTTCCAAGCCTTCCTGCTGGAGGAGTTGGGCTCTGCCTGGGCACCGGCCTGCTGGGATTTCCTGGTTGTTATGTAGACTTCAAAGCGGTGTAACATTGCTCTGCCAGTCCCTTCCTTCCTGAGAAAGGGTAGCTGCTTTCTGAGCGATCACATACCAACTTCACGTATCCCTAAGATTGTCATCAGCTTCTTGTTTTTTGTTTTTTCTTTTTTTTTTTTTCCGGAGGCCTTACTGAGGTTTTATTACTTAAAGGCTTTAGTAGTCATAAAGTAATTTAAGATGTTTGTACTACTCAGTTTTAACTCTGTAATTGACTCTTGTATTAAGAGACATTGTTTTACCTTGGGATTGGTTAAATGGCCAAAGAATTCAATTATTTATGGATAAGGGCTATTTTGTTTGACTAGTGTTGGCCTGTGACTTAAACTCGCATCTTTTATTTCTTTTATCCTATGCTTTTTCTGTGTTATGGCTGCTGCAACAATAGTTCATGATACATCAGAAGCTGTAGAGCTCTGTGCTCCCTGTGGGTTATACCTTAAACCCATTACAAAAATGACCATCAGTGTGGCACTCCCTCAGCTGAAACAACCAGGAAAATCCATTTCAAACTGGGAAGTGATGGAAAGATTGAAAGGGATGGTGCAAACTCATCAGTTTTCCACTCTGCGGATTTCTAAAAGTACAATGGATTTCATCCGGTTTGAAGGAGAGGTTGAAAATAAAAGTTTGGTTAAATCCTTCCTGGCATGCCTCGATGGCAAAACAATAAAGTTGAGTGGCTTCTCTGACATTTTGAAAGTCCGTGCTGCAGAATACAAGATTGACTTTCCAACCAGGCATGACTGGGACTCATTTTTCCGCGATGCAAAAGATATGAATGAAACTTTGCCTGGGGAAAGGCCAGATACTATTCACTTAGAGGGCTTACCTTGTAAGTGGTTTGCAGCAAAGGACTCTGGCTCTGAAAAGCCAAGTGAAGAAATCCTTATAAAAGTGTTCAGGAACTTTGGAGAAATACGTAATGTGGACATACCCATGCTGGACCCGTACAGAGAAGAAATGACTGGCAGGAATTTTCACACTTTCAGTTTTGGAGGCCATTTAAATTTTGAAGCTTATGTTCAGTATCAAGAGTATGCAGGTTTCATTAAGGCCATGAATGCCCTGCGAGGGATGAAGCTCATGTATAAAGGTGATGATGGAAAAGCAGTGGCTTGCAATATAAAGGTGAGAAACTGCAAGCTTTTGTTTTTTTTTTTTTGTGAGAAACCAAGTGCGATTGTTATGTCCCTAGTGCTTAAAACCTGCGTCTGTATACTGTAGTGATGACAACACGTAACACTAACAGCACAAGCATAGTTTTATGGAGCAGCTATAAGATAATATTTAAAGGGAAATGATGCAAGAAAGAGGTGGTGTTAAATTGTGAATAAAGCGTGTGGGGGAGGTGGTGTTGCTTTTTTAATGAGACAGTTCTAGAAGGAACTGCTTGATGGAAGGACCAAGTATGCAAACATGACCTGCTGAATAGTTTTTAGAAAGCAATATGTGTTTATGTATTTTGTTATTTAAAATTCTAATTCTGAACAAGTTCAGACATACTTCACCAGAAGGCTGACTTTAAAGCACATTGTTTTCTCTTGTGTTCACTACAGATAGAAAGATTTGGGGAGAATTTCACAACCTCTGTGTTTGGTTCCTGCACTCATGATGAGGTCCACCAGACAAGTGTCAGAACTCTGAAGTTCAATAGCATATGGCTGGTACAGCCTGGGGAAGACACAGTTAATCATTAGTGTGCTTCACATACAGAAAGGCCCCATAAAAATTTAAGTGATAACATTTATCTGAAGCAGTTTGCTGTAAATGCAGCCTTCATCATGTATAATATTCACATACTGAGTTTTCTAGATCTATTTTTTTTTGTAACCTCATTGTCTTAGAAAAGACAGCTATGACAGGAGAGAACAAGACAGTCTGTTCAGATGTAGTATCTATGAAAGCATGACCTGAAGAAAACTTGCTCCACTATGTTTGTAGGTGGTCTGTGCACGAATGTATCGGCTGAGTAAAATGTTTGCAGATCTGTTTCAATATGCTCAGTAGTCACTCACCAAATCAGAAAGTGGATTTCAGAAAAAAGCTTGAGTATTCCTGTGTGTAATGTGGGAACATGCAAATATTTAGTCGGTATAAGTAAAATACTGTAATCTTTTATGTTGTTGTCAAAGGTTGTTGGTTGGAAGCTGTTTGTACCTTGACCCTCAAGGTTTTCAAGGGGATGTGAAATTCAAAGTGTCACGTGCAGGGGATCAGGGTTCCCAAATTTAGTTTGGCTGTGTGGAAGGAAGCGTGCCTTGCTGGCAGCTGTCCTGGGGGTTGATAGGAAAGAGAGAGGGCTGCCTTTGCAACTCTGCAGTCAGGATAAGATCTCTTTCATATAAGGTCACACCTTGCCTGTCCTTCTAGCCTGTTGGTGAAATACCATTTTATGTAGAGCCTGGGTGAATTAAACTACAGAGTATGTGCTACTTGTTCTCTGCACCATGGTTCATGACCATGGACCTGTGGAAATGTCTCATAGATCCTCCTGCCTGCACACAGGTGGTACCTAGAATGGGAGATTAGGACACCAGCCCTAGTGTCCTGTTCCAGCATGCAGATAGACATGGCCAGGGTGTGCTCATATGTCCTATAAGCTGAGCATTTTCCTAGGTCTCAGTGCTCAGATGTGTGTAACGTTCTTTTCTTTCGTGTTCCCAGTCACTGACTTACTGCTTCAGGTCAGTGTACCTCAATTTGGGAATCTTGGTGTTAGGACTGATGTGGAAGCGCTTGCTTAAACCAGGTGCAGAATGTTGCAGGACTGTTTCTTCTGCTGAATTTCAAGATCACGGTTTTAGACAGAAAGAAAGGCCTTTATTTAGGCTCATTTTTACCTACTGCTCTACAGTCTTTAACAGCATACAGGAGTTGAAAGAGTTCTGTATGTTTCTGTTCTGACAGATTGAAAGCATTGGACAGCCAGGGCCTAAACCGCACTAGGGTTTACTTTTTAATGTCAGACACATATACAGGTGTAAACTGGCACCTGATTGTTCACGTGTGCCAGCATTTAGTTCCCAGTTACCTGGTTATAGTACTCTGTACTTGCTCTGGGCACAGAGAGAAGTTCCCTTTGTTTCAGAAAAGGTTTTATATTTCTGATTTTACTTACATTGCATTTTGGATAGTTTTGTGCTAGATTAAAATTGTTGGGGCTTGTGCAGGTTGTCAGGGATTTATTTTATTTTTTTTCCCCTGTCTACTTGTTAAAACTGTTTTCAATTGTATCCTGTAAAGGTTTCTTTTGACTCAACAAAACACCTCAGTGATGCATCAATTAAGAAGCGTCAGCTTGAAAGGCAAAAGCTTCAAGAGCTTGAAAAACAGAGAGAAGAACAAAAACGTAAAGAGAAAGAAGCTGAAGAAAAAAAAAAAGAGGAAGAAAGGTATTTATCACTTATGCCTGATTCCTAAAAATAAAACTGAGCAATAACAAAACTGTAGTTTCTTCTTGTATCAGCATTGGCAAATAGAAAATAACTATACACAGGTTGGCTTTCAACTTCTGTAGCTAAAGTGAAACACTTAAAACTGAGAATGTTGTGTTCCTTTTGAGGAATCAAATCAGGGATTATGACATTTGGAGAAAGTGTTTTACACCTTTTTTGGTGTTTTTTTCCCCGCTAACTGTAATTCCAAGAGCTGGGAGTTTAGATAGTGTGTAGTCATTCTGTGATGGAAAAATCTGCATTATAACTGAAGAACAGAAAATAATGCACTAGTTCTACTACTAGAAAACTTTGATACTGTAAAGCTTATTTGTTGTATCCTTCAGTCCTTTTCCTGGAAAGGCATGAGATACAAGCATACCTTAACAGTGACATTTTAAGAAAATATATAGGGGTGTAAATGTCATAAGACATTTACTATTCAGAATATAAACAAAAAAGGAGCAAAATGTTTCAGAGGTTGTGCGGTGTCCATTTGCCTTGATGTGTATAAATTCTCACTAGGTCATCTAGTAGGAGCCACGGATTGCAAAAATACTCAATTTCCTAAAAATTATGCCATTTGACACCTGATCTAGAAGCCCTCGGCCTTTCATGGAAGCTACCGTTTTTTCCCTGTGACTGAAAAAAACCCCACCAGCTCCTGCACACATTCATGGGCTTGGTAGTTTTCTCACTATGATGATTCGCTGCCCGGTTGCCTGATGTGTTATTCTCTCTGGTTGAACTGGTTTAAAAAAATAATATTTCTGTTGTAGCCATGTTTTATGTTTGGATCCCAATTTGTTTTAAAATATTGGCAGGCTGAGGATTGTTTGCTACCGCAACTCGTGATGAAAATTTTCACTGTTTTCTACTTCTGTTTTCCAGTAATCAAAAGCTTTACGTAGAAACAAATTTACTTAAAGTACAAAATACACTTTTACATAGAGTAGAAGTCTAAAATTGTACCTGCCCTGGATAAGGTAAAAATGTTAATCTCTTTCTAGGAAGCAGAGAGAGCTTGAAGAATATGAGAGAGAGAGAAAAAGAGAAGAAAAGTTGCGAAAGAGGGAACAGAAACAGAAAGATCGTGAAGTTCGACGAAACAAAAAGCAACTTGAAAAGCTTCAAGCTGAAGAACAGAAAAAACTGCAAGAGAAGATAAAGTTAGAAGAGAGAAAGCTCCTGTTAGCTCAGAGAAATCTTCAGTCTATTAGACTAATTGCAGAACTGCTAAGCAGAGCAAAGGTAACTTCAATATTTGGGAAGCTAATGAAGAATCCAGCAGAACAAAGCCGTTTACTGACTTGGGAGGGGGCAGAGAGTTCTGTTCATTAAACAACAGATTTAGTACTTCAGATACTATTTCTTGGATCAAAAATTCAGAAAAGTGCAATGAAACTGTATTTCTCCCTTGGTAAAATATGCACAAATAGGTAAATGGAAGAATGAACTTAAACCTGAAGTCCTAAGTAGCATTTTTTATCTGTAAACTAATTGGCATGATTGCTCTTAAGTGTAGTAAAAGAGTGTATAAGCATGATGAAGTGAACTAAATACAGAGGGTAAAGGTGCAGGGCTCCTCATTCTAATTTGAATCTGTTTCCTGTTTGGCTTTCAGCAGTTCCATTAACTATTCTTTGCTGTTTCAGAGAATGAGCTTTCATTGATTGATGTTTGAGAATGTGCAGAATGATTTTTCTGTAGGAAAAGTGCTGTCAGCTAAGGTTTTGAATGTTAGATCCTCTAACAATATTTTTATTTTTCACTGAAGCAGGATGTCATTTGCCTAAGATTTGGATGAGGTTATGTTAGGGTGTAATGTAATGTATGTCAAGTATTTTCTGTAGAAAAGAAAAACTGTGTGCCAAAGAACAGTATTTTTCCTTGATG